>NW_027507718.1:0-671953 GCF_037356315.1 Lithobates pipiens | reverse complement strand
GGTCTGGTTAGCGACAGTGCTCAGTTCACTCACTTGGATGGTCCGGGGGGGGCTCACAGTCAGCGGCTTCCGGTGAGTGTAACAAGCTTGCCCAGGCAGGCATGCTGGATGGATCGGTGTGCGGATCTCCCTCGGAGGATGGAACGGTAGCGGCCATTGGAGGACTTCTGTCCCCGCCCACCACCAGCGTGACCTATCACACTAGCCAAAGGAAGTTCTCCAAGGCTCTGTGCTACAGGTGGTGGGCGGGCCAGCAACAATAAGAAGCCGCCCTCAGGACTCAGGAGGAGGAGATACAGAAGATGCTCTCTGGCTGCTCTCTCTCTCTCCCTGCTGATGCGGCTGGAGGCAGAGGTGGGTGGACTCAGATCGCTGTTGCTATATGCGAGGCGGAGCGGCCCTAGCAACCAGTTAGGCAATGTTTATTGCTGCGGCTGTGTGTCTTTAGTTCATTCCGGGACACTGTATTGTCCCGGAATGAAGGTGCCCGGGACACGGGACACAGAGATCAATTAAGGGACAATCCCGGGCAATCCGGGACACGTGGGCACCCTAACACACACACACACACACACACACACACACACACACTGCCCTATCTGCCTGACACATACACTGACCCACCTACCTGACACATACACTGACCTACCTGATCATCACACACACACACACACACTGCCCTACCTGCCTGACACATACACTGACCCACCTACCTGACACGCACACACACCGACCTACCTAGCTAACACATATACTGACCTACCTGATCATTACACACACACTGACCTACCTACCTGACACAATACACTGACCCACCTACCTGACAATACACACACTGACCTACCTACCCGACACAATACACTGACCCACCTACCTGACACTGACCTACCTGACCATTACACACACACACACACTGACCTACCTACCCTACATACTGACCTACATGACCATTACACACACAGGGACCTACCTACCTGACACATATACAGACCCACCTGACACACACACTGACCTACTTGACCATTACACACACACACTGAACTACCTACATGACACAAACACACACTGACCTACCTACCTGACCATTACACACATACACTGACCTACCTACCTGACACAAACACACACTGACCTACCTATCTGATCATTACACACACTGACCTACCTGCCTGACACACGCACGTATCTGACCATCAAACACACACTGACCTGACAATACACTGACCCACCTACCTGACACACACACTGACCTACTTGACCATTACACACACACTGACCCACCTACCTGACCATCAAACACACACTGACCTACCTGATCATTACACACACTGCCCTACCTACCTCACACACACACTGACCTGGAGGCGGGGTTTACATGTGAGAGGGGGAGGGGTCACATGGCAGCCAGTCTAGAGCACATCAGGCTGTGCTTCCTTCACACCCCCAGACTGGAGGCTCCAGTCCAGTCCCTTTGGCAGCACAAGTGATTGCAGAGCCCTTTAGAGGTGCCCTGTGATTCCACTCTCTGCTCTCTCCTCCTGGATCCTGCTGGCTGCATTCACTACACAAAGAAATCCACCCCTCCCCCATGTATAGCAGAGAATGCCAGGGGCCACACAGGAGTTCAGCAGGTCAGTTTACTGTGCTGTGTATATATTGTGTGTGTATATACTGTGTGTGTGTGTATATATATATATATATGATGCTGTGTCCCACAATGAAGACCGGTGATTTGCCATAAATCTGATCTGTTTCCATTCCTGGGCTGCATATTCTGTGCTCTGCAGAGAAGTTCTGGTGACTCTTCACTTGCTGCCACTTACCTCCCCGCTCTGCGGCCACCACCTTCTATCCAATCCCCAGCCTGCTCATACCTAACATAGTGAGGAGTGACTGGATGGAGACCATTTCTGAGCATTTTTATATTACCAGCCCATCCCCCAATGGTCACATGTACTTTTTGAACAATTTAGGTAGGTACAGTCACTATCTATTGAAGTATATGTAGGTGGGCCATTATTAATTTCTCTTCTTGCAGCTGGTGCTCCGGGTACTTTTCTTTGATTTATGTGATCGTCTCTGTGTACCCGGCGTGTCCCCGTGTACCCGGTGTGTCTCTGTGTACCCGGTGTGTCTCTGTGTACCCGGCGTGTTTCTGTGTACCCGGCGTGTCTCTGTGTACCCGGCGTGTCTCTGTGTACCCGGTGTGTCTCTGTGTACTCGGCGTGTCTCTGTGTACTCGGCGTGTCTCTGTGTACCCGGCGTGTCTCTGTGTACTCGGTGTGTCTCTGTGTACTCGGTGTGTCTCTGTGTACCCGGCGTGTCTCTGTGTACCCGGCGTGTCTCTGTGTACCCGGTGTGTCTCTGTGTACCCGGTGTGTCTCTGTGTACCCGGCGTGTCTCTGTGTACCCGGCGTGTCTCTGTGTACCCGGTGTGTCTCTGTGTACCCGGTATGTCTCTGTGTAGGGGGTGCTGCAGCAGTAAATTCATACTTTAAGCCCCCATTGGCTGTTGCAGGTCGGAGCCATTGGGGGGTTCTCTGTGTCATTGTCAATCCTTTATCTGCAGCATCTCTCTGAGGACATTGTTCAGTTGGTCCTCATACACAACCCCTGTGCAATATTCCATCTTATGGCTGCGCTATTCAATATACGTGTCAGGAGAGGGATCCGTGTACGTGTCGGGAGAGGGATCCGCGTACGTGTCGGGAGAAGGTTCCGCGTACGCGTCGGGAGAGGGATCTGTGTACGTGTCAGGAGAGAGATCAGTAGTGTCGGGTCTGGTAGGTCAGTTTAGTGGTCAGCATTGCTGGGCACAGCTGAGCCCGCATCCTATATGTAGTGCACTCCTGAACTCTGCTTTCTCTCTGTCTTATCTTCATAGTATTTTGTAGTCTTATCTCAAAAAATTCTAAGCTGTATCTTTTTTATCTTTATTTATGGATGAAATGTGGGAAATAACATTCATATCATACAATCATCCCATAAACACACACACTGCATATATCATGTGAGGAAAATATGCTTATAAAATAGTTTACCAATACAAAAATGTCCCCGAATCTAATTTAAAAAATCTGGTCACCTCACCTCCTCCATACACACACACACACACACACAGCGCCCCTCCTCCACACACACACACACACACACACAGCGCCCCTCCTCCACACACACACACACACACACACTGCTGGGAGCTTTTTCTCTGTGAAGACATTGGGGGATTGGAGGTATACAGAGGCCGTGGCTGCTCCCCGGGGGGTAGTGCTCCCTAGGCGGCTGCCTACTCCACCTAGTGGTAGCCCCGGCCCTGACAGGGGTGTTGGCGGGGGGTCCCTGGATAATGGGGGGTCACCCAGCATGAAACACTTACATGTTCCGTTCCTCACAAAGCAGAACTTGGTCGGAGCTCAGGGGTCAGTCAGTCATCATCTGTATAAATAAGGGGCCCCAACCCACCCTTGGCTGATAACATGAAAAGCAGGCGCCCCTCCCCCCCGTCACCCTAAAGTAAGTGTGATCTATATGTGCCTGAACATTAATACCCCCCTATAGTGTGCTACCCCACATTCCACTATAGAAAGACCAATACAAAAAGCAAATCTCCCCCCTTCCAGCTTGGAGGACGTCATCTTCCAATTCAGCAGCAATTTGATTTCATTCCTAAATGACCAAATCCATGTCGGTTTTCCCCGATAAATCCGCATAGAATTGTCTCTGCAGACATGAGATCCCCTGTAATGCAGCCAGCGCTTCTTCCCCCTGCAATCACAATCACCAGATTTATCTCTCAGCATACATTTTATACAACTAGATAGAGAGTGCCGCAATCCCCACCCTCCATGTATATCCCCCATATATGGAAGGAGACTTCTCATCCACATCCCTCTCCCTTTTATCAAGACATGCAGGGGTTCACTAATATATTCTCATCACTATTATATACCTTCCCCTCCTACATCACATCCATGGGATGCAGGACATACAATCTCTGTGTGGCCCCATGGGGTTGTCACCCCGACACCCATTTGTATTATAAATAAATGTCGCTCTTCATAGAGGGCGATGATCATTGGGAAGACATGATTGGCTTTGCCGCTTCTTTCTGGTTTGTGTGTCAGGTGACAAGCTGCCTGCTGTTGCTAGGAAGATTTACCTCAGCTGCTGAGCACCGGATTGGTGACAAATCCTTTGGTGGGAAACATCCAGCCAATGAGTGTAAGCTTTTATTTCTATCCCCTCCTATCAGTGGGCGGAGTCAGCATTTACCTCAGGTCTGTCAGCTGGACTCACCTCTGGCCTCTCCTCGGTCTTCCTTCTATTATTTCTTATTTTATTTTTTACCCCCCCCCAAGTTTTCACTGGTGACAGCTGTATATTCCCTTCCATGTGTGGCCCCGGGCCTGTATTGTGCCTCTCATTCCTGAGGGGCCAGGGCTGCCCTGTATACTGATGGTAATAGGTTACCTGAGGCCAGCCATGGAACTTTTCATCCACCTGTAGGCAGACCTGGACCTGAGGAAGACCATAGGACCGTCACATCACCACTGGGACTTTACAGGGAGCAGAAGAGGAGGACCGCCGACTGGAAGTGTCAGCATACAGGCCGACAGAAGATACCGAGAGAGAATCCGCAGGATGAGGAGGACCGCCGACTGGAAGTGTCAGCATACAGGCCGACAGAAGATACCGAGAGAGAATACGCAGGATGAGGAGGCCCTACTCAAGACACAGCGCCACTCCTCCTGCCAGCGACAGCCAGGTAGGCAGCGGGTCTGAAGCTTCTGCCATGGACTGACAGCATGACTGACACCTCTCCGACAGTGTGACCGACACCTCTCCGACAGTGTGACCGACACCTCTCCGACAGTGTGACCGACACCTCTCCGACAGCGTGATTGACACCTCTCCGACAGGTAATTTCAAAGTTATTCTCGCACTACCGTGTGATGAAATATGTGAATCCAGGGAGGAGGAGGGGGGATTGAGGGGGGAGGGGGAGGGGGATTGAGAGGGGAGAGGGGGTTGAGAGGGGAGAGGTGAGGGAGGGGAGGGGGAGGGGGATTGAGAGGTGAGGGGGGTGAGAGGGGAGAGGTGAGGGGGGGAGGGGGGATTGAGAGGGGAGAGGTGAGGGGGAGGGGGGATTGAGAGGGGAGAGGTGAGGGGGGAGGGGGGATTGAGAGGGGAGAGGTGAGGGGGAGGGGGATTGAGAGGGGAGAGGTGAGGGGTGAGGGGGATTGAGAGGTGAGGGGGAGGGGGATTGAGAGGGGGGATTGAGTGGGGAGGGGGGATTGAGAGGGGAGAGGTGAGGTGAGGGGGGAGGGGGGGTGAGTGGGGAGAGGTAATAAGAAGAAAGGGAGGACAGGAGAGGACAAGGGTAGTGAAGGTGAAGCTGCAGCAAACACCTGTGTGGGTCAAGCCGTGTCCACAAAATGTCTCCTATAGCAGAGAATGGGGCTGCGCTGCTTAGAGGGGAGAGATCTACTAAAAACCAGAGAGATGTCATTTATCTTCTGGAAATAAAGCAGAAATAAATCTACCATAGAAATGTGTAAAGACAAAAGTCTACAAAGCAACATCAATGAGAAGATATAAGATAAGTGATGTGATAATCTCCAATCTTACAGGAAATAGATCCTATAGGGGGAATCCCAATATCTATCTGCTGATATTAACCACCTCAGTACAGTGCAGTTACACCCCCTTCCTGACCAGACCAATTTTCAGCTTTCAGCGCTCTCACACTTTGAATGACAATTACTCAGTCATCCTACACTGTATCCATATGAAACTTGCGTCCATTTTTCCACACAAATAGAGCTTTCTTTTAGTGGTATTTAATCACTAGTGGGTTTTTTATTTTTTGTGCTATAAATAAAATAAAACGTAAATTTTGTGAAAAAAATGCCTTTTTCTTTGTTTCTGTCATAAATTTTTGCTAATTAGTAATTTTTCTTCATACATTTTGGCCAAAATTTATACTGCTACATATCTTTGGTAAAAATAACCCACATTAGTATATATTATTTGCTCTTTGTGAAAGTTATAGAGTCTACAATCTATGGTGCCAATCGCTGAAAATTGATCACTTCTGATCAGGCCTTCAGTACATCAGGTGTATCTCATTTCTTGAGACACTAACAAGTCAGGAAAGTACAAATACCCCCCAAATGACCCCTTTTTACAAAGTAGACATCCCAAGGTATTAAGTAAGTAGCATGGTGAGTTTTTTAAGTTGTCATTTTTTCCCACAATTCTTTGCAAAATGAAGATTTTTTTTTTTATTTTTTTTTTACTAAATTGTCATATTATCAGGTTATTTCTCACACACAGCATATGTATACAACAAATTACACCCCAAAATACATTCTGCTACTCTTCCTGAATATGGCGATACCACATGTGTGAGACTTTTACACATCCTGGCCACATACAGAGGCCCAACATTGATGTAGTACCTTCAGACGTTCTACGAGCAAAAATGACGCATCTCATTTCTCAACCACCTATTACACTTTTGAAGTCCCTGGAGTACCAGGACAATGGAATTTCCCATAAAATCACCCCATTTTGGAAAGCAAACACCCCAACATATAATCTGTGAGGCATAATGAGTCTTTTGAACGGTTCATTTTTTTCCAGAAGTTTTTGGAATAAGTGGAAAAAAATTAAAAGGCATTTTTTTTTTTACACAAAATTGTCAATTTATAAGATATTTCTAACACATAGCATGTATATAGCAAAAATTACACCCAAAAATACATTCTGCTACTCCTCCCGAGTATGACGATACCACATGTGTAGGACTTTTACACAGCCTGGCCACATAGAGAGGCCGAACATTGAAGTAGTACATTCAGGCGTTCTAGGAGCATAAATGACACATTTCATTTCATTCCTACCCATCACACTTTTGAAGGTCCTGGAGCACCAGGACAGTGAAATTACCCACAAAATGACCCCATTTGGAAAGCAAACATCCCAACGTATATTCTATGAGACATGGGCTGGAGATAGGTACTCGGGTACTCTGATGGCCTGGTGACAGGTACTCGGGTACTCTGATGGCCTGGTGACAGGTACTCGGGTACTCTGATGGCCTGGTGACAGGTACTCGGGTACTCTGATGGTTTGGTGACTGGTATTTGGATACTCTGAAGGGCGGTGACAGGTACTCATATGGACTGTGACAGGTACTCGGGTACTCTGATGGGCTGTGACAGGTACTCTGGTACCCTGATGGACTGTGACAGGTACTCGGTACTCTAATGGACTGTGACAGGTACTCGGGTACCCTGATGGACTGTGACAGGTACTCGGTACTCTAATGGACTGTGACAGGTACTCGGTACTCTAATGGACTGTGACAGGTACTCGGGTACCCTGATGGGCCGTGACAGGTACTCGGGTACCCTGATGGGCCGTGACAGGTACTCGGGTACTCTGATGGCCTGGTGACAGGTACTCGGGTACTCTGATGGCCTGGTGACAGGTACTCGGGTACTCTGATGGTCTGGTGACAGGTACTCGGGTACTCTGATGGTCTGGTGACAGGTACTCGGGTACTCTGATGGTCTGGTGACAGGTACTCGGGTACTCTGATGGTCTGGTGACAGGTACTCGGGTACTCTGATGGCCTGGTGACAGGTACTCGGGTACTCTGATGGCCTGGTGACAGGTACTTGGGTACTCTGATGGCCTGGTGACAGGTACTCGGGTACTCTGATGGCCTGGTGACAGGTACTCGGGTACTCTGATGGCCTGGTGACAGGTACTCGGGTACTCTGATGGCCTGGTGACAGGTACTCGGGTACTCTGATGGTCTGGTGACAGGTACTCGGGTACTCTGATGGTCTGGTGACAGGTACTCGGGTACTCTGATGGCCTGGTGACAGGTACTCGGGTACTCTGATGGCCTGGTGACAGGTACTCGGGTACTCTGATGGCCTGGTGACAGGTACTCGGGTACTCTGATGGCCTGGTGACAGGTACTCGGGTACTCTGATGGCCTGGTGACAGGTACTCGGGTACTCTGATGGTCTGGTGACAGGTACTCGGGTACTCTGATGGCCTGGTGACAGGTACTCGGGTACTCTGATGGCCTGGTGACAGGTACTCGGGTACTCTGATGGCCTGGTGACAGGTACTCGGGTACTCTGATGGCCTGGTGACAGGTACTCGGGTACTCTGATGGCCTGGTGACAGGTACTCGGGTACTCTGATGGCCTGGTGACAGGTACTCGGGTACTCTGATGGCCTGGTGACAGGTACTCGGGTACTCTGATGGTTTGGTGACTGGTATTTGGGTACTCTGAAGGGCGGTGACAGGTACTCATATGGACTGTGACAGGTACTCGGGTACTCTGATGGGCTGTGACAGGTACTCTGGTACCCTGATGGGCTGTGACAGGTACTCGGTACTCTAATGGACTGTGACAGGTACTCGGGTACCCTGATGGACTGTGACAGGTACTCGGGTACCCTGATGGACTGTGACAGGTACTCGGTACTCTAATGGACTGTGACAGGTACTCGGTACTCTAATGGACTGTGACAGGTACTCGGGTACCCTGATGGGCCGTGACAGGTACTCGGGTACCCTGATGGGCCGTGACAGGTACTCGGGTACTCTGATGTGCCGTGACAGGTACTTGGGTACTCTGATGGGCTGTGACAGGTACTCGGGTACTCTGATGGGCTGTGACAGGTACTCGGGTACTCAGATGAACTGTGACAGGTACTCGGGTACTCAGATGGGCTGTGACAGGTACTCGGGTACTCTGATGGGCTGACAGGTACTCTGATGGTCTGGTGACAGGTACTCGGGTACTCTGATGGGCTGGGACAGGTACTCGGGTACTCTGATGAGCTGGGACAGGTACTCGGGTACTCTGATGGGCTGGGACAGGTACTCGGGTACTCTGATGGGCTGGGACAGGTACTCGGGTACTCTGATGGGCTAGGACAGGTACTCGGGTACTCTGATGGGCTGGGACAGGTACTCAGGTACTCTGATGGGCTAGGACAGGTACTCGGGTACTCTGATGGGCTAGGACAGGTACTCGGGTACTCTGATGGGCTAGGACAGGTACTCGGGTACTCTGATGGGCTAGGACAGGTACTCGGGTACTCTGATGGGCTAGGACAGGTACTCGGGTACTCTGATGGGCTGGGACAGGTACTCAAATACTCTGATGGACTGTGACAGGTACTCTGATGGACTGTGATTGACAGGTACTATGAGGGGTGGTGACAGGTCCTCTTTATTGGGGGGGGGGCAATCAGTATGATTGGTGTACACTGTATGCGGTAACGAGATGTTACCGCAATCTCCTCCTCACACACGATCGGTGTATGAGGAGGAGAACCCGGTAACATCCCGTTACCGCAGTTTGTTTACATTTTTGTGATCGGCTGTGAAAGGATCACAGCCGATCACGTGGGTAAACAGCCGGCCAATGGCTGTTTACCAGCGTCGGTGACGAGCAGTGTTCCCGGGGAACACGCCGCCACCGACGTGCACGCGCAGCGCGCTCGCACGCATGCGCCGTGCACGTTTGGGGTGTGACCATCTGTGATCGGCCGTGACTTCATCACGGCCGATCACGTGGTAAACAGCCATAACGAATGGCTGTTCAGCCCCTTCGGTGGCGAGCGGTGTCTCCGTGACACGCCGCCACCGAAGAAACAGGGATGCGTGCGCACGATCGCGCGCATTCCCTGTTTAAACGGGAGGCCGTCATATGACGGCCTCCCGCCACAATAGGTGAGCCACCTGGCCGTCATTTGACGGCAGGCGGTCAGCAACTAGTTAAAGTGCAAAACAAATCCGATGTAATAATATCATCAACAGGAATATAAGATGTGCAAATCTCCTTCTAATACAGAGCTGGAGATTACTACAGAGATCTCACAGTGCTCATGTGCAGGGCCGCTGTTAGAAGTCATGGGGCCCCATACAGCCTACTTGATGGGGCCCCCTTTGACCCTGACCCCCCTCCCCAAATGTTGAGGGGGGATATGATACAACAGTTGTGGAAGTGAAAGGTGACTTCAGAACTGCTTGCATCACTTCAACATGAAACCAGAAAGTTATTTTACAAATATACACACTCCTGGCTGCTGACCACAGCTGGAAATGCGTGTGTGTTTGAGAAGACGTGCTTGCAACAAGGCCCCAGCTCTGATATAAAATGCCATGGTTAAAGGGAAATGGTTGGAGGCTGTAAAAATGTAGCTCAGGCCGCGTACACACGCGCGGACTTGGCCACACACGACGAACGAACAGTTTGCTGAAACCGTGCGCGATGACGTGAACGGCACGTACGACGGGACGAAAAATACGACGTCCTATACACTGCATTATAACTTTCGGCGTGTAAATCCTTTCTGAGCATGCGCGGAACTTAGTTTGACGAACAAGCCTACACACGAGCGGACTGTTCGCTGAAACCTTGTTTCAGCGGACAGTTTTTCGGAAATTCCGTAAAACCTTGTTCGTCAAACTGTCCGCTGAAACTGTCCGCTGAAAGCCCCACACACGGGCGGACTGTCCGCCCAAACACTGTTCAGCGGACAAAGTTGGGCGAACAGTCCGTGCGTGTGTACGCGGCCTCAGCTGTGCATTTTTACTGCTCCAAAAACACAAGTGTACAGTAGCATCTCACAGTGCCTTGTGATCTTTAGGCCTCATGCACACTTTTTTTACTGCTTCCAAGCACCCCTTCCTGTTATCCTATGTGTCTTTGCACACATAGAATTTTTGAATTTTTTGTGGCAGGGGTGTTTACAAGCAGGAAAAAAAAACATGGCCAGTGCATCCAGGAGCAGCAGTTTTTTTGACCAAAAAAATGCTTGACAAATGCAAATGCTCCTAAACGCATGTTACCATTAGGCACGTTTACTGCTTGAGCGATAATTCATTTCATTGACCAGAATAACTTATTATTTTGGCCAATCAAATGAATGGCCAAGTGTTTTATGCCTGTAAACGCTTAGGCACTTTTACAAGCATCAGGCATTTTTTCTGGAAAAAGCCTGCTGCCAAGAGGAGGATCGTTTTTAAAGCATCCTGTGTGCATGAGGCCTTATAGCATTAGGATAATCATTCACACAGCACAGGAGGTGCTCTATGGCACTTTCAAAGTGTGTCACATGCTGTTCGGTGCTGTCTTTGCTATGGCTGTACAGACAGTGGTACAATCTGTAACACACAGTACAGCCATAAAGTAACAAAGTCAGCACACAACAGCGGGTGACACACTCTGACAGAGCCATAGAGCACCTCCTGTGCCAATGATTATCCTATGCTGAGAATCATAAGGCACTGTGAGGATGTGGATGATTCTATTACAATGGGTGTTGTAACACCTCAACTCACCGTGTGCAGATGGTGATGCTGATGTCCTCTGCTGCCGCTGCTCGCCTGAGTCGCCTTACTGCTACTTCTCACGCGAAGAGACAGGAAGGAATCACTCCACGGCGCCAGGGGGAAGGCACTACAGAGGACGCACTGGCCGGGACTTAAGCCAGCACAAGGAACGGGCATGGAAGAGGCATTCTTCCACACCCGAAATACAAAAAATAGTTCCTCCCCTCCTGCCTCGGTGTTTCGCTGGAGGATTTTTTTTTTAAATGACATATCTGTTCAGGTTGCGGGCCCCTCTGCTGGCCGGGCCCGGTATAGCAGGGCCAGTTGTACTGGCCTATCAGCGGCCCTGCTCATGTGCAAAGTATGTGGGGAAAAACATATATATATATATATATATATATATATATATATATATATATATTTCAAACAATCATGTGACGTAGTATTTAGTACATATATATCCACCAATTGATATGGAGATCCAGTGATTCTTCTAGTTTGTATTTGGGAAACATTTTCCAGGATGTCGGATCAATACATATATCTGCCACTAATCCTCATATCAACCACATTTCCGGATGTGCAAAACAACCTATAAAAGTGCAAAATTGTTTGATGTGCCAAATATTCCACTTGTGGCGCCGTGTCCTCATCCTCTTCATGCCACA
Organism: Lithobates pipiens; assembly: GCF_037356315.1. Lineage (NCBI taxonomy): Eukaryota > Metazoa > Chordata > Amphibia > Anura > Ranidae > Lithobates > Lithobates pipiens. The sequence goes on along the minus strand of NW_027507718.1, from coordinate 659,911 downwards.
CCAGTAAGCAATGGCCACTTACCTTGTGGTAAAGAGGTAACCGCATAGAAGTATACCGGCTATTCCCCTTCTTCTCCTTCTCCTTGGTAATGAATAAACCTGGACCCTCAGGGTGGGCTTTATATCACGTCTTTGTTTCTAAGCAGCAGCAGGAACAGCTGAAAGGAAGGAGGAGTGCCGCATGGTATGGTATGTTTTACATCCACAAATGTGTTTATTAGTAAAAAAGGAACTCGCATAAAAACAAACCAGCAGTGCGAATCTCCGACGAGCGCCGAGCTCATATTGCCTGTATTAGTTTAGAACACCTATTCCGTCCCTACGCGTGACATCACAACCACGTGACTTCATCAGGGGATGCTGGGTAGGTGTATTTCATATGTTTATATAGTCCTTACAATAGCATTATCTAGCGGCCATTTTCTCGAAAGTCCTATAGCAGCCATTTTCTAGAGGACGCAGCCATTTTCTAGAGGACGCAGCCATTTTCTAGAGGCTCAATATATTATTACTTTGAAGATTATAATAGCCATTTTCTCGGCTCCCACCATATAAGGAACAAAGGTCAAAGGGGTGGCTAACTACGGGCCATCTTACTAGTGGCAAGATGAAATGTAGTCCATCCCGAGAATCCCAAACATCACCACCCCGCAGATCACAGATACGGAATAGAAACAAAATGACTATATCTCACTGGGGGAGAAAAATGAAACAACCCAAAACATGTACACAATGGAATTCTATGACATATGGATGACCTCAATATGCCGCCCATATGTTAGAATGGGTCTATTCATCCCATTGAAGTCTGCACAGAAGTATACCAGGAGAAAAAATATGTCCGTTCAACTGGGGAAATAACCAATAAAAATTAAAAAATATATATCATCTTGCCACTAGTAAGATGGCCGCGCTTAGCCACCCCTTTGACCTTCATTCCTTATATGGTGGGAGCCGAGAAAATGGCTGCTATAACCTTCAAATTAATAATATATTAAGGCTCAAGAAAATGGCTGCGGTCCTCTAGAAGATGGCCGCTATAGGACTGATATATTGGACTTTGAGAAAATGGCCGCTAGTTAATGTTATTTAAGGACTATTTAAGCATATGAAATACGCCTACCCAGCATCCCCCGATGAAGTCACGTGGTTGTGACGTCACGTGTAGGGGCGGGATAGGCATTCTAAACTGATACAGGCAATATGGAAGAGGAGTTTTAACCTGTGTGGTGTGTTGTTTTTTTTCTACTTTTTTCACAGGTGAATGGGTAGGGGTACATTGTACCCCATACTCATTCACATAGGGTGGGGGATCCGGAGGCCCCCTTATTTAAGGGGGCTCCTGGATTCTGATAAGCCACCGCAGACCTCAACAACCAACGGCCAAGGTTGTCGGGAAGAGGCCCTTGTTCTCATCAACATGAGGACAAGGTGCTGTGGAGGGGCGCGTGGCCCCCCTTCCCCAAGGCACCCCCCACTTGCTCATCATTCCCCTTTCCTGACTGGCTGGGCTGCGTGCTCGGATAGGGGTCTGGTATGGATTTGCGGGGGACCTCGTGCTGTTTTTTGGCAAAGGGGATTCCCCTTAAAATCCCTACCGGATCGAAGGGCCTGGTATGCCTCCCAAGGGGTAACCCATGCCGGTTTTTTTTACATTTGGAGTGGAGTTATCCCTTAGAATTCATACCAAACACAGTGCCTGGTATTGGCGGGAATCCAATTTGGATCCAGTGTCAACCCGGCCAGCGATGCTTATCGGGAAAAGAAAATAAACTTTTTTTCCTTTCCCAATGCGAGCCAGCTCGGCGCTGGCTCCCGCGACAGTGCTCGCAGGGTGTCAATCTCGCCGCTAGAAGTGGCGAGATTAAAACGATATCGCGGTCACCTACTGTACAGTACACATACAATACACATACATAAGGGTTCCTGATCTTTATTATTGATCTAATTATTGATCGCCTCTTCTCTCTGATACACCTAAATCTACAGAATATCGATCTCTTTCTGTGATTGGATGATTGGGTCAGACGCCCTTTTAGTCACACCTGATATGACCTCTTCTGGTTTATTCTCGGCTTTTGGGGAGGATCTTGTAAGTCTCGGCTCATTCTTTTCTTTTCTTGCTTCATCTCCAATGTATTTTCTTGATAAGCGGCATGAAGATTGAATAGTGAAGCATTGGAAGGCTTTTGGTGGAGCTCCATAATCTCCTCGGAGGCTCTGTCACAGAGATCTATATGGGACTGTAGGCCACACCCTCCCCCACCTACATACCCACATACAAAAAACACCATATAAGTGTGCAGAAAATGGCCGCGCCACTTTATTGGTTTATCGTATTTACATGACCATATAAATCAAACACTTTTCATAAAATACACCAAAAATCACTTAACCTTGTCCAGTTATTGGAACTCGGGAACTTCACTAAACCAACAATGAATATGCCCCTCCCCCTGGATTCCGGGGTGACCCTACCACATAAAAATGCCACGACGGGAAGGGAGGGAGGAGCTTCTTTTCTTCACCAGGTCCGCTGCAGAGGAAGCACAAGACTCTCTGCAGCCCCTTATATAGACTATCTAGATGGGGAAACTGACCCTAGATCACACATTGGCCACCCCACACCCGCCTAATCACCCACCCCCAACCTGAACCTGCTTAACCCCTAGACTACCAGAATGAGGGGTAAGTGGGCACATTCCCAGGAAAGCGGCCCCAATGCTTCCGCCCGCTTTTCCATTCTCCAATGCCCCTCCCCCTCTCAGTTCAGTGCAGGGCTCGGCTTTTCTTTTAGTAAATCACAATGCATTTCTGCTCCAGTGTTGCAGAAATCTGCTGTGCAAATCGCTGTTCCCTGGTAGGAAATGAGTTGTGAAAGGCGGAGAGTCCGGTGATCATTGGGGGATATCACGTCCCTTTGGCTGCTGAATCTCAGCTCTGCTTTGCTGCACATTTATTTCCTGGGGTTGGTATAGAGTTTGCCAGGATGGAGTTTTAGACTCCTACAAAAAAGAGGCGGAGTATTTCCAGAAGCACCAATCAGAAAGGAGTATAGTGTTTATGTCATTGATGTGTCCTTTGGGCTGGTTGGTGTTGGTATCGGGCATTATGCCTATGAGAAGAATTGGAATAGTGGGCCGGGTGCTTCTCATCTCCGCTTTTACATTCCCTTATTGGAATCTCCGTTTTGTTAGCAGATAAAAGAGAATCTTCTGGTTTCGGCACAAATTTATTTCCAGGTGAAATGTTCTCTCGATGTGGTCGGTGGGATTTGTATTCATGGGGCCTAACAAGACCAGGATAGGCCGTTATCATTTCATGTCTTAGGCCATTCCCATTTCCCAATAGAGCTGATTCAGCAATTTCACCTCTTCACAATTCTTTCCTTTTTCTGTGTCATGTGACCGGCTCTCCTTTATCACAATCATATTATAAATCTGTCTGTAAAAGATGTTGATGGTGCCGGATGTGCAGCTACATAGGGAGTGGATCAGGAGGTAGACGGGCGCACTGCTCTTTATCTCCATCCTGCTCTTTGCGTTTATTACACAAGTCCCGCCTTTTATAATAATAAGAAAGAAATAAATAAAAATGAACAGTTGACATTCATATGTTGTGTAGTGCGAAGGAGTTTATTTCCCCCCAGCTCTCTTGCAGGGTAAGTGGGGTATATATTTGGAGTAGTTGGCTGATCATATTCCCTATATAAGGGTGATCTGTGTTGGATATCCTCGTTGTTCTCCTGGAAGAGAACGATTTAAGTGGATGTAAAATATTAGACCCTGTAAATAAAATGGGGACTGTTCTGTCTACAAATAAATGGTTTTCTAGGCCGGGGCGTCACTTCATGGTACAGTCACCATAAAAATGTAAAGATTGATCTGCTGATTTCCTGTATACTATTATCAGTGACTTCATTTTTCCATATTGTGATGTGGAGGGTCACATGGGAGGTCTGGCGGTGTTTGGCATAGCGCCCAACTCTCCCTCCTTTGGGACCAAATCCCTCTGTCCCTCATGCAGCTTCAGTTGTCCCTCTTTTTAGTCTATGTAGATCTTGTGAGGGAACGTCCCCCACACTGGGCTTGAGTGCTTCCGTCAGAATACCGACACCTCTCTATACAAAATCTACCATTTTACTGCCCAAAGTCTTCTGCCGCACTACACTTCCTATCCGCCCTCCATATTACTGCACTTGTTCTTCTGAAAAATCATTATAAAGTAAAAGTAGAGGTGAGAGAGAAGCACATGTGGGGATCAGCCGATCATTTCCGCACATTCCATCCCTGAGGTCCCTGTAACCAGGGACATGTTCTGTGCTACTTCCTGTGTAGAAGGGAGTCCCTCTTTATCATGTCACATATGAGAGGTGTGTTTTTGCTCCATTTTCTCAGTCATTGGTAAGGAGGACATTTCCAATGCTGGATTGTAAAGAGCGATTGTTTAGGCGGCGGTGGTGGGGGTGGGGCCGGGTTGGTATCCTGGCTTTTGGGTGATGTCGCCCACTTTGTGGGTGGACGGGGGATGGTAAACTGTTATTTGGTGGATATAAGATATTGCTGCTCGAGTCTTAGTGACGGAGCATGTCGGTCTGTTAATGGTGAACAGGTCAAAGGTCATTTCATCATTAAAATTGTTTTATACCCAATAAAGGGGCCGCGGCCGAAACTTTCCACAATCCTTGTTGTGTGTTTATTTTATATTTTAGGTGTGTTCTTATGGTATGATGGGTGTTATTGGGGTGTACAATCCCATGTCATTCATATGTGGTGAGGTATAAAGGGGTGAGGTGACCCCCCTATAGATGGAGCCCTTTATTATTCTACATTTTATGGCACTTTTGTCATTGTGTGAGTTTTGTATGGTGTGTGATATTTGTGTGTTTTGTATTATGTGTGTGATATTTGTGTGTTTTGTATGGTGTGTGATATTTGTGTGTTTTGTATGGTGTGTGATATTTGTGTGTTTTGTATGATGTGTGATATCTGAATGAATAACTTGTATAGAGCTGTAAATGTGAAGTGAATCTCCTCCAGGCACTTGATCATCCCGTGTTGTTGTTCTTCTTCTTAGAAGAGTCGGGTGTTGAGTTTTTCCTGAAGGCCGATGGTTTTCCTCCATGCGGATGTTGGTGTGTAGAGCGTTCCATAGCCGTGGTCCTTGGACTGCGAATCTTCCTTCTCCCTCTGATTGGTAACGGGACTTGGGGATGAGGAGGAGGTTTTGGTTAGTTGATCGGAGGTTGTGATTGGGTGTGTTGTGTTTTATTTCCTATCATATAGGGTCCCCATGTACATGTGTGTATACATCCGTGTGCGTGTCTATTATCACCATGTACATGTGTGTATACATCCGTGTGCGTGTGTCTATTATCGCCATGTACATGTGTGTATACATTCGTGTGCGTGTCTATTATCACCTTATTTCATGGGTGAAGTGTCTCGCTTTGTTCTGCTTTCATCTTGAACATCACATATGGATATCCAGCCACATACACGGAACGACATGTATGCGCACATTTCTAGAATCTTCTAACACATTTTATATGACATGTTTTGTTTTGCACATGTATTGATGTTTATACCTCACTTATGGGTTTTATTGGGTATTTGTCAGACACATGAATATGGTATGTTATGTATGTGATATAGAAATCTATTATATGTACGGAGTGCCAAGGAGACGACCTGCTGCAGCCCATTAATCTAACCCGGAATTTATAAGGTCATCCAATATATCTTTATTATTTATCTCCTTTATCTTTTATGGGATGAAATGATCTAATATATCGGTTGATCGCCTCCTTGATCGCTCCTCCCCCACATGTGTGAAAGGTTTCTGCAGGACCACAGCTGATCTCTATCTGGATTGGATACAATCAGTCAGGTGACCACCATATATTATTCTGTGTATAAAAGACAGATTGTGATTGGTAGTCCTACAGCTGTGATTAAGTGCCTTTAATGGTGTGAAACGCGTCAGTTATCATCTGGACCTGTGTCTCTGATGTATGGATTAAGCTTTATCCAATAAAGCAGTGGTCATCAACCCTGTCCTCAGGGCCCACTAACAAGCCAGGTTTTATGTATTACCTTGGGGGAGATGCAGACTAGAATACTGCAATCACTGAGCGGCAAATGATATCACCTGTGATGTATTTTAGTTATCTTACAAACCTGGCCTGTTAGTGGGCCCTGAGGACAGGGTTGATGACCACTGCAATAAAGACATTATTTTGGAGTGCCGCCGTCCTTTTCCATTTTCTGCCATGCTGCTCTCCATGCTGGACTCCATACTGACACTTTTTACCAAACATGACTTGTCAGTAAGTTTTATTATTCCAGGTCCAGGTGCAGAGTCCTCGCCGTCATCCTCATCCGCTGAGAACTGAAAGCTTCTTCCACTCAAGGGAGACTCCATTTCATGAATAATGTTCAGCAGACCTCCGCCATCTTGATGTGCCTCCTGTGTTGTTCCTCCAGCTTGCTGGGGAGGGGGAGGGGAGAGGCCGCCATTTCCTCCAGTAAGACAGATCCTGAGGGGGATGGGATAACAGGGGCATCATCCGGGACCCCTCCTCACTCCTCACCCCGTACTGCCCCCACCGATGCCTTTCCACACTGGTGTCATCCCTCATTCTCCGGAACCTTTCCTCATTCTGGAACTTCTCCCGGAAAGCTCCACTTTTCTCCTTCAATGCTTTCACCGGATTCTGCCGGCACTTCATGGCGTCCTCCAAAACTTGTCCCTCTGGTGTAAGGCTCTGTCTCTTCTTGCTCCATGCTTTATCATGTACGGCTCTCTTCTCCCTGTACTCTGATTTCAGGCTCACCAGCTTCTCCTCTCCTTCTTAATCCTCTATAAATAATCAGCAACCCGCTGTCTGAAAGCCGGGGAGACGCCACTTTTCTGGGGCCAGAGCCGAGGTCTTCAGGGGAAGATGTGGTTTGGGATTGGAAGTTTTATCCCCCAGGGGGACCATCGCCCGGGTCATCCCCAGACTATCCCATCCTCACTGGGGCCAGGGAACTCACCTGCCCCCTGGTGTCTGGAGAGGAGAACTGCACCACACAACCTCTCTGCTACAGAGACTGATGTGACTGTGGGGGAGGGGACATTGGAGTGTAAGTTCCTCTGTACAGAGACTGATGTGACTGTGGGAGGAGGGGACATTAGAGTGTAAGCTCCTCTGTACAGAGACTGATGTGACTGTGGGGGAGGGGACATTGGAGTGTAAGCTCCTCTGTACAGAGACTGATGTGACTGTGGGGGGAGGGGACTTTAGAGTGTAAGCTCCTCTGTACAGAGAATGATGTGACTGTGGGGGGGGGACATTAGAGTGTAAGCTCCTCTGTACAGAGACTGATGTGACTGGCTCAGTGATCTCTGTACAGCACTGTGGTATATGTCAGAGTTATATACACGTACAATAATAATAATAATAGGGTGTGACTGTGGGGGAGGGGACCTGTCGGAGATATAACACAGTAAAGAAGATATAAATCTGTAAAATCTTGTATTTCTGGTTTTCTCTCTTCTTCGGTAGAAATATCTTTTGTTGTTGTGAAGATTTCTGTGTCAGATTTCTGTCTCGGGGTTTGTACAGAAATACGAGGAAACATCCATTTGGAAAATATACCAAATTTACATTTACTGGTTTGGTGGGGGTTGATCGTCATACATTGGGGCTGATTTACAAATGGTTTGCACCATGAGTTGCATTGCACACCGATGCGCAACATCTGTTTTTGTATTCACAAAGCATTTGCACCTGTAATGCCGCGTACACACGTAGCAGACTATCCGGCGGACTTAGTCTGGCGGACTGTCCACCGGACTGTCTGACGGATTTTCCGAACGAGCTACCTGCCCACACACAGTACTTTTTCGGCGGACTAAGTACGGCGTACTAAGTCCGCCGTACTTTTGAAATGAATGGACTCGCCCACACACACGGAGGAAAGTCCGCTCATGTTGAGCGTGGCTTCAGGTAGCGGGACCAGCGAAGGAAGCGTCGCTGGCCCCGTCACCTGGTATGGACTTAAAGGGGAATCCCTACGCTGAAAAATCGGCGTGGGGGTCCCCCCTAGGTCCATATCAGACCCTTATCCGAGCACGCTACCCGGCTGCCCCGGAAAGGGGGTGGGGACGAGCCAGCGCCCCCCTCCTGAGCCGTACCAGGCTGCGTGCCCTCAACATGGGGGGTGCCTTGGGGAAGGGGGGGCCGCGCGGCCCCCCACCCCAAAGCACCTTGTCCCCATATTGATGAGGACAAGGGCCTCTTCCCAACAACCCTGGCCGTTGGTTGTCGGGGTCTGCGGCCGGGGGGCTTATCGGAATCTTAAAGGGGGCCCCTGGATCCCGGCCCCCCACCCTATGTGAATGAGTATGGGGTACAATGTAAAAAGTAAAAAAAAACACAACACACAAGTGTTAAAATAGTTTATTGCACAGCTGCGGGGGTTTTCTTCCGTCTTTGGGGGTCTTCTCGCCGGACTCCTCCGCTATCTTCTGTTAGCTCTTTTACTAGCAGAGGAGCCCGGCTTTCTTCTTCGCTGCCTCCACCCTCTTCTTCTGACTTCGGGGGTCTTGTCCCCCTCTTTGGGGGTCTTGTCCCCCTCTTCGGTTCTTCTTGCCGGGCCACCGCGCCTTCTTCTAGCTCTTTTGCTCTTCTGTCCCCGCTGTCTTCTGTTCTTCTCTTCTGGAGATGTTGCCTCGTCACTGTTTCTGTTCACTATGACAGCACATGCGGCGTGTGGCGACTAATATAGGGACATCACCAGATGATGTCCCCGCCCATTATAATTTCACAGTCCCAGAGGATGCTAGGGCTGTGACATCATAATGGGCGGGGACATCATCCGGTGATGTCCCTTTATAAGTCGACGCAGCCCCCCTTCCCCAAGGCACCCCCCATGTTGAGGGCACGCGGCCTGGTATGGCTCAGGAGGGGGGGCGCTCGGTCGCATAAGGGTCTGATATGGACGTGGGGGGCCCCCCACGCTTTTTTTTTTTTGGCGTAGGGATTCCCCTTTAAGTCCATACCAGGTGACAGGGCCAGCGATGCATCCTTCGCTGGCCCCGGCTACCTGGAGCCGCGCTCAAAATGAGCGGACTTTTCTCTGGGCGGGAAAAGTCAGTTCATTTCAAAAGAATGGCGGACTGGCACACACACGGCCATTCTGTCCACTGAAATGCGAGTCCGGTGGACAGATTGGTGTGCAAAACTACTTTCTTAGTCTTACTTTTGGGTCACAAAAAGTCTGCCGGAGCCTACACACGGACGGATTGTCTGCCGGACTTTTTCACCGGATTGTTTGTTCGTGTGTATGCGGCATAACACAGCACAATTCCCCATTTCTGATTAACATGCTGGCACACAGGAGGTGGCGATCGGTGCACCGCTATAGACCCGACCCACGCATTATTCAACTCAGAATCTAAAGAAGCTGAAAGTGGCAATATTATGGGGGATGTGAGGAAGTATAGATATAACTGTCCAAGTAACAAATATGCCCAAAATAGAACGGAAAAGTAACTTTCTCTGAGCAAGTTTGCTGCGCCTGCAAATACACTGGAACTGCATGAGGTCAATTTATGCACTGCGCATGCGCAAGCTGCATTTGCGCACGTTCAAGTGCTTGGGATCACTCCGCCAACAAAATCTTAGTAAATGTCAAAGAAAGTAAATTATTTGCATAATTTGAATAGGCGCACCTCTCAACTTGACTTTTTTTTTTTTACGTTGGTTCACTTCTATGTTTTTTTTTTTTAAGGCTATTTGCACACAGGTCATGTTAGCATAAAGAAAAAAAATGCGTGGAGGTCCCTCGAAATTCCATACCAAGTCCTTCAGGTCTGGTATGGATTTTAAGGGAAACCCTGCACCAAAAAAAATGGCGTAGTGACCCCCCTCAAAATCCATACCAGACCCTTATCCGAGCACGCAACCTGGCAGGCCGCAAGAAAAGAGGGGGGCCAAGAGAGCGCCTCCCCCTCCTGAACCATACCAGGCCACGTGCCTGGTACCCCTCAAAGCACCTTGTCCCCATGTTGATGAGGACAAGGGCCTCATCCCCACAACCCTGCCCGGTGGTTGTGGGAGTCTGCGGGTGGGGGGCTTATTGGAATCTGAAAGCCCCCTTTAACAAGGGGACCCCCATATCCCAGCCTCTCCCTCTGTGTGAAATGGTAAGGGGGTACAAAAGTACCCCTACCATTTCACCAAAAAGTGACAATAGTGTTAAAAATTACAAGAGACAGTTTTTGACAATTCCTTTATTAAAGTCTTCTTCTTTCCATCTTATTTCTTCGGGTCGTCTTCCTTCTTCCTTCCTTCCTTCATCTTCTTCCTCCATCTTCTTCTTCCTCCGATGATCTGCTTCTTGCTCTGGTGTTCTCATCCGGCATCTTCCTCCATGGCATCTCTTCTTCCTCGCTTCCTTATCGGGCCGCTCCGTGCAATGGGAGGCTCCCACTGTGTGACGCTTCTCTTCTTCTGACAGCTCTTATATAATGGAGGGCGGGGCAACCTGGTGACCCCGCGCCCTCTGACACACGGTTCCAATATAAGAGTGTCAGAAGAAGAGAAGCGTCACACAGCGGGAGCCTCCCATTGCGCAGAGCGGCCCGAGAACAAAGTGAGGAAGAAGAGACGCTGTGGAGGAAGATGCTGGATGAAAACACCAGAGCAAGAAGCAGAGGATCGGAGGAAGAAGAAGATGGAGGAAGAAAATGAAGGATGAAGGAAGGAAGAAGCCCAGAAGAAGATGGAAAGAAGAAGACTTTAATATAGGAATTGTCAAAAACTCTCGTTATTTTTAACACTTTTGTCACTTTTTTAGTGAAATGGTAGGGTTATACCACCTTACCATTTCACACAGGGAGGAGGCCGGGATCTGGGGGCCCCCTTGTTAATGGGGGCTTCCATATTCCGATAAGCCCTCCACCCGCAGACCCCCACAACCACCGGCCAGGGTTGTGAGGATGAGGCCCTTGTCCTCATCAACATGGGCACAAGGTGCTTGTGGGGTACCCCAAAGCATCCTCCCAATGTTGAGGGCATATGGCCTGGTACAGTTCAGGAGGGGGGGTGCTCTCTCATCCCCCTCTTTTCCTGCGGCCTGCCAGGTTGCGTGCTCAGATAAGGCCTGGTATGGATTTTGAAGGGGGCACGTGGTTCCCGTTAATATCCATACCAGACCTGAAGGGTCTGGTATGCTCTTGGAGGGGAACCCCCATGACATTTTTTTTAAAATTAACCACTTCAGCCCCGGACCATTTTGCTGGCCAAAGACCAGACCATTTTTTGCGATTCGGCACTGTCGCTTTAACTGACAATTGCGCGGTCGTGCAACGTGGCTCCCAAACAAAATTGACGTCCTTTTTTTCCTACAAATAGAGCTTTCTTTTGGTGGTATTTGGTCACCCCTGCGGTTTTTATTTTTTTGCGCTATAAACAAAAATAGAGCGACAATTTTGAAAAAAATGCATTATTTTTTTACTTTTTGTTATAATAAATATCCCCAAAAATATATAAAAACATTTTTTTCTCAAGTCATCTTCCAGGACGGCACACCTGAGAGATGAGAGGCTCCTCCCTACAGGAAACACAATCAATCGACCGCTGTTTTAAGTCCCCACCCTTCCCCTTGATCCTCAGTTTTTGATTGTGTTTCTCCCTACACAGCGAAACTGTTTGTTTTTTCCAAATGACCCGAAGCCTGGGGCTGTTGGTCTCCCCCAGGGAGCCAGACCACAGGCTTGGGAAGCCTCTGGGTCTGGTAGGATATTCTTGTCCTTCCTGGGGGGTTCCCCTATCTTTTCCTCAGGGGGGCAGCAGAAATTGGAAGAGCCCCCCTGAGAGCTGAAGGAGCCTGGATACAGTGGTGTACCCAGAACTTCAGGAGCCATTATCCTGTCTCCCCTCTTTACCTGTACAGGTGGCTGTTCAGACGGGGGTGCTGGCCATCGGTTCTTTCCAGGGGGGATCGTGTCCCCGACTCCTGGGTCCCCAGTAGCTCGCATGGGCTGCTGGAGAGGGCATGGCAACAAGCACCCACCTCATTTTCAAACTTCGGGAAAATGGCGGCGGCGTTCTTACCCAGGAGGGAAGGCTGAGAGTCAGTAGGAGCAGGCGCCCACATCCTCCTTTCGCTAGAGCAAAGAGGCACCAGTTTACTATGGTAGATGTCTACCTTAACCACCTCAGATGGGAATGAGGAACGGAAGGCAGTGCCCCCCATGTGTGTATATACTGACTGGTACAGTGCAGGACACAGCCTAAACTTGCACCTCCCTATGGGTACAGCAGTTGGGGGGGCACTTTGGTGGCTATCCTCCTTGCGTGCGGACCATAAGGATGGAAAAGCAAGCCCGCTGGCTGTGGCAAAAAGGGGAAGACGACAATGGTGAGTACTTTCCTTTGCCTTGGGAATTTAGCTGCAAAATCCCCAATTCCAGCCAGAGGGTTTCTGGTAGACATGTGCAGAGTAAAATATTTCGTTTCGGAATTTCGTTTTCGTCCAAAAAATTAATTTATTTAGTTACTCCCAAAATTCGTTTTTATTTATTTAGTTTTTCGTAGAAAATTTGCATTCATCCGAAAATCCACATGAATTACGGTCGAATCTGTCCTTGAAGGCTTATGGTGTCTGTCGAATGTATGAAGAAGATTCAAGGGAGCTAGTATATAGCATACTTCATGTGAACTTTAGAACCCTATTAAAGTCTATGGGACTCCAACGTTCAAAATCTAAAGTGCTAATTTGCAAGTTACTGTCCTAAAAAGTGTTTGGGGACCCGGGTCCTTCCCCAGGGGACATGGATCAATGCAAAAAAAAGTTTTAAAAACGGCCATTTTTTCGGGAGCAGTGATTTTAATAATGATTAAAGTGAAACAATAAAAGTGTAATATTCCTTTAAATTTCGTAGGGGGGGGGGGGTGTCTATAGTATGCCTGTGAAGGGGCGCATGTTTCTGGTGCTTAGAACTGTCCCTGCACAAAGTGTAATTTATGCAGGAAAAAAAGTCCTTTAAAATCACTCGCAGCTATTATGAATTGTTGGCTCCCGTAATACAGAGAACACACATTGAAAGTCATTGATAAAAAAAAAATCAATAATAAAAAGCGTGGGGGTCCCCCAAATTCAATTACCAGGCCCTTCAGGTCTGATATGGATATTAAGGGGAACCCCGCATCAAATTTAAACAACAATTGACGTGGGGTCCCCCTAAAAATCCATACCAGACCCTTTATCCGAGCACGCAACCTGGCAGGCCGCAGGAAAAGAGCGGGGACAAGAGAGCGCCCCCCCCCTCCCTCCATGTTGATGGGGACAAGGGCCTCATCCCCACAACCCTGGCCGGTGGTTGTGGGGGTCTGCGGGCGGGGGGCTTATCAGAATCTGGAAGCCCCCTTTAACAAGGGGACCCCCAGATCCCGGCCCCCCCTTGTTTGAAATGGTAAGGGGGTACAAAAGTACCCCTACCATGTCACAAAGAAAGTGTAAAAAATAGTTAAATAAGACAAACACAGAAAAATTCCTTTATTAAAAATAAAAAAAAGATTCCAGCGGTGGTAATCCACTCTTGCTATCCAGTGACGGACGATCATCTCTCCGGGGTCCAGCGATGGATGATCTGATCCAGCGCAGTGAATCCATCCATCTTCTGTCTCCACTGAGGAGACACTGCGGGGATTCCGGCGGCCTGACGTTTGTTATATGCGGAGGGCGGGGCCCCCGTCACCTGACCGCGCCCCCTCTGACACTAGGGGAAACCCGGCTTTCCCTGTGACGTATGGGTGACCCCGCCCCCCTCTGATGTAACACAGGCAGGTTTCCTTTACATCAGAGGGAGCGGGGTCACCCATACGTCACGGGGAACCCCGAGTTTCCCCTTGAGTCAGAGGGGAGCGGGGTCAGGTGACGGGTGGCCCCGCCCTCCATATATAACAAACGTCAGGCCGCCGGAATCCCCGCAGTGTCTGCTCCGTGGAGACAGAAGATGGATGGATTCGCTGCGCTGATTCAGATGAGCCATCACTGGACCCCGGAGAGATGATCGTCTGTCGCTGGATAGCAAGAGTGGATTACCACCGCTGGAATCTTTTTTTTTTTTTTTTTTTAACAAAGGAATTTTTCAAAAGCAAGTTTGTCTTATTTAACTATTTTTTACACTTTCTTTGTGAAATGGTAGGGGTACTTTTGTACCCCCTTACCATTTCAAACAGGGGGGGCGGGATCTGGGGGTCCCCTTGTTAAAGGGGGCTTCCAGATTCTGATAAGCCCCCCGCCTGCAGACCCCCACAACCACCGGCCACAGTTGTGGGGTTGAGGCCCTTGTCCTCATCAACATGGGGACAAGGTGCTTTGAGGGGTCGCAGACCCCCAAAGCATCCTTCCAATGTTAAGGGCATGTGGCCTGGTACGGTTCAGGAGGGAGGGGGCCGCTCTCTCATCCCCCCTTTTTTTCCTGCAGCCTGCCAGGTTGCATGCTCGGATAAAGGGTCTGGTATGGATTTTTAGGGGGACCCCCACGTCAATTTTTTTTTTTTTTTTGACGCGGGGTTCCCCTTAATATCCATACCAGACCTGAAGGGCCTGGTAATTGAATTTGGGGGACCCCCACGCTTTTTTTTTTTTTTTTTTTTTTTTTATCAATGACTTTCAATGAGTGTATTACGGAGCCGACAATTCATAATAGCTGCAAGTGATTTTAAAGGACTTTTTTTCCTGCATAAATGACACTTTGTTCAGGGACAGTTCTAAGCACCAGAAACATGCGCCCCTTCACAGGCATACTATAGACACACCCCCCCGTACGAAATTTAAAGGAATATTACACTTTTATTGTTTCACTTTAATCATTATTAAAATCACTGCTTCCGAAAAAACGGGCATTTTTAAAACTTTTTTTTTGCATTGATCCATGTCCCCTGGGGCAGGACCCGGGTCCCCAAACCCTTTTTAGGACAGTAACTTGCAGAATCTTTTCTCTGTCAAATCTTTTTTCTCTGTCGAATATTTTCTCTATATAATCTTGGACTAATAGAGGTAAGGTTAGGCACATTCGACCACAGGTTCTATAGACAGATTGTTATTGTCAGAGTCACATCGAATCTCCTATTCTATATCGAACTGTTCTAACAATGAAAATGAAAATAAAGCATTTATTTATGTCGGCTCTTTCGTTTTTCGGATTTTGTGCTTTCGTTATCGTTTGTTAAAACGAAAACGAAAATAGCTGAAATTCGGATGAAAACTAATGCACATGACTACTTCTTATACCCTCCTCCATGCTCACCACTTCAGACCCTCATTACCCTTTCCATCCCCCTGATATCTTTCTTTTTATGATGGATTTCTAATTAGACGATTGTAATGCCTTCCTTTGCTGGATCCAATCTCCTGGTGACTGATGGCATTATATGTACTGAGCTTTGTCTCTTGTGTTGTTGTCTGTACAAGAAATATATATATATATATATATATATAATTTTTTTTTTTTGTTAAAAGGTCTGCATTGCTGCAGCAAGACTTTCCACACTCGGTGCAGAAAAATTGCTTTACATTACCCCTACCTGAAGTGCAAAGCCTGTCCCCCACCTACCTAAAATGTGAGGCCCATCCCCACCTATCTGACATGTGATGCCCATCCCCCACCTACCTGAAATGTGAGGCCCATCCCCCACCTACCTGAAATGTGAGGCCCATTCTTCACCTACCTGAAATACGAGGCCCATCCCCACCTATCTGACATGTGATGCCCATCCTCCACCTACCTGAAATGTAAGGCCCATCCTCCACCTACCTGAAATGTAAGGCCCATCCTCCACCTACCTGAAATGTGAAAACTGTCACCTCACCCACCACAAAATGCAGCAAGGGGACGGGGCTTACCAATATGCCATACATATGCATCACTAATTCCTCCCGTAGACACCTCCCGACCCCTGTTCATGATGGGGACATTTATAATAAAAACAACACAGGGTGCTGGCGCTTGAAAATCAGATGTCTAATGATATAATTACAATGAGTCTAATGTTAAAAGTTCATTCTCAAAGTTTAAAAAGTAAATCTGATTGTACAATCTTAATTAAGCTGACCACACACCATACAATCTGATTGTACATTCTCCTGAGTTGGTAGAGAAGACGGCTGTTTTGGGAAAGATTGCTTTCAGTATCAGACATGTAATCTGTTCTCGTTTCCTCTGCCATATTGGAGAAACAATTCTGAAGAATTCGAGGAATGAAACATTTCAGTGGTGAGGAGGTTCCTAGAAATTACAATCTGGGCAATATTTTTGGATGAGGCATCAAACCACAAGATAGAAAGTTCCTCTTCTGGTACTTTATTGTACAAAACACACAGAAACACCCAACATTGTTGTTTCTGAGCATATTAAGCACAAGGTAGTTCTGGGGGCCCCCTTGTCTCTACTGGACCAACTCTCGGCGATGGACAGACTATCGATGATAGTCAATAGGCAGGCCAGAAAAATCTGTGGTAGTTTCTGCTGGTCACACAATCCCAGTGCTTGGTGGGCTGACATTCAAAGGGAATGCAACCTGCCCTCCAACTGCCTCATTTGTGACATGCCCACCAGGTGGAACACAACATTAGCAATGCTGCAGCGGCTGCACACACAGCAGAGGGCCATCAATGAGTACCTGTGTGAATATGGCACAAGGACAGGGTCAGGGGAGCTTGGCATTCGTTTCGCTATGCCGGTGGCTACTGATCAAGGATGCATGCACTGTCCTGTCACCATTTGAGGAGGCCACGAGGATGGTGAGCAGTGACAATGCATGCGTCAGTGATACTGTCCCTCTTGTCTTCCTTCTGGAGCACATGCTGCATGGAATAATGGAGAAGGCACTTGAGGCCGAACAGAGACAGGAAGAGGACGACTTCATTACCTCTCAAGGCCCCCTTTATCCAGACAGTATTCGTGCGGGCCCGCCGATCACACAGGAAGAAGAGGAGGAGGATTGTGTCAGCATGGACATGGAGGATAACACTCAGCAGCAGTCTTCACGGGATGGTTTTCAGTCCTCAGAAACCCAAGGAGTTGTGCGTGGCTGGGAGGAGGTTGTTTACAGATCATGTGATCCTTAGTGACCTATAGGACTCAGGATCGAATGTCTCTGCAAACTTACGCTGCATGGCCTCACTGATTCTGCAAAGCCTGCGAAAGGACCCTAGGATTTGTGGTATCAAGGAGAGAGATCATTACTGTCTGGCAACCTGTTACTGTGGGGGGATGGAGATGTCCCCTCCTGCTCCTTTTAATAACAGCCAATGCTGTTCATCCATGGCAGCCAGTGACAATAGACGGGACAGGACAGAGGTGTCAGTCACTCAGGTGTGAGCAGATGCCACATTTTTGGACAGATTGTGCCACGGTCAGGAAAGTGGAGAGCTGGAGGAGACAATACAAAGTATGGCCCATACTTTGCATTATCTCATGTACTCAGGGACAGATCTGATCCAGAGATCCCACTGTATGGCACTGATGATTTGATTTGGATTTGGGAACTGACCTGCTGACAAGGCGTGATGCTTGCTGGACCATGGATGGGAGGGAAGGTGACAAGATGCTGCTGTGACCTGCTGCTGGCTGGACAGATCTGATGGCTGCAAGATGTGGGTGTAAATCAATGTATGTCACCTGGTCTGCAGACACCCCCCCTTTATCATACCAGCTCATCTACTCTATACCTGGTTGGTGAACACAGCAACACCACCCCCCCTTACCAGGTAAGCTCACAGCTCAGCTACCAGGGGAGGGCTGGCAGCCCTAGGCCAGGGGGGCAAGTCCAGTCAAGTGGCCCATATAACGGTGGTGGCAAAGTGATGGATAGGGAAAACAGACGAAGGTTTTCCATGATCACAAAGGTGGGGGGGAGGGTCAGGGAGGACAATGTGGCCCCCCAGGGCCCGTGGAGGACTTGTACCACCATAGCCTCCAAGAACTAAAGTGCAAACAAGTCCTTGTATGAATCCCTCAGAGCTGGGGATCTGACCCCCCCCCCCCAGACCAACCTGTGAGGGACTACAAGTCCAAGCATTACCACCTGAGATTTAAGGATTTGACCCCCCCAACTAGTGAAGGACTACAAGTCCCAGCATGAAACCCTGAGATCTAAGGATGTGTCCCCTTAGGTCCTGAGCTCTGAGGGGTTCATGCTGGGACCTGTAGCCTTTTACTTTTGGGATATCACATCCCCAAAAGTAAAGGACTACAAGTCCCAGCATGACCCCTGGCTGAGATTTAAGGATGTGATCTCCTCCTCTGCTACCAGCTCATTCTCCCATGACACATATGCTCCACATTACACATATGTTCTAATTCATTCACTGCTCCCTCACCTCAGGCAGAGGTGCTTCTGTCAGTCAGTGACCGTTCCCTTCCCTCAGGCAGGCTCCGAGGCGCATGCCGCCACACAGGAGAAGATGGAGGGAGGAGGTGAGTGGATAAAACACTAATAGGCATGGTGGAGGTGGAAGATCCTTTCCTCCTGGGGACTGTGACATCACTGGTTGCTAGATGCCAGGTAATCCTAGCAACCCCTGCAGATGATAGCGGCCAGCAGTGGAACAAACGCATCTTGGCCAGCAGAGTCACTTTGTGTGGCATAGCTTTACTCACAGAGACACCGCTCCATATTTCCATGCACAGCGAGAGAGAGACCCTGCTCCACATTTTCCTGTACCTGATTAGAGCCATAGGCTCTAATAGGCTTCAAAATAGGGTGGACTCAGAGCGCAGAGCATTGCACTTGGAGCCCACCCAGGTGTATTAGAAAAGCAAATGAATATTTGCTTTTTTTAACACTGAATCGGCTCTCCACCAATCAGGATAGCGCAGGTCTAATACCCATCACCTGATTGGCTGGAAGAGCCACTGCCTGACCCTCTGCCCGTCCCACAGCTCACCCGTCATCTGCTGCCTGACCCGCCACCAAGATGCGGTAAGTGGCAGTCAGAAAGCAAGCGGGCAGGGGTTGTGCTGGTTAAATGCTGCTGGGGGGGTCGATGCGGCTGCATTTGATGGGCACAGTGAGGCTGCATTTGATGGGCACAATGTGGCTGCAATTGATGGGCACAACGAGGCTGCATTTGATGGGCACAGTTTTGCTGCATTTGATGGGCACAGTGAGGTTTCATTTGGTGGGAAAAATGAGGTTGCATTTGGTGGGCAAAGTGATGTTACATTGGTGGGCACAGTGAGGTTACATTTGATGGGCACAGTGAGGCTACATTTGGTGGGCACAGTGAGGCTACATTTGGTGGGCACAGTGAGGCTGCAATTGATGGGCACAATGTGGCTGCAATTGATGGGCACAATGAGGCTGCATTTGGGCACAGGGTGGATGCATTTGATGGGCACAATGTGGCTCCATTTGGTGGGCAAAGGGAGGTTGCATTTGGTGGGCAAAGGGAGGTTGCATTTGGTGGGCAAAGGGAGGTTGCATTTGGTGGGCACAGTGTGGCTGCAATTGATGGGCACAGTGAGGCTGCAATTGATGGCCACAATGAGGCTGAATTTGGGCACAGTGTGGCTGCATTTGGTGGGCACAGTGAGGTTGCATTTCATGGGCACAGTAAAGGTTACATTTGGTGGGCACAGTGAGGTTACATTTGGTGGGCACAGTGTGGCTGCATTTGGTTGGCACAGTGAAGTTACATTTGGCGTGCTAAATTAAGGTTGCATTTGGTGAGCACAGTGAAGTTACATTTGTGGGCACAGTGTGGCTGCATTTGGTGGGCACAGTGTGGCTGCATTTGGTGGGCACAGTGTGGCTGCATTTGGTGGGCACAGTGTGGCTGCATTTGGTGGGCACAGTGAGGTTGCATTTCATGGGCACAGTAAAGGTTACATTTGGTGGGCACAGTGAGGTTACATTTGGTGGGCACAGTGTGGCTGCATTTGGTTGGCACAGTGAAGTTACATTTGGCGTGCTAAATTAAGGTTGCATTTGGTGAGCACAGTGAAGTTACATTTGTGGGCACAGTGTGGCTGCATTTGGTGGGCACAGTGAGGTTACATTTGGTGGGTACAGTGAGGTTGCATTTGGTGGGCACAGTGAGGTTGCATTTGGTGGGCACAGTGAGGTTGCATTTGGTGGGCACAGTGTGGCTGCATTTGGTGGGCACAGTGAGGTTACATATGTTGGTCACAGTGTGGCTGCATTTGGTGGGCACAGTGAGGTTACATTTGGTGGGCACAGTGAGGTTACATATGTTGGTCACAGTGTGGCTGCATTTGGTGGGCACAGTGAGGTTACATATGGTGGGCACAGTGTGGCTGCATTTGGTGGGCACAGTGTGGTTACATTTGGTGGGCACAGTGTGGTTACATTTGGTGGGCACAGTGAGGTTACATTTGGTGGGCACAGTGAGGTTACATTTGGTGGGCACAGTGAGGTTGCATTTGGTGGACACAGTGAGGCTGCATTTGGTGGACACAGTGAGGCTGCATTTGGTGGACACAGTGAGGCTGCATTTGGTGGACACAGTGAGGCTGCATTTGGTGGACACAGTGAGGCTGCATTTGGTGGACACAGTGAGGCTGCATTTGGTGGACACAGTGAGGCTGCATTTGGTGGACACAGTGTGGCTGCATTTCGTGGGCACAGTGAGGTTACATATGTTGGTCACAGTGTGGCTGCATTTGGTGGGCACAGTGAGGTTACATTTGGTGGGCACAGTGTGGCTGCATTTGGTGGGCACAGTGTGGCTGCATTTGGTGGGCACAGTGAGGTTACATTTGGTGGGAACAGTCAGGTTACATTTGGTGGGAACAGTGAGGTTACATTTGGTGGGCACAGTGAGGTTACATTTGGTGGGCACAGTGAGGTTACATTTGGTGGGCACAGTGTGGCTACATTTGGTGGGCACAGTGTGGCTGCATTTGGTGGGCACAGTGAGGTTACATTTGGTGGGCACAGTGTGGCTACATTTGGTGGGCACAGTGAGGTTACATTTTGTGGGCACAGTGAGGTTACATTTTGTGGGCACAGTCTGGCTGCATTTTGTGGGCACAGTGAGCTTACATTTGGTGGGCACAGTGAGGTTACATTTGGTGGGCACAGTGAGGTTACATTTGGTGGGCACAGTGTGGCTGCATTTTGTGGGCACAGTGAGGTTACATATGTTGGTCACAGTGTGGCTGCATTTGGTGGGCACAGTGAGGTTACATTTGGTGGGCACAGTGAGGCTGAATTTGGTGGGCACGGTGAGGCTGCTTTTGGTGGGCACAGTGTGGCTGCATTTGGTGGGCACCGTGAGGTTACATATGTTGGTCACAGTGTGGCTGCATTTGGTGGGGACAGTGTGGCTGCATTTGGTGGGCACAGTGAGGCTACATTTGGTGGGCACAGTGTGGCTACATTTGGTGGGCACAGTGTGGCTACATTTGGTGGGCACAGTGAGGTTACATTTGGTGGGCACAGTGAGGTTACATTTGGTGGGCACAGTGAGGTTACATTTGGTGGGCACAGTGAGGTTACATTTTGTGGGCACAGTGAGGTTACATTTTGTGGGCACAGTCTGGCTGCATTTTTTGGGCATGGTGAGGTTACATTTGGTGGGCACAGTGAGGTTGCATTTGGTGGGCACAGTGAGGTTACATTTGGTGGGCACAGTGAGGTTACATTTGGTGGGCACAGTGTGGCTGCATTTGGTGGGCACAGTGTGGCTGCATTTGGTGGGCACAGTGAGGTTGCATTTCATGGGCACAGTAAAGGTTACATTTGGTGGGCACAGTGAGGTTGCATTTCATGGGCACAGTAAAGGTTACATTTGGTGGGCACAGTGAGGTTACATTTGGTGGGCACAGTGTGGCTGCATTTGGTTGGCACAGTGAAGTTACATTTGGCGTGCTAAATTAAGGTTGCATTTGGTGAGCACAGTGAAGTTACATTTGTGGGCACAGTGTGGCTGCATTTGGTGGGCACAGTGAGGTTACATTTGGTGGGTACAGTGAGGTTGCATTTGGTGGGCACAGTGAGGTTGCATTTGGTGGGCACAGTGTGGCTGCATTTGGTGGGCACAGTGAGGTTACATATGTTGGTCACAGTGTGGCTGCATTTGGTGGGCACAGTGAGGTTACATTTGGTGGGCACAGTGAGGTTACATATGTTGGTCACAGTGTGGCTGCATTTGGTGGGCACAGTGAGGTTACATATGGTGGGCACAGTGTGGCTGCATTTGGTGGGCACAGTGTGGTTACATTTGGTGGGCACAGTGTGGTTACATTTGGTGGGCACAGTGTGGTTACATTTGGTGGGCACAGTGTGGTTACATTTGGTGGGCACAGTGTGGTTACATTTGGTGGGCACAGTGAGGTTACATTTGGTGGGCACAGTGAGGTTACATTTGGTGGGCACAGTGAGGTTACATTTGGTGGACACAGTGAGGCTGCATTTGGTGGACACAGTGAGGCTGCATTTGGTGGACACAGTGAGGCTGCATTTGGTGGACACAGTGAGGCTGCATTTGGTGGACACAGTGAGGCTGCATTTGGTGGACACAGTGAGGCTGCATTTGGTGGACACAGTGAGGCTGCATTTGGTGGACACAGTGTGGCTGCATTTCGTGGGCACAGTGAGGTTACATATGTTGGTCACAGTGTGGCTGCATTTGGTGGGCACAGTGAGGTTACATTTGATGGGCACAGTGTGGCTGCATTTGGTGGGCACAGTGTGGCTGCATTTGGTGGGCACAGTGAGGTTACATTTGGTGGGAACAGTCAGGTTACATTTGGTGGGAACAGTGAGGTTACATTTGGTGGGCACAGTGAGGTTACATTTGGTGGGCACAGTGAGGTTACATTTGGTGGGCACAGTGTGGCTACATTTGGTGGGCACAGTGTGGCTGCATTTGGTGGGCACAGTGAGGTTACATTTGGTGGGCACAGTGTGGCTACATTTGGTGGGCACAGTGAGGTTACATTTTGTGGGCACAGTGAGGTTACATTTTGTGGGCACAGTGAGGTTACATTTTGTGGGCACAGTCTGGCTGCATTTTGTGGGCACAGTGAGCTTACATTTGGTGGGCACAGTGAGGTTACATTTGGTGGGCACAGTGAGGTTACATTTGGTGGGCACAGTGTGGCTGCATTTTGTGGGCACAGTGAGGTTACATATGTTGGTCACAGTGTGGCTGCATTTGGTGGGCACAGTGAGGTTACATTTGGTGGGCACAGTGAGGCTGAATTTGGTGGGCACGGTGAGGCTGCTTTTGGTGGGCACAGTGAGGCTGCTTTGGTGGGCACCGTGAGGTTACATATGTTGGTCACAGTGTGGCTGCATTTGGTGGGGACAGTGTGGCTGCATTTGGTGGGCACAGTGAGGCTACATTTGGTGGGCACAGTGTGGCTACATTTGGTGGGCACAGTGTGGCTACATTTGGTGGGCACAGTGAGGTTACATTTGGTGGGCACAGTGAGGTTACATTTGGTGGGCACAGTGAGGTTACATTTGGTGGGCACAGTGAGGTTACATTTGGTGGGCACAGTGAGGTTACATTTTGTGGGCACAGTGAGGTTACATTTTGTGGGCACAGTCTGGCTGCATTTTTTGGGCATGGTGAGGTTACATTTGGTGGGCACAGTGAGGTTGCATTTGGTGGGCACAGTGAGGTTACATTTGGTGGGCACAGTGAGGTTACATTTGGTGGGCACAGTGTGGCTGCATTTGGTGGGCACAGTGTGGCTGCATTTGGTGGGCACAGTGAGGTTGCATTTCATGGGCACAGTAAAGGTTACATTTGGTGGGCACAGTGAGGTTACATTTGGTGGGCACAGTGTGGCTGCATTTGGTTGGCACAGTGAAGTTACATTTGGCGTGCTAAATTAAGGTTGCATTTGGTGAGCACAGTGAGGTTACATTTGTGGGCACAGTGTGGCTGCATTTGGTGGGCACATGAGGTTACATTTGGTGGGTACAGTGAGGTTGCATTTGGTGGGTACAGTGAGGTTGCATTTGGTGGGCACAGTGAGGTTGCATTTGGTGGGCACAGTGAGGTTGCATTTGGTGGGCACAGTGTGGCTGCATTTGGTGGGCACAGTGAGGTTACATATGTTGGTCACAGTGTGGCTGCATTTGGTGGGCACAGTGAGGTTACCTTTGGTGGGCACAGTGAGGTTACATATGTTGGTCACAGTGTGGCTGCATTTGGTGGGCACAGTGAGGTTACATATGGTGGGCACAGTGTGGCTGCATTTGGTGGGCACATTGTGGTTACATTTGGTGGGCACAGTGTGGTTACATTTGGTGGGCACAGTGAGGTTACATTTGGTGGGCACAGTGAGGTTACATTTGGTGGGCACAGTGAGGTTACATTTGGTGGACACAGTGAGGCTGAATTTGGTGGACACAGTGAGGCTGAATTTGGTGGACACAGTGAGGCTCCATTTGGTGGACACAGTGAGGCTGCATTTGGTGGACACAGTGAGGCTGTATTTGGTGGACACAGTGAGGCTGCATTTGGTGGACACAGTGAGGCTGCATTTGGTGGACACAGTGAGGCTGCATTTGGTGGACACAGTGTGGCTGCATTTTGTGGGCACAGTGAGGTTACATATGTTGGTCACAGTGTGGCTGCATTTGGTGGGCACAGTGAGGTTACATTTGGTGGGCACAGTGTGGCTGCATTTGGTGGGCACAGTGTGGCTGCATTTGGTGGGCACAGTGAGGTTACATTTGGTGGGAACAGTCAGGTTACATTTGGTGGGAACAGTGAGGTTACATTTGGTGGGCACAGTGAGGTTACATTTGGTGGGCACAGTGAGGTTACATTTGGTGGGCACAGTGAGGTTACATTTGGTGGGCACAGTGAGGTTACATTTGGTGGGCACAGTGTGGCTGAATTTGGTGGGCACAGTGTGGCTGAATTTGGTGGACACAGTGAGGCTGCATTTGGTGGACACAGTGAGGTTACATATGTTGGTCACAGTGTGGCTGCATTTGGTGGGCACAGTGAGGTTACATTTGGTGGGCACAGTGAGGCTGAATTTGGTGGGCACGGTGAGGCTGCATTTGGTGGGCACAGTGAGGCTGCATTTGGTGGGCACAGTGAGGTTACATATGTTGGTCACAGTGTGGCTGCATTTGGTGGGCACAGTGAGGCTACATTTGGTGGGCACAGTGTGGCTACATTTGGTGGGCACAGTGTGGCTACATTTGGTGGGCACAGTGTGGCTACATTTGGTGGGCACAGTGTGGCTACATTTGGTGGGCACAGTGAGGTTACATTTGGTGGGCACAGTGAGGTTACATTTGGTGGGCACAGTGAGGTTACATTTTGTGGGCACAGTCTGGCTGCATTTTGTGGGCACAGTGAGGTTACATTTGGTGGGCACAGTGAGGTTACATTTGGTGGGCACAGTGTGGCTGCATTTGGTGGGCACAGTCTGGCTGCATTTGGTGGGCACAGTGAGGTTTCATTTGGTGGGCACAGTGTGGCTGCATTTGGTGGGCACAGTGTGGCTGCATTTGGTGGGCACAGTGTGGCTGCATTTGGTGGGCACAGTGAGGCTGCATTTGGTGGGCACAGTGAGGCTGCATTTGGTGGGCACAGTGTGGTTACATTTGGTGGGCACAGTGAGGTTACATTTTGTGGGCACAGTGAGGTTAC
The DNA here is from genome assembly GCF_037356315.1 of Lithobates pipiens. Taxonomy (NCBI): domain Eukaryota; kingdom Metazoa; phylum Chordata; class Amphibia; order Anura; family Ranidae; genus Lithobates; species Lithobates pipiens. The sequence goes on along the minus strand of NW_027507718.1, from coordinate 634,256 downwards.
ATTTTGTGGGCACAGTCTGGCTGCATTTTTTGGGCACGGTGAGGTTACATTTGGTGGGCACAGTGAGGTTGCATTTGGTGGGCACAGTGAGGTTACATTTGGTGGGCACAGTGTGGCTGCATTTGGTGGGCTCAGTGTGGCTGCATTTGGTGGGCACAGTGAGGTTGCATTTCATGGGCACAGTAAAGGTTACATTTGGTGGGCACAGTGAGGTTACATTTGGTGGGCACAGTGTGGCTGCATTTGGTTGGCACAGTGAAGTTACATTTGGCGTGCTAAATTAAGGTTGCATTTGGTGAGCACAGTGAGGTTACATTTGTGGGCACAGTGTGGCTGCATTTGGTGGGCACAGTGAGGTTACATTTGGTGGGTACAGTGAGGTTACATTTGGTGGGTACAGTGAGGTTGCATTTGGTGGGCACAGTGAGGTTGCATTTGGTGGGCACAGTGAGGTTGCATTTGGTGGGCACAGTGTGGCTGCATTTGGTGGGCACAGTGAGGTTACATATGTTGGTCACAGTGTGGCTGCATTTGGTGGGCACAGTGAGGTTACATTTGATGGGCACAGTGAGGTTACATATGTTGGTCACAGTGTGGCTGCATTTGGTGGGCACAGTGAGGTTACATATGGTGGGCACAGTGTGGCTGCATTTGGTGGGCACATTGTGGTTGCATTTGGTGGGCACAGTGTGGTTACATTTGGTGGGCACAGTGTGGTTACATTTGGTGGGCACAGTGAGGTTACATTTGGTGGGCACAGTGAGGCTGAATTTGGTGGACACAGTGAGGCTGAATTTGGTGGACACAGTGAGGCTGAATTTGGTGGACACAGTGAGGCTGAATTTGGTGGACACAGTGAGGCTGAATTTGGTGGACACAGTGAGGCTGCATTTGGTGGACACAGTGAGGCTGCATTTGGTGGACACAGTGAGGCTGCATTTGGTGGACACAGTGAGGCTGCATTTGGTGGACACAGTGAGGCTGCATTTGGTGGACACAGTGAGGCTGCATTTGGTGGACACAGTGTGGCTGCATTTTGTGGGCACAGTGAGGTTACATATGTTGGTCACAGTGTGGCTGCATTTGGTGGGCACAGTGAGGTTACATTTGGTGGGCACAGTGTGGCTGCATTTGGTGGGCACAGTGTGGCTGCATTTGGTGGGCACAGTGAGGTTACATTTGGTGGGAACAGTGAGGTTACATTTGGTGGGAACAGTGAGGTTACATTTGGTGGGAACAGTGAGGTTACATTTGGTGGGAACAGTGAGGTTACATTTGGTGGGAACAGTGAGGTTACATTTGGTGGGCACAGTGAGGTTACATTTGGTGGGCACAGTGAGGTTACATTTGGTGGGCACAGTGAGGTTACATTTGGTGGGCACAGTGTGGCTACATTTGGTGGGCACAGTGAGGTTACATTTGGTGGGCACAGTGAGGTTACATTTGGTGGGCACAGTGAGGTTACATTTGGTGGACACAGTGTGGCTGCATTTTGCGGGCACAGTGAGGTTACATATGTTGGTCACAGTGTGGCTGCATTTTGCGGACACAGTGAGGTTACATATGTTGGTCACAGTGTGGCTGCATTTGGTGGGCACAGTGAGGTTACATTTGGTGGGCACAGTGAGGCTGAATTTGGTGGGCACGGTGAGGCTGCATTTGGTGGGCACGGTGAGGCTGCATTTGGTGGGCACAGTGAGGTTACATATGTTGGTCACAGTGTGGCTGCATTTGGTGGGCACAGTGAGGCTACATTTGGTGGGCACAGTGTGGCTACATTTGGTGGGCACAGTGTGGCTACATTTGGTGGGCACAGTGAGGTTACATTTGGTGGCCACAGTGAGGTTACATTTGGTGGGCACAGTGAGGTTACATTTGGTGGGCACAGTGAGGTTACATTTTGTGGGCACAGTGAGGTTACATTTTGTGGGCACAGTCTGGCTGCATTTTGTGGGCACAGTGAGGTTACATTTGGTGGGCACAGTGAGGTTACATTTGGTGGGCACAGTGAGGTTACATTTGGTGGGCACAGTGTGGCTGCATTTGGTGGGCAGAGTCTGGCTGCATTTGGTGGGCACAGTGAGGTTACATTTGGTGGGCACAGTGTGGCTGCATTTGGTGGGCACAGTGTGGCTGCATTTGGTGGGCACAGTGTGGCTGCATTTGGTGGGCACAGTGTGGCTGCATTTGGTGGGCACAGTGTGGCTGCATTTGGTGGGCACAGTGAGGCTGCATTTGGTGGGCACAGTGTGGCTGCATTTGGTGGGCACAGTGAGGTTACATTTGGTGGGCACAGTGTGGCTGCATTTGGTGGGCACAGTGAGGTTACATTTGGTGGGCACAGTGTGGCTGCATGTGACCGGGGGGGACATGCAGGAAGACAGTGAGATCAGCAACACTGCAGCACACCAGTGTGAGTCCACATCATAGGACCAGCTACTGCACATGCTGCTGAAAGAAACTTCCTTATCTGTAGAGAGGGGGAGGGGCTGACCATAGCTCACTTACTTGGAAGGAAGGACCCAGCACGGGGCTCAGATATCACAGCTTCCACAGCGTCCCATAGAAAGCACTGTCTGCTCTGTTTAAATGTTCCCGCCCACACATCCTATTCAGACGCAGCACATAGGCTGCTCAGAGTGTGGGCGGGCACAGAGAGAGAGGGGGCTGGAGGAGGCGGAGCGGATCCACCCTCTTCCATTCGGCTGTGCTCACAATGGACACAGACTGTCAGCTCAGAAGCCGGGGACAGCACTGTGACAGGACAGATGTCCGCTCACAGCACAAACGTTCCTGCGCTTCTGGGCTGTTATCCAGCCCTGTCAGCCTCCCTCCGGACCGAGCAGTAACATGTGGCCAACTGCGGAACTGCACATCATGTGCACTTCCCAGCTCAGCTGGCAGCACATCAGCCTTTTTATAGCGAATCAGAGCAGCCCAGGGGGAAAATGCATCCCTGCCCCCCAGCCCAGCCCGCCCCTGTCAGCTACTATAGGTGGGTGGGCAATATACAGCACACACCTGTATTCTGCAACCTGTACATAGCACACGCATGTATTCTGCAACCTGTACATAGCACACGCCTGTATTCTGCAACCTGTACGTTGCAAACACCTGTATTCTGCAACCTGTACGTTGCAAACGCCTGTATTCTGCAACCTGTACATTGCAAACGCCTGTATTCTGCAACCTGTACATTGCAAACGCCTGTATTCTGCAACCTTTACATTGCAAACGCCTGTATTCTGCAACCTGTACATAGGGCACGCCTTTATTCTGCAACCTGTACATTGCAAACGCCTGTATTCTGCAACCTGTACATAGGGCACGCCTGTATTCTGCAACCTGTACATAGGGCACGCCTGCATTATGCAACCTGTACATAGTGCACGCCTGTATTCTGCTACCTGTACATAGCACATGCCTGCATTCTACAACCTGTACTTAGCACACACCTGTATTCTGCAACCTGTACATAGCAAATGCCTGTATTCTGCTACCTGTACATAGCACATGCCTGCATTCTACAACCTGTACTTAGCACACACCTGTATTCTGCAGCCTGTACATAGCAAACGCCTGTATTCTGCTACCTGTACATAGCACATGCCTGCATTCTACAACCTGTACTTAGCACACACCTGTATTCTGCTACCTGTACATAGCACACGCCTGCATTCTGATACCTGTACATAGCACATGCCTGTATTTTGCAACCTGTACATAGCACATGCCTGTATTCTGCTACCTGTACATAGCACATGCCTGTATTCTGCTACCTGTACATAGCACATGCCTGTATTTTGCAACCTGTACATAGCACACGCCTGTATTCTACAACCTGTATATAGCAAACGCCTGTATTCTGCAACCCCCCTATCAGGTCAGCTACACTATACCTGGGTGGGGGTGAACACAGCAACCCTTCTTTATCTGACAGACCAGCACAGTAAGGATGGCAGGGCAGACACGCTCCTCCAGCCTCTTCTCACAACCCACACACCCCCTATCACCAGCTCACCTCGGGCTCTCAGCTTCAGCTGGGGAGGTTTAGACTTCGGAAGAAGGTGTGGACACAATGTGTAACAGCAGCCCCACCCCCGCTCTGAACGATGACACACCCAGCTCCGCTGCTAAGCAGTGGTGGGTGGAGGTAGCAGGGGAAAACAGAAACCAGACCATGCTATTTTGACCACAGCGCTGGGGGTGTTCCAGCTGACAAAAAAACTACTAAACAGAGCCCCCAGAGCCAGGCATGTCCTTAGAATTTTGTCAGACAGTGTCACCCAACCTGGGTGCAGAGTGAACCCCCATAGCAATGCCACCCGGCCACTGACACCCCAGATGTGTGGCACCCGGGACGGAACGAACGCCCCACCCTTGCTTGGTATGCCTCTGTGGTATGGGTACCACAGAAATTTCGAGAATTAGCCAGCAGCACAAATCCATTGACTAGGAACACATTTAGGATATGGGATGGACTGAGTAGACTATACTACTGGGAATATAACGCACCTTTAATTTCTTTATTAGACACTAATTATTTTAAGCCAGGGAAAAGGGATTATGTAGATTTCTCCAGATGGGCAAAAAAGAGGAAATATTACTGCGGTATGTGATGAAAGGGTATAGAATATGCACGTTCACTGAAATCACACAAACAATGGGGAAATATGCCATTAGATAGATGGAGGTGCACACAATAACAACACTTTACACAATCACTACCACAACCACTGCGGGGAAAAGGGAACACGAGGCTAATAGAGAAGCTGTTTAGTTCCTCCTTGTGCTCAAAGCAAAATATATCCAGAATATATAAAATACTGGTAAAGGAAACAGAACCTAAATATCCACCTGTAGCACCAATCCCGAAGGAGCTGCTGGTTTGATTGGGCATACTGTTACCTTCTTCTCCTCAATTCACGTCTAGGGGTGTCCCGTGGAAGATGGCCCAGTAACTTGAGAGACTGACGACAGATCCGCATAAAGGGATTTTATTTGCAAAAACGTAGACAACGAACAGTCTCTTAAATTAGGATAAGAGGGTCAGGAGGAAAGTTCAGGTACTCTTAAGCCGCGTACACACGGGCGGACTGTCTGGCCAACTTAGTCCGTCAGACAATCCGACGGACAGTCCGTCATACTTTCGAATGAACGGACTTGACCACACACACCACTTTTTGAGCGGACTAATACGGCGTACTAAGTCCGCCATACTATCCGCCCTACTTTTGAAATGAACGGACTCGCCCACACACGCGGAGGAAAGTCCGCTCATTTCGAGCGCGTCTCCAGGTAGGCGGGGCCCGCGAGGGAGACGTCGCTGACCCCGCCGCCTGGTATGGACTTAAAGGGGAACCCCAACGCCGAAAAAAATCAGCGTGGGGGTCCCCCCCAAGTCCACAACAGACCCTTGTCCGAGCACGCTACCCGGCTGGCCAGGAAAGGGGGGGCGAGCGAGCGCCCCCCCCTCCTAAACCGTACCAGGCCGCGTGCCCTCAACATGGGGGGGGTGCCTTGGGGAAGGGGGGGCCGCGCGTCCCCCCCACCCCAAAGCACCTTGTCCCCATGTTGATGAGGACAAGGGCCTCTTCCCGACAACCCTGGCCGTTGGTTGTCGGGGTCTGCGGGCGGGGGGCTTATCGGAATCCGGGAGCCCCCTATACCGGCCCCCCAACCCTATGTGAATGAGTATGGTGTACAATCTTCTTCTTCTTCTTCTTCTTCGGGTAGCGTGCTCGGACAAGCGTCTGTTGTGGACTTGGGGGGACCCCCACGCCGATTTTTTTCGGCGTTGGGGTTCCCCTTTAAGTCCATACCAGGCGGCGGGGCCAGCGACGTCTCCTTCGCGGGCCCCGCCTACCTGGATACCCGCTCGAGATGAGCGGACTTTTCTCCGGGCGGGAAAAGTCTGCTCATTTCAAAAGTACGGCGGACTGGCATACACACGGGCGGATTGTCCGCCGAAATGCGAGTCCGACGGACAGTATTACGGAAATTCCGAAATACTTAGTCCGCCAGACTGCACGCTGAAAAAGTCCGCTGAAGCCCACACACGAGCGGACTGTCCGCTGAAATGTGTTTCGGCGGACTAAGTTGGCCAGACAGTCCGCCCGTGTGTACGCGGCTTTAGTGTCAAAGTCATTAATGAAGAACTTGCTTACTTTGACTAAATCCAGAGAATAGCCATTCACAGCTGGATGTTCACTCAAGTTAGATAGCCCCAAGGCCCAGCAGCCAACAAGGTGCTTAACTCAGGAATAAGTCTCTGCCACAGACGTTGTTGTAGAACATGTAGGAATAAGTCTCTGCCACAGACGTTGTTGTAGAGCACGTGGAAATTAAACTTGTAGAACACTTGTGTGATTCCTGGATCTTTCAGCCAGCTTGGCGATACCCATGAGACAGGATTCTCTTAGGTACTTCAGCCCCTCCAGGCTCTTGCTAAGAAACCAACCCGTACGTGGCTTTCTTCTGAAGAGTCTTCCCCTGAATAGCTACGAAGTTACTGGGTCTCTCCCAGACCGGAGACGGCACCCAAACATCTCATAATCTTTATTTAGTTTCCTTGCCTCGGGCTAGGCAGCCCCGAGACAATAAGTAGGGTGGATCCGCACCCCAGGCCATAGCCTTCCTGGGGGCTGGTCAGGAGGACCAGGTCCATGGAGTCAGAACATCCTTCTGGACCGGAACCAAACCATGTGACGTCTGCATCTTAAGTACCCTCTCCCGGAAAGCACAGCAAGAGCGCCAATTCCACTGGGCGGGCTCCGAGAGAGAGTAATCTTAAAGCACCCAACCAGACTGTGGTTCCATGCCTGTCAGAAGAGATAGTGCCCCCCTGTGGCCAGGCTGAACATCCTATAGCCCAGTCAGACTGATGCTGAGGTCCCAATTTAAAACAATTGTACCCAAACCAAACTGTAGTTCAGGTGTAACCTTAAATTTCAAAAACATAGCGCGTGCTCTTCAGGAGGCGGCGCTACACACCTTATTTGGGGGAGGAGGAAATAGGAGCTCTCCGAGATGAGGAACATAGAGGAATATTTTAAGATCAGCCTATTTTGCTACAAGTGATGCTCAGACAATGGAGATGTGCTTTAAATTATTGGCAAGATGGTATGTGACGTCACAGAGGGCATGGCGGTCCAGAGCGGATGTCCCCCCAACATGCTGGAGGCGATGTGATGCGCCATGGACCTTTGCGCACCTGTGGTGGGAATGCATAAAAATCCAGCTTTATTGGGAGGGAATTATTAGGGTGATATACCAAATAACACATTCAGATGGATCCCTGAAAATGCCTGTTCTATGACATGGAAAAAAATTGTGGCTCAGTACAGGAATACCTTAGTTCCATACCTATTAAATGCAGCAAAAAGCCTGATCCCGAGATGGTGGAGAACTCCAGAAGTGGCAACTATGAAGAAGTGGGTAGCAAAGGTGGACTGGTTGAGATGAATACAGACACATAGTAGAGGACTCCCTAGAGCAGCCTTTCTAAACCTTTTCAACACAGAGGAACCTTTGAAATCATTCTCCAGTCACGGGGAAACCCCTGCTAGAAATTAGAAATCTACAACTCGTGATACATTGGTGTGATGGTCAGTGGGAAGAATGGTCCTTACACTTGTGGTCATTGGGAAGAATTACCTCCTTACAGATAGGTAAAAAGATCAATTGTGTCGGTGGGAACTTATCCAAGAGGCAAAAATGGCCCAATGCTGAAGGAACCCCTAGCAACCTCTGGAGGAACCCTGGTTGAGAATCACTGCCCTAGAGGCATACTATAGCACATGGGGGAAATGGTTAAAGTTCAAAAAATCTTTGGAATATACGATTATGGCAGATGCCTAAAGGGGGCAAGTGAAATAAGGGAGGGCAAAGTGTAAAACGAGAGATGACAAGACCTGAGTGAGGGAAGTATTGCCTAATGCCGCGTACAAACGATCAGAATTCCGGCCAGAAAAAGACTGATAAGAGCTTTTCCAACTTGAGTGAACATCCAGTTGTGAATGGCTATTCTCTGGATTTAGTCAAAGTAAGCAAGTCCTCCATTAATGACTTTGACACTAATTCCGCGTACACACGATTGGAATTCCGGCCAGAAAAAGACAGATGAGAGCTTTTCATCGGAAAATGCGACCGTGTGTGTGCTCCATCGGAATTTAGCTGTCCGAATTTCCGCCAGCCAAAAATTGATAGCATGTTCTCAATTTTCCCAACGGAAAAACTTTCTATCGGTAATTCTGATCGTGTGTATGCAATTCTGACACGCATGCTCAGATTCAACTACGAGACAGAAGCTATTGGCTACTGGCTATTGAACTTCCTTTTTCTAGTCGTGTCGTACGTGTTGTACGTCACTGCGTTATAAATAATCGGAATTTGGTGTGACCGTGTGTAGGCAAGACAGCTTCAGCCGAATACCGTCGGAATTCCATTGGGAAAACAATCAGAGCTTTATCCGTCGAGAATTCCAATCGTGTGTACGCGGCATAAGAGGGACAGGGAGATGGGGGGAGGGAGGGGGGCCCCATGAGAACTGAGGAGAGAGAGAGAGGAAGAGACTGAATTAGGGGGGTAAGTATGTTTTTTTTTTGTTTTGTTTTTTTCTTTCCTTTTAGGGGAGGGGGTTTGGGGATTTGGATAAGGTATATGTTGTAGTGAAATGATGCAATGTGGAAGTTGAAGGACAGATATACTTATCTATATTGTAATGGTGTGCTTTTCTATGAATCTAATAATAATAATAAAAAGATAATATATAAAAAAAACTGGTTCCGGGGCAGAGCCTTGGGGCACCCCACTTACCACTCCAGACCAGTCTGAGTACACGTTAGACGTGCAATTGGTTTCAGTCCGAATACAAATTCGGCCAAATTTTTGGGTTATTCAGAGATTCATATATATCCAAATCTCGGAATGAAATAGTAACTAATTTTGTTAAAATCCATTCAAATTTGTTTTTACTTGTTTTCTAATGAATTCCAACTTTTCAGAATGATTAGAATTCGGATTGGTTGAAAAACGATTGACCAATCCGAATTCTCTGTAAAGAATAGCTGGTTGTTAAGCAGTGGGCCGGAAAGCTGGCCGCCCGCGTCCTTCACAACCACGAGTCATCATCTGTCAGCGGGCTTCACCACATATAGATGAATGTAAAGAAAATAATGCTGGGCATAGAAAGTGTTAAAAAAAATGTGGGGTTCGATCCCAAAATCCATACCAAACCCTTACTGGAGCACACAGCCTGGCAGGTCAGGAAAGGGGTGGGGGGCGAGTGAGTGTTCCCCTTCCTGACCCATATCAGGCCACATGCCCTCAACTCGGGGGGGTGGGTGTTTTAGCGCAAGGTTGGCTCTGCCCCCCCACCCCAAAGCAACTTGTCCCCATGTTGATGGGAAAAGTGTCTCTTACCGACAACCCTGGTCTTTGGTTGTGGGGACCTGCTGGGGGGCTTATCAAAATCTAAAAGCCCTCTTTTATAAGGGGCCCCCCATGTGAATGAGTATAGGATACATAGTACCCCTACCCATTCACCAAATGTGTCAAAAAGTAATAAAAACAGCGTTTTTAACAGATCTTATATAAAAAAAAAAAAAAACAGTGTCCCCCAATGTAGATCCATTGTCAATCACGTCGCCCGCCGACCGGAAACAGAACAAAACAAAAAATACGCTGTCGCCATCATGGAGGCCATCTGCCTACTGCAGAATCCTCCGCCTGACATTTCTTATATAGGTGAGGGGCATTTCTGGGCCTTGTGGGTTACTGCAGAACTCGGATCCCAAACATATCACAGATTGCTCAGTCTTTATATGTAATAACATGTAGAAAAGTGACACATTCTAAGCTCACAGATGAACAGAAATGAGCCGTAGAGACATTATAAACAGCGATTCTGACAAGTCCATGGTTAGCCTTCCCTGACTATAAGAAAGATTATTATGTGTTCTGTCATGAGGCAACCAATCAGACATCAGGAGTGGCGGTGTTTCATCAGATTAGACGATCCATCAGAATGTGTAACAGAAGTGACGTTACATCGCTGCCATCTTGCTACACCCCTCACTCCTCCATAGTAAGGATACACTGAGAAGGGGGAAAGCGGACATCTTGTTACACCCACCGGAGTGTTTCATTTTACATTTATTTTTAACAGTAAAGTGAGTTTATATAGTAAAATACAGAACACCGTCTGACTGGTAAGATGTTGAATTTTAAAAGCACAGGTTTCTCACAGGTTTTCTAATCTGACAGAAGTTTGTTGCTTTTAAAAATTCAACATCTAAACATTCAGAGTCCTAAGTCCTATATTTCAGTATATATACTCACTTTATTCCTAAAAATAAGTGTAGCGGCCATAACCCATTGCAGGGCGGCCTTGAGTTATTGGGCTAACCGGTTACCTTCTCCTGGCCTGCTCTTCCACGGCTAGGGGTTCCCAGGGTTGATACCCAACGACTTGAACAGGGTTGATACCCAACAACTGACACAGATGAAGTCCTCTTAAGAAGGTTTTATTTTGCAGTAAGAACTCTCAAATAACACTTGTGTAGAAAATCGGACTGGGACTTTTCATTTTTTAACTCCTTTTTACATTACATGTTTTACTCCCTTGAGTGAGGGTGGGACTGGTGCACTCTGGTTTCCACTTCGGGGTTGCGATGTGCCTAGTTCGCTTCCCCCGCCCATCTCTTTGCTGACGGGGGGTGAGACATGACCTCTGCGCATCGGTGTCATGGCAACACGCTCTGCACGCAGCGTCATTTGACGTTGTGTTGTAGAAGGTAGTGGTTTTTTTCATCACACGCCTCTGCGTTGGGTGGGCAGGCATCCACCGCGATCGTCAGTTCATGGAGGAAGTGTCCCCTCATCCTTGCACGCTGTTCCGTCGTTTCATGGCACTGGCGTGAACACGCCCCGGATCCAGGGTGTGTCAGTGGCGGGCTTTATTGCTCAGTTCCTGCACTATTGCTGGCTGGGAATGTCCAACTTGCACAACTCTTCACAAACCCTAAGAAAATACATCTGTTACACTTTGGTTATTTAAATGTGTCACTTTCTAGTCAATCACACTTTTTAGCGATCACATTTACACTCTCATGGCACTAACAATTTTATTCATTCATAACGGTATCATTAGCCTACATATATTAATTACTACACTTCGCTTCATTAATTACCGCACATTTTTTATTTCTATCATTAGAATTGCAAGTTCACGGTGGTATCTTTGTACATTCCCGAGCGATGATGCAGGGTGGTGTTCCGGTAATTGTGTCGGCTGTTTTTTCCTGGTCCGGGGTTCACCCATTTGGGGGATGTTCTTTGCCTCAACCCCGGTTGAGACCATATGTAGCCCAGACCACCATTAAATTTCACCCTAGGAGTTTTGATCCCATCTTTTGGCATTTAGTGAGTATTCTGGAAACTATATATCTCTTTAGATCTACCCTCTACCCAAATAGAGGATTCCCTATGTTATTTAATTATTTATTTATTTATTTTCAGCCCATATCTGTATGCATCTGACTCCTGAAGATTGGCACAAAACCGGGGCGCATGCGCGGCGGCTCCATGGACGGTCGCATGTCCTGAGAGCTCCGCTCCGCTCCGACCCGCCGACTCCGCCACAGCTAACAATAGCCGGAGATTGACACCGCCGATCACCCCCGCGGCATCCCGAGGCTCCGACCGATCGATCCGCATGAACGGGAATACAGCCAGACGCTGTCTGTCGAACCAACTGGCCTCCGATCCACAGCCTGCGGCCTACCCTAAGATGGCGACCGCCCGAGCAGCACGAGGCCTTCAGCAGGATCCGGACGAATCCATCGCCGATCCGCCCTCCGCAACTCCATAACGTGAGGTGTACCATCTACAGACTGTGAGTACCTTGCATCCGCCCATATTGTCTCCCTCCTCAACGGAATCTTTATTGGGCAGGACTCTCAATGGCTCCCCACTCACTCCAATGGAGGATATCTCTGCATCCCCAGATCCTTCTAGGGCCCACCTTAAGCCAGGGGTCCCCTCAGACTTTGCATATCTAATGGAAACATTCTCTTCCATGCTCTCCAGAGGCCTAGCCCAAAACGCCTCACAAATTACATCCATAATACAGGCTGACCTGCAGCACTTGGGCTCCAGAATAGAAGCGATTGAGCTAAAAACTGACCAAACGATCGCCATGGCCCAACAAAATACCGACAGAATACAGGACCTGCATGACCAACTTGAGACAGCGTACTCTAAAATTGATGACCTGGAAAACAGGAATTGCAGATATAATTTCAGGCTCAGAGGAATTCCTGAATCATTTAAAGACACAGACTCAGTGATTAAGTCATTTATTAAGAGCCTCCTCCCTGATATCCAGGAGCACAGACTGGAACTTGACCGTGCTCACAGGGCACTGCAACCCCCCCGACAAGATGGTCTGCCTAGAGACATTGTTGTCAAACCACATTTTTTCAAAGTCAAAGAAGATGTAATGCGCAAGGCCAGGGAATCCGACACACTTTCCTTTCAAGGACATCCAGTACAAGTGTTCGCTGACCTCTCGCCCTACACCATCCAGAGGAGGAGATCCTTGAAGCCTCTCCTACAGGTCCTGTCCCAGAAATCCATTCCATACAAATGGGCATTTCCATTTCGACTCTCTTTCTCATACCAGAATAAATCTTACAGTTTTGCTTCCTTTGTTGACGGCGAACGCGTATTGCTGCGCCTGGGCCTCATTTCTACCTCCCCTGTCCTCCCGTTGGATCCGAAACTCCCGCTTTCCACGAAGAGACCTCCACCAACGAGCCCTCCCAAACCTCTCTGGCAGAAACAACAGGCAAAACGCTCGAAAGACGGACACCCTCCCTGAGAACATTCCATCCTCAGGTCCTTTTCAATTTTTTACGGCCTACCTGCCCTTTTTGTCGCTTTTTCCTACTTGCTGGGTAGTGCCGCATACTGGGTGACAGCATATACCCGGTCTGAGACCTCATATCTGACTTACCCTTTACTTTACAGGCAATGCAGCTTATTGTTTGTTATTTAAGTTCCCGGCTTCTGTGGGGCGTGTTCCTTGGGACCCCTCTCCGTCCCCCCCTGTTCTGGTGGGGCGGAGGGGGATTCCGGAGCCCGTTTGGGGCTGGGAGCAATATGACAGCCCCAAAGACAATCCTTTCCTGAGCTATTAATGAATAGTGGCTCACCTTGAAGTATAATTCTGATGGGTTATTTGCTACTTGGGGTTTTTCTTTTTTTCTTGGCTACTTGTATTTGGCTTTTCTTTTTAGTTTTTAGTAGTTGGGTTTACTTACCCCTCCGAACCAGTCAATCCTCCACATAGCTCAGGGGTTTTTCATTTTATTGGCGGATGGGTCGGAGCGGCTGCTCCGCGCCTCCCCTCTCTCTTAGAGTGGCTTTTTTCCCCTCTCTGAGACCTATTTTGAGAGGACCCCTATTTTTGGGGTTTCTCTTCCTCTATTTTGGTTTTTTCTCCCCTTTTTATTTTTTCTCCCCACCCCTATTTTTTTATTATTATCTGATGATGTTCTGTGTATGTGACATGGGCTGGGGTGCAGCCTCCCCACCCAGTCGGAAGACTTCGGTCTTGATTAGGTTGCATTTTTGCACTGTGCTTTGTTTCTGTAATATGTTATGTTACAAATTGCAATTGGTGGTTCTAATGTTTTATATTCTCTTCTCAGGTGCCTCGATTTCTTCTCTTCTTGCTTTCTCTGTCCCCGCTTTTCACCCCCCCTACAGGTCTTCCAGACACCAGGATCCTCCCCCGTCATTTTGTTCCCGGAATCAAATGGTTGAGTCGCCCATCCTCAGCTTCTCCCCTCGGGGATTCAGGGTAAGATCCGTCCACACAAAGCAGTTCTTTCCAACTCTGGTCCGTGGCCTCTGATCCCAAACCACTCAACAATCTGAAGATTGTTACACACAATGTACAGGGCCTAAACTCGCCGGTCAAACGCCGGAAAGCTTTTAACCTTTACCATTCCCAACGCTTAGATGTCTTGCTATTACAGGAAACTCACTTCCCAACATCTTTCAACCCTTCTTTTCTATCTGGGCATTTCCCCCAATTTTTCCTTTCTAAGGCTAGTAATAAGACAAAGGGTGTTGCTATCTGTTTTGGCAAAAATGTAGGCTTTTCTCACGCTTCCACATTTAGTGATAAAGAGGGCAGGTACATCTTGGTCAAGGGCACTATTGAGGGCTCGGTGTATTCCTTTATTTCATATTATGCCCCAAATAAAAACCAGGCGGGTTTCTTTTCCTCCATGTTGTCCACTCTTAGCCCTATGCTGGAAGGGAGGGTTGTCATGGGAGGGGATACTAACCTTCCCTTTGACCATTCTCTGGATAAATCATCTAGGGGAGTCCCCAACTCGCGGAGACCCCCGAGACAGAGCACTAAAATTGCCTCCTCATTGTATTCCCTGGGATTGGTGGACATCTGGAGGGAACTAAACCCTAGAACAAAAGACTACACCCACTTTTCCGCCCCACACCAACTTTACACAAGAATCGACCACATCTTCCTTCAATCACGTGACATTCAAACCGCCTCTAAAGCATTGATTAGAGACTCTCCCATTTCTGACCACTCTATGGTCATAGTTCATTTATTACGAACTTATGACTCGGGACGCCGGTTTACTTGGCGGCTAAATGAGGCCCTTTTAAGTGACATGGCTAATTGTGTCTCCATTCAAAGAGATATCCAAGAGTATTTCGTACTGAATGACACTGACTCGATTTCCCCAGAATCCTTATGGGCGGCCCACAAGGCAGTGATCAGGGGTAAGATTATCCAACTCTCTACACAGCTTAAGAAGGGGCGGAAGAGCGAAATAGACAGACTCACCAGGGAATTTCATTCCCTCAGTAAGGCACATAAACGCAACCCTACCAGGGCGTCACTACTTGCCTGCGAAACTGCTAGAACTGCATTAAACTTAGCTCTTACCACTGCGGCGGAGAAACAACTGAGATGGTCGGGATCCCGCTTCTACTCCCAAACAGACAAAATAGGACCCAAACTGGCATTAAAGTTAACCCCGAGACCGCGTCTCCACGCTTTCACCAAAATTCGTGTTCTCTCGGGTGATCTATCCAACAACCCTCTCAGTATCATGGAAACATTTCACAAATTTTATAGTTCCCTATATAAGGAGATTAGCCCTGACACCTCTCCCCAGTTAGATGAATTTTTGGACTCAGTCCCTCTACCGAGGCTCTCTTCGGAACATTCGGATCTCCTAGAAGATCCAATTTCTGAAGCGGAAGTTCTGGGAGTCATATCACACCTAAAACAGAACTCGGCCCCTGGCCCGGATGGCTTTTCAGTGGGGTACTACAAAAAATTTGCGACAACACTCGCACCTTTCATGGCCAAATTCTACAATTCGCTCAGGTCTGGGTCTCCCCTGGACAAAGCCCTGAACCTGGCTTACATTTCCGTTATTCCAAAACCGGGCAAAGACTCCACAGTAGTATCAAATTTTCGTCCTATCTCTCTAATCAATAACGACATCAAGATCTTTACGAAAATTCTTTCTAACAGACTTTCGTCCTTTATTGCCCAATATATCCACAAAGACCAGGTGGGCTTTGTCCCGGGGAGACAAGGACCAGACCAAGTTAGGAGAACAGTGGATATAATATCGCTACTTAACTCGCGCTGGGATGGGGGTCCCAGCCAAGAGGGATTCCTACTATCAGTAGATCTACAAAAAGCCTTTGATACCATCTCGTGGTCCTACTTATTCAATGTACTACAGAGATGGGGCTTTGGTCCACATTTTTTACATTCACTGCGATCTCTATATTCGGCCCCGTCTGCTCAAGTCAGGCTTCAAGGATGCTTTTCGGACCCCCTCGTAATAGAGAAAGGTACTAGACAAGGTTGCCCCCTATCTCCTCTCCTATTTGTTATAGCGATCGAAACCTTAGCCATAACCATTAGGAATCACCCTGATATTACAGGAGTTAGATGTGGAGGCCAAGAACACAAATGTGCGCTATTCGCAGACAATTTATTATTATATGTTACCTCCCCTCTGATCTCCACTCCTAACGTCTTCTCTGTACTAGACGCTTTTGGCAAGGTCTCGGGTCTATGCGTTAATCCAGCGAAGTCTCTAGCACTTAACGTTACAGTCCCCGCAGAACGTCTCGAAAGCTTGCAGAACCATTTTCCTTTTGCTTGGTGCCAGTCATCTCTCCCATATCTCGGGGTGAACATCTCCCCCTCAATAGACTCCCTATACGCCCACAACTACCCTGCAGTCTTCAAGAGGATCACATCAGACCTCCTGAGCTGGGAAAAGCTACACATATCCTGGTTGGGCCGTATTAATGCAATTAAGATGACCCTTCTTCCACGACTCCTTTACCTGTTCAGATCTCTCCCTATTCCATTAAGAAAAGCCCAATTACAACCTCTGCAAACCAGAATTCTCCAGTTCGTATGGTATCCGAAGGGCAGGCGCTGCTCGAATCACATTTTATACAGATCGAGATCCCAAGGAGGTCTGGCCCTACCGAACCTCTGGTGGTACTATCAATCGGCGCAACTCGCACAATTAGCAACAGTTTACTCTAAAGGCCCGAAACCTGATTGGGTTGGAATTGAACGTCAGGCTATCCCCCGCCATACTATCGATTACATCATTTGGTCCTCGCCCAAACTCCGACCCCCAATCCTATCCCCTACACTATCACACTCTATTGCCCTATGTGACCAACTACATAAACAACCGGCTCTTGTCTCTGCCCTCCGCCCTCTCACACACATGTTCCACAACCCCTCCTTTCCCCCGGGAATGAATATTCTAGCATTTAGCTGGTGGCTCAACAAAGGCCTTTTTAGGATTGGCGACTTCTTTACCCCGGCGGGCCCCGTTACAGCAGCATACTGCACCAGTAAACTCCAAATGCCACCGTCTGAACGATATAGACTCTCACAACTGTTACACTTTCTCCACTCACTCTGGCCCAAGAAGACCATTCCCCCCCGAGCTACCCCTTACAAAGCCTGGTGTTCTGAGGCTGCGGACCAGAGGGGAGGGATTTCAATCATATATGCCTCCTTGGCTACTGCGTCCTCCAAGCCCTCCTATGCTTTGGCCTGGGAGGCAGACTTGGATATTTCCTGGGATCAGAAAGTGTGGTTTGCAAACTTTCAGCGTTCCTTTAAACGGATCTGCAATGTTTCACTGATAGAAGCGAACCTTAAGGTCTTGACCAGGTGGTATAGAGTCCCTGTCATCCTTGCCAGGTACTATACTAATGCCTCACCGCTGTGCTTTAGGAAATGTGATCATTGGGGCTCCATGCTTCATATATGGTGGTCTTGCCCGAAAATCCGGGGTCTGTGGAACAGGGTCTTCCATCTGATCCGTAAGGTAACATCAGTCCAGGTCCCGCAGACTCCGGAGATAGCGATTCTCAACCTCAAAATAGACAAGATAGACAAACACACCCAAGCTTTGATTTTCTTTATCCTATTAGGGACCAAGATTACTATCGCGGCCCACTGGAAGAAGCCCAGTGTTCCATTCGCAGCGGTGAGGCACAAAATATCCTGGATCATGGCTCAAGAAAAGATGGTCAGCATCACCTTAGACAAAACCTGAACCTTCGAATGCATCTGGGAACCCTGGGCGAAATATTGCCACATCTCCCTGGTCCCGGGAGTTCCCCCGGCCTGATCTCCCAATCCGGAGGTCCTGGATATTTCCTCCTGCTGCTTCCCCTTTCGCCCCACACTCTGTCCTTTATCTCTATTCCCTTTTCTTTTTCCTTTCTACCTTTCACTTGTCTTCGCTTCTTTCATTCTCTGTTTTTGGAGATCCTCTACCTCTGAGAACCGAGGTACCTGATTAGGGCAGAGTTTGACCATTTCAGTTTGTTTCGTATTTTATTAGCTCTTCTGGTATATACGTCACGTCCTCCCAATTACCTGAAGTTGGACGAATATTTCATGGTTCATAATTGCTGGGGGACCCTTTTTAAGTTTGCAACCAGTCTTCTTCCCTTATTCTCCCTCTTGTTTGTAAGATACATTTAGGCTAGCATTGGCTTCCTAGCCTCCTCTTTTTTTAGGCGGCTGATGGCGCGTGGGGGGGGAGGGGAGTCGGGGCCTTCCCCTCCGCAGCAAGATCCCTGCAGGGGCGGAGGGGGGGTCTCGCTCTCGCCTCCTCACTCGTTCTCCAGCTGATGGTGCATGGCCTGCCTTCTTTTTTCTTTATATGGTGACACACTTGAGTAGGCACGCTAGGGCCAGGTCCATTTTCTCTCTGGTTGTCATATTCATAGGCTTCGTGGTTAGCTCCGCCTGACACATTCATCCAGACTTGCTACATTCCCTCATGTACTTTCTATGTTGCTTGTTATATGTTGTAAAGATGACATTCTGCATTTTGAATTTTGCTTACACCTACTGGCTGATGTTACTGTTTAACACCTGTTACTAAAAATAAAAAACTATTGAAAGAAGATTGGTACAAAACCATGAAATGCGTAGAGTTGACATGTAATGGATGCCCTTTTTTTTATAACCACTAAATCTATTGTTCTGTTGATTCTTTATATATATATATATATATATATATATATATATATATATATATATATATAGCTGTATTAACTACATTAATAGCCTTCTGTATACTTTATTAATTTTATTGTTTGCATCATCATGTCCAATGATCAATTATATTAAATATTTTATAAGAATATTACTTTGGAAATCTTGTGATTAGGGTATTATTATGAGTATTATTAAATTATTGATATAGTTGTGATTCCGTAGAATATGTTACACTATGACCTTATTATTTAGGCATTAGAAACAGCTGATTAATGATTGACTTGCCTAATTTAAAGTCCCAGTCCGATTTTCTACACATGTTTTACCTAATTTAGGGATGGAGGCAAGCCAATATTCTACTAGGATTGGGTCAGGTCACAATTTCTCTTTACATTTTTCTCAAATAACACAGTCTCTTAGGGAACAGAGGGTACGGGGTAAAGAACTCAGGCACCTTGAACTGCAGGTCTAGCAAAGTCTCTACTTCCACCCAGAGAGTAGCCACTCACAGCTGGGTACTTCAAAGCTGAACAGCCAGAGATCATTGCAGTCAGCACGTTGACTCGAAACTTGAACAATCAACTGAAGGTGAACAGGAACCTTTTTCCAACCGTACCTGTAATGTTTCTCGTCTCCTCAATGCTACTGGAAAAATGTGAATTTGTCAATGTCCTTCCCAACTCAGTGACCGGGATGCCAGTGGCCAATTATAGCTCAGGCTGTTTCGTACACGCCCCACACTATATAAGGCCGCCAGCGCAGAGTCCTTGTGTAGTGTTTCGGTGTCTGCAGGAGTTAGTGGGTGTTACATAGTTAGTCAGGTTGAAAAAAGACACATGTCCATCAAGTTCAACCACAAAAAAAAATTAATAATAATATCATACAATCCCATATACCCAATTCTATACCCACAGTTCATCCAGAGGAAGGCAAAAAACCCCAGCAGAGCCATGATCCAATTTGCTAAAGCAGGGGAAAAAAATCCTTCCTGATCCCCCGAGAGGCAATCGGATTTTCCCAGAATCAACTTTACCTATAAATGTCAGTACCCAGTTATATTCTGTACACCTTTCTTAAAGCAATCCACTGAGCTGGCCAGAACCACCTCAGCAGGGAGTCAATTCCACATTGTCACAGCTCTTACTGTGAAGAAACCTTTCCGTATTTGAAGATGAAATCTCTTTTCCTCTAGATGTACAGAGTGCCCCCTTGTCCTCTGTTGACTGTAAAGTGAATAACTCAACACCAAGTTCACTATATGGACCCCTTATATATTTGTACATGTTGATCATATCCCCCCTTAATCTCCTCTTATCAAGAGAGAATAAATTCAGTTCCTCTAATCTTTTCTCATAGCTGAGCTCCTCCATGCCTCTTATCAGTTTGGTTGCCCTTCTCTGCACTTTCTCCAGTTCCCCGATATCCTTTTTGAGAACTGGTGCCCAAAACTGAACGGCATATTCCAGATGAGGTCTTACTAATGATTTGTACAGATAATATCTCTCTCTCTGGAGTCTATACCTCTCTTAATACAGGAAAGGACTTTGCTCGCTTTGGAAACCGCAGCTTGGCATTGCATGCTATTATTGAGCTTATGATCTACCAAAACCCCCAGATCCTTCTCCACTATGGATCCCCCCAGTTGTACTCCCCGTAGCATGTATGATGCATATTCTTAGCCCCCAAGTGCATAACTTTACATTTCTCAACATTAAACCTCATCTGCCACATAGTCGCCCAATTAGACAGAGCATTGAGGTCGGCTTGTAAATTGGAGACATCCTGTAAGGACGTTATTCCACTGCATAGCTCAGTGTCATCTGCAAAGGCGGAAATGTTACTTTTGATCCCAGACCCAATATCATTTATAAAGATATTAAAAAGTAAGGGTCCCAGCACTGAACCTTGGGGTACACCACTGATAACCTTAGATCATTCAGAGTAAGAATCATTAATCCTTACTCTCTGAATTCTGTCTTTTAGCCAGTTTTCTATCCATTTACAAACTGATATTTCCAAACCTGTAGACTTTACCTTACACATGAGCCGTGTGTGTGGAACTGTATCGAAAGCTTTCGCAAAATCCAAGTATACCACGTCCACCGCCCCCCGTCTGTCCAAGTATACCACGTCCACCGCCGCCCCTCTGTCCAACTATACCCCGTCCACCGCCACCCCTCTGTCCAAGGTTTTACTTACCACATTATAAAAAGAAATCAGGTTTGTCTGACAACTTCTATCTTTCATGAATCCATGCTGTCTGTTGCTTAAAATATTTTTTCCTGCAAGAACTCGTCTATGTGGTCTTTTATTAATCCCTCCAGTATCTCCCCAACTATAGAAGCTAAACTAACAGGTCTATAATTACTTGGTAAAGACTTTGTTCCCTTTTTAAATATAGGCACCACATTGGCCCTGCGCCAATCCAGTGGTACTATTCCTGTCATTAATGAGTCCCTAAAAATTAGATACAATGGCTTTGAAATGACGACAGAGCTCAATTCTTTTAGGATCTGTGGGTGGATGCCATCAGGAGCAGGGGCTTTATCCACCTTTATTCTGTCCAAATATTTCTGGACCATATCACATTTGAGCCATTGTGGATTTGGGGCTGTATCACTACCACCCCTTTTATAGACATGAGCTCCCCCATGCTCCTTTGTATACACAGAGCTGAAGAAAGTATTTAATAAGTTAGCCTTCTCTTTGTCCCCAGTCACCCACTCCAGATTATTTTGTAAAGGGCCTACATGCTCAGACTTGACCTTTTTACTATTAATATATTTGAATTTTTTGGGGGTTTGTCCTACTATCTTTTGCAATCTTTCTTTCATTTTGAATTTTTGCATCCTTGATTTCCTTTTTACATATTCTGTTATATTCTTTGTAACATTTAAATGACACTAGCGTTCCTTCATTTTTATATTTTTTAAAAGCTCTTTTTTATAGTTTATAGCTTTTTTAACTTTGGCCGTGAGCCACATCGGTTTTATTTTAGCCTTTTAAACTTATTGCCCATGGGAATATACTTTGCCGTGAGATCACAAACAGTATTTTTGAAGAATTCCCATGTCTGTTCTGTGCCCATTGATGCCAATATTCTCTCCCAGTCTAGGTCCTGGAGAGCAGCCCTCATCCTTGGAAAATTTGTTCTCTTGAAATTAAGTGTTTTTATCTTTCCCGTATGTGATTTTTGCTTACAGCTAACATCAAATGAAATCATGTTATGGTCACTGCTACACAGGTGCTACACAGCTGAACATTAGTAATACACATGGTTTGAGATTACCAGGTCCAACAGAGCATCATTCCTAGTTGGGGCATCAATAAGCTGGACCATAAAATTGTCCTGTAATAGGTTTATAAAGTTTTGCCCTTTAACTGTCCCAGCAGTGCCATTACCCCAGTCAATTTCTGGGTAGTTAAAATCCCCCATTATTATCACTGTCCCAGCCCTTGCAGCCCTTTCTATCTGTGCAAGGAGCTGAGTCTCCAACTCCTCATTAACATTGGGTGGTCTATAACAAACTCCAATGATTAACTTTGAACTACGCGCATCTGTATGCAGTTCCACCCATAATGCTTCAGACCCATCACACTCTCCGTCCACCAGGTCCTCTTTCTCACTCGCTTTGAGATCACTTCTCACATACAGACAGACCCCTCCACCTTTCCTTTTTACTCTGTCTTTCCGAAAGAGAAATAGCCCATATTCAGGAATATTCAGGAATATTAATAGCCCAGTCATGTGAGGAATGAAGCCATGTTTCAGCAATACCGATTACATCATAGCTCTCCTGATGCACCAGAGCTTCCAACTCGCCTATTTTGCTTGGCATTGGTGAACAAACATTTTGATGAATTAATATATTTTGACCGGTCACATACTTTCCTCTTGGGTGTTCCAAGATTACAACTAGTGATGGACGAACTTCCGACGGAACGTTTTCGCGAACGCGGGCTGCAAATGCGGCCGATAGTTCGCGAACCGGAACGTTCGCGGCGGGCCCCATTGACTTCAATGGGAGGCGAACTTTGCAAACCTACAGGTCAAATTTGCAGCCACAAAATAATTAATAGCTGTGCAAACATAGTCCCACCACATGGCCAATGACATAACACATGTATGAGGTGAATCTGGGATCGACAACTAAAAGCATTCTCTTTTTATATGGGAAATTGTTGTGACAATTCAGGACTGTGGAGCGCATGAAGGCAATGGAGGAGAGGGAAGGTCAGGGACCAGGGTAGGCAAAGAAGAGGGTGCAGGAGATGATCACCAGCAGCGTGACATACAGCAATGACACCTGCACCGTGATAGAGTCATCTGACAACAGCACCGCGATAGAGAGCACTGACATCAGCAGCGTGCCATAAAGCACTCACACCAGCACCCTCATATACAGCACTGACAGCAGCACCGTGATAGAGAGCACTGACATCAGCACCATGACATAAAGCACTCACACCAGCACCGTGATATACAGCACTGACAGCAGCACTGTGATAGAGAGCACTGACATCAGCAGCGTGACATAAAGCACTCACACCAGCACCGTGATATACAGCACTGACAGCAGCACCGTGATAGAGAGCACTGACATCAGCAGCGTGACATAAAGCACTCACACCAGCACCGTGATATACAGCACTGACACCTGCACCGTAAGCAGCCCCAGGAGGAAGTCAGCATAGCACAGGGATGGTGGGAGCCCCTCATAATAAGCAGCCCCAGGAGGATGTCAGCATAGCACAGGGATGGTGGGAGCCCCTCATAATAAGCAGCCCCAGGAGTAAGTCAGCACAGCACAGGGATGGTGGGAGCCCCTCATAATGAGCATAGCACAGGGATGGTGGGAGCACCTCAAAATATGCACAGCAGAGGTACAGCCCCAGGAGGAAGTCAGCACAGCGATTGTGGGAGCCCCTCATAATATGCACAGCAGAGGTACAACCCCAGGAGGATGTCAGCACAGCCCAGGGATGGTGGGAGCCCCTCATAATAAGCAGCCCCAGTAGAAATATGACACCGCTCAACCTCTTCAAAGAGGAGGGTACGGGCATATAGTACGGTGTGCTTTATTTGGACAAGGAAGTGAGCCAAATGGAGAAAGAAGGTCTCTGTGCTCGATTAAAAAAAATGTTTATAGACATATACATGGTCTACTGGTCACATGTGTTGAATTCCTCCGAGATCCATGCCTCATTCATTTTTAGAAATGTGAGGTAGTTAACACTGTCGTGAGCTAGGCGAGTACGCTTATCGGTCACGATCCCCCCTGCTGCGCTGAACGTCCTTTCGGACAGGACACTGGATGAGGGGCAAGCCACCAGTTCCATTGCAAATTGGGCAGGCTCTGGCCAGAGGTCAAGCCTGCCCACCCAGTAGTCCAGGGGTTCCTCACTCCTCAGAGCGTCCACATCGGCCGTTAACCCGATGTAGTCGGACACCTGACGGTCTAGGTGTTCCCTGATGCTGGATCCGGATGACACCTGTCGATGGGTCGGCTGAAAGAATGACCTCATATCCGAAGTCACCAACACATCTTCAAACCGGCCTCTTTTTGCAGGCGCTGTTGGACTGGTACCCGCAACTCCTTCTCTGGGAGTGGAAATTGCTCCTCTGCCAGCGCACGCAAAAAGCAGAATGCAGCATTTCTCGAAGCAAGGCCTGGAAGTTCTGCATTCTGACAGCCCTCTGCGACGGCGGTAACATTTCCACCATTTTGTGTTTGTACCGGGGGTCTAAGTACGTTGCCACCCAGTACTGGTCCTTGACCCTTATGCTTTTTATACGGGGGTCCCTATTAAAACACTGGAGCATGAAGGCCCCCATTTGCACTAAACTGAAAGCGGTGTGGTGGCCTGGCTCCTACTCATCATCCAGGATAATGTCGTCCTCTTCATTCTCCTCTCCCCATCCACGCGCAACAACAGGGGTCCCAGAAAGGTTTAAAGCATGCTCTTCTTGCTCCTCCTCATCCACCCCGGCACCATCCTCCCCTGACTCCTCTTCAGACTCCTGTTGTTGACTTGTCTCAGATAGAGTAGCCCCCCTGGGAATTCATCCAGCATTGCGACTTCCTCATCTTCCCGCTCCTGCTCCTCCACAGCTTGATCAATGACACGACGCAATGCACGCTCCATAAAGAAGGCATAAGGTACCATGTCACTGATGGCGCCATGGCTGCGACTGACCAGTTTGATGATCTCCTCAAATGGGCGCAGAAGTCTGCATGCATCGCACATGAGCAGCCACTGGCGCGGTAAAAAAAAACAGCTCCCCAGAACCGGTTCTGCCGCAGAGTTCATACAGGTAGACGTTAACTGCACGTTTCTGCTGGAGCAGCCTATCAAGCATATAGAAGGTTGAGTTCCATCGCGTCGGGCAATCGCATATAAGACATCTGACCGGCAGATTGTGTCGCCGCTCAATGTCAGCAAGGTGAGCCATGGCCGTGTAAGATCTTCTGAAATGGGCTGAGATTTTCCTTGCCTGCCGCAAGATGTCCTGGACCCCAGGGTATTTGACAACGAATTGCTGCACGACCAAGTTTAAGACGTGTGCCATGCATGGCACGTGCATGATTTTGCCCTGTTTCAATGCGCTAAGCAGATTGGCACCGTTGTCACACACCACTTTACCAACTGTCAAATTGAGCGGTGTTAGCCACTGATCTGCCTGTGAACGCAAAGCTGAAAGGAGTGCCGGGCCAGTGTGGCTCTTGGCTTCCAGGCACAACAGACGCAGCACGGCATGGCAACGTCTCACCTGGCATGTCGAATAGGTTCTGTGGAGCTTGGGTGGCGCAGCGGAAGAGACACTAGTAGCGGAAAAGGAGGAGTCAGCTGAGGAAGAGAGGGAGGAGGATGGAGTAGGAGGAGGAGGAGAAGAAGAGTCAGGCTTGCATGCAATCCGTGGCGGTAAAACCAAATCTACACGGGTGCCACGGGTTACATGCTTGACGGCCGTCAGAAGGTTCACCCAGTGGGCAGTAAAAGTGATATACCTTCCCTGCCCGTGTTTGCTAGACCACGTGTCTGTGGTCAGATGTATCTTGGCACCGACACTGTGTGCCAGAGATACATTCACTTGCCGCTGAACATGGCCATATAGCTCTGGGATGCCCTTCTGTGAGAAGTACTTCCTTCCTGGGACCTTCCATTGTGGTGTTCCAATGGCCACAAATTTGCGAAAGGCCTCCGAGTCCACCAGTTTATATGGCAGTAGTTGGTGGGCTATCAGTTCTGACAAGCCAGCCGTCAACCGTTGGGCAAGAGGGTTATCCGGCATCATAATTTTTTTATGCTCGAACATTAGGCCCACGGAAGCCTGCCTTTTTGCAGAAAAACGTGAGCTTGGCGTGATGGAAGGTGGAGTGGAGGACAATTGTGAGGAGAGAGGAGAAGGAGAAGACGAGGCTGGACGGTGAGAGCCTCCAGTGTGGCTTTGAGTGTTCCGTTGCTCCCACTCGGCTCGGTGATGGCTGCTCATGTGCCTTCTTAAGGCGGTCATCCCTAGGTGAGTGTTGGGCTTACCGCGACTAATGCGTTGACTGCAAAGATTGCAGATGGCAACGCTATTGTCAGCAGCGGACACGTTAAAAAAAGCACACACTGCGGAGCCATGTTCCGGTGTCCTGGGAGCGCCAGATATGACCGTACATGGTCGATGACTCGCTCCTGATACATTTGCAGTCTGCTTTGTCCATCCTGTGCAATGTAAGTTAGTCCTGCTTCTCCTCCCTATCTGCTGGTCCATATCTCCCTCTGAACTCCCCTCCTCTTCCTCTCTTGTGGGCACCCACGTGACATCACTAGACACGTCATCATCAACGTCACCTTCCCCACCGCTATAAGTAGAGATCTCGGAGTAGGCAGCAACACCGGGGACCAACCTCCTCCTTGGGCTGATCTGGGTACTGTCGTCAGACTGCTGAGTAGCGGTTGTTGCTGCCTCCTCTTCCTGATCCAATACCAAGAGTGGCTGCTCATCAGAAATGTCCTCTTGATATGGATCGGAAAATAATTCCTGTGACTCAAGCGGAAGGTATGTGGTGGTGGTGGTGGTGGTGGTGGTGGTGTTGTTGGTGGTAGTGTCTTTGGGGGTGCACATAGCAGAGAGTGAAGAAGAGGGTGCAGATCGAGAGGATGAGGAGGGTGCAGAAGAGTAAGGCTGAGCGAGCCACTCAACCAAGTCTGGTGCGTCCTTTAAAGTAATTGAACACACCTTCTGCAACTTCCCACTTTGGCTCAAGCCTGTTGCTCCTGCCCTACCCCTACCACCCCTGCAGAAGGGCCTACCTCTTCCTCTGCCTGTCATTTTAAATGACCCTGTGACAAAACTCTTAGTCCCTATACCGATGAAGGACTGCTGCAGTATAGGGCAGCGGTCAGCAGTGATGCACCTCAACCCTATCTATTGTGGACCGATACCAGTCCTTACAGAACAGCAGACTGTGCCTCACTCAACCCTATGTACTGTAGCACCCTTCACCAAGTTACCAGTCCTTATAAGGACCTTTGTGGACCAAGCAGGTTGTGTGTTAGTGATTAGCAGACTGTACGTCAGTCCCTATACCAATGAAGGACTGCTGCAGTATAGGGCAGCAGTCAGCAGTGGTGCACCTCAACCCTATGTATTGTGGACCAATAGCGGTCCTTACAGAACAGCAGACTGTACCGCACTGGCGCACTCAACCCTATGTACTGTAGCACCCTAGACCAAGTTACCAGTCCTTATAAGAACTTTTGTGGACCAAGCAGGTTGTGTGTTAGTGATTAGCAGACTGTACGTCAGTCCCTATACCAATGAAGGACTGCTGCAGTATAGGGCAGCAGTCAGCAGTGGTGCACCTCAACCCTATGTATTGTGGACCGATAGCGGTCCTTACAGAACAGCAGACTGTACCGCACTGGCGCACTCAACCCTATGTACTGTAGCACCCTAGACCAAGTTACCAGTCCTTATAAGAACTTTTGTGGACCAAGCAGGTTGTGTGTTAGTGATTAGCAGACTGTACGTCAGTCCCTATACCAATGAAGGACTGCTACAGTATAGGGCAGCAGTCAGCAGTGGTGCACCTCAACCCTATGTATTGTGGACCGATAGCGGTCCTTACAGAACAGCAGACTGTACCGCACTGGCGCACTCAACCCTATGTACTGTAGCACCCTAGACCAAGTTACCAGTCCTTATAAGAACTTTTGTGGACCAAGTAGGTTGTGTGTTAGTGATTAGCAGACTGTACGTCAGTCCCTATACCAATGAAGGACTGCTGCAGTATAGGGCAGCAGTCAGCAGTGGTGCACCTCAACCCTATGTATTGTGGACCGATAGTGGTCCTTACATAACAGCAGACTGTACTGCACTGGCGCACTCAACCCTATGTACTGTAGCAACCTACACAGACCAAGTTACCAGTCCTGATAAAGAGCTTTGTGGAACAAGTGAGTTGTGAATGTTTAGCAGACTGCAGCAGAAGGGCAGCAGTCAAGTATAATATCCTTTCTATATTTGGAAGAAAGAATATTATACGTGTACAAGCCTATTACCATACCACTGATACCAGTCCTGAAAAGAACCTTTGTGGAACTAATAGTAACAGCAAGTCTTTAATCTGACCCTCACTGCCTGACAACACTGCTTCCTTCCTGTCCCTATACAAAGTGGCAAAAAAGAGTAGACTGGAACGATTAGTGGTTACTGGAACAGCTCTTTTGTGGACCTGATAGTAACAGCTAATGATGATGATGATGATGATGATGAAAGACTAATCTGGCTGTCCCTGTAGCACACACCGTCCTTTCCCTTTCTCTAAACTGACAAAAGACACTCAGGCTGCTGCAAGAATCAGTAGCACAGCAAACCTATATACACCTAACACCTATACCAGTCCTGAAAAGAACTTTTGTGTACCAAATAGCTAGCGTTTTATCTGTCCCTACTCCACACTAGACATGTGCATTCGTTTTCGTCCGAATTTCAGCTATTTTCGTTTTCATTTTGACAAACGATAACGAAAGCACAAAATCCAAAAAACGAAAGATCCGACATAAATAAATGCTTTATTTTCGTTTTCATTGTTACAACAGTTCGATATAGAATAGGAGATTCGACATGACTCTGACAACAATGTGTCTATAGAACCTGTGGTCGAATGTGCCTAACCTTCCCTTTATTAGTCCAAGATTATATAGAGAAAATATTCGACAGAGAAAAAAGATTTGACAGAGAGAAAAGATTCTGCAAGTTATTGTCCTAAAAAGTGTTTGGGGACCCGGGTCCTGCCCCAGGGGACATGTATCAATGCAAAAAAAAGTTTTAAAAACTCCCGTTTTTTCGGGAGCAGTGATTTTAATAATGATTAAAGTGAAACAATAAAAGTGTAATATTCCTTTAAATTTCATAGGGGTTGTCTATAGTATGCCTGTGAAGGGGCGCATGTTTCCCGTGCTTAGAACTGTCCCTGCACAAAGTGTCATTTATGCAGGAAAAAAAGTCCTTTAAAATCACTCGCAGCTATTATGAATTGTTGGCTCCGTAATACAGAGAACACTCATTGAAAGTCATTGATAAAAAAAAAATAAATAAATAAATAAAAAAATTGAATTACGTATGGGTGACCCCGCACCCCTCTGATGTAACACAGGCAGGTTTCCGTTACGCCCATACGTCACGGGGAACCCCGGGTTTCCCCTTGCGTCAGAGGGGGGCGGGGTCAGGTGACGGGTGGCCCCGCCCTCCGTATATAAGAAACGTCAGCCGCCGGAATGCCTGTAGTGTCTCCTCCACGGAGACAGAAGAAGGATGCTGCACTGCACTGGATGAGATGAGACATCGCTGGAGAGATGACCATCCGTCGCTGGACAGCAAGAGTGGATTACCGCCGCTGGAATCTTTTTTTTATTTTTTTATTTTTAATAAAGGAATTTTTCAAAAGTGGGTTTGTTTTATTTAACCATTTTTTACACTTTCTTTGTGAAATGGTAGGGGTACTTTTGTACCCCCTTACCATTTCAAACAGGGGGGGGGGCGGGATCTGGGGGTCCCCTTGTTAAAGGGGGCTTCCAGATTCTGATAAGCCCCCCGCCCGCAGACCTCCACAACCACCGGCCAGGGTTGTGGGGATGAGGCCCTTGTCCTCATCAACATGGGGACAAGGTGCTTTGAGGGGTCACAGACCCCCAAAGCATCCTCCCAATGTTGAGGGCATGTGGCCTGGTACGGTTCAGGAGGGAGGGGGGCCGCTCTCTCGTCTCCCCCTCTTTTCCTGCGGCCTGCCAGGTTGCGTGCTCGGATAAAGGGTCTGGTATGGATTTTTAGGGGGAACCCCACGTCAATTTTTTTTAAAAATTTGACCGGGGTTCCCCTTAATATCCATACCAGACCTGAAGGGTCTGGTTATGGATATTTAGGGGGAACCCCACGTCAATTTTTTTCTTAAATTTGAGGCAGGGTTCCCCTTAATATCCATACCAGACCTGAAGGGCCTGGTAATTCAATTTGGGGGACCCCCACGCTTTTTTATTTAATTATTATTTTTTTTTTTATCAATGACTTTCAATGAGTCTTCTCTGTATTACGGAGCCGACAATTCATAATAGCTGCGAGTGATTTTAAAGGACTTTTTTTCCTGCATAAATGACACTTTGTGCAGGGACAGTTCTAAGCACAGGAAACATGCGCCCCTTCACAGGCATACTATAGACACCCCCCCTACGAAATTTAAAGGAATATTATACTTTTATTGTTTCACTTTAATCATTATTAAAATCACTGCTCCCGAAAAAACTGCCGTTTTTAAAACTTTTTTTTTGCATTGATACATGTCCCCTGGGGCAGGACCCAGGTCCCCAAACACTTTTTAGGACAGTAACTTGCAGATTAGCCTTTAAAATTAGCACTTTAGATTTTGAACGTTGGAGTCCCATAGACTTTAAAAGGGTTCTAAAGTATGCTATATAGTTAGCTCCGTCGAATCTTCTTTATACATTCGACAGACACCATAAGCCTTCCAAGACAGATTCGACCGTAATTCATGTGGATTTTCGGACGAATGCAATTTTTGAACGAAAAACGAAATAAATAAAAACGAATTTCGGGAGTAACTAAATAAATTAAGTTTTCGGACGAAAACGAAATTCCGAAACGAAATATTTTACTCTGCACATGTCTACTCCACACAGGAACCTTTCCCTATAGTGACAGAAGAAAGAATGTAAAATGGCCACCGGATCGGGTGTATTTATAAGTTAGGGGGAATGTCCAAGTGTCCATGTGCTGTCATGTCTCAATTGGCTGGCCTGTACCCCATGACAGACGTGTCATCATAGGTCAAAGTTCTTTTACACATTAAACATGTAAGTCCGCCGGGGCGAACGACGGGAAAAGGCGAGCGAACGTGCGGACTGCGAACGACCGAAATTCGCCGCAAAACGACCGCCGGGCGAACCGTTCGGCCATCACTAGAGATCACGATTCTGAACAAACAACTAAACAAAATGACATAATTTATTTTAATTGCTGAAGCCTATTAAAAATGTTAAATTAATCTCAATAATTGTCATTGTAACAGGTTATTTCTCTCACATGGCACATGTATACCACAAATGACACCCCAAAATACATTCTACTACTCCTCCTGTGTATTACGATAATACATGTGTGGGACTTTTCCACAGCCTGGCCACTTAGAGAGGCCCAACATGCAGGGAGCGCCATCATGTGTTCTAGGAGCATAAATTACACATCTAACTTCTTGATTACCTATTACACTTTTGAAGGCCCTGGAGCACCAGGACAATGACACGTGGCACTGATGTGGCACTAATGACATCATACACTGATGTGGCACTGATGACAGATGCCACTAATACATGGCACTGATGACACGTGACACTAATATGTGGCACTGACAGATGGCACTAATATGTGGCACCAATGACATATGGCACTAATGACAGATGGCACTAATACGTGACACTGATGACAGATGACACTAATATGTGGCACTGATGACAGATGGCACTTATACGTGGCACTAGGGACATGTGGCACTGTGAGCACTTTATTTTCCCCCTTTTTTTTTACCTTGACGCTGCTGCTGTTCGCTCTCCCTCCTCACACGCTGTCTCTGTGTGAGGAGGGAGAGCTGGCGATGAGAGATGATCTCATATGTTTACATATGAGATCATCTCCCATTGGACACGCCGATCAAGTGCTAAATGGCCACTGTAATTGGCCATTTAGCACGATCTGTGATTGGCTATGTCCAAGGGACATGCACTGGGGAAGTAAACAGGAGAACGTCCAGGGACATTCTCCTGGCAATTGGAGTCTGCGCTGTAGCCATGTTTTGGCAGACACCTAGTGTTTAAAACTTAAAGAAGATACAGTATTTAAAATGTAAACAGGGGGGCCCACGGGGCCCCCTATTAGATGGGGCCCATGGGCTTTAGCCCAGTCAAGCCCAATGGTAAGTCCAGCCCTGGCTGGAGGGGAAAAATTCTATTATTCTGAATGGAGACGGTTCACATCTCCACTCCATGTCTCCTGAAGCCCAACGCCTGAAGCTCAAACAAGTTCCGGACCCTTTTTTGTCGCTCGAATTGAGCAGATTTGGGCGTTTTTCTTCTTTTAACATTGGTGACCTTTTGCCCTGCACAAATTCGCAGTAAAAACGCGGTAAAAAAAGCCACAAAAAACGCTACTGAAGGACCAGGCCTCTTTTTCAGAATTGGTGTTTAAATGTTTAAAACAGTTTTTTTTGCTAGAAAACTACTTAGAAAAAAAAACAATATAAATGTTTGGGGGTTCTAACACCCTAGAGAATAAAATGGCGATCATTGCAATACTTTTTTTTCACACCGTATTTGCACAGCGGTCTTACAAGCGCAATTTTTGGGGGAAAAAATTCACATTTTTGAATTAAAAAAAAATAAGACACCAGTAAAATTAGCCCTTTTTTTATATCGTGAAAGATAACATTACGCCGAGTAAATTGATACCCAACATGTCACGCTTCAAAATTGTGCCCGCTCGTGGAATGGCGTCAAACTTTTAGCCTCAAAAATCTCCATAAGTGACATTTAAAAAAAATTCTACAGGTTGCATTTTTTGCGTTACAGAGGAGGTCTAGGACTAGAATTATTGTTCTCGCTCTACCGATCGCGGTGATACCTCACATGTGTGGTTTGACCACCGTTTTCATATGCGGGCGCTACTCACGTACGCGCTCGCTTCTGTGCGCGAGCTCGTCGTGACGGGGTGTTTTTAAAAAACTTTTTTTTTTCTTATTTATTTTAATTGATTTTATTTATTTTTACACAGTTTTAAAAAAAAAATAAAAATTATTACTTTTATTCCTATTACAAGGAATGTAAACATCCCTTGTAATAGAAAAAAGCATGACAGGTCCTCTTATATATGAGATCCGGGGGGTCAAAAAGTCCTCAGATCTCATATTTGGACTAAAATGCAAAAAATAAAAATAAAATAAATAAAGTCATTTGAAAAAATTACATAAAAAAAAAAAAATACCTTTAAGAGGTATGGGCGGAGCTGACATTTTGACGTCACTTCCGCCCTCCTATGGTATAGAGATGTGGGGGGGTCATCTTAGCCTCACTCGTCTCCATACCCAGCTAGCGAAAGGACCCGATCACCTCCCCCGCTACCGACGGCTCTGGTAAGCGGCGGAAGGTGTGGGAGGGGGGCTGGAAGCTCTCCCACTGCCGATAGTGGTGATCTTGCGGCAAATTAGCCGCGGAGACCACCGGCGCCTGAAGAGATGGATATCTCCATTGTGGCAGCAGCTGCTCCCGTTACTG
The DNA here is from genome assembly GCF_037356315.1 of Lithobates pipiens. NCBI lineage: Eukaryota > Metazoa > Chordata > Amphibia > Anura > Ranidae > Lithobates > Lithobates pipiens. The sequence goes on along the minus strand of NW_027507718.1, from coordinate 600,808 downwards.
AGATATCCCTCTTCATAAATAGGACGTACATCGGCGCGCGGCGGTGGTAAAGTGGTTATAATTCATACTTATTAATTGAAGCTTCTAGTTTGATAACAGTCAGTCCGCGGTTTCCATTGAGCCTCCACAATTTGATATTTACTTTGAGATGAAGTGAACATGATGTCATAGATCACATGGGTATTGGTGGTGATATTATTTCTCATAACTCGGGGGGATTTCGATCCTTCCAATGCCTCATAATTAGCAGTCTAGTGCTCAGCAAGATGTGGGTTACTATTCCGCTGGTGTATTTTGGGAGTAGGTCTATGTCCATGGAAAGAATAGCCATACCCGGATTGTTAGGGATCCATAGCTTTAGTATTCTCTCCCAAAGTCTACGGATGCTTGTACATTCCCATAGAATATGGAAAAGCGTGGCCCCCCACATCCGCATTTCCTCCAACATAGTGGGGAAGCCTGAGTGTCATGCATGTGACAATGCAGGGAAGCGTAGTGCCAAAAAATAAAAACCAACCAAAAATGTGATCCTCACCCCAAGATCAATAATTCCGGGTTAATATCAAGTCAAGACATTGATCACTAAATGTAAACATGATGGAAGTGAATGGGATTGGAAATGACTAAAGGGTGTGATTGCATAAGGGATATGAAAAGTGACAAGTACAATGGGACTATTGTGACACAGTGTATAGAATATATGATAGTGACGCCATGTTACCAGCAATATAAATGCTCCACCAGTAGTGGGCGCCATCATGTATAGATGAAAAACTAACAAGAGAAAAAAAATAAAAATAAAAAAACCTAATAAAGAAGAAAAGAAAAAAGGTGTCCTGTGAGACAATACCTTGATGTGTTGATCTAGATGTTCATTCCATCTCAGTGCATTGTGTTAACAAAAGCGGCACTCGCCGTACTGGTGGTGCCCGTACCTAGGAACCAGAGATCTCCAAACGGTTTCAGGATTTGTAAGCATCAAAATGATGTCATCAGCCCACAGGCTGATGGTGGGGAGGTGGGGGTCCCTGTCCCCACATGAGAAGGGGCCCCTGTCCCCAGGTGAGAAGGGGTCCCTGTCCCCAGGGGGAGATGGAGGGGTATGTAATGGTGTGTGGGGGATGGGGTCCTCTTACTCACCATGACCAAGCTGTAGGCCGCACACTCATCCATGTTGGCCTGGGCTCCATCCAGTGTGCTGGACGGGTGATCAGCATATCTCCCAGAAAGACCTTTCCTCATCTGTGTATGACGGGGGAGGGGGATGGCAGGCAAGCTTGCAGTGTCCTCCGGGGGGCTCTCATAGGGCTGCACTGCATCTGTGTGCTTAAAGTTTGTTTACCCGGGAGAAGTATGCAGTGCAGTGTGGGCAGGACTCAGGGGGGGCGGGACTCTGGCTGGGGAGAACAGACATTGGACTGAGCGGCAATGCATGGAGTAGGAGAGGGGTAATCTGAGGAGCCGGCCGAGGACACAGGTCATGCGGGGAATGCGCAACTAAAGAGCAGCCAGAGCGATAGTCGAGCATGGAGCTCTGCTAGTCACCCTCCACCTCCAGCCACCCATGTGCATGGTGCACTGGTACCCCTAACTGCCTATGCTGCTGCCGGCCATATGTAGAGGGGGCTGCATGGGCTCCCTGCATCACAGGGCCAAGTTGCGGTCACGACTGCTGCACCCCCTATAGTTACGCCCCTGGTGATAAGATGTCTTTAAAAGTGCGATAGTATTCCCCCACGAAACCTTCTGGGCCCGGGGACTTATTGGTTGGGAGTGTATCTATTGCCTCATGAATTTCTTCCGCGGTGAATGGCAAGTTTAGGGAAACTGTTGCGTGGATAGTGTTGGCAAGGAAATTTTTAGCAGGAACTCATTAATCATTTCAGTGGTAGGTTGTGGTGTTTCTCTCATCCTTAACCACTTGCTGCCCGCCCTATAACAAAAGCACGGCGGCAAAGTGGTTTCAAAATCCTGACCTGACGTCAAATGACGTGATCAGGATTTTGAGCCGCTGCGCACCCCCGGGGGCGCACATTGCGGCGATCGTTGTTGCAGGGTGTCGATCTGACACCCTGCAACTACGATTTCGGTAAAGAGTCTCTGATGGAGACTCTTTACCACGTGATCAGCCGTGTCCAATCACGACTGATCACAGTGTAGATAGGAAGAGCCGGTGATCGGCTTTTCCTCACTCATGTCTGTCAGACGCGAGTAGAGGAGAGCCGATCAGCTGCTCCTCTGACAGGGGGGTCAGTGCTGATCGATTATCAGCACAGCCCCCGAGGATGCCCACACTAGACCACCAGGGACGCCACCAGACCACCAGGGATACCCAGCACCAGGTATGCCACCCTAGACCACCAGGGATTCCAGTCAGTGCCCACAATGGATGCCAATCAGTGCCCACAATGGGCATCACTGATTGGCATCCATTAATACAGTATAAAACAATACAATGCCCATCCGTGCCACCTATCAGTGCCCATCAGTGCCACCTATCCATGCCAATTTGTGCTACCTATCAGTCTCCATCCATGTCACCCATCAGTGCCGCCTATCAGTGTCCATCAATGCCACCTTATCAGTGCCACTTCATCGATGCCCATCAGTGAAGGAGAAAACTTACTTATTTACAAAGTTTTGAAACTGAAACAAAAAAACATTTTTTTTTCAAAATTGTTGGTATTTTTTTATCTGTTTAGCAAAATATAAAAACCCCAGAGGTGATCAAATACCACAAAAAGAAAGTTCTATTTGTGGGAAAAAAAAAATTATAAAAATATCATTTGGATACAGTGTAACACAACCGCGCAATTGTCATTTAAAGTGTGACAGAGCTGACAGCTGAAAATTGGTCTGGGCAGGAAGGTGTTTATGTCCCCCCGGTATTGAAGTGGTTAAGGTTGTAAAGCGTTCCATAGTAATGGCTAAACGCGTCGGCAATGTCTTATGGATGTTGCATTTTGAGTTTAGTTGTGGGATGTAAGATAAAGGGAATTTTGGTTTTAGTTCTGTGTCCTTTAAGTTGGTGTCCGAACAGTTTCCCTGCTCCATTATCATGTGCATAATGTTTCATTTTAATCTCTTGGAATGTCTCTGAAACTCCTCCAGCAAAAGCAGTCTGAGGTCATCTCTTAATGGAGTTACTTTTTGGTGGAAGTGGAGGGGGGCGGCTGCTGTTTATTTTTTGATTCCAATTCATGAATTTCAGCTGTAATGTCATGGTATATTTTTTTGCCGCTGCCTCTTCGCCCTGCCCCCAGTTTAATCAAAATCCCTCTCACATTCGCCTTGTGGGAATTCCACACGGTGAATTGGTTGTACACCGACAATTCATTTAAAGTGAAGAATTCTCTCAGGTGCTCCTCCATAATTAGATTGTATTCCGGTTGTTGTATAAGAAAAGAATTAGCTCTCCATAGTGGAATGGGGATAACTGTTGAAGCATCTTTCAAGGAGAACTTTCTAGAAGCATGGTCAGACCACATGATACTATTTATAGAGGAGGAGACAATTCTGGGCAAGGTTAGGTGGTCCACTAAAAATAAGTCAGTTCTGGTGTAAGTCCGATGTGGAGCAGAGAAGAATGTATAGTCCTTTCTGTCAGGATGTAGACACCGCCACACATCCAACAAATCCTCTCTATGGAGGGCTTCCTGTAGGGATAAACTTGTGCGGGTCGTTCTTGCCGTAGAGTCCACATTGGGGTCTGGTACTACATTGATTACTACATTGGTACTACATTGAAGTCTCCACATAGTATCAAAAGACCCTTCCTTACAATATTATTTTTTTTCAGGAGTTTGTGAAAGAAACATAACGGACGTGAATTTGGGGTGCACATTGGAATTTGGTGTGACCGTGTGTAGGCAAGACAGCTTGAGACAAATTCTGGCGGAATTCTGTCAGGAAAACCATCAGAGCTTTTTCCAACGAGAATTCCGATCGTGTGTAAGCGGCATAAGACTCGAGCAGCAATATCTTATACCAACCAAATAACAGTTTACCAACCCCCGTCCACCCACAAAGTGGGCGACATCACCCAAAAGCCAGGATACCAACCCGGCCCCACCCCCACCACCGCCGCCTAAACAATCGCTCTTTACAATCCAGCATTGGAAATGTCCTCCTTACCAATGACTGAGAAAATGGACCAAAAACACACCTCTCATATGTGACATGATAAAGAGGGACTCCCTTCTACACAGGAAGTAGCACAGAACATGTCCCTGGTTACAGGGACCTCAGGGATGGAATGTGCAGAAATGATCGGCTGATCACCACAAGAGCTTCTCTCTCACCTCCCCTCCCCCTCCATAATGGCCTTTCACCATAACAAATGCCGTAAGCTGGATAGAAAGTTTAGTGCAGCACAACACTCCCGGCAGGAAAATAATACATTTTATATAGAGATGAACCCCTCAGACCAAAACCAGGGACACCCAAATCTGCATGAGGGACAGAGGGACTTGGTCCCAAAGGAGGGACAACTGGGCACTATGCCAAACACCGGCAGACCTCCGATGTGACCCTCCACATCACAATAGAGAAAATGACGTCACTAATAATGAGAATATCAGCAGATCAGTCACTTCACATTGTATGGTAACCGGACCATCAACTCCCCCCCAGGCCTAGAGAACCCCTTATCTGTAGACAGAAGAGCTGACATTTTATTTAGAAGGTGGAAGATTTCTAATCACCCAAATAATTCCCTTCCAGGAGAACAACAAGGAGATCCCATAGAGATTACACTTGTAAATAGGGAAATGATCAGCCAGATATTCCAAATACCTTCCCCGTATTCCCTGCAAGAGGAATGGGATTTTACCAGGAGAATAAAATCCTCCACACCAGAAAACATGTCAATGTCCCCTATTCATATTATTATTATTATTATTATTATTATATGATTATTATTCATACTATTATTATTATTATTATTATTATTATTATTCATACTATTATTATTATTATTATTATTATTATTATTATTATATTATTCATACTATTATTATTATATTATTATTATTATTCATACTATTATTATTATTATTATTATTATTATTATTATTATTATTATTATTATTATTATATTATATCATTATTATAGTATTTATATTATTATTATTATTATAAAAAGGCGGGACATATGTAATAAATGTAAAAATTACACCACACGCTGGATGCGATTTGTCACCCAATAGCAATATAAACAGCTTCTAAAAACCTTCTCAGAACTCTTTACCAAAAGTGAGAATTGTGTGGAAAGTCATTGGGGGGTTATTTACTAAAGGCGAATCCACCCCCACCACAAGTGCAAAGCGCCCCGAAACCCCCCGAAACCACACCCAGAAGTGCCGTCACTGCAGATCCAAGGGGGACATGCCAGGAGAATAAAAACAGCATTTTATCTTGTACGTGACTGGATAATAAAATCAGCAGAGCTTCCCCTCACTTCAGATCCACCCCTCAGATTTACCCCCAGCACCCCCCAAAGTGGATCCGCCCCCAGCAAACAACCCCCATTGTGTCTCAAACTCCTCCTAAGAGTTGTGATGAGATTGTGGAAAGAAGCACTTTGATAAATGTCATATAAAGGGAGAAGAGTTGTGCCGAGTCCTGCGAGGAGAAGCGACCAGTGACATGGACAATGCCGGTTGTGTTCAGCGAGGGAATGGAATAGAATATCGGACAGAACTACAAGACAAACACTGGATGTTAGGACACCTACCTATTCTAATACATATTGTTGGAAAAAAAATCCCAATAAGCGATTATTGACTGGTTTGCGCAAAAGTAGCGTCTACAAAATAGGGGATGGTTTGATGGTATTTTCATTAATATTTTTTTTTTACTAATAATGACGGTGATCTTCGATTTCTATTGTGACTGCGACATTATGGCGGACACATCGGACACTTTTGGTGCTATTTTGGGACCATTGTCACTTATACAGCGATCGGTGCGATTAAAAAAAATGCATTAATATATAAATGTGAGTGGCAGTGAAAGGGTTAAGCACTAGGTGGCGCTGTAGGGTAAGGTGACCAGATTTTTAAAATGAAATCCGGGGACATATTTTTTTTTTTACTAGTAATGGCGGCAATCAGCAACTCGTAGCGGGTCTGCGATATTGCGGTGGACAAATCGGACACAAATGCCGCGTACACACGACCGGTTTTCTCGTCGGAATAAACTCTGAAGGTTTTTCCGATGGACTTCCGCTGAAACTGTCTTGCCTACACACGATCACACCAAAGTCTGACCGTCTAGAACGCAGTGATGTACAACACGTATGACGGGACTAGAAAAAGGAAGTTCAATAGCCAGTAGCCAATAGCTTCAGAACATGCGTCGTTTTTGGTCCATCAGAATAGCATACAGACTAGTGATGGACGAACTTCCGACGGGACGTTTCGCGAACGCGGACCGCGAACGAGGCCGACCGTTTGCGAAACCGAACGTTCACGGCGGGCCCCATTGACTTCAATGGGAGGCGAACTTCGCAAACCTTTAGGTCAAATTTGCAGCCACAAGATAATTATTAGCTGGGCAAATATAGTCCCACCACATGGCCAATGACATAACACATGTATGAGGTGAATTTGGGATCGATAACTACAAGTATTCTTTTTTTATATGGGAAATTGTTCTGACAATTCAGGACTGTGGAGTGCATGAAGGCAATGGAGGAGAGGGAAGGTCAGGGACCAGGGTAGGCAAAAGAAGAGGGTGCAGGAGATGATCACCAGCAGCGTGACATACAGCAATGACACCTGCACCGTGATAGAGTCATCTGACACCAGCACCGTGATAGAGGGCACTGACATCAGCAGCGTGACATAAAGTACTCACACCTGCACCGTGATAGAGTCATCTGAAAACAGCACCGTGATAGAGAGCACTGAGATCAGCACCGTGATAGAGGGCACTGACATCAGCAGCGTGACATAAAGCATTAACACCAGCACCGTGATATACAGCACTGACAGCAGCACCGTGATAGAGAGCACTGACATCAGAAGCGTGACATACAGCAATGACACCTGCACCGTGATAGAGTCATCTGACAACAGCACCGTGATAGAGAGCACTGACATCAGCAGCGTGACATTAAGCACTCACACCAGCACCGTGATAGAGTCATCTGACAACAGCACCGCGATAGAGGGCACTGACATCAGCAGCGTGACATAAAGCACTCACACCTGCACCGTGATAGAGTCATCTGACAACAGCACCGCGACATAAAGCATTAACACCAGCACTGTGACATACAGCATTGACAGCAACACCGTGATAGAGAGCACTGACATCAGCACCGTGATATACAGCACTGACAGCAGCACCGTGATAGAGAGCACTGACATCAGAAGCGTGACATACAGCACTGACAGCAGCACCGTGATAGAGAGCACTGACATCAGAAGCGTGACATACAGCACTGACATCAGCACCGTGATATACAGCACTGACAGCAGCACCGTGACAGAGAGCACTGACATCAGCAGCGTGACATTAAGCACTCACACCAGCACCGTAATATACAGCACTGACAGCAGCACCGTAAGCAGCCCCAGGAGGAAGTCAGCACAGCACAGGGATGGTGTGATCCCCTCATAATAAGAACCCCCAAGAGGAAGTCAGCACAGCACAGGGATGGTGTGATCCCCTCATAATAAGCAGGCCCAGGAGTAAGTCAGCACAGCACAGGGTTGGTGTGATCCCCTCATAATAAGCAGGCCCAGGAGTAAGTCAGCACAGCACAGGGATGGTGTGATCCCCTCATAATAAGCAGGCCCAGGAGAAACTCAGCACAGCACAGGCATGGTGTGATCCCCTCATAATAAGAACCCCCAGGAGGAAGTCAGCACAGCACAGGCATGGTGTGATCCCCTCATAAGCAGCCCCAGTAGAAATATGACACCACTCAACCTCTTCAAAGAGGAGGGTAGGGGCATATAGTACGGTGTGCTTTTTTGGGACAAGGAAGTGAGCCAAATGAAGAAAGAAGGTCTGTGTGCTTGATTAAAAAAATAGTTTATAGACATATACATGGTCTACTGGTCACATGTGTTGAATTCCTCCGAGATCCATGCCTCATTTATTTTTAGAAATGTGAGGTAGTTAACACTGTCGTGAGCTAGGCGAGTACGCTTATCGGTCACGATCCCCCCTGCTGTGCTGAACGTCCTTTCGGACAGGACACTGGATGAGGGGCAAGCCAACAGTTCGATTGCAAATTGGGCAAGCTCTGGCCAGAGGTCAAGCCTGCCCACCCAGTAATCCAGGGGTTCATCACTCCTCAGAGCATCCACATCGGCCGTTAACCCAATGTAGTCGGACACCTGATGGTATAGGCGTTCCCTGATGCTGGATCCGGATGACACCTGTCGATGGGTTGGCTGAAAGAATGACCTCATATCCGAAGTCACCAACACATCTTCAAACCGGCCTCTTCTTGTAGGTGCTGTTGTATTGGTACCCGCAACTCCTTCTCTGGGAGTGGGAATTGCTCCTCTGCCAGCGCACGCAAAAGCAGAATGCAGCATTTCTCGAAGCAAGGCCTGGAAGTGCTGCATTCTGACAGCCCTCTGTGATGGCGGTAACATTTCCGCCATTTTGTGTTTGTACCGGGGGTCTAAGTACGTTGCCACCCAGTACTGGTCCTTGACCCTTATGCTTTTTATATGGGGGTCCCTATTAAAACACTGGAGCATGAAGGCCCCCATTTGCACTAAAGTGGAAGCGGTGTGGTGGCCTGGCTCCTGCTCATCATCCAGGATAATGTCGGCCTCTTCATTCTCCTCTCCCTATCCACGCACAACAACAGGGATCCTAGAAAAGTTTAAAGCATGCTCTTCTTGCTCCTCCTCATCCACCCCGGCACCATCCTCCTCTGACTCCTCATCAGACTCCTGTTGTTGACTTGTCTCAGATAGAGTAGCCCCCCCTGGGAATTCATTCAGCATTGCGACTTCCTCATCTTCCCGCTCCTGCTCCTCCACAGTTTGATCAATGACACAACGCAATGCACGCTCCATAAAGAAGGCATAAGGTACCATGTCACTGATGGCGCCATGGCTGCGACTGACCAGTTTGGTGATCTCCTCAAATGGCCGCAGAAGTCTGCATGCATCGCGCATGAGCAGCCACTGGCGCGGTGAAAAAAACCCCAGCTCCCCAGAACCGTTTCTTTCGCAGAGTTCATACAGGTAGATGTTAACTGCACGTTTCTGCTGGAGCAGCCTATCAAGCATATAGAAGGTTGAGTTCCATCGTGTCGAGCAATCGCAAATAAGACGTCTGACCGGCAGATGGTGTCACCGCTGAATGTCAGCAAGGCGAGCCATGGCCGTGTAAGATCTTCTGAAATGGGCCGAGATTTTCCTTGCCTGCCGCAAGATGTCCTGGACCCCAGGGTATTTGACAAGGAATCTCTGCACGACCAAGTTTAAGACGTGTGCCATGCATGGCACGTGCGTGATTTTGCCCTGTTTCAACGCGCTAAGCAGATTGGCACCGTTGTCACACACCACTTTACCAACTGTCAAATTGAGCGGTGTTAGCCACTGATCTGCCTGTGAACGCAAAGCTGAAAGGAGTGCCGGGCCAGTGTGGCTCTTGGCTTCCAGGCACAACAGACACAGCACGGCATGGCAACGTCTCACCTGGCATGTGGAATAGGTTCTGGGGAGCTTGGGCGGTGCAGCGGAAGAGACGCTAGCAGCGGAAAAGGAGGAGGCAGCTGAGGAGGAGAGGGAGGAGGATGGAGTAGGAGGAGGAGGAGAAGAAGAGTCAGGCCTGCATGCAATCCGTGGCGGTAAAACCAAATCTACGCGGGTGCCATGGGTTACATGCTTGACGGCCGTCAGAAGGTTCACCCAGTGGGCAGTAAAAGTGATATACCTTCCCTGCCCGTGTTTGCTAGACCACGTGTCTGTGGTCAGATGTATCTTGGCACGACACTGTGTGCCAGAGATACATTCACTTGCCGCTGAACATGGCCATATAGCTCTGGGATGCCCTTCTCTGAGAAATACTTCCTTCCTGGGACCTTCCATTGTGGAGTTCCAATGGCCACAAATTTGCGAAAGGCCTCCGAGTCCACCAGTTTATATGGCAGTAGTTGGTGGGCTATGAGTTCTGACAAGCCAGCCGTCAATCGTTGGGCAAGAGGGTTATCCGACGTCATAATTTTTTTACGCTCGAACATTAGGACCACGGAAGCCTGCCTTTTTGCAGGAAAATGTGAGCTTGGCGTGATGGAAAGTGGAGTGGAGGACAATTGTGAGGAGAGAGGAGAAGGAGAAGTAGAAGACGAGGCTGGACGGTGAGAGCCTGCAGTGTGGCTTTGTGTGTTACGTTGCTCCCACTCGGCTCGGTGATGGCTGCCCATGTGCCTTCTTAAGGTGGTCGTCCCTAGGTGAGTGTTGGGCTTACCGCAACTAATGCGTTGACTGCAAAGATTGCAGATGGCAACGCTATTGTCAGCAGCAGACACGTTAAAAAAAGCCCACACTGCGGAGCCATGTGCCGGTGTCCTGGGAGCACCAGATGTGACCGTACATGGTCGATGACTCGTTCCTGATACATTTGCAGTCTGCTTTGTCCCTCCTGTGCAATGTAAGTTAGTCCTGCTTCTCCTCCCTATCTGCTGGTCCATATCTCCCTCTGAACTCCCCTCCTCTTCCTCTCTTGTGGGCACCCACGTGACATCACTAGACACGTCATCATCAACGTCACCTTCCCCACCGCTATAAGTAGAGATCTCGGAGTAGGCAGCAACACCGGGGACCAACCTCCTCCTTGGGCTGATCTGGGTACTGTCATCAGACTGCTGAGTAGCGGTTGTTGCTACCTCTTCTTCCTGATACAATACCAAGAGTGGCTGCGTATCAGAAATGTCCTCTTGATATGGATCGGAAAATAATTCCTGTGACTCAAGCGGAAGGTATGTGGTGGTGGTGGGGGTGTTGTTGGTGGTAGTGTCTTTGGGGGTGCACATAGCAGAGAGTGAAGAAGAGGGTGCAGATCGAGATGATGAGGAGGGTGCAGAAGAGTAAGGCTGAGTGAGCCACTCAACCAAGTTTGGTGCGTCCTAAAGTAATTGAACGCACCTTCTGCAACTTCCCACTTTGGCTCAAGGCTGGTGCTCCTGCCCTACCCCTACCACCCCTGCGGAAGGACCTGCCTCTTCCTCTGCCTGTCATTTTTTAAATCACCCTGTGACAAAACTCTTAGTCCCTATACCGATGAAGGACTGCTGCAGTATAGGGCAGCGGTCAGCAGTGGTGCAATTCAACCCTATGTATTGTGGACCGATAGCGGTCCTTACAGAACAGCAGACTGTACCGCACTCAAACCTATGTACTGTAGCACCCTACTCCAAGTTACCAGTCCTTATAAGGACCTTTGTGGACCAAGTAGGTTGTGTGTGACTGATTAGCAGACTGTACATCAGTCCCTATACTGCTGAAGGACTGCTGCAGTATAGGGCAGCGGTCAGCAGTGGTGCACCTCAACCCTATGTATTGTGGACCGATAGCGGTCCTTACAGAACAGCAGACTGTACCGCACTCAACCCTATGTACTGTAGCACCCTACACCAAGTTACCAGTCCTTATAAGGACCTTTGTGGACCAAGTAGGTTGTGTGTGACTGATTAGCAGACTGTACGTCAGTCCCTACACTGCTGAAGGACTGCTGCAGTATAGGGCAGCGGTCAGCAGTGGTGCACCTCAACCCTATGTATTGTGGACCGATAGCGGTCCTTACAGAACAGCAGACTGTACCTCACTCAACCCTATGCACTGTAGCACCCTACACCAAGTTACCAGTCCTTATAAGGACCTTTGTGGACCAAGTAGGTTGTGTGTGACTGATTAGCAGACTGTACGTCAGTCCCTATACTGCTGAAGGACTGCTGCAGTATAGGGCAGCGGTCAGCAGTGGTGCACCTCAACCCTATCTATTGTGGACCGATACCGGTCCTTACAGAACAGCAGACTGTACCTCACTCAACCCTATGTACTGTAGCACCCTGGACCTTACCAGTCCTTATAAGGACCTTTGTGGACCAAGTAGGTTGTGTGTGACTGATTAGCAGACTGTACGTCAGTCCCTATACAGCTGAAGGACTGCTGCAGTATAGGGCAGCGGTCAGCAGTGGTGCACCTCAACCCTATGTATTGTGGACCAATACCAGTCCTTACAGAACGGCAGACTGTACATCACTCAACCCTATGTACTGTAGCACCCTACACAGACCAAGTTACCAGTCCTGATAAAGAGCTTTGTGGAACAAGTGAGTTGTGAATGATTAGCAGACTGCAGCAGAAGGGCAGCAGTCAAGTATAATATTCTTTCTATATTTGGAAGAAAGAATATTATACGTGTACAAGCCTATTACCATACCACTGATACCAGTCCTGAAAAGAACCTTTGTGGAACTAATAGTAACAGCTACTGTTTAAACTGACCCTCACTGCCTGACACACTGCTTCCTTCCTGTCCCTATACAAACTAGCAAAACAGAGGAGACTGGAACAATTACTGGTCACTCGAATAGCACTTTTGTGGACCTGATAGTAACAGCTAATGATGATGATGATGACTAATCTGGCTGTCCCTAAAAAGCAGCACACAGCGCTCTGTCCCTTTATCTAAACTGACAAAAGACACTCAGGCTGCTGCAACAATCAGTAGCACAGCAAACCTATATACACCTAACACCTATACCAGTCCTGAAAAGAACTTTTGTGTACCAAATAGCTAGCGTTTTATCTCTCCCTGCTCCAAACAGCAACCTTTCCCTATAGTGACAGAAGAAAGAATGTAAAATGGCCGCCGGATCGGGTGTATTTATAAGTTAGGGGGAATGCCCAAGTGTCCATGTGCTGTCATGTCTCAATTGGCTGTCCTGTACCCCATGATGGATGTGTCATCAGGTCAAAGTTCCTTTACACAGTAAAAACACGGAAGTCCGCCGGGCGAACAGCTCCAATAGTCCGCCGAACTGGCGGACCGCGAACAGCCGAAATTCGCCGTGAAACGACCGCCGGGCGAACTGTTCGGCCATCCCTAGTGGAGAGTGGATAGACCCCTTAACTCATTTAGGAGCCACGATGGTTAAAGTTGATTGTGGTCATATTGATTACTGGTGACAGGGGCAGTCAATGTCAGGAGGTTTTATTTTTTATTTTTAAACCCTTCACCGTATGGAGCCGTGGTAGTTGGAGCTGTGAGAAACTGGGTGTAGCAGGGTGTAGCAAGATGGCCACCAGGATCCAATATAGGCCGGAGCCAGGGTCTTGCCTGGAGAGGGCTGCCAGAGACTATTGACAAAAATCAAATAAGTGATGTTGCGCTCCCTTAAAATAGATAAAAACTCTAAAGTGCCTAATGCTTACTATTGGTTGTATACAAAATTGCATACAAAATTGCATATACCAATACTAAAGACCCAACTATCGTGACAAAACGTAGTCCATAAATAAAGTGTCAAGTGCTAAAAATACAGTATTTACACAATATAAGAGTGTCCAGTGCTTGATAAAAATTGCATAAATCAAAAGTGCCTAATGCTTACTATTAATTACATACACAGTTGCATATGACTGCACAGTAATGTGAACTCATCTACCGTGACCAAAAGTAATCCGTGAATAAAGTGTCAAGTGCTGCAAATTATACTTAAAACATATGACATTTGCACAATATAAGAGTGTCCAGTGTTTCATAGATCCAAAAATCGCATACACCAGTGAAAATATGTCATGCAAGTGAACTTGTTCCTCAAAAAACAATTAAGGCTGCAAACTGTATTGATAATGACATATATGTGGATCACACAGTGCAATTAAAATATATAAAATAAAATAAGAAAACACACAGTCTCTTAAAACAGCATATATAAAGTGCCACGTGCTTCGTACAGTGCTTCTCCAGGTACAAGGTGCCAGACAAAACAGTGTGTACACACTCCTGTGCCTCTTCAGTGTTCCACACACATCAAGTGAAATGGCTCCTTACCTTACTGCTGTAAGGCAAACAGCAGAAAACAGGGATCTCAGGCTATCCAGGTGGTGTACCCCTACTCCCGGGTTATGGATATTGTCCCCTCATCAGTTATTAAAATGACAGGATCTCCTCTGCCACCAGATCCAGCAACGTCTCCCCTTAGGCACTTTAGATTTATGCGATTTTTAGAGATGAGTTTACATTACTGTGCAGTCATATGCAACTTTGTATGCAACCAATAGTAAGCTTTAGGCACTTTTGAGTTTTTATCTATTTTAAGGGAGCACAACATCACTTATTTGATTTTTGTCATACGTTTTTCAGTGGTAGGGTTTATATCTCTGTCGGTGTTCTGCTGCAACCCACCCCTAGTATTTAGTGAGATTTGTATATGATAGTGCGGGGATATCCCAATTCTATCTGCCAGAGACTATTGTTGCCTGGTGCAGTGGGATAAGGGTATCAGTTCTCATAAACCCCCAGAAGTGGCCCAGTAAGGTGTCCTCCTGACGCTGTGGAGGGGGGAATTGGACGGGAGTAGGCAGAGGAGAGTTCAAATAGCCCCACAGGGGACTCACCAGGCCGGAGGGATGCAGAGCAGGGGATCCCAGAAGACTCTGGTGTGCAGAGGTGCAGCGGGTGTAGCGATTCGGCGGCCGAGTACGCCCCCTCCGGGTCGCCTGCATCCGCTGCCGGAGCGGCCCTCGGGTAGCACCGCAGGAAAGGCCGGGGATTATGGAGGCCTAGCAGGCCGCAAGATGGCGCCCGGCGAGGCGGCCTACAGCAGCCGGAACGGACCGAATCCTTCGATCCACGGACCGCAAATGGCGGTCAAACACAGTCAGACCTGTGGAGGAGCACCCGAGGAGCAGGATGGTGTAGTTTGTGGGAACCTAGGGCGATCTGGAACGGCGGATGGCACCAGATTGTCGGAGGTCCGGCGGAGCTCTGCAAGAAAGCGTCCGTCCTTGGTTCCGGCCGGCCACGCCCCCCATATGTTAAAAGTTTAAACTCTATCATTAGGCATATCTTGTACCATTCTTATTTCATTTAATGGATTCGGGTCAACAGATTTTCCCTCCCTTCTAAATGACCACAAGGTGGCAGTACATGTAGAGTACACTTAGTGGAGGTGTGCTGATTATGTTAATGGGTCACTTCTGATGAATGACCACAAGGTGCCAGTACATGTAGAGTACACTCAGTGGAGGTGTGCAGATTATGTTATTATGGAGCACTTCTGATAAATGACCACAAGGTGGCAGTACATGTAGAGTACGCTGAGTGGAGATGTGTGGATTATGTATTATTATGGTGCACTTCTGATAAATGACCACAAGGTGGCAGTACATGTAGAGTACACTGAGTGGAGGTGTGCAGATTATGTATTATTATGGGCACTTCTGATAAATGACCACAAGGTGGCAGTACATGTAGAGTACACTGAGGGGAGGTGTGTGGATTATGTATTATTTTGGTGTACTTCTGATGAATGACCACAAGGTGGCAGTACATGTAGTGTACGCTGAGTGAAGGTGTGCAGATTATGTATTATTATGGGAAACTTCTAAATAAATGACCCACAAGGTGGCAGTACATGCAGAGTACACTGAGTGGAGGTGTGTGGATTATGTGTTATTATCGAACACTTCTGATAAATGACCACAAGGTGGCAGTACATGTAGAGTACACTGAGGGGAGGTGTGTGGATTATGTATTATTATGGTGCACTTCTGATGAACGACCACAAGGTGGCAGTACATGTGGAGTACACTGAGTGGAGGTGTGTGGATTATGTTAATGGTTCACTTCTGATGAATGACCACAAGGTGGCAGTACATGAAGAGTACGCTGAGTGGAGGTGTGTGGATTTTGTGTTATTATGGAGTGCTTCTGATAAATGACCACAAGGTGGCAGTACATGTAGGGTACACTGAGTGGAGGTGTGTGGATTATGTTATTATGGGGCACTTCTGATGAATGACCACAAGGTGGCAGTACAAGTAGAGTACGCTGACTGGAGGAGTGTATAATATGTTATTATGGCGCACATCTGATAAATGACCACAAGGTGGCAGTACATGTAGAGTACACTGAGTGGAGGAGTGTGGATTATGTTATTATGGTGCAATTCTAATAAATGACCACAAGGTGGCAGTACATGTAGGGTACACTGAGTGGAGGTGTGTGGATTATGTTATTATGGGGCACTTCTGATGAATGACCACAAGGTGGCAGTACAAGTAGAGTACGCTGACTGGAGGAGTGTATAATATGTTATTATGGCGCACATCTGATAAATGACCACAAGGTGGCAGTACATGTAGAGTACACTGAGTGGAGGAGTGTGGATTATGTGTTTTATTATGGGGCACTTCTGATAAATGACCACAAGGTGGCAGTACATGTAGGGTAGACTGAGTGGTGGGGAGCGGATTGTGTGTTATTATGGGGCACTTATGATAAATGACCACAAGGTGGCAGTACATGTAGGGTACACTGAGTGGAGGTGTGTGGATTATGTTATTATGGGGCACTTCTGATGAATGACCACAAGGTGGCAGTACAAGTAGAGTACGCTGACTGGAGGAGTGTATAATATGTTATTATGGCGCACATCTGATAAATGACCACAAGGTGGCAGTACATGTAGAGTACACTGAGTGGAGGAGTGTGGATTATGTGTTTTATTATGGGGCACTTCTGATAAATGACCACAAGGTGGCAGTACATTTACTCTGCATGTACTGCCACCTTGTGGTCATTTATCAGAAGTGCCCCATAATAACATAATCCACACTCCTGCACTCAGTGTACTCTACATGTACTGCCACCTTGTGGTCATTTATCAGATGTGCGCCATAATAACATATTATACACTCCTCCAGTCAGCGTACTCTACTTGTACTGCCACCTTGTGGTCATTTATCAGAAGTGCTCCATAATACTAGATAATCCACAAACCTCCACGCGGCGTACTCTACATGAACTGCCACCTTGTGGTCATTTATCAGAAGTGCTCCATAATAACATAATCTGCACACCTCCACTGAGTGTACTCTACATGTACTGCCACCTTGTGGTCATTTCTCAGAAGTGCCCCGTAATAATACATAATCCTCACACCTCCACTCAGCGTACTCTACATGTACTGCTACCTTGTGGTCATTTCTCAGAAGTGCCCCATAATACCACATAATCCACACACCTCCACTCAGCGTACTCTACATATACTGCCACCTTGTGGTCATTTATCAGAAGTGCACCATAATACCAGATAATTCACACACCTCCTCTCAGCGTACTCTACATGTACTGCCACCTTGTGGTCATTTATTAGAATTGCACCATAATAACATAATCCACACTCCTCCACTCAGTGTACTCTACATGTACTGCCACCTTGTGGTCATTTATCAGAAGTGCCCCATAATACCACATAATCCACACACCTCCACTCAGCGTACTCTACATATACTGCCACCTTGTGGTCATTTATCAGAAGTGCACCATAATACCAGATAATTCACACACCTCCTCTCAGCGTACTCTACATGTACTGCCACCTTGTGGTCATTTATTAGAATTGCACCATAATAACATAATCCGCACACCTCCACTCAGTGTACCCTACATGCACTGCCACCTTGTGGCCATTTATCAGAAGAGCCCCATAATACCACATAATCCACACACTTCAACTCAGCGTACTCTACACTTACTGCCACCTTGTGGTCATTTATCAGAAGTGCCCCATAATAACACTTAATCCACACACCTCCACTTAGCGTAATCTACATGTACTGCCACCTTGTGGTCATTTATCAGAAGTGCCCCATAATAACACATAATCCACACACCTCCACTCAGCGTACTCTACATGTACTGCCACCTTGTGGCCATTTATCAGAAGTTCTCCATAATACCACATAATCCACACAACTCCACTCAGCATACCCTACACTTACTGCCAACTTGTGGTCATTTATCAGAAGTGCCCCATAATACCAGATAATTCACACACCTCCACTCAGCGTACTCTACATGTACTGCCACCTTGTGGTCATTTATTTGAATTACACCATAATAACATAATCCAAACAAATAACAATCAGCATACTCTGCATGTACTGCCACCTTGTGGTCATTTATCAGAAGTGCAACATAATAACACTTAATCCACACACATCCACTTAGCGTATTCTAAATGTACTGCCACCTTGTGGTCATTTATTATAATTGCACTATAATAACATAATCCACACACCTCCACAGCAAATTCTACATGTACTGCCTCCTTTTGGTCATTTATCAGAAGTGCCCCATAATAACACATAATCCACACACCTCCACTCAGCGTACTCTACATGTACTGCCACCTTGTGGCCATTTATCAGAAGTTCTCCATAATACCACATAATTGGCACACTTCCACCCAGCTTACACTATATGTACTGCCACCTTGTGGCCATTTATCAGAAGTGCCCCATAATAACATAATCAACACTCCTCCACTCAGTGTACTCTGCATGTACTGCCACCTTTTGGTCATTTATCAGAAGTGCTCCATAATAACATAATCCATACACCTTCACTCAGTGTACTCTACATGTACTGCCACCTTGTGGTCATTTATCAAAAGTGCTCCATAATAACACATAATCCACACACCTCCACTCAGCGTACTCTAAATATACTGCCACCTTGTGGTCATTTATCAGAAGTGCCCCATAATAATACATAATCCGCACACCTCCCTTCAGCGTACTCTACATGTACTGCCACCTTGTGGTCATTTATCACACGTGCTCCATAATAACACATAATCCACACACCTCTACTCAGTTTACTCTACATGTACTGCCACCTTGTGGTCATTTATCAGAAGTGCACCATAATACCAGATAATTCACACACCTCCTCTCAGCGTACTCTACATGTACTGCCACCTTGTGGTAATTTATCAGAAGTGATCCATAATACTACATAATCCGCACACCTCCACTCAGCGTACTCTACAGGTACTGCCACCTTGTGGTCATTTATCAGAAGTGCCCCATAATAATACATAATCCACACACCTCCACTCAGTGTACTTTACATGTACTGCCACCTTGTGCTCATTTATCAGAAGTTCCCCATAATAACATAATCCACACACCTCCACTCAGTGTACTCTGCATGTACTGCCACCTTGTGCTCATTTATCAGAAGTGCCCCATAATAACATAATCCACACACCTCCACTCAGTGTACTGTGCATGTACTGCCGCCTTGTGGCCATTCATCAGAAGTGCCCCATTAACATAATCCACACACCTCCACTCAGTGTACTCTACATGTACTGCCACCTTGTGGTCATTTATTAGAATTGCACCATAATAACATAATCCGCACACCTCCAATCAGTGTACCCTACATGCACTGCCACCTTGTGGCCATTTATCAGAAGAGCCCCATAATACCACATAATCCACACACTTCAACTCAGCGTACTCTACACTTACTGCCACCTTGTGGTCATTTATTAGAAGTGCCCCATAATAACACTTAATCCACACACCTCCACTTAGCGTACTCTACATGTACTGCCACCTTGTGGTAATTTAGCAGAAGTGCCCCATAATACCACATAATCCACACACCTCCACTCAGCGTACTCTACATGTACTGCCACCTTGTGGTCATTTATCAGAAGTGCCCCATAATAACACTTAATCCACACACCTCCACTTAGCGTAATCTACATGTACTGCCACCTTGTGCTCATTTATCAGAAGTGCCCCATAATAACACATAATCCACACACCTCCACTCAGCGTACTCTACATGTACTGCCACCTTGTGGCCATTTATCAGAAGTTCTCCATAATACCACATAATTGGCACACTTCCACCCAGCTTACACTATATGTACTGCCACCTTGTGGCCATTTATCAGAAGTGCCCCAAAATAATACATAATCCTCACACCTCCACTCAGCGTACTCTACATGTACTGCCACCTTGTGGTCATTTATCAGAAGCACCCCATAATAACACTTAATCCGCACACCTCCATTCAGCGTACTCTACATGTACTGCCACCTTGTGGTCATTTATCAGAAGTGCCCCATAATACCACATAATCCACACAACTCCACTCAGCATACCCTACACTTACTGCCAACTTGTGGTCATTTATCAGAAGTGCCCCATAATACCAGATAATTCACACACCTCCACTCAGCGTACTGTACATGTACTGCCACCTTGTGGTCATTTATTTGAATTACACCATAATAACATAATCCAAACAAATAACAATCAGCGTACTCTGCATGTACTGCCACCTTGTGGTCATTTATCAGAAGTGCAACATAATAACACTTAATCCACACACATCCACTTAGCGTATTCTAAATGTACTGCCACCTTGTGGTCATTTATTATAATTGCACTATAATAACATAATCCACACACCTCCACAGCAAATTCTACATGTACTGCCTCCTTTTGGTCATTTATCAGAAGTGCCCCATAATAACACATAATCCACACACCTCCACTCAGCGTACTCTACATGTACTGCCACCTTGTGGCCATTTATCAGAAGTTCTCCATAATACCACATAATTGGCACACTTCCACCCAGCTTACACTATATGTACTGCCACCTTGTGGCCATTTATCAGAAGTGCCCCATAATAATACATAATCCTCACACCTCCACTCAGCGTACTCTACATGTACTGCCACCTTGTGGTCATTTATCAGAAGCACCCCATAATAACATAATCAACACTCCTCCACTCAGTGTACTCTGCATGTACTGCCACCTTTTGGTCATTTATCAGAAGTGCTCCATAATAACATATTCCATACACCTTCACTGAGTGTACTCTGCATGTACTGCCACCTTGTGGTCATTTATCAAAAGTGCTCCATAATAACACATAATCCACACACCTCCACTCAGCGTACTCTAAATATACTGCCACCTTGTGGTCATTTATCAGAAGTGCCCCATAATAACACTTAATCCACACTCCTCCACTTAGCGTACTCTAAATGTAATGCCACCTTGTGGTCATTTATCACAAGTGCTCCATAATAACATAATCCATACACCTCCACTCAGCGTAATCTACATGTACTGCCACCTTGTGGCCATTTATCAGAAGTGCCCCATAATAATACATAATCCGCACACCTCCCTTCAGCGTACTCTACATGTACTGCCACCTTGTGGTCATTTATCAGAAGCGCCCCATAATAACATAATCCACACTCCTCCACTCAGCGTACCCTACATGTACTGCCACCTTGTGGCCATTTATCAGAAGTGCTCCATAATAACACGTAATCCACGCACCTCCACTCAGTGTACTCTACAGGTACTGCCACCTTGTGGTCATTTATCAGAAGTGCCCCATAATAATACATAATCCACACACCTCCACTCAGTGTACTTTACATGTACTGCCACCTTGTGCTCATTTATCAGAATTGCCCCATAATAACATAATCCACACACCTCCACTCAGTGTACTTTACATGTACTGCCACCTTGTGGTCATTTATTAGAATAGCCCCATAATAACATATTCCGCACACCTCCACTCAGTGTACTCTGCATGTACTGCCACCTTGTGGTAATTTATTAGAATTGCCCCATAATAACATAATCCACACACCTCCACTCAGTGTACTCTACATGTACTGTCACCTTGTGGTCATTTATCAGAAGTGCCCAATAATAACACTTAATCCGCACACCTCCACTCAGCGCACTCTACATGTACTGCCACCTTGTGGTCATTTATTTGAATTGCACTATAATAACATAATCCACACACCTACAATCAGCGTACTCTGCATGTACTGCCACCTTGTGGTCATTTATCAGAAGTACCCCATGATAACACTTAATCCACACACATCCACTTAGCGTACTCTAAATGTCCTGCCACCTTGTGGTCATTTATTAGAATTGCACTATAATAACAATCCACACACCTCCATAGCAAATTCTACATGTACTGCCACGTTGTGGTCATTTATCAGAAGTGCCCCATAATAACACATAATCCACACACCTCCACTCAGCGTACTTACTCTACATGTACTGCCACTTTCTGGCCATTTATCAGAAGTTCTCCATAATACCACATAATTGGCACACTTCCACCCAGCTTACACCATATGTACTGCCACCTTGTGGCCATTTATCAGAAGTGCCCCATAATAATACATAATCCTCACACCTCCACTCAGCGTATTCTACATGTACTGCCACCGTGTGGTCATTTATCAGAAGTGCCCCATAATACCACCATAATCCACACACCTCCACTCAGTGTACTCTACATGTACTGCCACCTTGTGGTCATTTATCAGAAGTGCTCCATAATAACACATAATCCACACACCTTTACTAAGTGTACTCTACATTTACTGCCATCTTGTGGTCATTTATCAGAAGTGCCCCATAATACCACATAATCCACACACCTCCACTCAGCGTACTCTACATGTACTGCCACCTTGTGGTCATTTATCAGAAGTGCCCCATAATAACACTTAATCCGCACACCTCCACTCAGCGAACTCTACATGTACTGCCACCTTGTGGTCATTTATCAGAAGTGCCCCATAATACCACATAAGCCACACACTTCCACTCAGCATACTCTACACTTACTGCCACCTTGTGGTCATTTATCAGAAGTGAACCATAATACCAGATAATTCACACACCTCCACTCAGCGTACTCCACATTTACTGCCACCTTGTGGTCATTTTTCACAAGTGCTCCATAGTAACATAATCCATACACCTCCACTCAGCGTAATCTACATGTACTGCCACCTTGTGGCCATTTATCAGAAGTGCCCCATAATAATACATAATCCGCACACCTCCCTTCAGCGTACTCTACATGTACTGCCACCTTGTAGTCATTTATCAGAAGCGCCCCATAATAACATAATCCACACTCCTCCACTCAGCGTACTCTACATGTACTGCCACCTTGTGGCCATTTATCAGAAGTGCTCCATAATAACACGTAATCCACACACCTCAACTCAGTGTACTCTACAGGTACTGCCACCTTGTGGTCATTTATCAGAAGTGCCCCATAATAATACATAATCCACACACCTCCACTCAGTGTACTTTACATGTACTGCCACCTTGTGCTCATTTATCAGAAGTTCCCCATAATAACATAATCCACACACCTCCACTCAGTGTACTGTGCATGTACTGCCGCCTTGTGGCCATTCATCAGAAGTGCCCCATTAACATAATCCACACACCTCCACTCAGTGTACTCTACATGTACTGCCACCTTGTGGTCATTTATAAGAAAAGCCACATAATACCACATAATCCACACACCTTCACTCAGTGTATACTACTTGTACTGCCACCTTGTGGTCATTTATTAGAATTGCACCATAATAAGTAATCTACACACCTCCACGCAGCGTATCCTACATGTACTGCCACCTTGTGGTCATTTATCTGAAGTGCCCCATAATACCATTATCCATACACCTCCACTCAGCGTACTCTACATGTACTGCCACCTTGTGGTCATTTATCAGAAGTGCTCCATAATACCATTATCCATACACCTCCACTCAGCGTACTCTACATGTACTGCCACCTTGTGGTCATTTATCAGAATTGCCACGTAATACCACATAATCCAAACACCTCCACTCAGTGTACTCTACATGAACTGCCAACTTG
Organism: Lithobates pipiens; assembly: GCF_037356315.1. Classification (NCBI taxonomy): domain Eukaryota; kingdom Metazoa; phylum Chordata; class Amphibia; order Anura; family Ranidae; genus Lithobates; species Lithobates pipiens. The sequence goes on along the minus strand of NW_027507718.1, from coordinate 577,041 downwards.
TGGTCATTTATCACACGTGCTCCATAATAACACATAATCCACACACCTCTACTCAGTTTACTCTACATATACTTCCACCTTGTGGCCATTTATCAGAAGTTCTCCATAATACCACCTAATCGGCACACCTCAACCCAGCTTACCCTATATGTACTGCCACCTTGTGGTCATTTATCAGAAGCGCCCCATAATAACATAATCCACACTCCTCCACTCAGTGTACTCTACATGTACTACCACCTTGTGGTCATTTATCATAAGTACTCCATAATAACATAATCCATACACCTCCACTCAGCGTACTCTACATGTACTGCCACCTTGTGGTCATTTATCAGAAGTGCCCCATAATACCACATAATCCACACACCTCCACTCAGCGTACTCTACATGTACTGCCACCTTGTGGTCATTTATCAGAAGTGCCCCATAATAACATAATCCACACACCTCCACTCAGTGTACTGTGCATGTACTGCCACCTTGTGGTCATTTATCAGAAGTGCACCATAATAACATAATCCACACACCTTCACTCAGCGTACTCTACATATACTGCCACCTTGTGGTCATTTATTAGAATTTCACCATAATAACATAATCCACACACCTCCACGCAGCGTACTCTACATGTACTGCCACCTTGTGGTCATTTATCAGAAGTTCCCCGTAATAACACAATCCACACACCTACACTTAGCGTACTCTACATGTACTGCCACCTTGTTTTCATTTATCAGAAGTCCCCCATAATAACACTTAATCCACATACCTCCACTCAGCGTATTTACTCTACATGTACTGCCACCTTGTTGCCATTTATCAGAAGTTCTCCATAATATCACCTAATCGGCACACCTCAACCCAGCTTACCCTATATGTACTGCCACCTTGTGGTCATTTATCAGGAGCGCCCCATAATAACATAATCCACATTCCTCCACTCAGCGTACTCTACATGTACTGCCACCTTGTGGTCATTTATCATAAGTGCTCCATAATAACATAATCCATACACCTCCACTCAACGTACTCTACATGTACTGCCACCTTGCGGTCATTTATCAGAAGTGCCCCATAATACCACATAATCCACACACCTCCACTCAGCGTACTCTACATGCACTGCCACCTTGTGGTCATTTATAAGAAATGCTCCATAATAACATAATCCACACATCTGCACTCAGCGTATAATATATGTACTGTCACCTTGTGGTCATTTATTAGAGGTGCCCCATAAGAACACATAATCCACACACCTCCACCCAGTGTACTCTACATGTACTGCCACCTTGTGGTCATTCATCAGAAGTGCTCCATAACAACATAATCAGCACACCTCCACTCAGTGTACTCTACATGTACTTCCACCTTATGGTTATTTATCAGAAGTGTTCCATAATAACATAATCCATACACCTCCACTCAGCGTACTCTACATGTACTGTCACCTTGTGGTTATTTATCAGAAGTGCCCCATAATAACTCTTAATCCACACACCTCCACTCAGCGTACTTACTCTACATGTACTGCCACCTTGTGTCCATTTATCAGAAGTACCCCATAATACCACATAATCCACACACCTCCACTCAGCGTACTCTACATGTACTGCCACCTTGTGGTCATTTAAAAGAAGTGCTCCATAATAACATAATCCACACATCTGCACTCAGTGTATAATATATGTACTGCCACCTTGTGGTCATTTATCAGAGGTGCCTCATAATAACATAATCCACACACCACCATGCAGTGTTCTCTGCATGTACTACCACCTTGTGGTCATTTATCAGTAGCGCCCCATAATAAGATAATCCACACTCCTCCACTCAGTGCACTCTACATGTACTGCCACCTTGTGGTCATTTATCAGAAGTGCTCCATAACAACATAATCCTTACACCTCCACTCAGCCTACTCTACATGTACTGCCACCTTGTGGTCATTTATCAGAAGTGCCCCATAATATCATAATCCACACTCCTCCACTCAGTGCACTCTACATGTACTGTCACCTTGTGGTCATTTATCAGAAGTGCTCCATAATAACATAATCCATACACCTCCACTCAGCGTACTCTACATGTACTGCCTCCTTGTGGTCATTTATCAGAAGTGCTCCATAACAACATAATCCTTACACCTCCACTCAGCCTACTCTACATGTACTACCACCTTGTGGCCATTTATCAGAAGTGCCCCATAATAGCATAGTCCACACATCTGCCTACAGTGTATTCTATATGTACTGCCACCTTGTGGTCATTTATCAGAAGTGCTCCATAATAACATAATCCATACACCTCCACTCAGCGTAATCTACATGTACTGCCACCTTGTGGTCATTTATTAGAATTGCACCATAAAAACATAATCCACACACCTCCACTCAGCGTACTCTACATGTACTGCCACCTTGTGGCCATTTATCAGAAGTGCTCCATAATACCACATAATCCGCACACCTCCACTCAGTGTAATCTACATGTACTGCCACCTTGTGGCCATTTATCAGAAGTGCCCCATAATAATGCATGATCCGCACACCTCCCCTCAGCATACTCTACATGTACTGCCACCTTGTGGTCATTTATCAGAAGTGCCCCATAATAACATAATCCACACTCCTCCACTCAGCGTACTCTACATGTACTGCCACCTTGTGGCCATTTATCAGAAGTGCTCCATAATAACACATAATCCGCACACCTCCACTCGGCATACTCTACATGTACTGCCACCTTGTGGCCATTTATCAGAAGTGCTCCATAATAACACATAATCCACACACCTCCACTCAGTGTACTCTACATGTACTTCCACCTTGTGGTCATTTATCAGAAGCGCCCCATTATAACATAATCCACACTCCTCCACTCCGTGCACTCTACATGTACTGCCACCTTGTGGTCATTTATCAGAAGTGCTCCATAATAACATAATCCATACACCTCCACTCAGCGTACTCTACATGTACTGCCACCTTGTGGTCATTTATCAGAAGTGCCCCATAATACCACATAATCCACACACCTCCACTCAGCGTACTCTACATGTACTGCCACCTTGTGGTCATTTATAAGAAGTGCTCCATAATAACATAATCCACACATCTGCACTCAGTGTATAATATATGTACTGCCACCTTGTGGTCATTTATCGGAGGTGCCCCATAATAACATAATCCACACACCACCATTCAGTGTTCTCTGCATGTACTACCACCTTGTGGTCATTTATCAGTAGCGCCCCATAATAAGATAATCCACACTCCTCCACTCAGTGCACTCTACATGTACTGCCACCTTGTGGTCATTTATAAGAAGTGCTCCATAATAACATAATCCACACATCTGCACTCAGTGTATAATATATGTACTGCCACCTTGTGGTCATTTATCGGAGGTGCTCCATAACAACATAATCCTTACACCTCCACTCAGCGTACTCTACATGTACTGCCACCTTGTGGTCATTTATCAGAAGTGCCCCATAATACCACATAATCCATACACTTCCACTCAGCATACTCTACATGTACTGCCACCCTGTGGTCATTTATCAGAAGTGCTCCATAATTACACATAATCCACACACCTCTACTCAGTGTACTCTACATGTACTGCCACCTTGTGGTCATTTATAAGAAGTGCTCCATAATAACATAATCCACACATCTGCACTCAGTGTATAATATATGTACTGCCACCTTGTGGTTATTTATCGGAGGTGCCCCATAATAACATAATCCACACACCACCATTCAGTGTTCTCTACATGTACTGCCACCTTGTGGTCATTTATCAGAAGTGCCCCATAATAGCATAGTCCACACATCTGCCTACAGTGTATTCTATATGTACTGCCACCTTGTGGTCATTTATCAGAGGTGCCCCATAATAACACATAATCCACACACCTCCACCCAGTGTACTCTACATGTACTGCCACCTTGTGGTCATTCATCAGGAGTGCTCCATAACAACATAATCAGCACACCTCCACTCAGTGTACTCTACATGTACTGCCACCCTCTGACTATTGTCCCTGTCCTCCCTACCTGGTACAAATCCTACTTGGTCCCCATTTATTAGTTCCAGCATAAGATTTTTCGATCTTGTTGCTAACACCTTCGCATATAGCTTTGTGTCAGTGTTCAGCAGCGCTATTCGCCTATAATTAGAACAGACTGACCTATCTTTCACGGGCTTCGGTATAACCGTTAGATTTGCCAACAATGATTCTTTCCTCATATCCTCGTTCTCACCTATTTTGTTTAAGTATTTTCAGAGTTCTAGGGCTAATTGCTCTTTAAATTTCTTGTAATATTTAATTGAGAAACTGTCCGGACCCAGACTTTTCCCGTTAGGTGTTTCCTTTATTGCTTTATATATTTAATCTAAAAAATAAAATAAAATAATGGGTATTTTATGTAGGAAAAAGAGAGGGGAAATAACCTCTTTCTGGACGGCATTCTGGCCCTCCATGCCTGCATCCAGTGTCATTGGCATTCCTGTAAGTAGTCTTGGTAAATTGGTGTTATTTCCCCTCTCTTTTTCCTACATAAAATTCCCATTATTTTATTTTATTTTTACAAATTAACTATGTGTTTCAATACTTAGACATATACCCCATACTTGCTCCTGAAGTGTGGCAGTCACCACGAAACGTGTCGAGCCAATAGGTGCAACACCATCAATGAACATACTTACCAATTGGATTGTACCAATGAATTTGAGCATACCTAACATAGTGAGGAGTGACTAGATGGAGACCATTTCTGAGCATTTTTATATTACCAGTTCATCCCCCAATGGTCACGTGTACATTTTGTACAATTAATTTAGGTAGGTACAGTCACTATCTATTGAAGTATATGTAGGTGGGCCATTATTCATTTCTCTTCTTGCAGCTGGTGCTCCGGGTACTTTTCTTTGATTTATGCGATCCTCCCTGTGTACCCGGTGTGTCTCTGTGTACCCAGTGTGTCTCTGTGTACTCGGTGTGTCTCTGTGTACCCGCTGTGTCCCTGTGTACCCGCTGTGTCCCCGCTGTGTCCCTGTGTACTCGGTGTGTCCCTGTGTACCCGGTGTGTCTCTGTGTACCCAGTGTGTCTCTGTGTACCCAGTATTTCTCTGTGTACCCGGTGTGTCTCTGTGTACCCGGTATTTCTCTGTGTACCTGGTGTGTCTCTGTGTACCCGGTGTGTCTCTGTGTACCCGGTGTGTCTCTGTGTACCCGGTGTGTCTCTGTGTACCTGGTATTTCTCTGTGTACTCGGTGTGTCTCTGTGTACCCGGTGTGTCTCTGTGTACCCGGTGTGTCTCTGTGTACCCGGTGTGTCTCTGTGTAGGAGGTCCTGCAGCACTAAATACATACTTTAAGCCTCCATTGGCTGTTGCAGGTCGGAGCCATTGGGTGGGTTTTCTGTGTACTCGGTGTGTCCCTGTGTACCCGGTGTGTCTCTGTGTACCCGGTTTGTCTCTGTGTACCCGGTGTGTTCTCTGTGTACCCGCTGTGTCCCTGTGTACCCGCTGTGTCCCTGTGTAACCGCTGTGTCTCTGTGTACCCGGTGTGTCTCTGTGTACCCGCTGTGTCTCTGTGTACCCGCTGTGTCTCTGTGTACCCGGTATGTCTCTGTGTACCCGTGTGTCTCTGTGTACCCGGTGTGTCTTTGTGTACCTGGTGTGTCTCTGTGTACTCGGTATGTCTCTGTGTACTCGGTGTGTCTCTGTGTACCCGGTGTGTCTCTGTGTACCCGGTGTGTCTCTGTGTACTCGTTGTGTCTCTGTGTACTCGGTGTGTCTCTGTGTACCCGGTGTGTCTCTGTGTACCCGGTATTTCTCTGTGTACTTGGTGTGTCTCTGTGTACCCGATCTGTCTCTGTGTACTCGGTATGTCTCTGTGTACTCGGTGTGTCTCTGTGTACCTGGTGCGTCTCTGTGTACCTGGTGTGTCTCTGTGTACTCGGTGTGTCTCTGTGTACCCGGTGTGTTTCTGTGTACCTGGTGTGTCTCTGTGTACCCGGTGTGTCTCTTTGTACTCGGTGTGTCCCTGTGTACCCGGTGTGTCTCTGTGTACCCAGTGTGTCTCTGTGTACCCAGTATTTCTCTGTGTACCCGGTGTGTCTCTGTGTACCCGGTATTTCTCTGTGTACCCGGTGTGTCTCTGTGTACCCGGTGTGTCTCTGTGTACCCGGTGTGTCTCTGTGTACCCGGTGTGTCTCTGTGTACCCGGTGTGTCTCTGTGTACCCGGTGTGTCTCTGTGTACCCGGTGTGTCTCTGTGTACTCGGTGTGTCTCTGTGTACCCGGTGTGTTTCTGTGTACCCGGTGTGTCTCTGTGTACTCGGTGTGTCTCTGTGTACCTGGTGTGTCTCTGTGTACCCGGTGTGTCTCTGTGTACCCGGTGTGTCTCTGTGTACCCGGTGTGTCTCTGTGTACTCGGTGTGTCTCTGTGTACCCAGTGTGTCTCTGTGTACCCGGTGTGTCTCTGTGTATCCGGTATTTCTCTGTGTACTCGGTGTGTCTCTGTGTACCCGGTGTGTCTCTGTGTAGGAGGTGCTGCAGCAGTAAATACATACTTTAAGCCTCCATTGGCTGTTTCAGGTCGGAGCCATTGGGTGGGTTTTCTGTGTACTCGGTGTGTCTCTGTGTACCCGGTGTGTCTCTGTGTACCCGGTGTGTTTTCTGTGTACCCGGTGTGTTCTCTGTGTACCCGGTGTGTCTCTGTGTACCCGGTGTGTCTCTGTGTACTCAGTATGTCTCTGTGTACTTGGTGCGTCTCTGTGTACTCGGTATGTCTCTGTGTACCCGGTGTGTCTCTGTATATTCGGTGTGTCTCTGTGTAGGGGGTGTTGCAGCAGTAAATACATACTTTAAGCCTCCATTGGCTGTTGCAGGTCGGAGCCATTGGGCGGGGTCTCTGTTTACCCGGTGTGTCTCTGCGTACCCGGTGTGTCTCTGCGTACCCGGTGTGTCTCTGCGTACCCGGTGTGTCTCTGTGTACTCGGTGTGTTTCTGTGTACCTGGTGTGTCTCTGTGTACCCGGTGTGTCTATGTGTACCCGCTATTTCCGACAGCGCGACCGACACCTCTCCGACAGCGTGACCGACACCTCTCCGACAGGTCATTTCAAAGTTTTTCTAGCACTACCGTGTGATGAAATAATATGTGAATCCAGGGAGGGGGAGGGGGGATTGAGAGGGGAGAGGTAATAAGAGGAAAGGTAGAAAGGAGCTGTCCCTGCTGCTGCTTAGAAACAAAGACGGGATATAAAGACCACCCTGAGGGTCCAGGTTTATTCATTACCAAGGAGAAGGAGAAGAAGGGGAATAGCCGGTATACTTCTATGTGGTTACCTCTTTACCGCAAGGTAAGTGGCCATTGCTTACTGGTGTGGTGTGGCATGAAGAGGATGAGGACACGGCGCCACAAGTGGAATATTTGGCACATCAAACAATTTTGCACTTTTATAAGTTGTTTTGCACATCCGGAAATGTGGTTGATATGAGGATTAGTGGCAGATATATGTATTGATCCGACATCCTGGAAAATGTTTCCCAAATACAAACTAGAAGAATCACTGGATCTCCATATCAATTGGTGGATATATATGTACTAAATACTACCTCACATGATTGTTTGATAGATAGATATAAGTTCTGTGCTCGGATGGTCGGTGCTCCTGTGCAGTGTACAGCATGTCGGGGTGTTGGGGGACATTGTATGATCACTCAGCTTATCATCAATGCCTTTTCTGAGGGTTTATTTACTTTTTTTCACAGGAATTGGGCTTTTTAGGACTTGTAAGTTTTAAATCTGTGAATGAGTTGCCGATATTGTATTTTTATATACTTTGTTTTATTAGGAAAAGTTAAAGAGCAGTACACATACAATACACATACAGTACACATACAGTACACATACAGTACACAGGGTGTCACAGAACATGACATGTAGACACGATAGAATATAAAATTATATAAATAAATGTATAAAGTGCGGATGTCGCCTCCGTGTGATGATTTCGGTATCACCTCCGCTGTGACTCCTGAAGAATCCAATGAGTTTTATCATTTGTCAGTTCCTAAGGGTTCCTGTTCTTTATTATTGATCTAATTATTGATCGCCTCTTCTCTCTGATACACCTAAATCTACAGAATATCGGGGTCTTCCTGTGATTGGATGATTGGGTCAGATGCCCTTTTAGTCACACCTGACATGACCTCTTCTGGTTTATTCTCGGCTTTTGGGGAGGATCTTGTAAGTCTCGGCTCATTCTTTTCTTTTCTTGCTTCATCTCCAATGTATTTTCTTGATAAGCGGCATGAAGATTGAATAGTGAAGCATTGGAAGGCTTTTGGTGGAGCTCCATAATCTCCTCGGAGGCTCTGTCACAGAGATCTATATGGGACTGTAGGCCACACCCTCCCCCACCTACATACCCACATACAATCACACCACCCAAGAAAAAACACCATATAAGTGTGCAGAAAATGGCCGCGCCACTTTATTGGTTTATCATCTTTACATGACCATATAAATCAAACACTTTTCATAAAATACACCAAAAATCACTTAACCTTGTCCAGTTATTGGAACTCGGGAACTTCACTAAACCAACAATGAATATGCCCCTCCCCCCGGATTCCGGGGTGACCCTACCACATAAAAATGCCACGACGGGAAGGGAGGGAGGAGCTTCTTTTCTTCACCAGGTCCGCTGCAGAGGAAGCACAAGACTCTCTGCAGCCCCTTATATAGACTATCTAGATGGAGAAACTGACCCTAGATCACACATTGGCCACCCCACACCCGCCTAATCACCCACCCCCAACCTGAACCTACTTAACCCCTAGACTACCAGAATGAGGGGTAAGTGGCCACATTCCCAGGAAAGCGGCCCCAATGCTTCCGCCCGCTTTTCCATTCTCCAATGCCCCTCCCCCTCTCAGTTCAGTGCAGGGCTCGGCTTTTCTTTTAGTAAATCACAATGCATTTCTGCTCCAGTGTTGCATTTATTTATGCTTCTATTGAATGTGGTGATTTGCGGTGTGGTGAATGTTCGGCGTTTGGAGCAGAATATTGTATTTTCATGGGATCTCTAAGAATCTTCTTCACTTGGCTCTTCCCGGTGGTTGTGGCCCTTTGGGGGGGTCAGTTCAGCCCCCAGAGCCTCTTATTGATGAATGTTAGAAGAGCGTTTTTATGCAATGAACTGTCTGAGATAAATGCTTCTTCCTGCTCTTCATTTCATATTTACATTAAAGTCGCACATTTTCAGGGAAGCAAAACATTTCCTAGCAGACGCTTTGTTTGCCTTGTTTCCAGTGTTTCAGGACGACGGTTCCCCCAGCACTGAGCGAAGGCCGACAATCTCCTTATAACCAGTTTGTTTGCTTGAAGTTCTGTCCGATATTCTATTCCATTCCCTCGCTGAACACAACCGGCATTGTCCATGTCAGAGGTCGCTTCTCCTCGCAGGACTCCGCACAACTCTTCTCCCTTTATATGACATTTATCAAAGTGCTTCTTTCCACATTCTCTCATCACAACTCTTAGTAGGAGTTTGAGACACAACGACTCTGCATCTCATTCTGGCTTTTGGTAAGGAGTTCTGGAAAGGAGTTTAGAAGCCGTGTTTATATGCTGCTATTGGGTCACAAATCGCATCCAACATGTCATTTCATTTCACTACTGCTTTGTAATCAATCTGTTCTTCTGCATAGAAAACACATTACAACTGCTTTACCACTCAGGTAAGTCGGGTGAGTTGAGGTAAGTTGTTAACTGGCCAGACAAAGGTGTTTGCAGAATTAGATTAAGTCCCCATGCACACGAGACGCTGCGAAACGCGTGTTCAGAGGATGTTGGACACTTTTTTCAACTTCCCCCTGAACTCATTCAATGTTCTCCTCCTATGTGTCCATCTACACCGTCTCCTTTATTGCCGTTTTTATGCAGTGCGTTTAACCTCGTTTTTCCAGAAGCAAAAAAATGGGTTCAGATAAAAAAGTTTTCCACGTTTCAGACACAAAACACAGCAAAACTCTGGTACCGCATTTTGCCACGTTTCCGTTTATAAGCGTTTTTAAAGGTGACCTATTTTTTTATGTGAAAAATCACAAAAAATCATGGCAAATGATGAAAAACCATTAAAAAAATATTTGAAACAATTGCAAGTGGACAATCCACACCTTGTGGCAAGTGACACGCTAAATACAAGTACTACTCACTCTGGTCTCACAAAATGGCTGAAATAGTTAATAATACTGTTTTTTGAGATGGGGAGGGTCTATGATGTCAGCTTAACTAAACGCTTCTAGACGCAAATGCGGTAAAACGTTGGTAAATTGCGGTAAAAATTGTGGCAAAATGGGCGTTTCTAAATGCCAGTTACAGCTTTTAAAAACATGTGTCCAGCAGAGTTTGTGGCGGCGTCTCGTGTGCATGGGGCCTAACAAGACCAGGATAGGCCGTTATCATTTCATGTCTTAGGCCATTCCCATTTCCCAATAGAGCTGATTCAGCAATTTCACCTCTTCACAATTCTTTCCTTTTTCTGTGTCATGTGACCGGCTCTCCTTTATCACAATCATATTATAAATCTGTCTGTAAAAGATGTTGATGGTGCCGGATGTGCAGCTACATAGGGAGTGGATCAGGAGGTAGACGGGCGCACTGCTCTTTATCTCCTTCCTGCTCTTTGCATTTATTACACAAGTCCCGCCTTTTATAATAATAAGAAATAAATAAATAAAAATGAACAGTTGACATTCATATGTTGTGTAGTGCGAAGGAGTTTATTTCCCCCCAGCTCTCTTGCAGGGTAAGTGGGGTATATATTTGGAGTAGTTGGCTGATCATATTCCCTATATAAGGGTGATCTGTGTTGGATATCTTCGTTGTTCTCCTGGAAGAGAACGATTTAAGTGGATGTAAAATATTAGACCCTCTAAATAAAATGGGGACTGTTCTGTCTACAAATAAATGGTTTTCTAGGCCGGGGCGTCACTTCATGGTACAGTCACCATAAAAATGTAAAGATTGTGCAATCTCATCTCCAGTCTCCTCTCCTATTACTCATCTCCAGTCTATGGATAACCAAACATTGCAGACCAGAAGGTTCTGCTTTATAGTGATCCCTGAAATGCATCGGTACAGGTGAGTCCTCGTCCCTGGTGAGTACACTAGAGACACGCCCCCCAGTCTTCTCTTAAATTCTCTTATCCTCTTTCCTACGTATATTTTACCGCAGGGCTGGTGCAAGAATTTGTGACACCCTAGGCGAAACCTCATTTTGCCGCACCCCCATTGGCTCCGCCCATGACTCCACCCCCTTTGCAATATGTGACCCACCTGACCATTACACAGACACTGACCCACCTACCTGACACAATACACTGACCTACCTACCTGACCATTACACACACACACACACAATACACTGACCTACCTGACCATCACATACACACTGACCTACCCACCTGACACATACACTGATCCACCTATGCAGTTTGCTTTTAATGTGTTTCTGCAGTGCTTTTTGCTGTTTTGGTTTGTGCGCACGTGATTTTGCTGCGATTTGCGTTTTTGCATTTGCAGCATCTACAGCTTCTACATTGAAGTATATTGAGCCAAAAAAGCACAAAAGTTTTGTGTGCCTGACCCTTTCCAAATATGCAGCGGCTGAAAAAATCATGGATGTGAACGTGTCCCATAGGAAACCATGTAAATGAACTGCGTTTCTACAAAAAGCACCAAAAAACACTTTATGTGTTTTAACTTTACACGTTTTGTAACATAATGGGGTTAAAAATAAATAAATAAATAAAATTAGCCCTTTTATAGTACAAAAAAGCAGATAATCACTACTGTAAGGGGTTATTTTTTTTTTTTTTTTACTGTGGAACTGTGAAAGTAATATTTACAGTAGCAATTATTTGATTTTTTCTGTACTATAAAGGGCTTGTTTTAGTTTTTTTTTTTTAACCTCATTATGTTACTGGCCGATTAATCGATTATGAAAATAGTAATCGATTAATTTCATAATCTATTAGTTGTTTCAGCCCTATACCCAGCCATACTCTGCAATACTCTGTAATACCCAGCCATACTCGGCGATACCCAGCCATGCTCAGCCGTACCCAGCCAATATTACAGTGGGGGAGAAGACGTGGATATTACAGTGGGGAGAGATGACGTGGATATTAAAGTGGGGGAGAAGATGTGGATATTACAGTGGGGGGAGATGACGTGGATATTACAGTGGGGGGAGATTGTGTGGATATTACAGTGGGGGAGATTGTGTGGATATTACAGTGGGGGAGAAGATGTGGATATTACAGTGGGGGGAGATGACGTGGATATTACAGTGGGGGGAGATGACGTGGATATTACAGTGGGGGGAGATGACGTGGATATTACAGTGGGGGAGGTGACGTGGATATTACAGTGGGGGGAGATGACGTGGATATTACAGTGGGGGAGATGACGTGGATATTACAGTGGGGGAGATGACGTGGATATTACAGTGGGGGGAGATGACGTGGATATTACAGTGGGGGGAGATGACATGGATATTACAGTGGGGGGAGATGACATGGATATTACAGTGGGGGAGAAGACGTGGATATTACAGTGGGGGAGATGACGTGGATATTACAGTGGGGGGAGAAGACGTGGATATTACAGTGGGGGGAGATGACATGGATATTACAGTGGGGGGAGGTGACGTGGATATTACAGTGGGGGGAGGTGACGTGGATATTACAGTGGGGGGGAGATGACGTGGATATTACAGTGGGGAGAAGACGTGGATATTACAGTGGGGGAGGTGACGTGGATATTACAGTGGGGGGGAGATGACGTGGATATTACAGTGGGGGAGATGACGTGGATATTACAGTGGGGGGAGGTGACGTGGATATTACAGTGGGGGAGGTGACGTGGATATTACAGTAGGGGGAGGTGATGTGGATATTACAGTGGGGGAGATGACGTGGATATTACAGTGGGGGAGGTGACATGGATATTACAGTGGGGAGAAGACGTGGATATTACAGTGGGGGGAGGTGACGTGGATATTACAGTGGGGGAGGTAACGTGGATATTACAGTGGGGGAGGTGACGTGGATATTACAGTGGGGGAGACGACGTGGATATTACAGTGGGGGAGATGACATGGATATTACAGTGGGGGGGAGATGACGTGGATATTACAGTGGGGAGAAGACGTGGATATTACAGTGGGGGAGGTGACGTGGATATTACAGTGGGGGGGAGATGACGTGGATATTACAGTGGGGGAGATGACGTGGATATTACAGTAGGGGGAGGTGACGTGGATATTACAGTGGGGGAGATGACGTGGATATTACAGTGGGGGAGGTGACGTGGATATTACAGTGGGGGAGATGACATGGATATTACAGTGGGGGAGAAGACGTGGATATTACAGTGGGGGGAGGTGACGTGGATATTACAGTGGGGGAGGTGACGTGGATATTACAGTGGGGGAGGTGACGTGGATATTACAGTGGGGGAGATGATGTGGATATTACAGTGAGGACTATATGGTGGTGGAATTTTCACAGGTTTTTGCAAATTCAACTATTATCTGCTGATCTGAAAAATGATCCGATCCGTGACTCTGATCAGGGGAACAATCCGATCTGTGAGTTTGGGGTGGGGACAGATGTACAGAGGGAAACAGATATATGTTTGTGGGGGGGTGACAGACGTGTAGTTGGGTACAGAGGGGGAACAGATATATATGTGTGGGGGGTGACAGGTGTGTAGTGGGGTACAGAGGGGGAACAGATATATGTGTGGGGGGTAACAGACATGCAGGGGGTACAGAGGGGAAATAGACATGTGGGGGGAACGTGCCCCTTGCTTACAGTAATACTAGACCCTCCCCTTAGAATAAAAAAAAAGTCACAGTACTTTGCTAAGTAACTAATTACTTTTCTAATGTAGTAACTGAGTTACTAATGCAATTACTTTTTGGGAGAAGTAATTTGTAACTTAAAGTGGAGGGCCACCCTGAAAAAAAAATACATTAAAAATTAGAAAAAAATCTGAAGAAAAATGATTTTTTTTTTTAACTTACCAGAAATGCCTGTTGCTAGGCACATCATCCTAATCTGCCTCTTCCTCCTCCACGGAGATCTTCTATCTTCTCTCCTCCGTGCAGAGTCTTCTGGGTAATGGGTTGCACTGTGTTCTGGGAACTGTGTGTCCCAGAACACAGCGCGCCCCATTCACAAAGCGCTGCGTGACTCGCGCATAGTTTCATAGTTAGTTAGGTTGAATAAAGACACCAGTCCATCCAGTTCAACCAGTTCAACCTGAGTGAGTATCTACAATTGTCTCTATCCCTGTACATTGCACACTCATGTTGGTCCCTGCCCCCAAGGAGCCCACAATCCAAGGTCCCCATTCATATACTAGGGCCAGTTTTGGACAGAGGCCAATTAACCTACCTGCATGTCTTTGGATTGTGGGAGGAAACCGGAGTACCCGGAAGAAACCCACGCAGGCACAGGGAGAACATGCAAACTCCAGGCAGGTAGTGTCATGGTTGGGATTCAAACCAATGACCACTACACCACTGTTCTGCATGCGCAGTAGGAAACGGGCAGTGAAGTCGCAAGGCTCCACTGCCTGTTTCCCTTAGCCAAAATGGCAGGGCCGGGACCCGAGAGACGGGTTAGCCTCGGGTGGCCGACATCACGGGCGCCCTGGACAGGTAAGTCGGCTTATTAAGTCAGCAACTACAGTGTTTGCAACTGCTGACTTTTTTTTTTTTAAACTGGCCCTCTTTAACCGGTTTCGGACCAGCGCACGCCGATGTACGTCGGCAGAATGGCACGGGCAGGCATATTGGCGTACAGGTACGTCCAATCTTCAATGCTGTCCTGCCATCGCTGAGCGAGCCGCTGGTGGCGCACCTGCGTGCCGGTCGGGACCCCAGTGAGTCCAGTCGTGGGTCCCGCGGACTCGATCGCCACGGGCATACCCGTGATCGTTTCATGGGACGGCTGAATGGAGGAAATGCCGTGTAAACAGCATTTCTCTATTCTGCCTAGCAACTAATGACGCTGATCTCTGTTCCATGTGATTGGAGCAAAGATCAGTGTTCACTAAATGAAAGCCCAACCCCCCCACAGTTAGTAACACACCCCTAGGAACACTTAACCCCTACACTGCCACCCACTGGTTAACCCTTTCACTGCCAGTGTCATTTACACAGGAATCACTGCATTTATATAGCAGTGATTACTGTAGAAATGACAATGGTCCCAAAAATGTGTGAAAAATGTCCGGTGTGTCCGCCACAATGTCGCAGTCACAAGAAAAATCGCTGATCACCGCCATTACTACTAAAAAAAAAAATAATAATAAAAAATTATTAATAAAACTGGCATAAAACTATCCCCTATTTTGTAAACACTATAACTTTTGTGCAAGCCAATCAATAATCGCTTATTGCGATTTTTTTTTTTTTTTTTACCAAAAATATGTAGAAGAATAGGTATTGGCCTAAACTGAGGGAAAAAAATGTTTTTTTATATATTTTTGGGGGATATTCATTATAACAAAAATGAAAAAATAATGCGTTTTTTTTTTTAAATTGTCGCTATATTTTTGTTTATAGCGCAAAAAATAAAAACCGCAGAGGTGATCAAATACCACCAAAAGAAAGCTCTATTTGTGGGAAAAAAGGACGTCACTTTTGTTTGGGAGCCACGTCGTACGACCGCGCAATTGTCAGTTAAATCGACACAGTGCTGAATTGCAAAAAATGGTCTGGTCTTTGACCAGCAAAATGATCCGGTCTGTAAGTGGTTAACTAATTACTTTTTTTAAATAAGATGACCAACACTGCATATCAGATATGTATGCCTTACTATTTGCTAAAATCTCTACTAAAGATGACACTGCCAGCCAAAAATGGAAAAAAAGAACTAGATACTGACCTAACGAGGAATGGGACCACATCCTTACCCACATACATAAAATATCTCTGAACATTTCCACACAGGAAAACGGATACAACATTTTCTCAGGGTGGTATAGAACTCCTGATAAAATCCACAGATTCCACTCCAGCATCCCATCACTATGCTGGTGATGCAACAGCACCCACGGATCACTGTTACACATATGGTGGGATTGTCCCATAATCCAACCCTACTGGAAAGAGATACATCGTCTTATATCACAAATCACAACCTACACCCCGGACTTTACTCCAGAGAGTCCAGACCAATATTTACTCCACCACACTTCCATCCCCCAAGGAGCTTTGAAATGTCCCTCACCTTACACCTCATCAATGCGGCAAAACTTTGCATACCCACTCACTGGAGGACTACTTCTCCCCCAGCATATCTGAATGGTTATGTAGAGTGGGTAAGATAGCTGAGATGGAGGATCTAATACACCAGGTGAGAGACACCTCTTCCAAGTTTCGTATATCATGGGCATGCGGGTTACATTGTAAGGAATCTGCAGAATACCATAGCCTCCTTTCTGAATCCCAGTAGCTTGACATGAGGGGCAGAACCGGCTACCTAATACATGAGTCGGATACACCTCTACTCTACAGACACCCCCATCCCCCCTCTACTCATCATATATCCCCCTATAATCAAATGATGGCTTCACGTACAGTGTATGACCATTACTCCAATGTTCCTGCACAGAGCCGTAATAACCAAACCACTCTGTAGTAAGCATCACACAACTAGGAGATTGGTAAAATGGCATCTCAAAGTCAGGCAGGGGAAGCCTCCACCGAAGCACAGTTAGATCCCGACAGGGGTGTTTGGGGCTGAGGATAACTACCCGATCTCACCGCACAATGTGCCGTACAAGTCAGTACAGTGTCCTTCAAAAGAATATGATGTACCATTTCAGTTTAAAGACATCTTATAGTTGTACGTGTTCTAACTGAGTTATATAAGTTACTACTTGATTGTACCTCTTCTGTATTTTATCTGTATAACAAAATAGACAATGCATTTCAACAGATTTCAAGATTGTAATGATATTTTGCTCAATGGCTTAATGTATGTACTATGCAAAATCTTTAATAAAAACATTGAAACAAAAAGAAAGTGTGAATGTATGTGGATGTATTTGAATACTGGAATAGGTTCAAGGATGTGGTTAGAAAGCATGTGGATTGGATCCCAGTAGATGAAACTGATTTGTCCACACATGATCTGGTTAAAAGTTTAATGGGGGATTGTTACCAGAAGTTAGAGAATGGAGAAAGAAGCCAGCACCAGAACTAGTGGATATTGCTCAAAGAATCTTTGAGATGAATGTCCATGAGTGAAATTCCACTCAAGATTGGCTTGCATACACACGGTCACACAAAATTTTGCTGAACTTTCGGCCGTCAAGAACGTGGTGACGTACAACACTATGATGAAGTTCAATGCTTCTGAGCTTGTGTCAAATTGTTTCCGAGCATGCATAGGAATTTTGCGCATCGGAATTGGTACAGAAGATCGGAATTTCCGATCTGAACTTTTTCCGACCGAAAAATTGAGAACATTCTCTCAATCTTTTGCCGGCTGGAATTCCGCCAGCAAAGGTACAATGGAGTGTACACACGGTTGCATTTTTGGACCAAAAGTTCTTTTACTGGCGGAATTTCCACTCCTGTGTACGGGGCATAAGGCTTAACCACTTAAGCCCTGGACCAATTTGCAGCCAAAGGACCAGGCCCCTTTTTGCGATTCAGCACTGCGTCGGTTTAACTGACAATTGTGCGGTCGTGCGACGTGGCTCCCAAACAAAATTGGCGTCCTTTTTTTCCCCACAAATAGAGCTTTCTTTTGGTGGTATTTGATCACCTCTGCAGTTTTTATTTTTTGCACTATAAACAAAAATAGAGCCACAATTTTGAAAAAAATTCAATATTTTTAACTTTTTGCTATAATAAATATCCCCAAAAAATTATATTAATTTTTTTTTTCCTCAGTTTAGGCCGATACGTATTCTTCTACATAATATACAATTAGCGATTATTGATTGGTTAGCGTTTGCAAAATAGGGGATAGTTTTAAAGCATTTTTATAAATATTTTTTTTTACTAGGAATGGCGGCGATCAGCGATTTTTATTGTGACTGCGACATTATGGTGGACACATCGGACATTTTAGACACATTTTTGGGACCATTGTCATTTATACAGCAATCAGTGCTATTTAAATGCACTGATTTCTGTGTAAATGACACTGGCAGTGAAGGAGTTAACCACTAGGGGGCAGTGTAGGGGTTGTATGATGTGATTTTTTTTTTATTTATTGTAAGGGGCGTGGCCTGGCATGTGATGTCATGGATCATCCTTCCCTATAAAAGGGAACAGACAATTGGTGACAGTCACACTAGGAAGGTTTGTTTACACAGACCTCTCCTCGTTGTTCAGCTCTGTGACCCGATCGCAGGACACCAGCGACGATCGGGTCCGCTGGTCCCGTGGTCATGGAGCACAGGACTGGGTCAGGAGCGTGCCGCCGGCTGCGCGCTCCCGACCCAGGGCTAGGTACTTAAAGAATCATGTACCGGTATGTGATTGTGCCACGCCATTCTCCTGACGTATATCGGCGTGGGGCGGTCCTTAAGCGGTTAATGTACACAGGATGTTTTTACAACCTCTCCTGAACAATTTAACTTTATATATAGTAACCCACATTTAAAATGTCCGTTCTGCCGTGTTTAGGAGTGTTTTTCCACATTTGTGCTTAGAAGCGTTTGAAAAAAAAATTATCTTCAAAATAGCCAAAAATGAAAAACGCCTGTAAACGAAACGCGCCTAAACACGAGTTAAAACTCAACTGCCTAAAAACGTCATTAAAGGAACCTGTGTACATGTAGTGATAAGATAATAGAGGAGAGTTCCGGAGCAGCTGAAAAAAGCATCTGAAATTGCCTCTGAACGTCTGTTTACCAGAAGCAGAGTCCATGAAGCCGAAAAAGGAAACATTAGAGGAAAATGATAAAATAGTGAATGTACAACAAGTTCCCGTACCTAAGGAAGCAGCACTGCATATGGAGAGTATTGAGGTGCAGGTCTTAGGTGTTCAGGTTTCTGTGGCTACACCCACATACCCACCTTCAGGGGTAGGGTAGGTATCAAACTATGGAAACTCTGGTAGATGGGGAATGCAAGCTAAGCCTAGCAGAACTAAAATGTATGTCAGAAATGCCCCGAGGGTGGGGGATGGGTTTCAGCAGATGACCCCACAGAGAAGTAAGATGGTGTGATGGCTTCTCTTGCATGTTGTTTCTGCGAGGATGAGGTGGAGTGCGGTGATCTGATTGATGGAGATTGCTGTCTTGAATTTGGGACAAAATACAGAACCAATGATTGATGTGTCAGTTAATGGTTTTTCTATCCTGTGTTTAATAGAGAAAGACGGTTCAAAGAGTTTGATAAATATATGTGATGCCAATTCCCCCGCTTGGAATCAGAAGGTATCTTTGGTCGGGGGAAGTAATGATGGAATTACTGAACCTCTATAGGCAAGAATTGGAGGTCCGTGTTATAAACGTACATTTGTTGTATCGCCGTACTCCCCCGATAGTCTGCTACACAGAGATTTACTTATAAAAATCAGAGAAACTATAACTTTAACCCCTGAAGGGGAGACTTCAGATTTGCTCTTTATTCCAGCACTTCATTAACCCCAAACGGGAGGATTACAGAAGCCCACAAGGGGTTATTGATCCAGAAGTCTGGATTACTGGAAATGATCACCAGGCTATATGGAAGGGGCCGCAGTAAAAAGTCATAGGGATTTAGTCCTGCCAGTACCAAGAAGTCCTCAGTGTCCTTGTGATTGGAGAGACCACCGAAGGGATCCGCCTGTGATTAAAGAATCACTGGATGAGGGCGACTCAATACTCCACTATTATAGGTCCCACAGGAATTATTAAAGGGACATACTAAGGGTAGTACTAAGGGTAGTTACAAGTTCAGTGAGGAAGAATTAACCCCAGCAGTGAGGAATAATTTCATAGAAATCAAAGCATCTTTACTGACGGCTCTGAATCTCGGGTTACCTGACTATAGTAAACCCTACTACTTATTTTATGCAGAAGTTACCGGCCATGCTAACGGAGTACTAACTCAGCAGTTTTGTGACAGACACAGACCGGTGGGTGACAACACTTACCCCTGGATAGTGTAGCCAGAGGACTTCCTGGCTGTTTATAATCAGTGGCAGCTGATGGCCTGTAATGCCCCGTACACACGGTCTGACTTTCCTACGTAAAATATGCGATCGGAGCTTGCCGGAAATGGGTAGGCTCCATCGGACAGTTTCCATCGGAATTTCCATTGCACAAAATTTAAGATCCGGTTTTACAAAAACAAAATTTGTTTGCTCAAATTCTGATCGTGTGTACACAATTCCAACGCACAAAGTTCCACGCATGCTCGGAATCAAGCAGAAGAAATTCCAACGCACAAAGTTCCACGCATGCTCAGAATCAAGCAGAAGAGGCGCGCTGGCTATTGCACTTCATTTTTTTCACCTCGTCGTACGTGTTGTACGTCACCGCGTTCTTAACGTTCGGAATTTCCAACCAACTTTGTGTGACCGTTTGTATGCAAGACAAGTTTGAGCCAACATCCGTCAGAAAAAAACTGTGAATTTTGTTGTCAGAATGTCCAATCATGTGTACGGGGCATTATTAGAAAAGACAGCTGACATTTGCGTTAGGAAATACCTTAAATCTAATGTGTCCTCATGATCTGGAAGCAATGCTTAACACTGCATGTACTCAGTGGCAGCTGGTGCTCAAAATCTTTGGGGGTGGCGCAAAAAAAATCATTAATTGCAGCCACTGTGCCTTCAAATGCTGCCACTGTGCCATCAATTGTAGACTCTGTGTTATCACTTGTAGATACTGTGCCCATCAAACTCTGCCACTGTGCCCATCAAACGCTACCACTGTGCCATCGATTGCAGCCACTGTGCCATCAACCACTGCCACTGTGCCATCAAATGCTGCCAGTGTGCCCATCAAATGCTGCCAATGTGCCCATCAAATGCTACCAGTGTGTCCATTAAATGCTGCCAGTGTGCCCTTGAATGCCAACAGTGTGACCCCCACCTGCTCGCTGTCCTGGTGGTGGTTACCCTGTCTTGGTGGTGCAGCGGGTGACTGTGACAAGCTGGGTCCTCCCATGCATTTCCTTCCATCTTCATCTCCCATCCTCTCCTCCTTCTGGGTGTCCAATAGTGGTACCTGTCATTTCAGCCAATCGGGCGACAGGTAACAGACCCGAGCACCCGATTGGTGGAGAGGCAGTTTAGTGTTAGGAAAGTGAATATTCATTTGATTTTCTAAGCCCTTGTACACACGGTCAGAGATTCTGACAGAGTGTGTCCTATCGGACCGTTTTTGTTGGATAATCCGACTGTGTGTGGTCTGCATCGGACTGTTTCCGTCGGAGTATCCGACGGACCAAGTTTTCCAACTTGCTGGTAAAATTTTCCTACAAAATGCTCCTATCGGACATACTCCGATCATGTGTAGCCTACTCCGATGGACAAAGTGCCACGCATGCTCAGATCAAATTCCTAGACTAAAGCTATTGGCTACTAGCCTGAACGTAGTCCTGTCATAACAAAATAAGGTCATCACGTTATGTACAATCGGATTTTCCGACAAATAGTCCGACCGTGTGTATGCAACATCACTTCCGGACCTCTTCTGGAATTAATCCATCGGAATTACTCCGACGGATTTGGTTGCCAGAATCTCCGACTGTGTGTACAAAGGCTAACACAGCTTGGTGCTCACAGATCACCTTTTTTGATGCTTATTAGAGCCTATGGCTCTAATCAGGTGCTTAAAAACACCCCCCAATGTAATTCAGGCGCCCGGCACCTGAAAAAGGGGTGGGTGCCTGAATAGGGGGTGGCAGCGGCGGCCATAGATAGATTCATGCAATGCATGAATCTATGCATTGTTCATAGAAGGGGTGGCAGGAGAGAGGGCATGCACCCTTATGACATGTGCCCTTATGACATGCACCCCTTATGACATGCCCCCTTATGACAAGCCCCCTTATGACAAGCCCCCTTATGACATGCCCCCTTATGACATGCCCCCTTATGACATGCCCCCTTATGACATGCCCCCTTATGACATGCCCCCTTATGACATGCGCCCTTATGACATGCGCCCTTATTAATGCACCACAACTGCATATACTAAGCATTTCTCCGTACAAAGAGTGACTCATTATCATCTCGTTTTATTGTCAGCCTCAAATCTGTGTATCCAACGGTGTCAGATTTAAATCCAGCTACCTCTGTGCCTGAAGCTGACACTGATGTTGGTGACACTAATGAATGTATTGACCAGGATTGTACTACAGCTATAGACAGTGACCAGGCCTAGACCTGACTTGCAGGGTCTTCCCATAGCAGGGTTGTCCCCCTGAGCAAACCTCTTTGTGGATGGATGATCAGTGAGGAGGGATGATGGGCTCACATTAGCTGCTAGTGCCGGGGTGAATGATGAGGGAATCTACTACATGCTTCAATCCGATCAAATTCCAAATCTGCCCAGGCGGGTGAGATAAGTGCTTTGTGTGTTGCTGTTATCAAGTGCAAAGCTCAGACTCCTTCTGATGATTGTGTATCAAAGGGTAATTCTTCATCTGATAAATATGCTAAAGGAGCAATCCATGCATCTCCGTCCAGTGCCGCGCCATGTTGTCTCCGACTGATTTATACATGTTGTCTGCCTTACAGGAGAACTCGCCTCACAGACCGTCCTGACCCTCTAAAGGGTGTGATGAGGGTGGCCTGAGAACCATGAAGGGAAAGGCGGCTGCTCCTCCGACTCTGCTTCCTTCTTTGTTTCCTTTGTGTCCTGGGCCTTGTCATGTCTCAACAGGAGTGACGTGTCAGACTATTAATGGGCACTGGTGGCCTCAGGTTTTCAGACATGATAAAAAGATTTGTGAATGTGTTACATGCCAAACCCATAACATTGGGGAGCCAGTACCTACCCCTATATGAAGCACATTCCACATACCGAAGAGTCTGAATTCAATAATATACATTATTATATACAAATATCATCAAAGAAATAAGAAAAAAGAAATGATATTTGTATATAATAATTTATTGTGATAATCACTTTTGTGATGCAATTGTGTGACTTCTGACAACAATTTATCTTTATCATGGTATATTCCCTTTTCTCCCCCCCTTTTTTTGGCCTAGATGCCATAGATGCCCGTATGGACACCTGTGGGCAAATGGGGGGGGTGTGGCCAGCTCCTGCCCATACAATTTGTTGCTGATCTGGTGTGTCTCCGCATTTGCCCGTCTATGGAGGTTCCTTTTATTGTGCAATCCCCTGGAGTCCTTGTATATTTCCCTGTTAAAATCTTGGTCCTATTGGACTTTCCCTGGTTAGTGTCAGCAATGGGGCACTTTCGTGTGTGGATTGGAGGTATACACCGGAAGCGATGTTTCACTTTCCGCTTCCAGTGGTTAGTTTGCGCTCGGGTAACTTCCGCTATAGCGTCCGCGTGATGCCGCGGCAGCGTGACGTCACGCGCCGTTGTTTGGCGCCACAGAGAGGGATTATTTAAGCCCAGCCGAGTGCAGTGGAGCTCAGGACATTCGCTTAACCGCAGTGTAAAGGTACAACAATAGCCCCTCTTCCTTGGTCATTAGTGCAAATGTCAGTTTGGTCTTTTTTTTGGACAGTGTGAGGTTTATATACTTGGTGTTTATTTGATACATGTACAACAAATTAATACATAAAATAAATCTCTGTTAAAACTAGGTTAACTATGAGGAGCTCTTGACCTCTTGGAGAGGAAGCGTATTTTGGTGTGGGGACGTGGGGGATGGTGTGACCATGCCTTCTTCCCCCTTTTGGGGATCCCGCCCATTGCCACATATAAGGGCCACCATACAGAGAAAGTCAGGAAGGTGAGAGCACTGATTTGTATTGTTAGATTTGATTAATGAATTTAAGTCTCAGTGGAGTCTGCAGTGTGGTGGGACTATATACATATATAATTATTAAGGTGGGCTATCCCTGTATCCATTCTCATATAAAATAGCATTTTTGCACCATCTCTTTGATATTTTACATAGATTCTGTTGATGTGAACATCTACTCATCAGGCAATTGCCTAATGTGCGGTTTACCTGAGCTCCCGGAGTTATTTGAATATATCCTTATCTATTTTCTGGTGAGAGGTAGGTGCAGTTCAGCTTTAATGGCCTGTTCTGGACTTTTCTCCTGCTTCCCTCCACTTTAATCAGCTTATTCCCTTTTCCTATTATTTCTAATTTTGCAGGTATTATATTTTGTATGACAAGGAAATGCTGTAGTGAATCTATCCCTTTCTACGGGTTTTCTGGCTGTTTATGGACCAATTTCTGGCTTGTGTGTATAACAGGATCTCTTGGGAACCTCCTCTGTGCTGTATTTGACCCATATGCCTTGTTGGAGGTAGGGGGAACATGTAATTTTGTGTTTTGGAGTGGGACATATATTAAGTACTTTCTTCCTTTCCTTGTTGAGGGGTCTGGGTGTTGGAAGCCACACATTTGCAAAAAATAAATTCATTGTATCCTGTTTATATTAATATAGTTTTTGCTTACTTTCTCATATATTAATTTTATGTTTTTCTTTTTAGTTATATACATCTAAAATGGATCACATCCTCTTGCTCACTCAGTAAAAAATATCTGTATCCCTTTCCTGAAGAAGCCAAATGGGAACAGAATATTTTATGCACTAGAATGCTGTCATTTTTTGTCTCTTTGCAATAGGTTATATGTATAGCCCTACTGTATGTTAGCAGGCTTTTTTTCTGTCTTTTTTCTTCTTTTTTAACTTTGTGTAAATAAAAAAATCTTTTTGATATCTTAATTGACTATTATGTGATATTTATACTATCCAGGTACCTTTAAAGTCCCGTATCGCCAAACGTCTCTATTTATCTTAAACTTTGGGATGTTGGTACCATGTTTTTCAGTTAAGGAGCTAATCCCTATCCAACATTTTCAAATACAGGCTCAGAGTAGTTTGCCTGCCAATGCAGCTGCCAAAGCGGCTCAATCCATCAGCTACCTGTCAAGAGTCACTCCTTCCCTAGCCCCACCATCATGCATGAAGGAGTCCCCCGAACTATTCTACCACAGTGTTGGGTACATGCTACAGAAGGATACGCAGCATTTATTAAAAGGCTCTGATGATGGTACCCAGGTTGAGGAAGGGAGTAACATCAGCCTAGAGAGAGGGGGTGCCCAAGAAGGTCAAGAAACTGGCAGTCATGTTCCCCCAGCTGCAGAATACTGCCAAGATTTCTCCAGGGATGAGGAGGGAGGGGATGATGAGGTCACTGACTCAACTTGGGTGCCTGATAGAAGAGAGGAGGAGGAGAAGGAGGCACATCTCCAATGAAGTAGGATGCCCTCCATGGGGCAGCTTAAGGGCAGCCACCCTATTGCATCACACCGCAGAGCTAAGCAGGTGCAGGGCGCTGCTGACTCCCCGCATATTTTGAAAAGTTCTTTAGTGTGGGCCCTTTTTGACACATATGCAACAGATCGCACCGTTGCTGTTTGCAACATATGTCTGAAGCATATCAAGTGTGTCCAAAACAGCAGCTGCTTGGGCACCACATGCTTGCCCAGACATATGATGACTTTCCATGCAGTCCATTGGCAACAGCACTTAAAAGACCCACATCAAAGAACAAGGCGGTCCTCTCCTTGCTCCTTATCAGCTGGGATCTCCAACCCCAATATACCTCCAGTCCTCTCAGAAACCTGCACTGAGAGGAATGAAGGTATAGAAATAGGTGTCCCAAGTACTTGTGGCCAATCTGCTAGGGGTGACATCAGATTTTAGCAGGCAAATTTCCCTACCCCAGTTGCTAAACTGTCAAAATAAATTTGTTCCTAGCCATTCACATGCTCAGTGTCTGAATGCTAGCTTGGCCAAATTGCTGTCACTGCAACTGCTGCCTTTTCAGCTGGTAACCTTGGCCCCCTTTCGTGAATTTGTGGAATGTGCCGTACCTCAGTGGCAGGTTCCCAAACGCCATTTCTTTTCACGGATGGCCATTCCGGCTCTCTACCAGCATGTGGAAGGCAATGTCTTGGACAGGGCAGTCAGCAGTAAGGTGCATATTACTGCTGACTCATGGTCCAGCAGGCATGGACAGGGATATTACCTTGACTAGTGTAGTCTGAATGTTCCCCTTATATTATTCCTTACCTATTAGAAACGAGACCACACCATAGGTTGGAGTAAACTGGCCACAACAGCCTTTATTAAACATAACTCAAAATTCACTCCAATAACTTGTAAATATGAAAATATATAAATATATATAAATATATAAATATAAATAACTTTATTAACATTAAACCCCATTAAATAACATTAACTGCCCATTCTGGTGATCTCTGACGGTGACCCTACTTAAGCCAATACCAAATCACTGCGGTACACCTGACCAACTTCCCAAAGGCCTCCACCTGTGACCGGTCGGAGACAACTTCCGCCAGTGAACATAACCGTATTCCCTCCAACGTTCAGGAATACCCAGAGGGGCCGATCGTTAGATGAGCCCCCCACACCCTCAGATCCCTTCTGAGTACCTGTCTACCGTCAGAAACCACCAGAAAACACACCGCCAACCCGAAAACTTTCAGCTGCCGTGACAACCGATGAAACCT
Source organism: Lithobates pipiens (assembly GCF_037356315.1). Taxonomy (NCBI): domain Eukaryota; kingdom Metazoa; phylum Chordata; class Amphibia; order Anura; family Ranidae; genus Lithobates; species Lithobates pipiens. The sequence goes on along the minus strand of NW_027507718.1, from coordinate 550,275 downwards.
GCAAAAGAAGAAAAGACCAGCAACAAAAGACAACAAAACAAACACATAACAGTAGGGCGGGAGGGTGGGAAAAACTGCCTCCTCTGTGTAACACTGGGCTCCGAATGATCTCCTAAAGCCACACCCCTCCCTTTTATGTGACCCCTCCCCTACTCTGAACTTGTTTCCTGCAAACCTATTTCTAAACTCCACCCATAAAGCTTAACCCTCTGTGTCCCTCATACACACTGTCATGTCCAGCACTCCTTATATCATTTCATTCTTAATCCGTACTTCTCTTGACTAGTGTAGTCTGAATGTTCCCCTTATATTATTCCTTACCTATTAGAAACGAGACCACACCATAGGTTGGAGTAAACTGGCCACAACAGCCTTTATTAAACATAACTCAAAATTCACTCCAATAACTTGTAAATATGAAAATATATAAATATATATAAATATATAAATATAAATAACTTTATTAACATTAAACCCCATTAAATAACATTAACTGCCCATTCTGGTGATCTCTGACGGTGACCCTACTTAAGCCAATACCAAATCACTGCGGTACACCTGACCAACTTCCCAAAGGCCTCCACCTGTGACCGGTCGGAGACAACTTCCGCCAGTGAACATAACCGTATTCCCTCCAACGTTCAGGAATACCCAGAGGGGCCGATCGTTAGATGAGCCCCCCACACCCTCAGATCCCTTCTGAGTACCTGTCTACCGTCAGAAACCACCAGAAAACACACCGCCACAGCCCGAAAGGGTGACCCCCTCAACCTTGAGGGCCACCCCACACCCGAAGAGCTTTTTGTATCCCCTCCTGTAAACCAAAGGACCAGAGGTCAATCCCCACATCCGATAGGTGAACGCCATCCCGCCGAAGATAAAGCCCCACATTCACCTCCAATTCCCGATGTCTAACCACGATGCCCCCGTTCTGCACCACAAACCGCCCAACTACCTTATTAACCCTAATCCTAGTTTTTTCAAGGCTGGCTAAAGACCTAGCCCCCCGCCACACCGTTCTGGCCACAATGTCCGACCACACCAAAATGGTGCCCGGGAAAAGGACTCGCATGCGCAACACATCGGCCTTAATATCCGCCAAAATGTCCTTAACCTTCCGAACTCCCAGGTCATTGCCCCCCGCATGAACAACCAGCACATCCGGGGGCCTATCCCTCAAAGCGAAGCGCTCCACCTCCCTCATGACACGCTCCCACCTCATGCCCGGGAAACCCAACCACATCACCCTAGCTACCCGCCTGGGGATACCCAATTGCCTGCCTGCTGGTAGAGAATCACCTCTCCTGGCCCCCCAGCAGACGTACGAATGCCCCAGGATCCAAACGAGGCGTGGAGAACCTCCATCTGGAATGAAAACAAGAGAAATAACACAACAACCAAAGGAATTTAACAAGCACAGTCCACCCCCCCCAGAAATCCAACAGCAAAACAACACCCCCAGCCGCACAAACCTTACCCAAGTAGCAACTGCGGCCGGACATAGGACCGGAACCTCCGGGACTCCCATCTACCAATCCGGCGAACCACCGCCTCCTCGAGCCCACATCGAGCCGCTTCCGTAGCCGCCCCAATCCGAAAAGAGTGGGACGCGTAGTCCCGCTCATCCAAACCCACCGCCCTCAGGCATTGCCGAAAGACCGACACAAACTGAAAACGGGATAGAAAAGAGCCCTCCGCGTGCACCAAAAAGGGGCCCGCCCCCGCAGGCCGTACCGCCCGGAAAGCCCGTACCGCCGCCACCGGGCACACTACCGAGCCCGGAAGGGCGAGCAGCGTAATCGCCACTCCCTTGCCCCGTTGATCAGTCTTGGACCTACGCAACCGTATACTCACCCGATCCGCAACCACCTGCACATCCTGATCCAACAGACCCCCAGCCACCCGTTTTGAGCGACACACCAACTCCCCTATCCTAAACGCCCCATAAAACGCCAATGAAAAAGCTGCCGTAAACAGAACGGTCTCGTAAGCGGACGAGCAAACATCCACCAGACGAGAACAAATTGCCACCAAATTGTCAAACGACACCGGCCGGCGCGCATCCCGACCCTTCCAATCCCTCCTGTACCCCTTCAACGTTTGCCGCACCCAAAAATCCTTAGTCCCGTCCGGCTCCCCCCACAGCTTGAACAAAAAGGCCAACCCCGCCAGCTTCCGCTCAATAGACGCGGGAGACAGACCCGTCTCAATGTTCCGGGCCACCCAGTACAATACCACCCAGCGCCGGTCGGAGCCCCGACCAGCCATACCAACCTCCCGCAGGAACGCCCACCATTCCGCCCACACCCTAGAATAAGCGGACCATGTAGCCTCACTCAACGACCTTTTTAACCAACCTGCGGCGATTCCAAGGGAAGCTCCCACATCCACCCGGGGCAGGGCGCCCCCGACTCCTCCGCTCCCGGCGCCAGCTGCCGGAACTTGTCCCACTGAAAACGAGAGAGCGAGTCAGCCAAAGAATTCTCCACCCCAGGTATGTGCACAGCATAAACGTAAACATTGAGCCGCAAACAGCGAAAGACCAGCTGTCGCAGCAGCCGGATGACCGGGGGGGAGGAAGCAGTCATCCGATTGAGGACCTGAACCACCCCCATGTTGTCGCAATTGATGCGCAACTTCAAATTTTGAAACTCCGCCCCCCACAGCTCCAATGCCAACACTATCGGGAACAATTCTAGCAAAACCAAATTGCCCAACAACCCCGCAACCTCCCAGGAGCGTGGCCAAGGTTCCGCACTCCACCGGCCCCGGAAAAACGCCCCATAACCCGTAGAGCCAGCCGCGTCAGTAACCAACTCCACATCGAAGTTGCTCACCGGCCCCGACATCCACATGGCCCGCCCATTATACGACTCCAAAAATTCATGCCATGCCCGCAGGTCCTCCCGGTGTTCCTTTCGCAAACGCACAAAATGGGTAGGGGCGGTCACCCCGGCGGTGGCCCCCGACAGCCGTCGGCAGAACACACGGCCCATAGGGATGATCCGGCAAGCGAAATTCAGCTTGCCCAACAGGGACTGCAGGGCCCGAAGCTGAACCTTCGGCCGGCCCTGCATTCCTGCCAACTCCGCCTGCAGATCCCGTAATTTATTCTCTGGCAAGCGACACTCCATTGCCAGAGAATCGATCACGATCCCCAAAAAACTCAATTCCGTCACCGGGCCTTCCGTCTTATCCCCCGCCAACGGCACCCCGAACCTGCCCGCAATGTGCTGCAACGTGGACAGAAGAATCGCACACACATTGGAGGCAGGCGGGCCCACGCACAGAAAGTCATCCAAATAGTGGATGACCGACTCCAGGCCCGAAACATCTCTCACCACCCATTCCAAAAATGAGCTAAAAGCTTCAAAATAGGCGCATGAGATGGAACAACCCATGGGCAGGCACAAGTCTACATAAAACTTGCCCCGCCAATGGCATCCCAACAGCCGGAAGCTGTCCGGGTGGACCGGCAGAAGACGAAACGCCGATTCCACATCCGCCTTGGCCATGAGAGCCCCACGACCATACCGCCTGACCCACCGTACCGCCGCGTCAAAAGACGTGTAGGAAACCGTACACGCCTCCGGGTCAATGAAATCATTGACCGACCCCCCTTTTGGAAAAGACAGATGATGAATCAAGCGAAACTTCCCCGGCTCCTTCTTAGGAACCACACCCAACGGGGAAACCACCAGGTCCCCCCACGGCTGCACGTCGAAAGGACCGCCCATCCGGCCCAGCGCCACCTCCTTACCCAATTTTTCATCCACAACCCCCGGGTGATCCAAAGCCGATCGCAAATTCCTGGCCAACGGCGGCACCCCTACCAAAGAACAGGGAATCCTAAAACCGTCCCGAAAGCCCGAAATCAACCCCCGCGCCGCCTCACCTTCCGGATACCTATTTAGGAAAGGAAGCATCCTTCCCAGGTTCACCGGCGTCATCCCTTTTGTGACCGGCGGCACCGGCGCGCTGACCCTTTTTGAAACAGCGGGACAGGGGGTGGGTGCCGCCGCACCTGGAGCACTCATGCTTGAAAAGGCACGCGCCCCCGAATTTACAAGCCCCTTCATTAAAGGGCCAGCACACCCCCCACTTCTTTCCGGCCGGCAGTCCCGAGGACGACGCACTCCCGGCCCCCCCCTGAAGAAACGGAGTGGGCGTCCGCGGAGCAGACATAAGCCTCATCCAGAGGCTTATGTCCTTGTGATCCCAGCGCAGGTCAGCCCGCACCGCCTTACGCTGACGAAACTGCTCATCATAGCGCAGCCACGCCAACCCTCCGTACACCCGATGAGCCTCACCAATCGCGTCCAGGTAACAAAATAACGCCGAGCAATGCTCGGGGTTCTTTTCCCCTATCACGCTAGCCAAGATAGCGAACGCCTGAAGCCAATTCGCAAATGTGCGCGGGATCAGCCGATACCTACGCTTCTCCTCGTCGTCCTTCTTGGAACTGTCCGGCTTGACCCTGTCCAAATTAAATTTCTCGAGGGGGAGCAAAGAGAAAATCTCCACATACTCACCCTTGCCGATCTTGTCCCGCACCTCCTGCTTCAAATGCGCCCCCAACGGGCCCTCGAAGCAAACATAAACTTCGCACCGGGCAGCATCCGCAAGCCTAACCAAGTCGGACCGCGCCCCCGGGTCCGCGGGCACCGGGGGGACCCCCGAGCCCACAGCCCCCGCCTCCATGCCCCCCGACACCGCAGCAGGCGGTGCGTCCCGTGCAGGCACAGCCTCCGCCCCCCCGGCCCCCCCCCCCAGTACCCAGCCAGGGGGCCACCTGAGGCGACCCCGAGCCCCCAGCAAACTTACCAACAAGGGCCTGCCGCCCCTCCAACAGCTCCTGCAACGGACCTGACGGCCCCCCAGGGGCCATTGGCCCCGCCCCCTGCGATAAACCAGCCGAAACCCCCCCCAAGACGTCCCGGGATCCCGTGGGCACCGCACCCCCCTGCGACACCCCCATCAGACCCCGCAAAGCATCCGCCAGTAATGTAGACTCCCGCAACTTACCCGGCCCCCCTTGGGCCACGGCGACCGGAACCGGTCCGGGTGCAGACAAGGACACCTCCTCCTCCTGGGACAGCTCGCTCTCCGAACCGACCTCACCAGCGCGCACCGGGGACGCAGCCATCCCCCTGTGCTCCGAGCGGTCTGTCCGGTCCATGCGATCCGGGACTGCAGGCAATGTCCTCCTCCCCCCGCCGCCCCTGGCATGCCGGCGTCTAAAACCGGCCCTGCCAGGCACCTTGGCAGCCTTCTGCGACCCTCCCTCCCCCCCCTCAAGCATGCGACCCCCCCGGTGCGCCCCCCTCCCCCCCACCGCGCGGATGAGGGCCCCAGACCCAGCTCGCCGCAGATCCCCCGCCCTGTGCACCCCCCCGTGGCCTTCAAACCCAGAGCCATCCGCACCCCCCCCCATCTCCACCGGGCCCCGTGCAGGCCCGACGCCATTGCCATGCGGCCGCGAAGCCCCGCCCCCCTCCGGTCGGCAGCGCAACGACCGCCCGGACCGGGGAGAGCCGGGAACCGGCCGTTTTGCCGGGGGGACCGATCGGTCCTCCCCCGGGCTCCGGGAGTCACGAGGCGGCCGAGGAGTAGGCCCAGGAGAAAAACGCGCCGGAGGCCGAGACCTCCGCGCGCACAGTGGAACCTCACCTGTCCCGCCGCCGTCCACATCGCCGTCCGCCAGGTCACCCACGCGGTCCCGCAGCCAGTCCGCTCCGTGCACCTCCGCCGCCCGTCGCAGCCGCGCGAAGAGTCCCTCGAGGTCCGCCATTGCAGCGGAGCAGCGAAAAAACTGCCTCCTCTGTGTAACACTGGGCTCCGAATGATCTCCTAAAGCCACACCCCTCCCTTTTATGTGACCCCTCCCCTACTCTGAACTTGTTTCCTGCAAACCTATTTCTAAACTCCACCCATAAAGCTTAACCCTCTGTGTCCCTCATACACACTGTCATGTCCAGCACTCCTTATATCATTTCATTCTTAATCCGTGCTTCTCTTTCTTTCACTTTGCACTGGGTAACTCTGCTGGCAGCTTGGCAGGACATGGTTCAGTATTGTTGGAGCTTGTTCTGCCACCACGCCTCCAAAATGCTAGTTGTGATTCTGCCACAGCTCTCTCCTCCACCCCCCTCTTCTTCCTCTATGGCCTCTTCCTCTGCAGATTTGTCCTCTGAACCAGCGGTGCACCGTCGGTGTTCAAGGGGCTTGGCAAGAACTCAGGCAAAAAGTTGCCATGCTGTGCTTGAGTTGGTCTGCGTAGGGGACAGCAGCCACACTGGGGCAGAGATTATGTCAGCTCTGCAGGGCCAGGCTCAGAGGTGGTTGACACCATGCCAGCTTCAGCCAGGAATGCTTGTATGCAACAATGGCACCAACCGCTTCTCTGCCCTCCGACAGGGACATTTGACCCATGTTCCCTGTTTGGCTCATGTCCTGAATTTGGTGGTGCAGCGGTTCTTGAGCAGGTACGTGGGCAAAGAGATTGAAATCTGCCCAAGAACCGCCTCATTTGTGACATGCCCACAAGGTGGAACTCAACATTGGCAATGCTGTAGTAGCTGCACACACAGCAGAGGGCCATCAATGAGTACCTGTGTGAGTATGGCACCAGGACAGGGTCAGAGGAGCTTGGCTAATTTTCACAACGTCATTGGCTACTGATCAATGATGCATGCACTGTCCTGTCACCCTTTGAGGAGGCCACAAGGATGGTGAGCAGTTACAGTGCATGTATCAGTGATACAGTACCTCTCGTCTTCCTGTTGGAGCACATGCTTCGTGCAATGGACAGGGCACTTGAGGCAGAACAGCAGGAGGAAGAGGAGGACTTCCTTACCTCTCAAGGCCCCTTTATGCAGATACTAGAATTCCTGCAGGCCCGCTGATCACACAGCAAGAGGAGGAGGAGGAGGAGGATTGTGTCAGCATGGAGGTGGAGGATAACACTCAGCATCAGCAGCAGTCTTCAAGGGATCGTTTGCAGTCCCCAGAAACCCAAGGAGTTGTACATGGCTGGGAGGAGGTGGTAGAGGATCATGTGATTCTTAGTGACCCAGAGGACTCAGGATCAAATGTCTCTGCAAACCTACGCTGCATGGCCTCCCTGATCCTGCAAAGCCTGCGAAAGGACCCTAGGATTTGTGGTACCAAGGAGAGGGATCATTACTGGCTGGCAACCCTTCTTGATCCATATTACAAGGGTAAGGTTGCAGAACTTATCCAGCCTTCGCAGAGGGAGCAGAGGATGAAACATCTTCAGGAGGCCTTGCCGAAAGGTTTGTGCAATGCGTTTCCAGAGCCTGGGAGGTTACAATTTCCAGGTGCTGGACAACATGTTGCTGAGGCTTTGTTCCGAGCATGTGCTGAGCAATTTGGCGCATGCTCGGAAACAATTTGGCGCATGCTCGGAAACAATTTGGCGCATGTTCGGAAACAATTTGGCGCATGCTCGGAAACAATTTGGTGCATGCTCGGAAACAATTTGGCGCATGCTCGGAACAATTTGGCGCATGCTCGGAAACAATTTGGCGTATGCTCGCATTGAACTTCATTTTCTCGGCTGGTCATAGTGTTGGACATCACCATGTTCTTGACGGTGGAAAGTTCAGAGAACGTTTGTGTGACCCGTGTGTATGCAAGACAAGCTTGAGCGGAATTCCGTCAGAAAAAACAGCCAAGATTTTTCTGACGAAAAATCCACTCGTGTGTACGCGGCATTAGACTCATCATACACGTTACAATCTGATCATACAATCTTTGTACAATCATTTTTCTATTTCCCTCAATCTATGGAATATGAGGACCCACCTAATCCAATCACTTCATTGTTATCCAGCCAGCCAGGACCTCCCAATACACGCATGATGTTGGAGGATGGAAATGAATGGATCATACATGTAGAAAACCTCTGCGCTTCATGTCATCAATAAAAGGGATGATGATAATAATGTGATGTTAACGACCCTTCTGGGACGTGACCTGTGTGATCACATGTGTGGGGGAGGGGCACCAAAGTGGCGGTAAAGAGGCAGCAGGAAGTCAGCATTGCTCTATTATGTCCGGATGAACTCACATGATCGGAATTCTCGTCGGAAAAGTCTTCGATGGAATCCTGCTCAAGCTTTTGTTGCCTACACATGGTCACACCAAATTCTGACCGCCAAGAATGTGGTGACATACAACACTACGACGAGCCGTGAAAATTAAGTTCAATGCTTCCGAGCATGCAGCGAATTGTTTCCGAGCATGCAGCGAATTGTTTCCGAGCATGCGTAGGAATTTTGCACGTCAGAATTGCTACAGATGATCAGAATTTCCTTTTTCCATCAGAAAAATTGAGAACCTGCTCTTAAAATTTTGCTGGTGGAAATTCGGCCAGAAAAAAGTTTGATGGAGCGTACACAGGGTCACATTTTGTGACGAAAACTTTACATCAGACTTTTGCTGGCCAAAATTCCGATCGTGTGTACACGGAATTACAGACGCTTATTTATTGCACAAGTCACTTTTTTTTGCTTGGACAGTGAAGTAGCGTCTAATAGGCTGCATGTGATCTGCTTCTGTCTATAATATATATGGGCTTTATCATCAGATCATTACATGTATGTAGGGGGGACACCTCATCCCTCTAATCCTGAACACATATGAATTACACGGGATCTGAGGATCATTTCATACAGAAAAGGCACCAAGTGAGTTTAATTAGCACCTTAAAGTGGAGTTCCGCCAAAGTCAGCAGCTACAAATACTGCAGCTGCTGACTTTTAAAATAAGGACACTTACCTGTCTGGGGCATGGGAAAAAGGGACACTTACCTGTCTGGGGCATGGGAAAAAGGGACACTTACCTGTCCGAGGCGTGGGAAAAAGGGACACTTACCTGTCCGAGGCGTGGGAAAAAGGGACACTTACCTGTCCGAGGCGTGGGGAAAAAGGGACACTTACCCGGCCGTGGGGAAAATGGACACTTACCTGCCCGGGTGTGGGGAAAAGGGGCACTTACCTGTCCGAGGCGTGGGGAAAAGGGACACTTGGGGCGTGGGGAAAAGGGAGTTTTACCTGTCCGAGGCGTGTGTAAAAGAGAGTCTTACCTGTCCGGGGCGTGGGGAAAAGGGACACTTACCTGTCCGGGGCGTGGGGAAAAGGGACACTTACCTGTCCGGGCGTGGAGAAAAGGGACACTTACCTGTCCGGGCGTGGAGAAAAGGGACACTTACCTGTCCGGGCATGGGGAAAAGGGACACTTGGGGCATGGGCAAAATGGACACTTACCTGTCCGGGGCGTGGGGAAAATGGACACTTACCTGTCCGGGCGTGGGGAAAAGGGACACTTACCCATCCGGGGCATGGGAAAAAGGGGCACTTACCCATCCGGGGCGTGGGGAAAAGGGACACTTACCCGGCCGGGGCGTGGGGAAAAGGGACACTTACCCGGCCGGGGCGTGGGGAAAAGGGACACTTACCCGGCCGGGGCGTGGGGAAAAGGGACACCTACCCGGCCGGGGCGTGGGGAAAAGGGACACTTACCCGGCCGGGGCGTGGGGAAAAGGGGCACTTACCTGTCTGGGGCATGGGAAAAAGGGACACTTACCTGTCTGGGGCATGGGAAAAAGGGACACTTACCTGTCCGAGGCGTGGGAAAAAGGGACACTTACCTGTCCGAGGCGTGGGAAAAAGGGACACTTACCTGTCCGAGGCGTGGGGAAAAAGGGACACTTACCCGGCCGTGGGGAAAATGGACACTTACCTGCCCGGGTGTGGGGAAAAGGGGCACTTACCTGTCCGAGGCGTGGGGAAAAGGGACACTTGGGGCGTGGGGAAAAGGGAGTTTTACCTGTCCGAGGCGTGTGTAAAAGAGAGTCTTACCTGTCCGGGGCGTGGGGAAAAGGGACACTTACCTGTCCGGGGCGTGGGGAAAAGGGACACTTACCTGTCCGGGCGTGGAGAAAAGGGACACTTACCTGTCCGGGCGTGGAGAAAAGGGACACTTACCTGTCCGGGCATGGGGAAAAGGGACACTTGGGGCATGGGCAAAATGGACACTTACCTGTCCGGGGCGTGGGGAAAATGGACACTTACCTGTCCGGGCGTGGGGAAAAGGGACACTTACCCATCCGGGGCATGGGAAAAAGGGGCACTTACCCATCCGGGGCGTGGGGAAAAGGGACACTTACCCGGCCGGGGCGTGGGGAAAAGGGACACTTACCCGGCCGGGGCGTGGGGAAAAGGGACACTTACCCGGCCGGGGCGTGGGGAAAAGGGGCACTTACCCATCCGGGGCGTGGGAAAAAGGGGCACTTACCTGGCCGGGGCGTGGGAAAAAGAAAAAGGGGCACTTACCTGGCCGGGGCGTGGGGAAAAGGGACACTTACCCGGCGGTGACGTTGGTAAAAGGGACACTTACCCGGCCGGGGCGTGGGGAAAAGGGACACGTACCCAGCCGGGGCGTGGGAAAAAAGGGCACTTACCTGGCCGGGGTGTGGGAAAAAGGGGCACTTACCCGGCCGGGGCGTGGGGAAAAGGGACACTTACCCGGCCGGGGCGTGGGGAAAAGGGACACTTACCCGGCCGGGGCATGGGGAAAAGGGACACTTACCCAGCCGGGGCGTGGGGAAAAGGGACACTAACCTGTCCGGGCGTGGGGAAAAGGGACACTTACCTGTCTGGGGAGTGGGAAAAAGGTGTCTCCACTGAGGCTTTATTACCAATCCTTGTTTCCCTAAAAACCCCAAATTTTTTAAATCCCAATTGTCATTGGGACAGAAAGTGAGGTGAAGAGGCGCACAGACAGCAAAACAAATAATGTCATGTACACACGATCGGAAATTCCACCAGCAAAAGACCGATGTGAGCTTTCGGTCGGAAAATGTGATTGTGTGTACGCTCCATCAGACTTTTGCTGGTGGAATTTCCGCCAGCAAAATATTGAGAACTTGCCGATTGTGGCAATTCCAATGCGCAAAATTCTGACGCATGCTCCGAAACAATTTAACGCAAGCTGGGAAACAATTTGACGCATGCTCCGAAACAATTTGACGCATGTTGGGAAACAATTTGACACATGCTAGGAAACAATTTGATGCATGCTGGGAAACAATCTGACGCATGCTGGGAAACAATTTGATGCATGCAGGGAAACAATCTGACGCATGCTGGGAAACAATTTGATGCATGCAGGGAAACAATTTGATGCATGCTGGGAAACAATTTGATGCATGCAGGGAAACAATTTGATGCATGCTGGGAAACAATTTGATGCATGCTGGGAAACAATTTGATGCATGCAGGGAAACAATTTGATGCATGCTGGGAAACAATCTGACGCATGCTGGGAAACAATTTGATGCATGCAGGGAAACAATTTGATGCATGCAGGTAAACAATTTGATGCATGCTGGGAAACAATTTGATGCATGCAGGGAAACAATTTGATGCATGCTGGGAAACAATTTGATGCATGCAGGGAAACAATTTGATGCATGCTGGGAAACAATTTGATGCATGCTGGGAAACAATCTGACGCATGCTGGGAAACAATTTGATGCATGCAGGGAAACAATTTGATGCATGCAGGGAAACAATTTGATGCATGCTGGGAAAAAATTTGATGCATGCAGGGAAACAATTTGATGCATGCTGGGAAACAATTTGATGCATGCAGGGAAACAATTTGATGCATGCTGGGAAACAATTTGATGCATGCTGGGAATTATAAAGAAACATCCGATAAAGGGGAACAGATTTCCCTCATTAATGGGAAGGTTTCCACAACCACCGGCCCTCCACCGGAGTCTGTATGTGCGGAGACGCTCTCCTGAGCAAAACTGACATCGGGGGACATCTGACAATATACATTAATAACAATTTCCACAACAGAAAAAAGCCAAAACCGTTTTCTTCTTTCTTTATTTTTACCATTTCCCTCCCAGTGACTTCAATGGGGTTCAGATTCTACACTCAAACTTTAGTCATGTTTGGTGAACCCTTCTTACCCCGAACCCGGGGGCATCTGTCCCTTTCCTACACAGGACCCCCGTGTGTATGAGGACAAATGCCTCATACACGCGGTTGTAAAATCCGACGGGAAAAGTCAAATCGGAATATGTTGTCGGAAAATCTGACCGTGTATGAGCTCTATCGGACTTTTTCTGTCGGAAATGCCGACTGAAAAAATTCGAGAGCAGGATCTCAAATTTTCCAAAAACAAAATCCTATTGGAGTTTTTCTGATCATGTGTCGAGCATTCCGATGGACAAAGTGCCACGCATGCTCACATCAAATTACGAGACCAAAAGCTATTGGCTACTAGCCTGAACGTAGTCCCGTCATAACGGACGAACGTCATCACGTTTAGAATGATCAGATTTTCCGATAACTTTGTCCGACCGTGTGTATGTAACACCAGTTTCGGATAAAGTCCGTCGGAAAAAATCAGACAGATTCTGTGGTCAGATTTTCCGACCGTGTGTACAAGGGCTTAGAAAACCAATAACCTCCACTCATGGGGAAATGTTCATTTAGAAGAGTAAAAGGAGATTACTGTTATAGGGACAAATTTCTAGGGTTGTAAATACTACTTTTAACCTAAAATGAATGATCCCTGTCTCCAGGGCACGTCTCCAGGGCACGTCTCCAGGGCACGTCTCCAGGGCACGTCTCCAGGGCACGTCTCCAGAGAACTTCTCCAGGGCACGTCTCCAGAGCGCGTCTCCAGTGCACGTCTCCAGAGAACTTCTCCAGAGCACGTGTCCAGTGCACGTGTCCAGGGCACGTCTCCAGGGCACGTCTCCAGGGCGCGTCTCCAGGGCGCGTCTCCAGGGCGCGTCTCCAGGGCGCGTCTCCAGAGCGCGTCTCCAGAGCGCGTCTCCAGAGCGCGTCTCCAGAGAACTTCTCCAGTGCACGTCTCCAGGGCACGTCTCCAGGGCACGTCTCCAGAGCACGTCTCCAGGGCACGTCTCCAGGGCACGTCTCCAACACATCATGCGACAATTGGTATCTAGGGAACATTGTAAAATTACAAAGAGATTATCTGGTCAGCCAATCCGCTTCCTCCTCACGTTAGTAAATGAAGAAAGAACGTGCATTCCAATAAATATAGAAGAGTGAAGGTTAATCCTGGGTGGTTAAACTGTAACATAAAGAGTCATATTAAAGAGGAGGTCCGCACCTACCTCTGCAAAAATGAAAAGCCAGCAAGTACACATCCTGTACACATCCTGTACACACACACTGTACACATCCTGTACACATCCTGTACACATCCACACTGTATACATACTGTACACACACACACACACACACACACACTATACACATCCTGTACATATGCTGTACACTGTACACACAGTACACACACAGTACACACACTGTACATATCCTGTACACACACTGTACACACCCTGTACACACCCTGTACACACACTGTACATATCCTGTACACACCCTGTACACACGCACTGTACACATCCTGTACACACACTGTACATATCCTGTACACTGTACACACTGTACACACCCTGTACACACACTGTACATATCCTGTACACACGCACTGTACACATCCTGTACACACACTGTACATATCCTGTACACTGTACACACACTGTACACACACACTGTACATATCCTGTACTCTGTACATATCCTGTACACATCCTGTACAGTGACACACACTATACACATCCTGTACACATCCTGTACATATCCTGGACACACACTGTATACACCCTGTACACACTCTGTACATATCCTGTACACTGTACACACACTGTACATATCCTGTACTCTGTACATATCCTGTACACATCCTGTACAGTGACACACACTATACACATCCTGTACATATCCTGGACACACACTGTATACACCCTGTACACACTCTGTACACACACTGTACATATCCTGTACACTGTACACACACTGTACATATCCTGTACTCTGTACATATCCTGTACACATCCTGTACAGTGACACACACTATACACATCCTGTACACATCCTGTACATATCCTGGACACACACTGTATACACCCTGTACACACTCTGTACACACACTGTACATATCCTGTACACTGTACACACACACTGTACATATCCTGTACACACACTGTACACATCCTGTACACATCCTGTACACACCTCCATGTTGAGGGCATGTGGCCTGGTACAGTTCAGGGGGGGCACTCTCTCATCCCCCCCTCTTTTCCTGTGGCCTACCAGGTTGCGTGTTCAAGTAAGGGTCTGGTATGAATTTTTAGGGGGACCCCCACGCATTTTTTTTACATTTTTGTTCGGGGTTCCCCTTAATATTCATACCAGCCTCAAAGGGCCTGGTAATGCACTGTGGGGGAATCCCAGGCCATTTTTTTTCAATGAATTTTATGTGTATTGCAGAGACCCAACAATTCATTATAGCCGGCGCTACCACTAGTAATTTTAAATGACTTTTTTTCCCCTTTAAAAATGTAATCTTTTTCTCTGACTATTCTAAACACGGGAAACATGCACTACTTTACAGGCATACTATAACCCCCCCCCCCCCCCCCCCCCGGTACGAAATTTAAAGGAATATTTCACTTTTATTGTTTCACTTTAAGCATTATTAAAATCACTGCTCCTGAAAAAATTTCCATTTTTTAAAACTTTTTTTTTTTGCATTGATACATGTCCCCTGGGGCAGGACCCGGGTCCCCAAACACTTTTTTATGACAATAACTTGCATATTAACCTTTACAATTATCACTTTTGGTTTCTCCCATAGACTTTTGAAGCGCGGCTTTCAAATTTGCTGCGAACACCCCAAATTATTCGCTAGTCGGTATTCCTAATCCTAAGTAACTATCCTCTTCATGATGATAGCTTCTAAGAATATTTTTGGTTCAGGGAACCACCACCACTGCCTAAGGCCCAATTTTGACATCACCCGGTGACCCCGCCCCTTATGCTATATACATCGATGCGCAGCGTGTCCACCGCATTAAAGCGAGAGAGAGAGAGAGTCATGTCAACACCGGAAGAAGAGAAGGAAGAAGAAGAAGACGGCGGCGGCGATGGCGACAATGAATGAGAAGATTGGGCCAACACTAGTAAAAGAGCTGGAGGAAGATGGCAGAGGAGCCCAGCAGAAGAACCGGAGAGTGGGAGAAGAGGCCACAAAGTGCAGAGAGACCCCCGAAGTCGGAAGAACACCCCCAGAGCTGCCTAATAAACTACTTTAAAAACCTGTCTAGTGTCTTTGTTTATTGACTTTTTTTTCCCCTAGGTGAATGGGTAGGGGTACAATGTACCCCATACTCATTCACATAGGGTGGGATCTGGGGGCCCCCTTATTAAATATTTATTATTTAAGCCCCCTGCCCGCAGACCCCGACAACCAATGGCCAGGGTTGTTGGGAAGAGGCCCTTGTACTCATCAACATGGGGACAAGGTGCTTTGGGGTGGGGGGGGCCACAGGGAGCCCCCCTTCCCCAAAGCACCCACCCCCCATGTTGAGGGCATGCGGCCTGGTACGGTTAAGGAGGGGTGCGCTCGCTTATCCCCACCCTCTTTCCTGACCGGCCGGGCTGCATGCTCGGATAAGGGTCTGGTAGGGGCTTTGGGGGGACCCCCACAGCGTTTTTTTTGGCATAGGGAGTTACCCTTAAAATCCATAATAGGTGACGGGGGGGGCTCGAAAGGTGTCAATCTCGCCAATGAAAGTGTCGAAATTGACTTCCTTCTCTATTACCATCGTACCTGAAGTCACATTCAAAATGTGTGTGGGCAAGTCTGTTCATTTGGAAAGTCCGGAAGACCTCTGCTGCTAAGTCCGGCGGATTGTCCACTGAACCAAGTTCTGATCGTGTGTACGTGGCATAAGGCCCAATTTTCTGCAGAGTATATATAGGGCAGGCCATAAAGCAGGGATCCTCAAACTACAGCCCTCCAGCTGTTGTGAAACTACACATCCCATGAGGCATTGTAAAACTCTGACATTCACAGACATGACTAGGCATGATGGGAATTGTAGTTCCTAAACAACTGGAGGGCCGTAGTTTGAAGACCCATGCCATATAGTATATTCAGGCGGTCCCCTATTTTCAAACATCTGACTTACAAATGTCTCCTACTTACAAACAGATGTAGACAACAGGAAGTGAGAGGAAATCTACCCCTAGGAAGGGAAATTCTCTCCTGTAAGAGTTGATATGGGAAAAATGTGTCTCCTCCACTGAGTTATTACCAATCCTTGTTTCCTTAACAGAAAAAAGAGGGAAAAAACTGCGCTAAGGTGAAACATAAAAATTAATCATTAATCATATGTGATACTCTTATCATGAAAGATTTAGCTGCAGCTTGACTGTCACATGAATACAGAAAAACAAAACGAAAAATAATAAGCCGCGCTAACTCACACAAACATCAAATTGTGCAAAAATTACAAAATGAATCGTGAACTGTTAATATCCTCTACACATAAATTGATATACACTTATATCATAGATAGTGAAATACATATATGTGTTATAAGCTCAGGCCATGCAAATCACTCATTCCTTGTAATATAAGATCACGTTGCATGTGCCTATAATGCTAAAAAAACTAAAAAACACCCAGTGTATGAACAACAAGTCCGTGTATATAAATCACAGAAAATCACTTTCAAAAACTGTGAGTAAAGTCCTCCACAGATGAACCATAAAAATCGTAGAAGATCCACTGCTGGGTCCAATTAGATAGTGCTTGATCCTCCACCAAAACACAATTACATTTGCCGCTTACCAGAAAGACATGACCCCCTGCTACATAGGGTCACAAAAGACCTATGGATATAGATTCGTCTTCCAGCCACGAGGGGTCCTCAGTGTTCTCCTTGCGTCACCACTCCAATAAGGGTTATGGAGAAAACACTCCCAGACATCTTTCTCATAGGTCCAGAGGGACTCAGGGCAGGAACATCAAAGCCATGGAAGAAAGATAGAACATAACATACCTCTCCGTAGTACTGTGCGAAACGGCACTACCCGCTGTCAATACGCGGGACGGAACAATAACCCGGAAGTGAGGACTGAGGACCCCTTGTGGCTGGAAGACGAATCTATATCCATAGGTCTTTTGTGACCCTCTGTAGCGGGGGGGTCATGTCTTTCTGGTAAGCGGCAAATGTAATTGTGTTTTGGTGGAGGATCAAGCACTATCTAATTGGCCCCAGCAGTGGATCTTCTACGATTTTTATGGTTCATCTGTGGAGGACTTTACTCACAGTTTTTGAAAGTGATTTTCTGTGATTTATATACACAGACTTGTTGTTCATACACTGGGTGTTTTTTAGTTTTTTTAGCATTATAGGCACATGCAACGTGATCTTATATTGCAAGGAATGAGTGATTTGCATGGCCTGAACTTATAACACATACTTGTTTCCTTAACCACTTACCGACCGCGGCAGATTCGCCGCGAGATCACCGCTATCAGCGGCGGGAGAGGTGCCACCCCCCTCCCGCCACCCTCCTGCACCTTCTGCTGCTTACCGGAGCCGTCGGTAGCGGCGGAGGCGATTGGGTCCTTTCGCTAGCTGGGTATGGAGATGAGTGAGGCTAAGATGGCCCCCATAGGAGGGTGGAAGCGATGTCAAAACGTCACTTTGGCCCATACCTCTTAAAGGTATATTTTTTTTAAATGTAATTTTTTCTTTTTTTTCTTGCATTTTAGTCCAAATATGAGATGTGAGGACTTTGACCCCCCCGGATCTCATATTTAAGAGGACCTGTCATGCTTTTTTCTATTACAAGGGATGTTTCCATTCCTTGTAATAGGAATAAAAGTGATCCATTTTTTATTTTTTTTTAAAACAGTGTAAAAATAAATAAAATCAATTAAAATAAATAATAGAAAAAAAAAAAAAAAAGGTTTTTAAAAACACCCCGTCACGACGAGCTAGCGCACAGAAGTGAGCGCATACGTGAGTAGCGCTCGCATATGAAAATGATGGTCAAACCACACATGTGAGGTATCGCCGCCATCGGTAGAGCGAGAGCAATAATTCTAGCCCTAGACCTCCTCTGTAACGCAAAAAATGCAACCTGTAGAATTTTTTAAATGTCGCTTATGGAGATTTCTGAGGCTAAAAGTTTGACGCCATTCCACGAGCGGGCGCAATTTTGAAGCGTGACATGTTGGGTATCAATTTACTCGGCGTACCATTATCTTTCACAATATAAAAAAAATTGGGCTAATTTTACTGTTGTCTTATTTTTTTATTCAAAAAAGTGAATTTTTTCCAAAAAAAAAGTGCGCTTGTAAGACCGCTGCGCAAATACGGTGTGAAAAAAAGTATTTCAATGACCGCCATTTTATTCTCTAGGGTGTTGGAAAAAAAACACAATATAAAATGTTTGGGGGTTCTAAGTAAGTTTTGAGCAAAAAAACATGTAAACACCGAGTCTGAAAAAGAGGCCTGGTCCTTAAGTGGTTAAAACCCCCAAGTTTTCAAAATCCAATTGTCATTGGGACAGAAAGTGAGGTGAAATCTTCTGAACAGGGGCACAGACAGCAAAACAAATGTTACAGGGGTGGTAACCCTTCCCTATGTTATCCAAAAAATTTAAAAATAGATTTTTTGGCTGGAGCTACCCTTACAAAATGTACCTCTTCCAAATTACAAACAGATTCAACGTAAGAACAAACCTACAGTCCCTGTCTTGTTTTTAACCCAGGGAACCACCTGTATACTGTTGTTCAGAGTATATAAGGGGCCCCATGCCTTTTTTTTTTGAGGGGGGGGGGTGCGGGGTTCTCCTTAATGTCCTTACCAGACCCGAAGGACTTGGTATTGGGCTGGGGGGGACCCATGCCGTTTTTCTCAATGATTTTCATCTATATTGCCGGGACCCAAAATTACATTACAGCCGCAAGCAGTTTTAAATGACTTTTATTCTTTAAAAATGTCATTTTGCTACAGGGACTGTTCTAAACACGGCAAAAATGCACCATTTTACAGGCATACTATACACACCCCCCAGGCACAATATTTAAAGGAATATTACACTTTTATTGTTTCACTTTAATCATTATTAAAATCGCTGCTCCCGAAAAAACGGCCGCTTTTAAAACTTTTTTTGCATTGATCCATGTCCCCTGGGGCAGGACCCGGGTCCCCAAACACTTTTTAGGACAGTAACTTGCATATTAGCCTTTAAAATAAGCACTTTTGATTTTTCACGTTCGGGTCTCATAGACTTTAACGGTGTTCACACAAACTTTTTGTCAGTTTGCATGTTATGCCGCAAACAAAACCGGGCGTGTTAGGCTCATCCCTACTGGACAGTAGAGCCAATCTCAAGGCCCTTCAAATGTCCAACATAGGGTAATGCCACATAGCTTCAAAGAATAGTCTAATATAAACTATCCTTATTGTATATCCAGCATAAGCACCAGGGTCCTGTAAGGGTCGAAGAGCCTCAAAGCTGAAAAAAGAAAAAAAATAGTCCACATTTGTAGTAACGCAACGATCAAGAAACCCCCATAGCCACACAAAAGACAGCAATAAAAGTGGAATGGAAAAACTCCAAGCATACCTAGTAATGGTGGCTATAACAGCTAATCCAGCCATCCTTGTGCGTCCAGACAGAGTGGAGCTGTCTCCGTCTGAACACCGCCATGTCCATGTGTATATACGTCCCGACCAGACACGCGTCATGCCTGACACCGGAAGTGACATCACCCAGACCAGCCACAGGCTACCATGCATGCGCCCACATCACTGCTGACAATAGGAATGGCTTATAAGATTGTGTTTCATTAATACCTGGAGCATATGTCCCGGAAAGACATTCAATCCATAAGGTTTCCCTTTGAAGAATTTGTTTATGCCATTCTCCTCCTCTTGGGCTTTTAGGGTTGACAGCCAGAGCTATCCAACTAATCAGAGGTATTCCAACTGATCTCATCAATTACCCATTATCCATCATTATTTCACCCCCAACCCTACTTTAGCCATACTTCACATAGGGATAGAGAAGTATCCGCATCCTTTTAGACCGGTCATCACTCACATACTAATAGCTGCTCGCAATTTGGTGCTTTGCAACTGGAAAGCCATCACATCTGACAGATGTGAAATTGATAGTCCAACAAAATCACTTGTTTGAATGCCTATTGGTCATCAACACCCTCTCTTGTACATTGTTTGATAAATCTTGGGAAATCTGGACAGACAAAGTTACTGCAGTGCCCTAATTTGAGAACTATTGCTATTTCTGACATTTTTCTAGCACCCTTATTGACATTTCTATAAGTGTCTTTTGCATATTTGCAGTATATATGTGAAATGTAATTGTTCACCAACAACCACTTCTGTGTAAACTCTTTGTAAAATGTTAGTTTTTTTATTTGTTTCTTGTTATATACTCTGCACTATCTACTGTATACCGCCTGCACTGTATTTTATACTGTACACCGCCTGCACTGTATTTTATACTGTACACCGCCTGCACTGTATTTTATACTGTACACTGACTGCACTGTATTTTATACCGTACACAACCTGAAGTATATTATATACTGTACACACTGTATTATATACTGTACACTGCCTGTACTGTATTATATACTGTGTACACCACCTGCAATGTATTATATACTGTACACTGCCTGTAATTATGTACTGTACACCGCCTGTAATGTATTATATACTGTGTACACCGCCTGCAATGTATTATATACTGTACACACTGTACAACACCAACGGCACTGTATTATATACTGTACACTGCCTCCACTGTATTATATACTGTACACTGCCTGCAGTTATACTGTACACTGCCTGCACTGTATTATATTCTGTACACTTACTGCAGGGCTTGACAAATTTGCTTGGAATCTAGGAGCCAACTAAAAAAGTTAGGAGCCGGGTCGGCAACGGCAATCCAGACCTGTCCCTGGCCTGACATGGAGACGAGTGAGGGGAGGATAGCGCGGCCCCCCCACCTGTCTCCATGTCATTGCCCATAGCTCTTAGAGGGACATTTTTTTTAATTTTTTATTTTTCAAATGACATTTTTTTTTTTTTTTATTGCATTTTAGTGTAAATTTGAGATCTGAGGTCTCTTTGACCCCAGATCTCATATTTAAGAGGACCTGTCCTGTTTTTTTCTATTACAAGGGATTTTTACATTCCTTGTAATAGGAATAAAAGTGAAATTTTTTTTTAAAAGCACCGTGAAAAAATAAAAAGTTAAAATAAGAAAAAAAAAATGTTTTAAATGCGCCCTGTCCTGCCAAGCTTGCGTGCAGAAGCGAACGCATACGTGAGTAGTGCCCGCATAGGAAAGCGGTGTTCAAACCACACATGAGGTATCGCTGCGTTCGGTAGAGCGAGAGCAATAATTCTAGCCCTAGACCTCCTCTGTAACCCAAAACGTGCAACCTGTAGAATTTTTTAAACGTCGCCTATGGAGATTTTAAAGGCTAAGTTTGTCGCCATTCCATGAGCGGACGCAATTTTGAAGCGTGACATGTTGGATATCAATTTATTCGGCGTAACATTATTTTTCACAATATAAAAAAAATTGGGCCAACTTTACTGTTATATTTATTTAATTAAAAAAATAAGACTTTTTCCCCAAAAATGCGCTTGTAAGTCCGCTGCACAAATACAGTGTGACAGACAGTATTGCAACGACCACCATTTTATTCTCTAGGTTGTTAGAACTCCTAAACATTATATATATATTTTTTATTCTAAGTAAAGGTGAGATGGGTGGGCAGTGAAAGCTTCATTAGCATCGCTGGCTGTCATACCAACAGCCACCACTAGATGGCGCCAAATTACAGAACTAAACATAGGACCACAGAAGGCCTCAAAGCCGCGGCCTCAATTACCGGCCGGCGGCGGCGCGGCCCGACGCGATCACGACAGGGGGGGTGGAAGGAGACAGGATACCCCCCGCTGTGCTGCCCCAGGCGCTAGGTCACGAATTCTAGTCGCAAATGCGACCTGGCGCCCGGGGTTTGTCGAGCCCTGACTTACTGCACTGTATTATATACTGTACACCGCCTGGCGTTTATTATATACTGTACACTGATTGCAATGTATTATATATAGGGATGAGCTTCGTGTTCGAGTCGAATGTACGTTCGACTCGAACATTGGCTGTTCGTCCGTTCGGCGAAATCCGAACTCTTGGTCCGTTCGCGCCAAAATTTGTGTGGCGCGCACGGCCCACAATGCACTGCGATGGCACAGTGCAT
The DNA here is from genome assembly GCF_037356315.1 of Lithobates pipiens. NCBI lineage: Eukaryota > Metazoa > Chordata > Amphibia > Anura > Ranidae > Lithobates > Lithobates pipiens. The sequence continues at coordinate 528,027 of NW_027507718.1, read as the reverse complement.
TGCTGGCTCATGATTGGCCAAGCATGCACTGTGACCCCGCATGCTTGGCCAATCGCAGCGCCAGCAGCGAGGAGAGCCATGATTGGCCACAGGCATCCTAGCTCAGGCTGTGTAGTGCACGCCCCACACTATATAAGGCCGCCATAGCGGCGGCCTCGTGTAGTGTGTTGGCGTCTGAAGCAGTGGATGTTCTGTGTACCTTCAACACAGTACACACCGATCGTTTTTGGCTGATTTCCTATCTTACTGTTGTGTAGTGGTTATTGTCTGTGCCCTGACCGCAGTATATTCACTATTCACTTCACTATATTTATATATCTTTAATAATAGAGCTTGCAGTCAGTAGTGTTAGGAGATAGTGCGTGCTGTCTGCGTGCTCTGTACCCAGTACATACCGCTATAATCCACCTACATAGCTGTTCTCTATTTGAGCCCAATTGCCATCTGCAGGAGTTATTGGAAGTTGTGTGTGCCTCCAGCACAGCACAGTATACATCTGTATATACCCCTTTATCTCTGGTGTTCTATAAAAAAGGCATCTGCAGGAGTTAGTTGGTGTTGCGTGCCTCCAGCACAATATAAACTACCCAACTACTGTTTTACCCAACTCCCTTCAGGCCATTACCATGTCTGGAAGGCCAGCAAGGAGAGGCAGACAGGCGTGAGCCGATAAAAGAGGGCAAGCAGGCTCTGTGTCTAGAGACAACAGTGCTGGTCGTGGACGCGGTGCATTGTCATCAGCACGTGGCCATGGGACATGCTTGTCCTTCTTTTCTGCAGCTGGACATGTTGAACCGCATCATGCCAACGACTTGGTAGAGTGGATGACCAAGCCCTCTTCATCCTCCTCATCCTCTCTCACCCAGTCTCAGGGTAGTAGCAAAGCAGCTGCCAACGCATCGTCTTCCCTCCTCTCAATGTCATCATCAGTGACTCCTTCCCTAGACCCACCACGTCCTCCTGAGGAGTCTCCTGAACTCTTTGAGCACAGTGTTGGGTACATGCTCCAGGAGGATGCCCAGTGTTTGGTGGGCTCTGATGATGACACTCAGCTAGAGGAAGGCAGTAGCGTGAGCGCAGAGAGAGGGGAAGCTCAAGAAGGACAGCAATCTGGCAGTCATGTTCCACAAGCTGCAGCATACTGCCAGGTTTGCTACAGCGATGAAGAGGGAGGGGATGATGAGGGCACTGACTCCACGTGGGTGCCTGGAAGGAGGGAGGAGGAGGAGGAGGCACATGTCCAACGAGGCAGGATGCCCTCCGGGGGCCAGCTTAGGGGCAGCACACCGACTGAATCACACCGCAGAGCTCCGCCTGCGCAGAGCGCTTCCTCTGCGCGTTATTCTAAAAGTTCTTTGGTGTGGGCCTTTTTTGAGACGAGTGCATCAGATCGCACCGCTGCTATTTGCAACATATGTCTCAAGCGTATCTCGCGTGGCCAAAACATCAGCCGCTTGGGCGCCACATGCTTGACCAGACATATGTTGACCTGCCATGCAGCTCGTTGGCAAGCGTACCTCAAAGACCCACACCAAAGAACAAAGCGGACCTCTCCTTGCTCCTCATCAGCTGGCATCTCCAACCCCACTAGACCTTCAGTCCTCTCTGAAACCTGCTCTGAGAGGAATGAAGGTGTAGAATTAGGTGTGTCACAGCCAAGTGCTTACGGGAACTCTGCTAGTGGTACACCCACGTCCGATTATAGCAGGCAAATGTCCCTGCCCCAGCTGCTGGACCGGCGGAAGAAGTTTACTCCCAGCCATCCACATGCCCAGCGGTTGAATGCTAGCTTGGCTAAATTGCTAGCACTTCAACTGCTGCCTTTTCAGTTGGTAGACTCGGCCCCTTCCCTGAGTTTGTACAATGTGCGGTTCCTCAGTGGCAGGTCCCAAAACGCCACTTTTTCTCACGGAAGGCGATTCCGGCTCTCTACCGGCATGTGGAAGGCAATGTCCTTGCCTCGCTGGACAGGGCGGTCAGCGGTAAGGTGCATATTACCGCTGACTCATGGTCCAGCAGGCATGGACAGGGACGTTACCTGTCTTTCACGGCCCATTGGGTCACTCTTCTGGCTGCTGGGAAGGATGCAGGACAAGGTGTTGGAGGTTGTTCCGCCACCACGCCTCCAAAATGCTACTATTGGTTGTGACACACCTCTCTCCTCCACCCCCTCCTCTTCTTCTTCCTCCATGGCCTCTTCCAGTGCTCTGTCCTCAGAACCAGCGGTGCTCCGTAGGCGTTCCAGGGGCTACGCAAGTACGCAGGCAAAACGATGCCATGCCGTGCTTGCGCTGGTTTGTTTGGGGGACAGGAGCCACACTGGGGCAGATGTTTTGTCAGCTCTGCAGGGGCAGGCCGAGAGGTGGTTGACGCCACGCCAGCTTAAGCCAGGAATGGTGGTTTGCGACAATGGCACCAACCTCCTCTCCGCCCTCCGACAGGGACAACTGACCCATGTGCCCTGTGTAGCTCACGTCCTTAACCTGGGGGTGCAGCGGTTCTTGGGCAGGTACCCCGGCTTACATGATGTCCTGAAGCAGGCCAGGAAAGTCTGTGTGCATTTCCGCCGATCATTTAATGCCTTTGCTCGGCTGGCTGAGCTCCAAAAGGAGTTGAACCTGCCCAAGAACCGCCTTATATGTGACATGCCCACCAGATGGAACTCAACATTGGCCATGCTGCAGCGGCTGCACACGCAGCAGAGGGCCATTAATGAGTACCTGCGCGACTACGGCACCAGGACAGGGTCAGGGGAGCTTGGTTTTTTCTCACCACGCCAGTGGGGCATGATCAGGGATGCATGCACTGTCCTGTCACCGTTTGAGGAGGCCACAAGGATGGTGAGCAGTGACAGTGCATGCATCAGTGACACTGTACCTCTTGTCCACCTCTTGGAGCATACACTGCGTGGAATAATGGACAGGGCACTTGAGGCAGAACAGAGGCAGGAAGAGGAGGACTTCCTTGCCTCTCAAGGCCCCCTTTATCCAGACAGTGTTCCTGCTGTGCCACCCATCACACAGGAAGAGGAGGAGGAGGAGGATGATTGTGTTAGCATGGAGGTGGAGGCTGGCACTCAGCATCAGCAGCAGCAGCAGCAGCAGCAGTCTTATAGGGATGATTTACAGTCCCAAGAAACACGTGGACTTGTACGTGGCTGGGAGGAGGTAGCTGCGGATCATGTTGTCCTTAGTGACCCAGAGGACTCCGGACCGAATGCCTCAGCTAACCTACGCTGCATGGCCTCCCTGATCCTGCAAAGCCTGCGGAAGGATCCTCGTATTCTTCGGATCAAGGAGAGGGACCATTACTGGCTGGCCACTCTCCTTGATCCACGGTACAAGGGTAAGGTTGCCGACCTTATCTTGCCATCGCAGAGGGAGCAGAGGATGAGACATCTCCAGGAGGCCTTGCAGAAAGGTCTGTGCAACGCGTTCCCAGAGACTGGGAGGTTACAAACTCCTGGTCCTGGACAACGTGTTGCTGAGGCATCGGTCAGAAGGAGCGGTGGAGAAGGTGGCCGTCTGACTGATGCTTTCAGACAATTTTTTAGTCCGCAGCCCCAAGGTATGATTGGTTCCAGCACCCATCGCCAGCGTCTAATTTACATGGTGCAGGAATACCTAGGGGCAAGGTCAGACTTGGACACCTTTCCCACCGAAAATCCTCTGGCTTACTGGGTCTTGAGGATGGATCACTGGCCAGAGCTTGCACAGTATGCAATTGAGCTACTGGCCTGTCCTGCATCCAGCGTTCTTTCGGAACGCACCTTCAGTGCTGCTGGTGGCTTTGTTACTGATCACAGGGTGCGCCTGTCCACCGAATCAGTTGATCGACTGACCTTCATCAAGATGAATCAGTCTTGGATCACCCACAGCTACCAAGCACCTGAAGCTGATGTAACCGAATAATTTTTTTTGAAATACCACATCCCTTCAAGACTGCCTATGCTGATGCTGAGTGACTGTCCTGTTATGTTGATTGTCTATCCTCTTCCTCCTCCGCTGATATGTTGGAAGAACATTTTTGGTTCTGGGTGATGCCAGCAGCCCAATTTTTCTGCTCCTGTTTAACAGGGGCGTTTAATTACAATTTTTGATGCAATGCTTTGCAGCAGGGCTAATTCCTGCATTAAAACTAGAGTATATGGCAGAGGTTGCAGTGTGGTGGCACCAGCACCAGTGCCTAAGGCCCAATTTTTCTGCCCCTGTTTAACAGGGGCGTTTAAGTACAATTTTTGATGCAATGCTTTGCAGCAGGGCTAATACCTGCATTAAAACTAGAGTATATGGCAGAGGTTGCAGTGTGGTGGCACCAGTGCCTAAGGCCCAATTTTTCTGCCCCTGTTTAACAGGGGCGTTTAAGTACAATTCTTGATATAATATTTCACAGGAGGGCCCCTTCCTGTGCCCACCCAGAGTAACGGTGAGGACTTATAGTGTTGTGGCACCAGCACCACAACCACCAAAGGTCAATTTTTCTACCACTGTTCAACAATGGCATGTAATTACAATTCTTGATATAATCGTTCACAGCAGGGCGCTCCAGCGCCCACCAAGAGTCACTTTGAGGGCTTACAATGTTGTGGCAAAACCAACACCTTGTTCCGCCATTTCTGCAGAGCATATAGGGCAGGCCCCTACTTTCAAACATCCAACTTACAAACATCTCCTACTTGCAAACGGAAGGAGACAACAGCAAGTGAGATGAAAAAAGATGGACGACAAAACAAATTATACAGGGGTGATAACCCTTCCCTATGTTTTCCAAAAAGCTTAAAAATAGTTTTTTTGACTGGAACTACACTTTAAAAATGTACCAGTTGAAAATTACAAACAGATTCAACTTAACACAACAAACCTACACAGTCCCTGTCTTGTTTGCACCGCCTGTATACTGCTGTTCTGAGTATATAGGGCCTGGGGGCCCCACGCCTTTCCTTTTTTTAATATGGGTACAGGGTTCCCCTTAATATGCGTACAAGACCCAAATAGGCTGGTAATGGGCAGGGAGGGCTACCCATGCCATTTTTCTGAATGATTTTCAACCATATTGCAGGAACCAGATATAACATTAAAACCGCAAGCAGTTTTAAATGGTGTTATTTCCGTTTAATGTCATTTTGTGCAGGGACTGTTCTAAACACGGGAAACACGTGGCACTTCACAGGCATACTACAGACAACCCCCAGGCACCATATTTAAAGGAATATTTCACTTTTTTTTTCACTTTAATCGTCATTAAAATCAGTGCTCCCGCCAAAACGGCCGTTTTTAAAACTTTTTTTTGCATTGACCCATGTCCCCTGAGGCAGGAGGCAGGTCCCCAAACCCTTTTTAGGACAATATCTTGCATATTAGCCGTTAAAATTAGCACTTTCCATTTCGAACGTTCGAGTCCCATAGACTTCAATGGGGTTCTAACGTTTGTAACGAACGTGGGGTCCGTTCGAAAGTTCTGGTGCGAACCGAACCGGGGGGTGTTCGGCTCATCCCTAGTTACTATCTATCAAGTTAAATTGTTCAGGAGAGGTTGTAAAAACATCCTGTGTACATTAACCACTTAAGGACCACCCCACGCCAATATACGTTGGCAGAATGGCGCGGCTGGACACAATCACATACCAGTACATGATTCTTTAAGTGCCCAGCCGTGGGTTGGGAGCCACCGGCGGCACGCTCCTGACCCAGTCCTGTGCTCCATGACCATGACCGCGGGACCAGCGGACCACTGGTGTCCTGCGAGCGGGTCACAGAGCTGAAGAATCTGTGTAAACAAACCTCTTCCCGTGCTTCCCTGTGTGACTGTCACCGATCGTCTGTTCCCTTTTATAGGGAAGGACGATTAATGACATCACATGCCAGGCCACGCCCCCTACAATAAAAAAAAATCACGTCATACATAACCCCTACACTGCACCCTAGTGGTTAACTCCTTCACTGCCAGTGTCATTTACATAGAAATCGGTGCATTTAAATAGCACTGATCGCTGTATAAATGACAATGGTCCCAAAAATGTGTCTAAATGTCAGATGTGTCGGCCATAATGTCGCAGTCACAAATCGCTGATTGCCGCCATTACTAGTAAAAAAAAATATTTATAAAAATGCTTTAAAACTATCCCCTATTTTGTAAAAGCTAACCAATCAATAATTGCTAATTGTGATTTTTTTTTTACCAATAATATGTAGAAGAATACGTATCAGCCTAAACTGAGGAAAAAAATGTTTTTTTATATATTTTTTGGGGGATATTTATTATAGCAAAAAATATTGCATTTTTTTCAAAATTGTCGCTCTATTTTTGTTTATAGTGCAATAGTGCAAAAAATAAAAACCGCAGGGGTGATCAAATACCACCAAAAGAAAGCTCTATTTGTGGGGGAAAAAGGACACCAATTTTGTTTAGCCACGTCGCATTACCGCGCAATTTTCAGTTAAATCGACGCAGTGCCAAATTGCAAAAAAGGGGCCTGGTCCTTTGGCTGCAAATTGGTCTGGGGCTTAAGTGGTTAAGCCGTATGCCCCGTACACAGGAGTGGAAATTCCGTCAGTAAAAGTCAGATGAGAACTTTTGGTCCAAAAATGCAACCATGTGTATGCTCCATCGGACCTTTGCTGGTGGAATTCCAGCTGGCAAAAGATTGAGAGAATGTTCTCAATTTTTCGGTCGGAAAAAGTTCAGATCGGAAATTCCGATCTTCTGTACCAATTCCGATGCGCAAAATTCCTATGCATGCTCGTAAACAATTTGACGCGTGCTCAGAAGCATTGAACTTCATCATAGTGTTGTACATCACCACGTTCTTGACGTTCGAAAGTTCAGCAAAATTTTGTGTGACCGCGTGTATGCAAGCCAGGCTTGAGTGGAATTTCACTCATGGGCATTAATCATAAAGATTCTTTGAGCAATATCCACTAGTTCTGGTGCTGGCTTCTTTCTCCATTCTCTAACTTCTTGTAACCATCCCCCATTAAACTTTTAACCAGATCATGTGTGGTCAAATCAGTTTCATCTACTGGGATCCAATCCACATGCTTTCTAATCACATCCTTGAACCTATTTTGGTATTCACATACATCCACATACATTCGCACTTTCTTTTTGTTTCAATGTTTTTATTAAAGATTTTGCATAGTACATACATGAGGCCATTGAGAAAAATATCATTACAATCTTGAAATCTGTTGAAATGCATTGTCTATTTTGGTATACAGATAAAATACAGAAGAGGTACAACCAAGTAGTAACTTATATAACTCAGTTAGAACACGTACAACTATAAGATGTCTTTAAACTGAAATGGTACATCATATTCTTTTGAAGGACACTGTACTGACTTGTACCGCACATTGTGCGGTGAGATCGGGTAGTTATCCTCATCACCCCAAACACCTCTGTCGGGATCTAACTGTGCTTGGGTGGAGGCCTCACCTGCCTGACTTTGAGATGCCATTTTACCAATCTCCTAGTTGGGTGATGCTTACTACAGAGTGGTTTGGTTATTACAGCTCTGTGCAGGAACATTGGAGTAATGGTCATACACTGTACGTGAAGCCATCATTTGATTATAGGGGGAGGGGGGATATATGATGGGTAGAAGGGGGGTGGGGTGTGTCTGTAGAGTAGAGGTGTATCCGGCTCATGTATTAGGTAGCCGGTTCTGTCCCTCAGGTCAAGCTACTGGGATTCAGAAAGGAGGCTATGGTATTCTGCGGATTCCTTAAAATGTAACCAGAATGCCCATGATATATGAAACTTGGAAGAGGTGTCTCTCACCTGGTGTATTAGATCCTCCATCTCAGCTATCTTACCCACTCTACATAACCATTCATATATGCTGGGGGAGAAGTAGTCATCCAGTGAGTTGGTATGCAAAGTTTTGCCGCATTGATCAGGTGTAGGGTGAGGGACTTTTTGTACGCTCCTTGGGGGATGGAAGTGTGGTGGAGTAAATATTGGTCTGGAGTAAAGTCCGGGGTGTAGGTTGTGATTTGTGATGTAAGATGATGTATCTCTTTCCAGTAGGCTTGGATTATGGGGCAATCCCACCATATGTGTAACAGTGATCCGTGGGTGCTGTTGCATTACCAGCATAGTGGTTGGATGCTGGGGTGGAATCTGTGGATTTTATCAGGAGTTCTATACCACCTTGAGAAAATGTATCCGTTTTCCTGTGTGGAAATGTTCAGAGATCCTTTATGTATGTGGGTAAGGATGTGGTCCCATTCCTATTGAGTTAGGTCATTATCTAGTTATTTTTTTTTCCATTTTTGGCTGGCAGTGTCATCTTTAGTAGAGATTTTAGCAAATAGTAAGGCATACATATCTGACATGCAGTGTTGGTCATCTTACTTTAAAAAAGTAATTAGTTAAGTTACAAACTACTTCTCCCAAAAAGTAATTGCATTAGTAACTCAGTTACTACATTAGAAAAGTAACTGTGACTTTTTTTAAATATTCTAAGGGGCGGGTCTAGTATTACTGTAAGCAAGGGGTGCGTTCCCCCTGCACGTCTATTTCCCCTCTGTACCCCCCTGCATGTCTGTTCCCCTCCCACACATATATCTGTTCCCCCTCTGTACCCTACTACACGTCTGTCATCCCCCCACAAACATATATCTGTTCCCCCTCTGTACATCTGTCCCCCCCCAAACTCACGGATCGGATCGTTCCTCGGATCAGAGTCATGAATCGGATCATTTTTCGGATCAGCAGATAATAATTGAATTTGCAAAAACCTGTGAAAATTCAACCACCATATAGTCCTCACTGTGATATATACACAATCTCCCCCACTGTAATATCCACGTCATCTCCCCCACTGTAATATTGGCTGAGTATGGCTGTGTACGGCTGAGCATGGCTGAGTACGGCTGGGTATTGCTGAGTATGGCTGGGTATTACCGAGTATGGCAGAGTATGGCTGGGTATTACCAAGTATGGCAGGGTATGGCAGAGTATTGGCTGGGTATGGCAGTGTATTGGCTGGGTATGGCAGAGTACTGTCTGGGTATGGTAGAGTATTGGCTGGGTATGGCAGGGAATTGCAGACTATTGGCAGGGTATTGCAGAGTATTGGTAGGGTATTGCAGAGTATTGGCAGGGTATTGCAGAGTATTGGCAGGGTATTGCAGAGTATTGCCATGGTATTGGCAGGGTATTGCAGAGTATTGGCATAGTATTGGCAGGGTATTGCAGGGTATTGGCGGGGTATTGGCAGGGTATTGGCAGGGTATTGGCAGAGTATTAACGGGGTATTGGTAGAGTATTGGCAGGGTATTGCAGAGTATTGGCAGGGTATTGGCAGGGTATTGCAGAGTATTGGCAGGGAATTGCAGAGTATTGGCATGGTATTGCAGAGCATTGGGAGGGTATTATAGAGTATTGGCAGGGTACTGCAGAGTATTGGCAGGATACTGCAGAGGTATTGCAGAGTATTGGCAGGGTACTGCAGAGTATTGGCAGGGTACTGCAGAGTATTGGCAGGGTACTGCAGAGCATTGGCAGGGTATTGGCAGGGAATTGCAGAGTATTGGCAGGGTATTGCAGAGTATTGACAGGGTATTGGAAGGGTACTGCAGAGTATTGGCAGGGTATTGGCAGGGTATTGGAAGGATACTGCAGAGTATTGGCGGGGTATTGCAGAGTATTGTTAGGGTATGGAGGGATGGCTGTGACTGCACTTGTCACAGAGCAGCGAATTGCAGAGTATTAGCAGGGTTCTGCAGAATATTGTAGGGTATTGCAGAGTATTGATAGGGTATGGCAGAGTATTGGCAGGGTATTGGCAGGGTATTGCAGGGTATTGGCAGGGTATTGGCGGGGTATTGCAGAGTATTGACAGGGAATTGCAGAGTATTGGCAGGGTATTTGCAGGGTATTGCAGAGTATTGGCATGGTATTGGCAGGGTATTGCAGAGTATTGGCAGGGTATTGGCGGGGTATTGGCAGGGTATTGGTGGGGTATTGGCAGAGTATTAGCGGGGTATTGGTAGAGTATTGGCAGGGTATTGCAGAGTATTGGCAGGGTATTGGTGGGGTATTGCAGAGTATTGGCACAGTGTTGCAGAATATTGGCAGTGAATTGCAGAGTATTGGCAGGGAATTGCAGAGTATTGGCAGGGAATTGCAGAGTATTGGCTTGGTATTGCAGAGCATTGGCAGGGTATTATAGAGTATTGGCAGGGTACTGCAGAGTATTGGCAGGATACTGCAGAGGTATTGCAGAGTATTGGCAGGGTACTGCAGAGTATTGGCAGGGTACTGCAGAGTATTGGCAGGGTACTTCAGAGTATTGGCAGGGTACTGCAGAGTATTGGCAGGATACTGCAGAGCATTGGCAGGGTATTGGCAGGGAATTGCAGAGTATTGGCAGGGTATTGCAGAGTATTGACAGGGTATTGGAAGGGTACTGCAGAGTATTGGCAGGGTATTGGAAGGATACTGCAGAGTATTGGCGGGGTATTGCAGAGTATTGTTAGGGTATGGAGGGATGGCTGTGACTGCACTTGTCACAGAGCAGCGAATTGCAGAGTATTAGCAGGGTTCTGCAGAGTATTGCAGGGTATTGCAGAGTATTGATAGGGTATAGCAGAGTATTGGCAGGGTATTGGCAGGGTATTGGCAGGGTATTGGCGGGGTATTGCAGAGTATTGACAGGGAATTGCAGAGTATTGGCAGGGTATTGGCGGGGTACTGCAGAGTATTGGCAGGGTAATGCAGAGTATTGGCAGGGAATTGCAGAGTATTGGCAGGGAATTGCAGAGTATTGGCAGGGTATGGAGGGAGGGCTTTGACTGCACTTGTCACAGAGCAGCGCTGTGAGCACTACAGATGCAGCCCACAGCGCTGCTGCCATCTGATCTCTCCCCTCCACTGTACAGATCTGTAGACAGAGGGGAGGGAGGAACCGGCGTCATCATGACGCCGGTTTGTTTACAAGTGATCGCTCCGTCATTTGACGGAGCAATCACATTGTAAATGGCCGACGGGTGCACCAAGATGGCCGCCGCCACGGGTGCACCAAGGTGGGTAGTGAAGTCCCAATGTGATCAACACTGAATAGTGAGGAAAGGAACGAGACTACACAGGGCCCATTGTGGGAGCCCGTACAGAGCATTTAAATATTAGTTGGGACCCCTCAGTGTGTAAGGTCCCCTGAATGAGATTATAGGGTGAGGTGGTTAAGAGGGGAATCCAGCAGGCCCGCTGCAGCTCAATTGATATTCCTGCATCACCCTTGCATAAACACCCTTATTTTTGGCAAACACATTCCAGACACCTGCGTACTTTTCTGGCATTGCACAATCAATCAGAATCCATATATCCACGAAGGTAGCCTGTTGGGTCTTTTGTACCCATGTTACCTTTTTGTACCACTTCTTTGGACACTTTTCAAGATTTGGTAAATCTAATCTCTGAGTAGGGATGAGCCGAACACCCCCCCAGTTCGGTTCGCACCAGAACTTTCAAACGGGCCAAAAATGTGTGCGAACTTTAGAACCCCATTGAAGTCTATGGGACTCGAACGTTCGAAATAAAAAGTGCTAATTTTAATGGCTAATATGCAAGATACTGTCCTAAAAAGGGTTTGGGGACCTGGCTCCTGCCCCAGGGGACATGGGTCAATGCCTAAAATGTTTTTAAAAACGGCAGTTTTTTTCGGAAGCACTGATTTTAATGACGATTAAAGTGAAAAAAAGTGAAATATTCCTTTAAATATCGTGCCTGGGGGGTGTCTATAGTATGCCTGTGAAGTGCCACGTGTTTCCTGTGTTTAGAACAGTCCCTGCACAAAATGACATTCAACGGAAAAAAGTAATTTAAAACTGCTTGCGGTTTTAATGTCATATCTGTATGAAAATGGATGAAAATCATTGAGAAAAATGGTATGGGTAGCCCCCTTGACCATTACCAGCTCCTTTGGGTCTTGTACGGATATTAAGGGAAACCCCATACCCATATTAAAAAAAGGAAAGGCGTGGGCCCCCTGGCCCTATATACTCAGAACAGCAGTATACAGGCAGTGCAAACAAGACAGGGACTGTGTAGGTTTGTTGTGTTAAGTTGAATCTGTTTGTAATTTTCAACTGGTACATTTTTAAAGTGTAGCTCCAGTCAAAAAATCTATTTTTAAGCTTTTTGGAAAACATAGGGAAGGGTTATCACCCCTGTATAATTTGTTTTGTCGTCCATCTTTTTTCATCTCACTTGCTGTTGTCTCCTTCCGTTTGCAAGTAGGAGATGTTTGTAAGTTGGATGTTTGAAAGTAGGGGCCTGCCCTATATGATCTGCAGAAATGGGGGCCTAAGGTGTTGGTGTTGCCACAACACTGTAAGCCCTCAAAGTGACTCTTGGTGGCCGCTGGAGCGCCCTGCTGTGAACGATTACATCAATAATTGTAATTACATGCCATTGTTGAACAGTGGTAGAAAAATTGGGCCTTTGGTATTTGTGGTGGTGGTGCTGGTGCCACAACACTATAAGTCCTCACAGTTACTCTTGGTTGGAGCAGGAACGTGCCCTGTTGTGAAATATTATATCAAGAATTGTAATTAATTGCCCTTGTTAAACAGGGGCTGAAAAATTGGGCCTTAAGCACTGCTTGCTGGTGCCACGACACTGCAACCTCTCCCAGATACTCTAGTTGGAGTCCAAGAATGAGCCCTGCTGCTAAGCATTTCATCAAAAATTGTAATTACATGCCCCTGTTAAACAGGGACTGAAAAATTTGGCCTTAGGCGCTGGTGCCACGACACTGCAACCTCTACCATATAATCTAGTTGGGGTGCAGGAATGAGCCCTGCTGCAAAGCATTGCATCCAAAATTGTATTACATGTCCCTGTTAAACAGGTGCTGAAAAATTGGGCTGGTGGCACTGGTGCTGGTGCCATGACACTGCAACATCTACCATATACTCTAGTTGGAGTGCAGGAATAAGTCCTGCTGCAAAGCATTGCATCAAAAATTGTATTACATGCCCCTGTTAAACAGGGGCTGAAAAATTGGGTTGGTGGCACTGGTGCTGGTGCCATGACACTGCAACCTCTCCCATATACTCTATTTGGAGTACAGGAATGAGCCTTGCTGCAAAAGCATTGCATCAAAAATTTAATTACACGCCCCTGTTAAACAGGGGCTGAAAAATTGGGCTGGTGGCATCACCCAGAACCAAAAATGTTCTTCCAAGTTATCAGCAGGATCATTGAGGAGTTAGAGGATAGTCAGTCAACATAACAGGACAGTCACTCAGCATCAGCATAGGCAGTCTTGAAGGGATGTGACATTTCCAAAAAAAAATATTCGGTTACATCAGCTTCAGGTGCTTGGTAGCTGGTGGTGATCCAAGACTGATTCATATTTATGTTTTTTAAATATTTTTTATTAATTTTAAAAGATAGATACAAACAACATAGACAGGTGTACTGACAGGATTGTGATAGAAAGTAGCGAGATAAATAGCTAACCCATCATAACACATAGATACCAGTAAAATTGAATTATTATTGCAAAGAAATATTTATATCGCTGAATTATATAATACTATATGCATAGTCAAGCATATCTACAAAAACTTTAGTAAGATGTGTTGATGTTATACGGGTACACATAACTGAAATAAGAGTACACAAGAATATACAAGACGAGGTTACAGGTCTAGAAAATAGATAAATCTATTACGTTTTCTTGGTAAATTTTTCCCATATGGACCACTGGGCTATTACTTTCTTTTGATTTCCTTCCCTCCATGACATTGTTTTTTCATATGCACAGGAATCATTAACCAGTTGTATAACTTCTTTAACCACCTCAGTACAGTGCAGTTACACCCCCTTCCTGACCAGACCAATTTTCAGCTTTCAGCGCTCTCACACTTTGAATGACAATTACTCAGTCATCCAACACAGTATCCATATGAAACTTGCGTCCTTTTTTCCACACAAATAGAGCTTTCTTTTAGTGGTATTTAATCACTAGTGGGTTTTTTATTTTTTGTGCTATAAATAAAATAAAACGTAAATTTTGTGAAAAAAATGCCTTTTTCTTCGTTTCTGTCATAAATTTTTGCTAATTAGTAATTTTTCTTCATAAATTTTGGCCAAAATTTATACTGCTACATATCTTTGGTAAAAATAACCCACATTAGTATATATTATTTGGTCTTTGTGAAAGTTATAGAGTCTACAATCTATGGTGCCAATCACTGAAAATTCATCACTTCTGATCAGGCCTTCAGTACATCAGGTGTATCTCATTTCTTGAGACTCTAACTAGTCAGGAAAGTACAAATACCCCCCAAATGACCCCTTTTTACAAAGTAGACATCCCAAGGTATTAAGTAAGTAGCATGGTGAGTTTTTTTAAGTTGTCATTTTTTCCCACAATTCTTTGCAAAATGAAGATTTTTTATTTTTTTTTATTTTTTTTTACTAAATTGTCATATTATCAGGTTATTTCTCACACACAGCATATGTATACAACAAATTACCCCCCAAAATACATTCTGCTACTCTTCCCGAGTACGGCGATACCACATGTGTGAGACTTTTACACAGCCTGGCCACATACAGAGCACCAACATCGATGTAGTACCTTCAGACGTTCTACGAGCAAAAATGACGCATCTCATTTCTCAACCACCTATTACACTTTTGAAGGCCCTGGAGTACCAGGACAATGGAATTTCCCATAAAATCACCCCATTTTGGAAAGCTAACACCCCAACGTATAATCTGTGAGGCATAATGAGTCTTTTGAATGGTTAATTTTTTTCCAGAAGTTTTTGGAATATGTGGAAAAAAATTAAAACGCATTTTTTTTTACACAAAATTGTCAATTTATAAGATATTTCTAACACATAGCATGTATATAGCAAAAATTACACCCCAAAATACATTCTGCTACTCTTCCCGAGTACGGCGATACCACGTGTGTGAGACTTTTACACAGCCTGGCCACATACAGAGCACTAACATTGATGTAGTACCTTCAGACGTTCTATGAGCAAAAATTACGCATCTCATTTCTCAACCACCTATTACACTTTTGAAGGCCCTGGAGTACCAGCACAATGGAATTTCCCATAAAATTACCCCATTTTGGAAAGCAAACACCCCAACGTATAATCTGTGAGGCATAATGAGTCTTTTGAACGGTTCATTTTTTTCCAGAAGTTTTTGGAATATGTGGAAAAAAATTAAAACGCATTTTTTTTTTACACAAAATTGTCAATTTATAAGATATTTCTAACACATAACATGTATATAGCAAAAATTACACCCCAAAATACATTCTGCTACTCCTCCCGAGTATGGGGATACCACATGTGTAGGACTTTTACACAGCCTGGCCACATAGATGGGCCAAACATTGAAGTAGTACGTTCAGGCGTTCTAGGAGCATAAATGACACATCTTATTTCATTCCTACCCATCACACTTTTGAAGGTCCTGGACCACCAGGACAGTGAAATTACCCACAAAATGACCCCATTTTGGAAAGTAAACACCCCAACGTATATTCTATGAGACATGGGCTGCAAATAGGTACTCGGGTACTCTGATGGGCTGGAGATAGGTACTCGGGTACTCAGGTGGACTGTGACAGGTACTCGGGTACTCAGATGGACTGGAACAGGTACTCGGGTACTCTGATTGCCTGGTGACAGGTACTTGGGTACTCTGATTGCCTGGTGACAGGTACTTGGGTACTCTGATGGCCTGGTGACAGGTACTCGGGTACTCTGATGGCCTGGTGACAGGTACTCGGGTACTCTGATGGCCTGGTGACAGGTACTCGGGTACTCTGATGGCCTGGTGACAGGTACTCGGGTACTCTGATGGCCTGGTGACAGGTACTCGGGTACTCTGATGGCCTGGTGACAGGTACTCGGGTACTCTGATGGCCTGGTGACAGGTACTCTGATGGTTTGGTGACTGGTATTTGGGTACTCTGAAGGGCGGTGACAGGTACTCAGATGAACTGTGACAGGTACTCGGGTACTCAGATGGGCTGTGACAGGTACTCGGTACTCTAATGGACTGTGACAGGTACTCGGTACTCTAATGGACTGTGACAGGTACTCGGTACTCTAATGGACTGTGACAGGTACTCGGTACTCTAATGGGCCGTGACAGGTACTCAGGTACCCTGATGGGCCGTGACAGGTACTCGGGTACCCTGATGGGCCGTGACAGGTACTCGGGTACCCTGATGGGCCGTGACAGGTACTCGGGTACTCTGATGTGCCGTGACAAGTACTCGGGTACTCTGATGTGCCGTGACAAGTACTCGGGTACTCTGATGTGCCGTGACAGGTACTCGGGTACTCTGATGTGCCGTGACAGGTACTCGGGTACTCTTATGTGCCGGGACAGGTACTCGGGTACTCTGATGGGCCAGGACAGGTACTCGGGTACTCTGATGGGCCGGGACAGGTACTCGGGTACTCTGATGGGCCGGGACAGGTACTCGGGTACTCAGATGAACTGTGACAGGTACTCGGGTACTCTGATGGGCTGGGACAGGTACTCGGGTACTCTGATGGGCTGGGACAGGTACTCGGGTACTCTGATGGGCTGGGACAGGTACTCGGGTACTCTGATGGGCTGGGACAGGTACTCGGGTACTCTGATGGGCTGGGACAGGTACTCAAATACTCTGATGGACTGTGACAGGTACTCTGATAGACTGTGATTGACAGGTACTATGAGGGGTGGTGACAGGTCCTCTTTATTGGGGGGGGGGGGGCAATCAGTATGTTTGGTGTACACTGTATGCGGTAACGAGATGTTACCGCAATCTCCTCCTCACACACGATCGGTGTGTGAGGAGGAGAACCCGGTAACATCCCGTTACCGCGGTTTGTTTACATTTTAGTGATCGGCTGTGAAAGGATCACAGCCGATCACGTGGGTAAACAGCCAGCCAATGGCTGTTTACCAGTGTCGGTGACGAGCAGTGTTCCCGGGGAACACGCCGCCACCGACGTGCACGCGCAGCGCGCTCGCGATCGCGCGCATGCGCCGTGCACGTAGGGGGTGTGACCATCTGTGATCGGCCGTGACTTCATCACGGCCGATCACGTGGTAAACAGCCATAACGAATGGCTGTTCACCCCCTTCGGTGGCGAGCGGTGTCTCCGTGACACGCCGCCACCGAAGAAACAGGGATGCGCGCGCACGATCGCGCGCATCCCTGTTTAAACGGGAGGCCGTCATATGACGTCCTCCCGCCACGATAGCTGCGCCGCCTGGCCGTCATTTGACGGCCGGCGGTCAGCAACTGGTTAATTAGTGGGGGTGATGTTGATTTCCAGTGTCGAGCTATGACCAAACGGGCAGCGTGAAGGACATGCAGAACCAGGGTGCGGCAATTACTGGGATAGACATCAAAATCCACACTTAGGATAGCTTGTTCAGCTTTTAGTTTATTGAGTATACCTGTCAGTCTAGCTATCAAGTTCGAGATTACTACCCAGAAGCTCCTCAAAGAGACACAAGACCATACCATATGTATAAAATTGCCAACTTGGCCGCATCCTCTCCAACATAAGTTGCTTAGTGTTTTATTGTAGGTTGCTAACGTGTATGGCGTATTGTACCACCTGAGAAGTATCTTATAGGCTACTTCCTTATAATTCGCACATTTAGTATGGGCAGCATTGAGTCTAAGTGCACGGTACCATTGTTCCCGGGATATAGTTGTCTTTAGTTCTGATTCCCATTTTTGGAATTGTTTGGGGACATCTAAATGTTTTTTTACTATTTAATAAATTGTAGATACATGAAATACTTTTCTTTCTAGTAGAGCCCACTTTCCACAATTTGTGGATTTCTTCTGGAATGTCAACTGTATATGCCGATGCCTCTTTCAAGATACACGAAATCCTTGCGTATGTTAGAAAGTCTGAGTGTGGTAGGGCGTATGTAGATTGTAGATTAACAAATGATTTCAATCCCTGTTTATCATACAAATCTGTTATAACCCGAATGCCTGCTCTTTCCCAGTTGTAGAGAGACAGGTTTGGCGCAATCAAGATGAGAGTATTTATAGGAATTTGCGTGATTACTTGTTTAACGTGGGGGTTTTTAACTAGTCTAAGATAATTCCAGGCTTGGAGCGTTGCAGAAATTGTGGGATGGGTATCCCACGATCTCTGATTAGTAAGTACTGTAGTCAGTAGTAAGTTTTTCATATCCCCCTTTGTACATATGCTTGCTCCGCTTTGCTCCAATGTATCGGATTGGATGTATCGTACCATGCTGCTGTTTGGGCCAGGATTGCTGCTATATGGTAATCTTTTATAAGTGGGACTCCCATGCCTCCCGCTTCTTTTTGTTTCGTGAGGATAGACTGCTGACACCTAGCCCTTTTTCCTTCCCAAAGGAACTTAGACAAAAGATTTTGTATCTTGGAGTAGAAGGAGGCTGGTAAATGTATAGGAAGTGCTCTAAAGTAGTATAATAACTTGGGAAGCAAGACCATTTTATATGCCGCTAGTCTGCCGGACCAGGACAAATAGTATCTTTTTAATCTGGACATTTCCTGTGCGAATTCAGTAAGTAGCGGTTCAAAATTAGCCTGATACAAGTGGGAGAGTTGACTAATGAGTGATATGCCTAGATAATGGATCGATTTGCTCACCCATGTATACGGTAGGGAGTTTCTTAAGGTATATTCTGTTGCAACAGGTAACGCTATCCCCAAGATGTTGGATTTTGAGGCATTTACCTTGTAATAAGATATTGCGTTGAATTGAGCTAATAAATCTTGTACAGCTTTAAGCGAATGGGTCGGGTTTGATAATGATATTATAATATCATCAGCAAATAAAGTTACCGTATGTTCCTCTTTACCTATCTGTATTCCCGTTATTTGAGGGTGACGTCTTATTTTTTCTGCTAACGGTTCCATCACTAATGTAAATATCAGGGGTGACAACGGACACTCCTGCCGTGTGCCATTAGTTATAGGAAAGGGAAAATGCCTTCTGTAAAGATCATAGCTGAGGGGTTGGAGTATAAAGCTCCTATCGCTGATTGTATCTGACCATTAAATCCAAATTTGTCTAGTACACTAGTCATATAGCCCCAATGTAGCCTGTCAAAGGCTTTTTCAGCGTCTAATGATAGGAGAACTGACGGTTGGTTTGACTCAGTCGCACAATGTATGATGTTGAGAAGCCGTCTGGTGGCATCCGTGGTCTGCCTACCCTCCACGAATCCCACCTGGTCATGGTGTATTAGGCGAGGAAGAATTTTCACCAGTCTGTTGGCTAAAATTTTTGCATACAGCTTGACATCCGTATTTAAAAGTGATATAGGTCTGAAATTTTGGGCCTTGTCTGGTTCCTTCCCTGGTTTGGGTAGTGTGATAACTGTGGCTTGCAACATTTCGTCAGGGAAGGAGGACAAGGAAGCAGCGCTTTGGAAGACCTTCTGCAGATATGGTACTAATATGTCTTTGTAGGTTTTATAGTATTCCGAGGAATAACAATCCGGACCAGGTGTTTTATTATTGGCAAGTGAGGCAATAGTGTCCTTAATTTCTAATTCAGTGAAAGGAGAATTTAGCTTTTCCAATTCCATGGGTTGAAGCGAAGGGAGGGCAATATCTTCTAGGAAGGATTTTATTAAATTTGGCGTAGGTTGGGGAGTGTCAGGGTCTTTCTTTATATTATATAAATTTTCGTAGTAACACCGAAATGTGTCAGCAATTTCCTTAGGATTAATGTGTTTTGAGCCGCTTTTGTGGTGGATTAGATAGGGAATCTTTTGTCTAAAAATGTTGTCTTTAATTTGGTTCGCTAGTAATTTGCCTGCTTTATTTCCGTGCATGTAAAAGTTAGATTTAAGCCTATGTACATTCCGAACATGTTGTGTTACCAAAAGATTCCTAAGCTCATCCCTTGCTGCGGCTAGCTTCGAACTGAGATTTAAGGACGGTGCAGATTTGTTTAGGGATTCTAACCGGTTAATGTCATGTAGAATGTCTTCCATTCACTGCCTCCTTTTCCTTCGAATGGCTGCGCTATGTTTCAGCATGATCCCTCTCATATATGCTTTATGAGATAACCATAAAGTAAATGGATCAATATTAGGCGCATCATTAAAGACAAAAAATTATTTTAGTGAATTCCCTATGTCCGATACAAGCAGCGGGTCTGCAAACAGCATTGTGTCATTACGCCATTTGTTGGCTTTAGTCGTGATACCTTGAGTGCCTACTGTTACAGAAACCGGTGCGTGATCGGACCAGGAGATAGTGCCTATGGTAGAGTCTGAGATTTTTTGCAAGAGAAACTTATCTACTAAAAACACATCAATCCTGGAGTACGATAAGTGTACTTTTGAGAAAAAAGTGAAATCTTTTTCATTGGAGTGGTGACTCCTCCAAACATCATATAAATCATGTTTGCGAGTAAAATCTGTCAGGGATGGCCTGAACGTTCTCCTGTGGCCAGAACCGGAAACATCCAAACATGGGTCCGAGACAACGTTCAGGTCACCACATAAAATAACATAACCCACCCGATTTTGTTGTATTTTCCACCATAACTTATTCAAAAAGGCAATCTGATTAGTATTAGGAGCATATGCATTGACGATGGTGTAGGCCACCCCACCTATCTCACATGCCAGAATGATATATCTGCCTTCTGTATCACTGCAATGGGTTTTGTATTTGAATGTAATGGATTGTTTAATTAAGATGGCGACACCTCTTTTTTTTGTTCGTGCACAGGCGTAATAACAATGGGGGTAGTGGCTGTGAGATAAGTGTGGGTGACCTTGTGCCTTAAAATGCGTTTCCTGTAAACATAATATATCACATTTCTGGGATTGAGCTTCTTTCCATAACATATGCCTTTTTTGAGGAGTATTTAAACCATTGACATTAAGAGAAGTAATTTTAAAAGCCATAGTCAATTGTTTCTTAGCAATAGAACTGCAGGGAAATCAAAAGCAAAAATTGGGTTATATATAAGGATGTTGCAGTGGGGTGTACCTAGCTGTCCATAAAATTACCAAGAGGTAGAAAATAGTCTCAAGAGTTAACTGTGTAGCCTCGTCTGTAATGAACAGAGTTAATAACTTGTACGATTCAACCGGATGAGCTGCCCAAGTGGACACCAAAATTGCGAAAAAAGGGAGGAATTCCAAAAATAGAAAAAAATTAGAAAAAAGACAAGGAAAAAAGGAGGAAAAAGGAAAAAGATAAAATATAAAAGATAATAAAAAGAAAAAAAAATGGAAAAGGCAAACAGACAAACGTGCTTTTTGCACTTGATATAAAAAGATGCGACTTCTTACGAAATCTGAGCAGGTAAATACCCGCTAATTTTAGGGGAAAGGTTAACTAGTTCAATCCGCCGGTGTAACTCTCCGGAGTGTGTGGGTCAAGGTAAGGGCACCAACCTTTGAAATTGTCAGGTAGATTGATCCAGATCGCGTTTACCATCTTTTCCTGCCAGATGGGGGTTGTCATCTTGTCGTGGAAAGATGTTCCATTTGTCAAGAAGCTGGATGCCGTCTTCCAGAGTGGAGATCACATATTCTCGGTCGTCTCTGGACACGATTAGCTTGGCTGGGTAGTTCCATCGATATGGAATTTTGTGATTCCGTAGTGGCTTGGTGATGGTTACCAAGTTGCGTCTTCTTTGCATTGTATGAGCTGACAGATCTGCGAAGAAAGATAGCCCTTGCATGCTTTCGGGCAGCTGGGACACATTCCTGGTGATGGACATGAATTTTTCTTTGACGTGATAATAATGTATACGTGCAATGGTATCTCTAGGAAGTTGATCAGGGATGTGTCTAGGCTTCGGCAGCCTGTGAATTCTGTCAATTATTAACTCCTCCAATGGGAGGTCGGGAAGTGCGTCTTTCATAACTGTGGACAAATACGCCATTAATTCTTGTGGGCGGACTGTTTCAGGGATCCCTCTTATTTTAATGTTATTTCTTCTAGAGCGATCTTCAAGGTCCGCAACTTTAGATCTAAGCCATTGGATGTCGTCGTCATGGTCGTTGTGCGCATCCACCATAGCGTTAAATGTCGTAGTAAATTCGCCCATCTTGTTTTCAATATGGGTCACTCTGTTGCTCACAGCCTTGACTTCGGTCTTACACTGTTTAACCAATTGTAGCATGTCAGTGTGTATAACGCTGCGTAAAGTCATCAGCATCTCTTTAATGGTGGAGTCTATTACTGGGGCATTGTTGGTAGGGAAAGCTGCAATGGCGTCTTGGAATTCCAGAGTATCATCGATCAGAACTCCCCTATCTGTGGTCTCAGAGCCTGAAGGTGAGAGATCTGTCATTTTCTGTTTAGTTTTCGCCGGACTATTGTAGGCAGATGAGGCGCGGGAATCAGGTGATCGAATCCTCCGCTCCTCCGTCGAATCACTATCTCCTCTCCATCTCCTTCCTACATGCGGTGAGGGCGAATGTGGCGCGCCTGAACTATGGCCGGCGCCATCTTTGCAGTCAGAGCGGCCAGAGCGGGTGAAGAAATCCGTCATCCTACCCTGTCCTTTGTGTTCTTTCCGCTTCCTCGGCATGTTCCCCGGGACTAGTCCGCTTTCGGCTCGCTATCGCGATGTTAATTAGGTGCCTTTCGTCGCTGAGGATCGGTCTGGAGAGTATTGTCGGCAGGAGCTGTGTTACTACGCAGCCATTCTCTCCGCCGGCCGGCTCCACCCCCTCTGATTCATCTTTATGAAGGTCATTCGATCAACTGAGTCGGTGGACAGGCGCACCCTGTGATCGGTTACAAAGCCGCCAGCAGCACTGAAGGTGCATTCCGAAAGAACGCTGGATGCAGGACAGGCCAGTAGCTCAATTGCATACTGTGCATGCTCTGGCCAGTGATCCATCCTCAAGACCCAGTAAGCCAGAGGATTTTCGGTGGGAAAGGTGTCCAGGTCTGACCTTGCCCCTAGGTATTCCTGCACCATGTAAATCGAATGCCGGCGATGGTTGCTGGAACCGATCATACCTTGGGGCTGCGGACTAAAAAATTGTCTGAATGCATCGGTCAGACGGCCACCTTCTCCACCGCTCCTTCTGTGACTGACCGAAGCCTCAGCAACACATTGTCCAGGACCAGGAGATTGGAACCTCCCAGTCTCTAGGAACACGTTGCACAGACCTTTCTGCAAGGCCTCCTGGAGATGTCTCATCCTCTGCTCCCTCTGTGATGGCAAGATAAGGTCCGCAACCTTACCCTTGTACCTTTGATCAAGGAGAGTGGCCAGCCAGTAATGGTCCCTCTCCTTGAGCCGAAGAATATGAGGATCCTTCTGCAGGCTTTGCAGGATCAGGGAGGCCATGCAGCGTAGGTTAGCTGAGGCATTCGGTCTGGAGTCCTCTGGGTCACTAAGGACAACATGATCCACAGCCACCTCCTCCCAGCCACGTAGAAGTCCACAGGTTTTTTGGGACTGTAAATCATCCCTAAAAGACTACTGCTGCTGATGCTGAGTGCCAGGCGCCACCTCCATGCTGACACAATCATCCTCCTCCTCCTCCTCCTCCTCCTCTTCCTGTGTGATGGGTGGGACAGCAGGAACACTGTCTGGATAAAGGGGGCCTTGAGAGGCAAGGAAGTCCTCCTCTTTCTGCCTCTGTTCTGCCTCAAGTGCCCTGTCCATTATTCCACGCAGCGTATGCTCGAACAGGTGGACAAGAGGTACAGTGTCACTGATGCATGCACTATCACTGCTCACCATCCTCGCGGCCTCCTCAAACGGTGACAGGACAGTGCATGCATCCCTGATCATGCCCCACTGGCGTGGTGAGAAAAACTAGCTCCCCTGACCCTGTCCTGGTGCTGTAGTCGCACAGGTACTCATTGATGGCCCACTGCTGCATGTGCAGCTGCTGCAGCATGGCCAACGTTGAGTTCCACCTGGTGGGCATGTCACATATAAGGCGGTTCTTGGGCAGGTTCAACTCGTTTTGGGGCTCAGCCAGCCGTGCACTGGCATTAAATGATCGGCAGAAATGCACACAGACTTTCCTTGGCTGCCTCAGGACATCCTGTAAGCCTGCCCAAGAACCGCTGCACCACCAGGTTAAGGACGTGAGCCACACAGGGCACATGGGTCAGTTGTCCCTGTCGGAGGGCGGAGAGGAGGTTGGTGCCATTGTTGCAAACCACCATTTGTGGCTTAAGCTGGCATGGCGTCAACCACCTCTCGGCCTGCCACTGCAGAGCTGACAAAATATCTGCCCCAGTGTGGCTCCTATCCTTCAAACAAATCAGCACAATCACAGCATGGCATCTTTTTGCCTGTGTACTTGCATAGCCCCTGGAACGCCTACAGAGCACCACTGGTTCCCAGGACAGAGCACTGGAAGAGGCCATGGGGGAAGGAGAAGAGGAGGGGGTGGAGGAGAGAGGTGTGTCAAAACCAGTAGTAGCATTTTGGAGGCGTGGTGGCAGAACAACCTCCAACATTACTGCACCTTGTCCTGCATCCTTCCCAGCTGCCAGAAGAGTGACCATGTGTCATTCAGGTGTGATTCAGTCAGAGTTCTGCCCCTAATTTGGCCTCTGGAGGGCATCTTGCCTTATTGTAGATGTGCCTCCTCCTCCTCCTCTCTCCTATCAGGCACCCACCTGGAGTCAGTGACCTCATCATCCCCTCCCTCACCATCACTGGAGCAAACCTGGCAGTATGCTGCAGCTGGTGGAACATGACTGCTAGATTGCTGTCCTTCTTGAGCATCCCCTCTCTCTACTACTGCCTTCCTCTAGCTGGGTATCATCATCAGAGCCTTCAAAACACTGGGCATCCTCCTGGAGCATGTACCCAACACTGTGCTCAAACAGTTTGGGGGACTCCTCAGGAGGACATGGTGGGTCTAGGGAAGGAGTGACTGATGATGACATTGAGACGAGGGAAGCTGCTTTGCTAGTACCTGAGCCTAGGTGAGAGAGGATGAGGAGGATGAAGAGGGCTTGGTCATCCACTCTACCAAGTCTTCGGCATTGTGCGGCTCAACACATTCAGCTGCCGAAAATAAGGACAAGAGTGTACCATGGCCACGTGCTGATGACAATGCACCGCGTCCACGACCAGCACTGTTGTCTCTAGACACAGAGCCTGCTTGCCCTCTTTTATCGGCTCGTGCCTGTCTGCCTCTGCTTGTTGGCCTTCCAGACATAGTAATGGCCTGCAGGGAGATGGGAAAACCAGCAATTGGGTAGTGTATATTGTGCTGGAGGCACACAACACCCACTAACTCCTGCAGATGCCTGTATGATAGAACACCAACAATAAAGGGTAGATGCAGGTGTATACTGTGCTGGAGGCACACAAAACCCACTAACTCCTGCAGATGCCTTTATTATAGAACACCAGCAATAAAGGGTAGATACAGGTGTATACTGTGCTGTCCTGCAGATTGCTGTATAAGAGAACAACCGCAATAAAGGGTAGATACAGGTGTATATTGCATATGACGGAAGCACTCAATCAGAGTGTGGGATCGGTTCCGTCACACTGCGCTGGAGGCACATAACACCCACTAACTCCTGCAGATGCCTGAGAAAAGAACAAACTGTCCCTGCCTATCCTTCTCTCCCTGCATGCCGGAACACACTACACAAGGCCGCCGAGCTGGCGGCCTTATATAGTGCGGGGCGTGTACTAAACCCCCTGAGCTATAATTGGCCACAGGCATCCTGCCTGTGGCCAATTATGGCTCTCCTCGCTGCCGGCGCTGTGATTGGCCAAGCATGCGGAGTCACAGTGCATGCTTGGCCAATCATGAGCCAGCAATGCACTGTGATGGCGCAGTGCATTGTGGGCCGTGAGCGCCACATAAATTTGGCGCGAACGGCCCATAACGTTTGGTATTCGCCAAACGTTCGAACATTCGATGTTCGAGTCGAACATACGTTTGACTCGAACACCAAGCTCATCCCTATTTCTGAGGTTTCCAGAGAATATAAACTTTGCCTATATGTGCTGTGTAATTTCCATCGCCATCTGCCACTCCTGGAAGAGCAACCTCTCTTAGAGGCATCTCTTCCAAGGGTGCATCCCGTACCTGGGAGGCAAAATAATCTCTATCTCTCTTCCTTCAGGAGTAACACTAACTCCTGCTTCTCTGAGGGCTTTTTCCATTGCTTTTGCTTGGTTTCTGGTATGAACTGGTGAGGGACTCTGAGCCAATGGGCTTGTAGGTTTATCTAGTCTTCTGAACTTGGTTAAGGCATCCCGGCTTGGTGAGGTGTATTCATGTGTCCCCATATTTATCAAAGAACAGCTTGCTGTCTCTTTCTAGCAATCGTCCTATGCAATGTCTTTGCTCAGGCACAGTCCTAATTGTATCTCTCCTCTGAGGGGTTCTCTCCTGATCATCCTTTTGATGCATAGGGGTATCATGCATGTAAGAGATCTCAAGCACCCTTTCCACTGATACTGACTGTGCTAACATCGGAACTCTCTTCTTAATACAACATAAGGGGAAGCCCATGCATTTGGCAATTCTTCTTCCTCCTCAAATTGCAAAGAAGTTTTTTTCAGAACACATTTTATAAGGAGGGGCTCTTATCTTTTATAGATACCTCTTCCCATGCAGCCAGACATTCAATCAGACATTTTAAAAAGTAAGCTGTATAAGGCATCTATGGTTGGGGCATCTAGAGGTCCTTCGGGTGGCCACCACTTAGCAGGATTGTTTTTATATTATTTACAGTGATTTTACACCATTTGACATGATGTTTAAAAGCCTCTGGCTCTCCTTTTACCATAATATTAACTATGTTGGCACTTGGGTGTAATTTAGCAATACTTAACCCTGTGGCTTTTGCTATTTTTAACAGGCATTTAGCATTTTCCCTAGTTAATCCATAGCTTAAAATATTTCAAGACAAAAGAAAACAAAAACACTGCGCTATCCAAACAAAAAATTAGAAAAAGCAGCTAACACACTAAATTGGATAGTTTTAGTTCAAATAATATGTGTACAAAAAGTGTTGCGCTAGAAAACATGTACAATGTGAGAGTGTACTAGTAGTGACTAAATGTCTTACCCATTTGAATTTTAAGAAATAATGATAAACATCTGAAACAATGCCTAATACCAAGTAACTGTAAACAAATAAGTGTAAACAAAAGAATGTCCTTTGCTAGAAGATCATAATTGTGCTCGCCCTTGGTGCAAACATGGAGAGATGGAAATATTCATTCAGTCCATAGAATGTTTGATCCAAAAAACACCCTGGTGCTGACACCACCACACACAGAAGAAGGATGTAAGCTTACCGACTCCAAATGACCCCAGTCGAGCATACGCTCCAAGGGTCAAATACGCTTTTCTGTCATACAGGTAAGAAATCCTCAGGTCATAGAAGATGAGCACTCAGTGATGATGGCTACTCCACAATTGTTCAAACTGAATTGGACATGGAGCCAATGCTCCCGGAAAAGATCACACTCCCCTCAAGGAACCATGCGGAATAAGAAGATTGGGCCAAATAGCGTAATTCCGTACAATAAACAAATTTATTAAAAATAAATCACACTTACATTTAAGCAGTGAATTAAGCGCTTCTCAAATAAAAAGGCAGCAGTAGAGTCCTACTGACGCGTTTCGTCTCCTTGGACATCGTCTGGGGTGTCACTCTACTGCTACACTAGTCCTAATGATTGAAATCCCCCTCCCAGTGTCACTGCAAGCCACTTCCGGTTTTGGTTCCAAAATGGCCACCCCGTGTGTGTTTCAAGCCTCTTTCTCAACTACAGGAAGTACACAAACCAAAATGGGCAAAGATCTGCTTGTGAACCGAAAACATAAAAAGAAGAGGCCATTGAGAGGCCAAAAGAAGAGGCCTCGCATAAATGGTTTATTAACTTATCTCACAAGATAAAAAACGGAAGAGATTAAGTCACTATTGGTATAATGACCCGGAAGTGACGCGGGCGATGGCTCGTCGTCACTTCCGCTTGGTGTGTTCCAGGAATGCCAGCGCGTTATGATCTGAACCACATATATGGACAGCGTCACAGCGTAGTTTCCGCTTCCGGTTTCCCGGAACGCAAACAATCTGCTGTGAACCGCAAGTGACCCAGGAAGTAAAACTCCAACAGGATCAACAACACAGAGGGAGAACGTCTATGGGTGCATCAACGTCACTTCCGCTTGCCATTATGGGTAAGACATTTTTGTTAAACAAACTTCCCATTTCTGTTGATGTATACTTTCATTAAGTGAAGCATTTGTAATCTCTTGTTATCTTTCTTAGAAATGTTTTGTAACCTCTTCAAGAAATTCCAAAATTCGGAATTCCGGGACCAAAAGTTCCTCTTTTTATAACCCAATGACTGTGTACCAGCAGTCAAATATTACTCGAGACATCTCTCTTGTTCTATTCTCAGAGGGAGGTCTCTTCTCTGAGTGGCAATAGGCTAGTCCCTGACTAGACTCCCTACTCCAAGGAACACACAGCAGGTCATATATTCACTCCGCTGAGGACTACTCATCCTAGGACCACAGATGTACAAAAAATCATACAAAAATTCAACATTCAACAACTTCTATTAACTCTTAGAAATTGTGGTGCCTGCTTCAGTACATCCCTTAATCAAAGCATATATATTATATTGTCATTTCAAAGGGTAAGGAAAATGAGTACTCTTATTATTCTGGCATAGTAATACATGCAATTATTAACTTTATAATTTATCTGAATATTCTAGAAATAATTATTCTCTGTAAACGTGCACAAGCAGAATGCATTTTTGTTTTTCAAAATAAAGGAAACGTGCTACCTTCTGTAGCTGCACTCCTCCTCCGGCACCTCATTCCCAATAATAATATGGGAGACATATCTCACCTTAGGCCATTGTGTTGGCCCTCCAGAAGTGGGCTGAGAGCCGGAGGTGGAGATGCAGACAAGAAGACACAAATCAGGGAAACCAACTGTTAAATTTAACCGTTAGGTTCGTTCCTTGAAATGAAAGGCACCAACGATCCAGTAGCATTCTTTTCAAGTACAGGTTTACTTAGAATAATACATACAGATACATCTGCTGTGTATGCTGGACCACAGCTCAATGGGGTGTGGTCCCAATACAAATAAAACGTCAGCTTTTATAAAGAAATCACAGAATGATTGTCTATGTATGGCATTGTCCCAAGACACAAGTCATCCTTATTATTTCTAACATTACATATGGTCATCTTGACCTCTGGTTTACTTCTCATACGATATCAATCTTATGATTGCACAAGAGGGGTTCATCCAAAAGGGACTTTTTGTGATAATAGCTTTTTCCCAGAAAAGGAACGATATACAGCCAAGCTAGCATTTGGCAGCACATTGCAATTCCTTCAATGCAAAAATATTGCTTAATACCTAAGGCCGCGTACACATGGGCGGACTGTTCGCCCAACTTTGTCCGCTGAACAGTGTTTCAGCGGACAGTCCGCTCGTGTGTGGGCTTCAGCGGACAGTTTCAGCGGACAGTCTGACGAACAAAGTTTTTCGGAATTCCCGTTAGACAGTCCGCTGAAACTTGGTTTGAGCGGACAGTCCGCTCGTGTGTAGGCTTGTTCGTCAAACTAAGTCTCGCGCATGCTCAGAAAGAATTTACACGGCGAAGGTTGCATTGCAGTGTATAGGACGTCGTATTTTTCATCCCGTCGTACGTGCCGTTCACGTCATCGAGCACGGTTTCAGTGGACTGTTCGTTCATCGTGTGTGGTCAAGTCCGCTCATGCAAATTTTGAGCGGACTGTTTGTCGGACTGTTTGACAAACTAAGTTGGGCGAACAGTCCGCCCGTGTGTACGCGGCCTGAGAGTTACAAAAGATTACTAAACTATATTTTTAGAAGCAAACAGTTCAATATAAGGGGGAACTCTGCAGGAGTCTTCCAGAAGCTTCATAATTCCAGACTCAAGATATTCTGTATCTTAACAAGATGTCCATTCAAAGTGTGTGTTAGTCATGATTAAGGCTGTAATGGCCGAAATGCGTTGACATTTACTGGTTGTATTTTCCCACATACAATAAACACAGGTACACCTTGCTGATCTTTACCATTGTGTCGGCTTTTCCAGTGGACCGGCTTTAAGGCAAAGCATTTGAGAAGATATTTGAAGAAATTTTGCAGTTTCAATGTTGCTCTTTAAGTCTTTGTAAAATATTAAAATGTCTGCCCCTCCCCCTTCCTTCCCGAAGAACATTATTTATAAATATATTTTGCATTGGTATATGTTACTCCTGGCAACACCCAGCCCCCCATGCCCTTTATTTCACCATTTCTTGCCTAATAGACTTAAATAACGGCAAAATGAATTTCCAGAATTTGGTAATATATAGAAGTTCCCCGGGGCTTCCAGTGATAACTCTGATCAGATCAAATCAATAAAGAAATATTATTAACCAGAAACTGCTGCCACCAGTTTGTGTTCCCACAAATAGTGATAAATGATGAAAGTGATCAGAATATGAACCATAAGAAATGACATTCAACTATATACTTCAATATCAATGTCTACCAAACCAACCAATTGTGTTTATATGAATATCACACATAACATTATCTATTCTATACAAGGAATCAGTCCACAAATCCTTCATACAGTCCTCCACATAAATATCTTCATATATAACTTTAACCCCTTGCTTACCGGCCACTTAACTCCCCTTCCTGCCCAGGCCAATTTTAAGCTTTCCGCGCTGTCACAATTTGAATGACAATTAAGCAGTCATCCTACACTGTACACATAGGACATTTGTATCATTTTTTTCACACAAATAGAGCTTTCTTTTGGTGGTATTTAATCACTACTTGGGTTTTTATTGTTTCTAAACAAACAAAAAAGGATGGGAAATAAAATAAAAAATTAAAAAAGTTTTTATAGTTTGTTATAAAATTATGCAAACAGGTAATTTTCCTCCTTCACTGATGTGCACTGATGAGGCTGCACTGATGGGAACAGATAAGGCGGCACTGATGAGGTGGCTCTAATGGGCCCTGATAGGTTGCATTTATGGGTGGCCCTGATATGCAGCACCGAAGGGCACTGGTAGGTAACACTGATAGGCAGCACTGGTAATGAAGCACTGATTGGCACTGATAGGTGGCATTGATAAGTGGCACTGATGGCCATTGATAGGTGGCACTGTGGGCACAATAGGTGGCACTGGCAGGGGGCACTGGTAGGCAGCACTGTGAGCACTGGTAGTCGGCCCTATGGGTCCTGGTAGGTGGCACTGATGGGCACTGGTAGGTAGCACTGATAGGCAGCACTGGTGATGAAGCACTGATTGGCACTGATAGATAGCACTGATGGGAATTGATAGGTGCCACTGTGGGCTCTCCGTGACCAGGACCGATGTCTCTCTGACAGTTGCCAGTGATTGGCTTTTAGCTATTAGCATGAAGGGAAAAAATAGCCAATTACCGGCTCTGTTTACATCACATGATCAGCTGTCATTGGCTGACAGCTGATCACGTGGTAAGGGGCCAGGATTGAGCCCTTACTCCGATCTGTGATCAGCTGAGTCTCCTTGACTCGCTGATCACAGAGCACACCATTCATGCCCTGAAGGGGGTGTGCAGGCCGTTCAAGCACGGGAGGATGTCTATTGACGCCCTCCTGGCAAAGTAGGTCCACGTTGTAGCACGGACAGGAAGGGGTTAACCACTTTGCGCCCAAGCCTATTCTGACACTCCTCTCCAACATATAAAAATCATAATTTTCTTTCTAGAAAATGACTCAGAACCCCCAAACATTATATATATGTTTTTTTTAGCAGACACCCTAAAGCCCCGTACACACGAGAGGACTTATGTCCGACAGACTTCCGAAAGAGTTCTGCCGGAGTTCTGCCGGAGTTCCGACAGAGTTCTGACGGACTTTTCGACTGAGCGGACTTGGCCACACACAATCACACCAAACTCCGATGGATTCGAACGTGATGACGTACGACTGGACTCGAATAAGGAAGTTCATAGCCAGTAGCCAATAGCTGCCCTAGCGTCGGTTTTAGTCCATTGGAATAGCACACACACGAGCGGATTTTTCGGTAGGAACTGGGTCTGGCGGAGTTCCGTCGGAAAAATTGGAAGCATGTTTCATTTCTAAAGTCCGTCAGACTTTTGCGAATCAAAAGTCCGTTGCAGCCCACACACGATCAAATAGTCTGACGGAATCATTCCGTCGGACTTTTGATGTTGAAAAGTCCGCTCGTGTGTACGCGGCATAAGGAATAAAATGGCGGTTGTTGCAACTTTTTATGTCACATGGTATTTGCGCAGCAATTTTTCAAATGCGCTTTTTTTTTAACTGTTTAGTCAATAAAAAAAACAGTAAATTGTACTATTTATACTATAGTATTCTATTTTTTTAGTATAATGTGAAAGATGATGTTATGCCAAATAAATAGATACCTAACATGTCACTCTTTAAAATTGCACACGTTCATGGAATGGCGCCAAACTTTGGTACTTAAAAATCTCCATAGGCGACGCTTTAAACATGTTTACAAGTTACATGTTCACAGTTACAGAGGAGGTCTTGGGCTAGAATTATTGTTCTCATTCTAATGATCGCAGTGATACTTCACATGTGCGATTTGAACGTTGTCTACATATGCAGGCGTGACGTACATATGTGTTTTCTTCTGAGTGCGAGCTCGCGGGGACGGGGGCGCTTACATTTTTTTTTCATTTATTGTTTATTTTATTGACTTGTTTTTTATTTTTACACTTTCACTTAGAAATAAAAGTGATCTTTTTTTTTAATTACAAGGAAGGTAAACATCCCTTTCTAATAGAAATGATGTGTGACAGGTCCTCTCTATATGTGGGGTCTATAAGACCGCACATCTCTCCTCTAGGCAGGAAAGGCTGAAATCATTAAAAAGTCACAATCCCAGCATTTCCTGACAAGTCCCCGGCTTTGTTTACTTACGCTGGCCCAGACGTGACATCATAATGTTGCGCCCGGACCTCCAAGAGTCATAGAGATTGCCCCCTCAGTTTTCTCTATGACTCTCATCCTGTGGGTTTCCTTCTCCGGGGTCACCGATTGTAGGGAGAGCCCAGAAAAGCACCGGAGGGGGGCGGTATGGGGAATGTCCCCTCTCATCGCCAGTAAGAACGATCAAGCGGCTGAACCACTGCTATTATCTTTCTTATGGTGTTCAGAATCGCCGGTGGAAAAATCTGGATGATGCCTGTAGCTGCACCCATCATTCAGATATAACCACTGAAGGTCCATGACATCATATGATGTACCTTGGGCACCAAGTGGTTAACCCCTTCAGGCCTAAGGGTGAACAAATGTTAATGCCTAAGCACAATTTTTCAGCTTTGACATGTGTTAGTAAAACCGTACATACATCACAACTACTTTGTGCATCCAGGTGGATTATACTGTGTTTTTTAGGACAAATTGGGCTTTCATTTGGTGGTAAATGGTAATGGATATCTCCTGATTGTTTTATATTATTATCAAAGAAAATCTGACCCAAAATAGTAACAAACATAAGTTTGTAAATTTAGCAGTATATTTCTTGTTACTACCATTACCTGCCACCTAAGAACAACCCAAAATAAATGTGCCTGCTCCTGATGATGGCAGTGATACCACATATGTGGATGCTATTTGTTGTTTGTACCCATAGTATGGCCTAGAAACAATAGTGGGCATTTTGCTTTTTTATCCTACTTAAAACACGACACTAACTGATACTAGGTCTGAAAAGTACCTCACACCAATAGACTCTTTACCACGATCAGAAATGTGGTGTGTCAGAATGACACACAACACCATCGATCACTGTGCTGCTGTGCTGCGTGGCCCCAGGGGAGCGCAGGAGTGGCTTATCCTGCTGAACATCATATGACTCCAAGTCAGGATAATGGAGCTGCATTGCGGTTGTCAATCCACAATGGGGGGAGGGAAGTGGTTAAGCAACATTTAAAGCATGTGAACGATAATTTGTTCAATGTTCATTCTTCCCTTTTATTGCCATTGCATGGCTTTGTAGTGACTTGGAAAAATTCTTGTCACTGGTGGTGATCTTTTGTCTTGATGGGCCTCAAACGTATGGGAACTGCCTTGTGTAAGTGCAGTCAAAGGAAAGTGGCAAAACGCATTGGGAATGTATCAAAAACACTCATGCAGAAACACATCTGGAATGCAGAAATTGTAGTGATCTGACCATCAGTCTTGCTCAGAATCTATAGTGACAGATTTTTCCTGCCAACCAGCAATAGAGTTAACTTTGGTATATAAACTTCAGAGATGGAATTATATTCAACACTGGAAACTGCAAGATTTGGCACAGTTTCTGGAAAGAGTGGAACCTGACAACTGAATTTTGGTTGATGCTTTTGATAGACATAGTACAAGCGCTGGGGCACTCAGTCACTGCTATGAATGAATTGTGGTTACACCGCTGGAGGCAGGCAGAACTTCTACATGAGCCGTCGACATTTCCTATAATGGGAGGTTATTTTTTGGCCAAACACTGAACAACGCAATTAAGTGAATGACAGGAGAAAAAGACCGGACTGTGGCGCCAGACTAATAGGAGGAAGCCGCCATCCTTGACTCAAGCCTACTCAACTTTAGAAGGTGCGGGAGGCCAAATCTTATAGGACAGGCTGCAGATTTAGCAGATCACAATGGAGGTGTCTCAAAGTTACTTTTGACATGAAATAAAGTCCAGAGCAAGCTGCTAAGAGGGCTGGAAAGTCTTTTTGAAGGTGCATCCAACCAGTCTCTTCCAGTTGGGGCCAGGGGGCCTGAGTGAAGTTGATGATTGTAGCCTCCTTCTGAAGGGTTTGGATGATAATCATCAAAGACCAGTGGGTCCAGAAGACAGGTGGGAGTCCATGGAGAATTCCAAAGTTGACCATTGAATTCATTTAATTTATGTTCAGCAGATCTCAGATTAGAAACAGTTTGCAAGTCTTTGCTTTACTGCTACAAGTCCAACATGCCAGTGATACTGGAAACATAGAATTATCTGGAGGCCCTTCTCCCCAGTTTTTCTAGAACTTAAGGCAGGAGCCTTCTGGCCTGTTACAGTTTGAAGTTATCGAATGTGTTCATATACACCAAGAGGTTCAAGATGGAGTCCATGCAGACAGTCACAGGTACAGTTCAGCAGGAGGACCAGTTGGTATCATTTGACTGGCCAACTCATACTTCCATGTACTGATCATTGCTGAGCACCAGAGGCGTGTGAGATTTGCGGCGGCCAGATATCACTTCCAGTTCAGGTGTCTGCCTTTTACAGAATTGGAAAAGCCCCAGGAATCTTTTTGAAGATCTTGTTGGCAGTGGTAGTACCTTGACCCAGGTGGTACATGAGGGCTTTTTCAATTTGCCTTCGTTAGCCTATGAGCTGGGCCATCTATGGATCAGAAAATCTTTGTGCCTAAACAAATTCAACAAGAACTGGAATTTTGGACCTTGCCACTGTGCTTCTTTTGGAGGCAAGCCTCTCAGCCCAGAAGATGGGATGATTCTGATGCCAGTCTCTGGGGCTGGGAGTCCACAATCTGAAGAAACAAGTTCAAAGCCATTGGAGCGCGGTGAAGCTCAGACTCCCCGAGTATCTTGAATGGAAGGAAGCCTTTTTTCAGCATTGGAAGTCTTTCAGGATCTTCAAGGAAGCCTGAGTAAGTTTGACAACATGACAGTAGTAGCCCACATTGCCTGACAAGGGGACACCAAAAGTCATTTCTTGTTAATTATTGCAAAGAAACATTTTGTGGGGCAGAGAACCACATACAGTCGGTTAAGGTTGGTCTTCTTGTCAGGGAAGAAAATCCAATTATTGGTTCAGTTAGGCAGAATATTTATTCAACAAGTGCCTCATACCAATATTGGCCCTATGGGGTGTTCCAGCAGAAGTTCTCAGGGAGACTTCACTGAACATGCAGCTTCTAATACTTGCAACAGGATACCAATGCAAAGACTCCATCATACAAGATAGGTTCACAGTGCCATGCAATTTTCTGTTTGATCTTTGTCTCTGGTCAAAATACATATTTTATGGCAAGGTCAATAACAGCACCCCAATCCAATGAAACTACTTTTAATAGCCTGGCTATGGACTAGGCTACAATAGAGGTGCATGGATTCTCACCTGAGGTTGTTCAGACCTTGGTGACCAGAAGATCATCCAAGATCACTACATAGGAGAGGATATGAAAGAAGTTTATTTTGTTTGCTCAGCAAAAGCTTTCTCTCCTGTGTTCCCTGCTCTAGCCAATATCCTTGACATTTTACAATCAGCACTAGAGGTTGGTCTGGCATACAATTCCATTTAAGGTACAGATCTCTACTTTAGCTTTTCACAGGCTGCAGATGGGTGTAAAATCCAGTGGCCAGATGCTTCTTCCAGATGACAATCTATGTATGACCCTGAAGGTAATCCTTGTTCCCTCTGTGGGACTTGGGCTTGGATCTGAGAGCACCCTTTGCTCCAATAGGTTTAATTTCCATTGAAGTACCTCCTGGTAAAACTAGTTCTCCAGACAGCAGCTACTTCAGACAGAAGGATGTTGAAGATTGCAACATTTTCCTGCAAGGGCCCTTTGGGGTTATTTTTTCTGTTCCTTATACGAGAGATAGGGACACCACGTCTATCTCCAAAGTTCAATTTTAAAGTGGTGTCCAGTAGTCCCTCCGAGTTTTCACACGAGAGCCACTGAGTGCACAACAGGAAGACTTCAGTTTTCTTACACATGGTCGAGTTACTAACAGTGTACTTGGTCAAAAGAGGAAAGTGTACAATCTTTTCATTTAGACATCGGGTCATCCAGTCTTGGGTCACCCAGGTGATTAGATTGGTTTGCAGGAAGTACGCTTTTTTGCTCTGAAACTATTGAAAGCCTATTTGACTAGAGGGGTGGCAGCCTTTGGGGCAGTTATGCCAGGATTGCTTGGAAGATATAGGTAAGGGCCAGCTTGAAGGTCTGGTGCAGCCTTCATTCAACCTTACAAACTAAATATGTGACCAGCAAGTTTGGGACAAGAGAGATCAATTCTTTTATTTCTGGCTTTAGCAACTTTTCTTTAATTCTCAGTATCTCTTTTCATTGGTTCTCTCCCGCCCAATATTAGCTTGGTATATCCCATTGTGTGCTGAGGTGAGGTGGGCCAGGAAAAAGGAAAGTTGTTATCAAAAACTTACCGTAATTTTCCTTTACTGGCCGATCCTCATGTCAGCACAGGACTCCCTCCCTAGTGGCCTGTCGCAGGCTAAGTTATCGAACATCTTAGTTGGGGGAGGGGCTGTCTTTTATTCAGCTAGGTACAGGTGGTCATGTGGCTCTCCAGAGGAGCTGTGAACCCATTATGTGCTGACGTGAGGAGAGGCCAGGAAAGGAAAATTATGGTAAGTAATTGATATCAATTTTCCTTTATATAGTGAAGGTAGGTACACATACATGATATACACACACACACACACACACACACACACACACATACATATCTATCTATATATATATATATATATATATATATATATATATATATATATATATATATATTGTAGGTAGGTACACATACATGATATAAAATGTAGGTAGGTACACATACATGATATATATAGTGTAGGTACACATACAGACGCTCACTTAATCTCTCACAGAGATGTCACTTTGTGTGCGGAAACATCCAGACATAACCTCTGCAATGAAATTGATATGAATAGTTGCTGTGTGCTTTGTGAAGGAAACCTTCTTCTTCCCATTACAACTTTCTGTCAGCAAAGGGCAGCAGATTTTCCTCAACAATTTGGCAGTATTTTGCCCCACCCATTTTTCCTTCTATCCTGACAAGTGCTCCACTCACTGCTGCAGAGCAACACCCCCATAACAGGATATTACCCCCCCTGTACCATGATATTACCACCCCTATAGCAGGATATTACAACCCCCATAACAGGAGATTACCACTACCCCAATACCAGGAGATTACCACCCCCCCAATACCAGGAGATTTCCACACCCATAACAGGAGATTACCACCCCCCCATAATACCAGCAGATTACCACCCTCCAATACCAGTAGGTTACCACCCCCAATACCAGTATATTACAACCCACCATACCAAGATATCCCCCATAACAAGATATTACAACTCCCCCAATACCAGGAGATTACCACCCCCATACCAGGATATTAGCACCTCCATACCAGGATATTACTACCCCCATACTAGGAAATTACCACCCTACAATCTCAGGAGATTACCACCTCCCATACCAGCATATTACCACCTCCCATACAAGGATATTACCACCCCCATACTAGGACATTACCATCCCTATGCAGCAAGGAGCTGATTATTAATAAGCTTTGAGAGATCTTGGCTGAAGAAAACCTTGGTGTTGGTCGGAGGAGCAGACCCAAGGCCTAGGCACGAGTCCTGGAGCAGCCTGAAGAAAAAAAGGTATCAGATTAATCATAATACAAACAAAAAACATCACACAGCATAGTCAGAAAATAAGAGAGTAGTGACAAAATATGGCATCCCTTCCAGAGAATAATCATGACCCTTACTGAAGGGAGCAACACAGGCCGCAGTACAAATAGAGTGGATCTAACTTTGTTATTTTCGGACTATTTTTGTATTATGATTAATCTGATACCTTTTTTCTTTTATCTCTGTAGTACTATATATTGTCTCTGTTCATAGTATGCAATACAAAGCTCCTGAAGAAGCAGTGAATATCCAGGAAACATGTCGAGCATAGCAATTTAATTAACACAGGGTGAACTTGTATTGCCATGCTTTTCAGCTGTACCCCCCTTTTTTGATGTTAATTTAATAACATTTATTTTGTTTTACATAATCGTGTATCTTAATTGTTACGGTACCATTAAAGTCCAATAGCCTGCCTTTACACACACATGAACTTTAATGACATCAAAGTCTTAGTCCGTAGGGTTCATTATTGAGTTGGCCCACCCTTTGCAGCTATAACAGCTTTAAAGTTATTGTAAAAACTCTATTACTGTATTTAAAAAAATATATATCAAACATGTTATACTTACCTCCTCTGTGCAGTTGGTTTTGCACAGAGCAGCCATGATCCTCCTCTTCTGGGGTTCCCTCTTTGCTGCTCCTGGCCCATCCCTCCTATTGAGTCCCCGCTCAGCCAGCAGCTTCCTATGGGGGCACCTGAGCCGACTCAGAGCTCTGTGTATCCATTCAGACACGGAGCCCCAACCTAACCCCACCCCCTCTCTTCCCTGATTGGCTGTCTAATTATGCTTAACAGCTGAGGGAGCCAAAGGTGCCACTGCTGTGTCTTAACCAAACAGGAGAAGTGTCCTGGATGGCTAAGACATTCATGGACAAGATAGAGCTGGGGCTCAGGTAAGTGTAATGGATCCCCGTCACAGTCCGCTTGAGTGCTTCCATCAGAACACTGCTTCCTCCAATTCAGGCCTTCAGATATCAGATTTTACAGCCAAATATTGTAACCAAGATCCAGACAAGACTATATCCGTAACACAGCTTGAACATGGACTGTTTATTTTGAGACCTCACACAAATATATACACCAGAATGACAATACAAACTGGAACCTAATTAACATGAGCTAATTAACTAACCATTTAGACAGCCTAGGTGACTCCGAGGCATGACCTTTCAGGACAGAATTGCCGTCTTTTAGCTCAAAAGACACAATCAACATTATCATAAATATGAACACAGAAAACCTTCTCACAATAGCAGAAGCTAATTACAATTAACAATACATACAATGATTTCCCCCCTCAGCCTAGTAGGCAACAAACTATAGTAGAAGTAGACTGTCCAAGTCCTACTCTGTCCTAGAGGCCTGTGATCAGCTCTTTATATATATCCTAGGAGACATTGTGGATAAATATTACTGTTATATTTAATTAACCACCTTCTCATTGTCCATTAAACAATTGTCCATCATTTTTCTCATTCACCCTGTGCCCCTAATGGATACAGGGTAACTTGGACATAGGAGGTGCATGGGGAGCTGAAACAAGGGTTTCCCAATCTCTCCAAGGGCTTCTGGGTTCCATGGGCCCTCCTGTCACAGTAAGTAATTAGGGGGTGCTGGAGGGGCTGCTACACACAGAAGGTTTTTTTTATCTTAATGCATAGAATTCACCTTCTGCCTTTACAAATCCTTCAACTCTTCTGGGAAGGCTGTCCACAAGATTTAGGTGTGTCTAT
The DNA here is from genome assembly GCF_037356315.1 of Lithobates pipiens. Classification (NCBI taxonomy): domain Eukaryota; kingdom Metazoa; phylum Chordata; class Amphibia; order Anura; family Ranidae; genus Lithobates; species Lithobates pipiens. Next base: position 487,800 of record NW_027507718.1, on the reverse strand, counting down.
GGGAATGTTTGACCATTCTTCCAGAAGTACATTTGTCAGACACAGATGTTGGATCAGAAGGCCTGGCTCACAGTCTCCACTCTAATTCATCCCGAAGGTGTTCTATCAGGTTGAGGTCAGGACTCTGTGCAGGCCAGTCAAGTTCCTCCACCCCAAATTTGCTCATCCATGTCTTTATGGACCTTGCTTTGTGCACTGGTGCACAGTCATGTTGGAACATGAAGGGGCCACCCCAAACTGTTTCCTCAAAGCTGGGAGCATGAAATAGTCCATAATGTCATCGTATGCTGACGCCTTACATAGTTACATAGTAGGTGAGGTTGAAAAAAAGACACAAGTCCATCAAGTCCAACCTATGTGTGTGATTATATGTCAGTATTACATTGTATAGCCCTGTATGTTATAATCATCCAGGTGCTTATCTAATTGTTTTTTGAAAAATATTGATGCCCCCCCGCCTGTAGAAGGGAATTCCACATCCTTGCCACTCTTACAGTAAAGAACCCTCTACGCAATATAAGGTTAAACCTCTTTTCTTCTAATTTTAATGAGTGGCCACGTGTCTTATTAAACTGTCAAATGTTTTTGCAAAATCCAGATACAACGTGTCTTCGGGCCTTCCTTTATCTAGATGGCAGCTCACCTCCTCAAAGCCCTTGTACACACGGTCGGAGATTCCGATGACCAAATCCGTCGGAATAACTCGGACCGATTAATTCCGGACAAGGTCCGGAAGTGATGTTGCATACACACGGTCGGACCAAGTTGTCGGAATTTCCGGTTGCCAAGAATGCGGTGACGTAAGCCACGTACGGTGGGACTAGAAAAGGGAAGTTCAGCACCACGTCCGGCACCCTTTGGGCTCCTTGTGCTGATCTCGTGTCTATCGCGTGTTAGTAGAAGTTTGGTGAGAGACAATTCGCGCTTTTCAGATTAGTGATTCAGATCGCTACTGCTCTTCGGTTTGTGCTTGTCTTTGTGTATCTGATAATCAGTGTGTGTAGTCAGTAAGTATTTGCTTCTCATTGTGGACTATATCTTGGTATAGTACGCTTTGATTTGCATTTCTTATTGTCTGCTTGCTTCTGCTATTCAGTTCGTTCTTTCAGGCATTGCTGTTTATCGGTGCTTTCTGTTGTCCGTTCTGACGAGCCGACCGTTTTCAAACCATGTTTTGTCTACGTACTCGTCGTAGAGTTTGTGCTGTGCAGGGGCTTCGTGTTGGGGTTGTTACTTTGACACAAGCCCGGTCCATGAACAGGGAGGGGAGGCGTTTGTGGACCAAGAATTGGTTGCGCCAGAGTGACCAGTTCTCGTACATGCCTTTGCTCCGTGAGATCCGGGAGAATAATCCTGATAATTTCAGGAATTATCTCTGGACCCCGTTTTTCACTGTCTACTGGCTTAGCTGACCCCTTATATCACCAGGCAGGATACCTGCATGCAGCATCACTCCGGAGGCTCATCACCACGTTGCGCTACTTGGCAACAGGGAGAAGCCTTCAGGACCTCAAGTTCTCTACAGGCATCTCCCCCCAGGCTCTGGGGATCATTATTCCAGAGACCTGTCCTGCCATCATTCAGGTCCTGCAGAAGGACTATATGAAGGTAAGTTTTATCCTTTAACATCACATTCTATGTATTGAATGATTTCTAATGTCTTGCATTTATTTCCTCATTCCTTAATTACCATCATTGCAATATGCTCTAATTCATATGCTCTGCCCCTTTGTCCTCATGCAGATTTGCCTCACTAACTTCACCACCATGCTCTTCTTGGCCCATAAAACTATAGTCTAGTCACTTACCAATGTCTTTTGTCAGCTCCATAGTATTGCTTTCCCCTAAACACCCCCTAAAATGTCTACAAATGTGATGTGTGTGCTTCAATTCATGCAGAGTGACATTTTTTTTTGGTTGTGCCTAACTCATTAGGAACCCCCCTCCCCCCAACTGCTACCTCAGCTGATAGCAATCTTCTATCTGCTGACTTTACCAAACCCAATACACACTATACCTACCTATTTTATGGTCACATTTATGGATGAATTCACCAAAGCATGTAGTACAAGGGCCTGCCTCAATACTTTCAAATGCTTTTTTTTTTTTTTTTTTTCCCTATAATTATCTTGATATGTAATAGCAGAATGTCAAAATGTGCTTCCATTTTGTTTTCTTTTTGGTATTATGACACTTCTTACCTGTCCGGTGGGCTGCCAATAGTGTAACTAAGGAGGGGCTTCCCAAAGTAGCACACATTATTTAGGCATTCAGTTCTCAATCAAGTGGAGAGGATTACCTGTCCAAAACACCCCCCCCCTCATTTTTTTAGCAAGGGCCCATCAGATGGGGGGGATGGGGGGTGATGACTGAGGCTTTAAATACTCCGTTCCCAAAATGTTATACTAATCTTGGCCAAAAATGTTGGTGTCTAATCTGCTTGCAATGTTGATTTTTAAAATTACTAATTTTTGGTCTTGTTTCACTCCACAGTGTCCTTCAACACCACAGGAATGGCAGACTGTGGCCTCCCACTTTGCCAGTCATTGGCACTTTCCCAATTATGGAGGAGCAATTGATGGGAAGCACGTCCGCATCGTCCCACCCCCCAACTCGGGGTCATACTATTTTAACTACAAGGGGTTTCATAGTATCGTGATGTTGGCGGTGGTGTCTGCGACATATGAGTTTTTGTATGTGGACGTGGGGCAAAATGGATGGATGTCGGATGGTGGAGTGTTCTCCTGGACGGAGTTCTACTGGCGTCTCCAGATTGGCAGTCTGGGCTTGCCACCCCCAGAGGAGAATCAGGAAGGACTCCCATTCATCTTTGTCACGGATGAGGCGTTTGCCCTGGCGAACCATCTGATGCGGCCTTTCCCGATGAGGACCCTCACCCTGGACCAGAGGATTTTAAATTTCCGCCTGTCCAGAGCCCGAAGAGTGGTGGAGAACACCTTTGGAATACTGGCCAGCCGGTTCCGCCTTTTTTTAACGCCTATCCACATGGCGGAATACAAACTAAATCACATTGTGCTGGCATGCTGTGTTCTTCACAATTTTCTAAAAAGACATTCTGCAAACTATGCAGTCTCAGTTGTCCAAGAAGCAGACTTGCTGGAAAATGATAACCTCAGGGGCCGTGAACCTGCTCATCCTGGCTTGCCCCCCCAAAGCGCCTGTGAGGTTAGAACCCAATACATGGACTACTTTGTGGGTAGGGGGCCATTGATATGCCAGACAATGTCTGAGCGGCATTTTCAGAATACATTTTTCTTTGAAACTGCTTCATTTACTGCTTGGCTTGCTTTTAGGTGTCTCCTATGTAAATTTATGTTTTTTCTTGTTGTGCCTTTTTCACCAACAGTGCAAACCCAAGTTCTGAGCGAGATGAGGGGACAGTCTCTTCTTCAGATAAGCTTATTATGTTGTGGGTCTGCTACACACACACCTTGTTTTTGGTAACTAATGTATGTAGTGCATTACTGACCAAAATCGTGCTCATTTTCAGCACCATGGCAGGAAAATGGCATGATTGTCAAAATTAACACATCACTGTGGGTGTTTTTTTTACTAAAGGCACATCCACTATGCACTACAAGTGCACTGCAAAAGTGCACCTGAACCTGCACTTGGAGTGCAAAGTGGAGTTACCTTTAGTAAATAACACCCATTCTCACCGGAAACAACAATTTTACTCCAAATACATCATTTGCGCAATGAAAAAGGAAGCCACACATTGTTCATAATTTTAATTTTTAATCAAAGCACACTCACGTGCGTTTAGAAAAAGGGTTTTACAACAAACCAACAAATTGAGTGTATCAAAAACATTCTTTCAGGTACTTTCTGTTTACTTGGTGTTTTTGTGTAAACAGGCATGTATCAAAACGTAACATACAGAACACAGGAACTTACAAAGTTCAACTTTGAAAAGTGAAGACAATATCAGACATGAGTATGTACAAACTGGGCTGATATTGCCTTCATCACATGGGGTGTCACCCCTGGAAAATCCAAATTTGGAAGATGCACAGAGTGTGTCAACATGTGCTATCTCCCATCATGGGGGATCAATGTACATGCTTTGGGGCTGCAACCCCTTCATCTCAGCCACTTTACACAAAACACGTACATTGATCCCCCATGATGGGAGATAGTGCATGTTGACATACTCTATGCATCTTCCAAATTTGGATTTTCAAAAAATACAAAAGTTGTTGATTAAAAGCCAAAAAATAAAACCCTAGCTAGTTTGGGCTGTTTCACACTCTACCCAAAACATCTTCATTTTATTTTTAACATCATTGATGTTTTGCTGTATATTTTCTGAATCCCGATTGCACCCCATTATCTCTTCAATCAGGATCTGGGCACTTTCACTGGTAAAATGTGATTCTTCCACATCACCTACAAAACAAAGCAAAAAAACACACCATGTATTAAAAATATGGTGACATACATTGATGAGCTTACCGGAAGCTGTGTTCTCCGACACTCACCTGTTGTGGTGACAATTTGTCCAACTTCAATGATCTCTCCTTCTTCCTCCTCCTCCTGCTCCTCTGCTTCTGGTTTTTGAATTTTGCCTTCTTTGGGAGGGGTGTGGTCCCTGGTGTCCTCATACTTGCTGAGTCTTCTCTCCCCTATGAGAATGTAAAAAAAGAATAATTAGCACACAGAGGGCAGAATTAGGAATATGAAACATTGCTTGGAAGGGTTGTACAATTGTATTTTTTGGCCGAGTTCCAAGGTGAGAACATTATTGTGGACACTTTGTTAAGCTGGAATACTTACCTGCAGAACGATGTTACTTACGAACGAATGAAACCATGAACTTGAAAGTGGCCATTTTAAAATGCACAACATGAAATCAAAGCACATGGAGCAGTATGCAAGTGAGAATAATCAAATGAACACACGACAACTACTTACTTTTTTGAAGAACATGCTTGATCCTTCTGTACTGATCGTGCTCCCTCAGTTTCAGGTCTGACCAGCGTTTTCTCAGTTGATCCTTGGATCGGCGTACCCCAAAATTCTTCTGAAGACTCTTCACAACTTTAGTCATGATCTTGGCCTTTCTGATATTTGGGTTGGGGTAAGGTCCATACTTCCCATCATAGTCGGTCCTGTTCAATATGCTCACCATCTCCAACATCTCTCCAAAAGACATATTTGAGGCCTTAAATCTTCTCTTCCTGGATCGGGATGTTTCTGGATCTGGGTTTTCCTCACCCTCCTCCTCGTTAGTGGAACTGTGATTGCGCACCTGCATTCTCTCCGCTATGTGCTCTCCCCACTGCGCCGAAAGCGAAGGGGTGGGGAATAGTCTAGAAAGAACGTCAGGGGCGGGCGGAGTTTCACGCATGCGCACTGTATATAAAACGCAACACGCGTGTGTTGTCCGTACGATCTGGGAACAGAGTGAGGAGCTGACGTGACAATCGTGCAAACGAAGGTAAAATTTTGAACTTGATACATCACTAGACTAGACTGCTTCTATCTAGGCCGATGTTGGGACAAGATTAGGAGGGTTTATCATGGCATTATTAATATTTTAGGGTTTGTCTTGTGTTGTGTCTTGCAGAGAAGATGGATCCATTCAAAAACCCCAATTTTATGGGTCTATTCCTGGAACTGTACAGGGAGATGCCCTGCCTGTGGCAGATCAACAACCAGTTTTATTACGACAGAAGAAAAAGGAAGGCAGTGCTGGAGAAACTTCTTTCTTTGGTGCGGATCATGGTCCCCACGGCAGACATGGCCTATGTGACTAGGAAAATTGGTGTAATGAAGAGTACATATCTCAGGGAGAGAAAGAAGCACCTGGAGTCCTTGAGATCCAGATGCCGTTTATTACCCCAGGATGGTGTACTTCCAGAGGCTGCATTTTCTGGTAGACCAGGGGGTACCCAGGCCACCACTCTCCAGTCTTCCTTCAAGGCTTCCTTCACCCCCAGCTGAGGCTTCCAACATCTAACCTGGACCTTCCAGGCAGCAACATGTGGTGGGGCCCAGCTTGAGACAGGTATAGCATTGTTGAACATATTTCTTGTCGTACATTTAATGATGTTAACTAGATGTTATTATTGATCAGTAAGTTGGGATTTAACAAAGTGGTTTACATATCAATAGACAGTAGTGACCAACAATGAAAAATGCTGGGCTCAGAATGATAGTCTGTTCTATTTGGTAACATTCAATTTGCAAAAGTCATGAGCTAAAAATGGTGTGATTGATGAGCAAAAAACTAAAACTATGTCCCATTTTCATGCACAGGAATACCTCAGTCAGGGGGAGGCTGTGGCAAGTGGCAGCCAGGAGGTCGACCAACGCCCTCCTTCTCCTCCTCCTGCAACAACTACAGGAGCCCAGCCACAGCCTGGAAGGATGCCTGGTGGAAAGTGACTAAGGAAGACGAGAGAGTGATGGCCTGGGTTCAGTCTGGTCTGACAGAAGATGCAGCCTCTTGAAGAACCACATCCTGGGGACATAGATGGCATCTGCTTTTCCTGATCTCTAGGACTTCTGGACCAGACTTCTCTCCCTGAGATACAGTATGTACTCCTCAGGCCACCAATTTTTCTTTTTCTAATTATTTCATGTCTGCCCTGAGGGCCAAAGGCTGCGCTAAAGTAACAAGTTTCTCCAGCGCTGCCTTCCTCTTTTTAGTTTATTAAGACCTAAATAAAGGTTTTTTTTTGTTTGAAGGAATACTTGCGTATGTGTTTTCCTTCCAAAAGGCCAGTTTATTTGTGAGTAGGCAGGTACATTTCAAAAATACAAAGTGAAATGAATAACAAGGGGCACCAACACCAAACAACCTCCTGTAGATTAAAAAAGAAAATATAAAAAATATAATAATGTTGTTGTGATAAGTTGAAACCCAAAACACACCCCAAAAAATGGAAAGATGAGCAAACTGTCAAAAAGGGAGATGTTTAGGAAAAAATAAATACAATTCAGCCAAAAAAGAATAAACAAAATATAAAAGTTTGTAGATGTGATGATTTCAAAAATTGTATTGCTGAAATGAGTAAAAAAGAGTCATGAAGTACGTTCGGGAGAAGTGTGTGTGACTATGAGCATCAAGTTCCTTCTTGCAGCATTGTAAAGAACAAGAGAATGCGCTTCATGAAAGAATTTTTAACATTGCAGCGTGACGAATGTGCTATATAGATTGCGAGCAGTAGTTTTACCTGAACGAGCGCTTCCGTGTCCGAATTTGATTGTGAGCATGCGTGGCACCTTGTCTGTCGGAGTAGGCTACACATGATCGGAGTATGTCCGATCGTAGCATTTTGTCGGAAAATATTTCTGGCAAGTTGGAAAAGTTGGATATTCCGACGGAAACAGTCCGATGCAGACCACACACAGTCGGAATATCCGACAAAACGCTCTGATCAGAAACATTTCGACGGAATCTCCGACCGTGTGTACAAGGCATAAAAGGTTAATAGATTGGTTTGGCAAGAACGATTCTTCATGAATCCATGCTGATTACTGCTAAGGATACCATTCTCATTACTAAAATCTTGTATATAGTCCCTTATCATTCCCCTCTAAGTGCATGCATACTATTGATCTTAGACTAACTGGTCTGCAATTCCCAGGGATGTATTTTGTCCCTTCATTATTGGTGCTACATTGGCTTTTCTCCAATCACCTGGTACCATTCCAGTCAGTAGACTGTCCATAAAAATTAGAAACAATGGTCTGGCAATTACTTGACTGAGTTCCCTAAAGACCTTCGGGTGCAAGCCATCTGGCCCTCGTGATTTATTAATGTAAAGTTTTCCGAGTCTATTTCTAATTCTGTCCTCTGTTAGCCATGAGGGTGCTTCCTGTGATGTGTCATGAGGATAAACACTGCAGTTTTGATTATTGAAGCCCCTGATTCCCTCGTGAAGACTGAAAAGAAGAACAAATTCAATACCTTCACCATCTCCCCATCCTTTGTAACCGGATGTCCCTTTTCATTCTTTATGGGGCAAATATGGTCTATCCTCCCTTTTTTACTGTTTATATACTTAAAGAATTTATTGGGATTTTTTTTGCTCCACTGTGTGTCTTTCGTGTTCTACCTTAGCCACCCTAATTGCACCCTTACATTTCTTGTTGCATCCTTTGTTAAGAAGTTCCCTTCACTGGAACTAAGGGGCCAAGCCCAACCCCTGAGGGGCCAAGACCAACCCCTGAAAAACAAACCCACACCATCTGTGGCAGCCTGTCCATTAGGGGTGCATGGGCACTGCCCCCTATCCATGTGTCCAGCCCCCTAATATACATGCAGGGCAACTGATGCATGGATCCCAATGGGGTTGGAACGGCTCTAATAGGCTTAAAAAAAAGTGTGCGCTTAAAAAAAGGGTGGACTCGGGGTGCAGAGCTCTGTGTTGCAAGCCCACCCAGTTGTTTGACAATAGCAAATTAATATTCACTATTCTCACACTGATCCTCCTCCCAGCCAATCAGGAAGTGGGTCCTGAAATTGGCTGAAAGGACAGGCAATCCATTTCGATGCCTAGGAGGAGGAGGGAGAAGACGGTAAGTGCCGGGCTAGATAACTGGGGGGGAGGGTGACCCAATCGATTGGGAGCAGTGGGGTGGCGGAGCCACCAGCTGAACCAGAGGGGGTGGTTGTTTACCCCCCAAAAAAACACCAGCCGCCACTGCACATCATAATCCCCCTCCACCAAATGATTTGGACCAGTGCACAAAGCAAAGTCCAAAAAGACATGGATGAACAAGTTTTGGGTAGATGAACCTGACTGGCTTGCACAGAGTCCTGACCTCAACCTGATGAAACACCTTTGGGATGAATTAACGCGGGGACTGTGAGCCAGGGCTTCTCCTCCAACATCAGTGCCTGACCTCACAAATGCGCTGAAGAAATTCTGGAAGAACGGTCAAACATTCCCATAGACTCTCCTAAACCTTGTGGATGGCCTTCCCAGTAGAGTTGAAGCTGTTATAGCTGCAAAGGGTGGGTCAACTCAATATTGAACCCTACGGACTAAGACTGGTATGTCATTAAAGTTCATGTGTGTATGTAAAGGCAGGCGTCCCAATACTTTTGGTAAGATAGGGTTTGTCAGTGCCGCTGACTGATTGAAAATTATAATATTCCGCCCTGACTAATCGACTCAGTTTGATCAAATCCTATCAAAATTGATCAGATGAGATGGTAAGGCTATTCAATTGTTTGTGGATTGGATTGTTTTGATGGAATCACACAAAATGCAGCAAGCTGTACTTTTTTTAAATGTACATAAAGGCAACACAATGGTATAAATGAGGTTTATTGAAATACGTAAACTTTTTTTGCATATGCATTTGTACTGCATTAAAAAAACATTTGAGTGCATCTGAGTGTTGTAAACAAGTCCTGATAGGAACTCAGAGGGCGAGTTTATTCTTCAGCTTTCCACACGGCCCTCTTGGAGAACAAAGCTCAGTAAACACGTGATTTATTGCTATGGGTGTGGGAGAGATATATACAAGAGACTGCTATAAGGAAGTGAAACATTACGAGACTCATCTAAGCGTGTCACAGAGGTAAGAATTTGTTGTATCTTTCTGACTTTTTAAGTCTAAAATGAATGAGGGATGTAGGGAGAAAGAAAGAAATAGGGAGGGAAGGAGAGAGAAGGAAGAAAAGAAAGAGGGATGGAGGGACGGCAGGCCCAGATCCTACACCACAATAGCAATATGTGTATTCCAGAAAGTTTATCAATCAGCAGATAAAGATACTCCAAACACCTGGTGTTAGCGCTCCAATCATCCCGACACCATGGTTGTTATGGTGTCAGGATGATTGAAGCGCATTATTTCTATTATTACCCCAGCAGAGTCCCTCCTTACATCAGGTGCCCTAGCAGAGTCCCTCCTTACATAAGGTGCCCCGGCAGAGTCCTATCCTTACATCAGTTGTCCCCAGCAGAGTCCCTTCTTACATCAGGGGTCCTCAGTAGAGTCCCTCCTTACATTAGGCGTCCCCAGCAGAGTTCCTCCTTACATCAGTTATACCCAGTAGAGTCCCTCCTTATACCATTGCCTGGGATGCAAACATGTGCTTAAAATTTGTTTGTCCTGGTGGACTCTGTGCACAGAGGGAATGGAGGTGACTTGGGGGTCCCAGAACTCTGATGGGGTAGACACTGTCACCCCTCTTCACCCGGGTGTGGGCCGCACCCCGGTAGTGACGCCACTGGTGATTTGTTCTCCACGACATTTACAGAAGACCAGCTTGTGGAGGCTGAAGGGAAGAACCAAAAGGCAGATCCTGGGTTGTGCCTCTTGTTTCTTCCTCACGATAGCCGGTCTTCTTGTAAAATGGCGGCCAGCGGAGACAATTTACCAGTGTCGGCTGTGAACCTCTAGTGGCGGCGGTGAAAAATTAGGAAATGCTGATTTTCCTGGGACATTTCCTGGGAAATGGTAAGTCAGGGACAAAGGTATAAATACCAGGAATGTCTCTGGAAATTCAGGATAGTTGGCAACTATGGTCTATTAGGGGCACAGGGGGACTGAGAAAATGATGGACAACTACTTAATAGACACTGAGGATGTAGTTTGGATTACTTCAGATGGTCTCTGCCACCTTGGGACTCTGTAGACAGATGTATGTGAAAGGAAAGCTGATTAATGAGATCTGGAAAGTCTTCTGTTGTCTACTAGTCTGAAGAGCCTTTCACCCATTGGTAATTGTGCTAATTAATACACCTTTGTCTCCTAGCAAACTATTGGGGGATGTGTTTATACTTGTATCAATGTGTATTGTATTTTGCAAGTTTGAACCAGCAAGTTAGGCCTGAAGTTGGGATATGTGATTAATCGCAACATTGTCTGGGGGAATTGAGTCACCTAGGCTTGTTTAAGTGTCATGTTAATTTATGTTTCTGGTTACAGTTTGTATTGTTAGGGTAATATGATCAGACGGGGGAGTCCTCCCATGGTGTATATATGCTGTGTTAGTTGGTCAAATAAAGTTATTCCATGTTCCAGTTTAGCAGCCAGTCCTGCCTAGTTCTTGGTTGCAAGCGACTATAATATCTGATATCGATCTTCGTACTGGAGTAAGCGGTGTACTGACAGAAGCACTCAAGGAAGTTTAGTGTACTCGGACCTAAGTTGTTGAAATTGTTTTCCATTAAAACTGCGTTTTAATTAATCACCATTTTCTTTTTGAAGATCGAAGGTTTATATATAATAAAGTGCTTTGAATTTCAAAACCACAATGCATCTGCAGTTGATATGACATCACGCCAGAAAACACTTTTCACGAGAGTCATCTAAAAAAGAGCTACGAGGGTGCAGATTTCTGCTCCAAGTCAAATCTGAATAGAAAACAAATTAAAGGAGTAATATGCCAGACAGTGAGTGGCAAGGGAAGCCAGCCTTATACCCATGCTCCCTCATTGACATGCATGTCATAGCACAATGGACACTGTGCAATGGGCCTATGTTTTACTTAGTTGCATGGCTGGTAAGGTTAAATAAGGACACCAATCAATCTATGAGGGCATGTATTAGGGTTGCCCCCTGTCCAGGACAGTTCAGGTTTTGAATCATGTGTCCGGGTTTCAGTCCACCTGAAACCCAGACACATCATTCAGACTGGAAATAATAGGGCAGGGATTGGCAGTGTGTGTAAAAACACCATCTGATCCAATGAAGACAACCAAAAAAAAAGGAAAACCTGGTGCTCAAGGCACAGTAATACCCTTCTGGATTTTATAGACCAGGTAATGTAGTAGAAAAAAGATATTTTCTATTATAAACATACAGTAAAATTGCATAAGCAAAAGGGTAGACATTACATGATAAAAATGTGTATATAACACATCGCATGTATTATCAAAATGACATTGGTATGAAGCTCAGCTGCCCTGTAGACAGTGCTGTGCTAACAAGAACGCATACTACAAATGACTCCTAACATGTTTCAGACCTTGTAGTCCTCCTTCGGAGGCTTATGTCATTTTTTGAAAGTCATGAGTATTCTATAATATAAATATAGTAATACATTAGTAAAGTCATGAACTAGTATAACAGTTTGACAATAGTAATTAAACAAGAAAAATAATCAAAACGGATCTGCATCTCCAAACACGTTTGATAACAACAAAAGAGACTATACTTACAAGGATGAGCGAATCACCGATAAAAACAACCAGGGGGCCAAAGGTTGTATGCCTGAAGATTGAGAGCAAAACCGAGGTAAACCCCAGAGGGCAACCGGGTAAAGAGGAGCGGGAATGCACAGAGGGGCAGGAGAGCAAAGGGGAGGCACCTGTCCCAACTGTAAGGACCCCAGGTGTGTGGAGTCAACTCCTGACAAAATTCTGACCAACAAGCGGTGGAGTCTGGATGTATAATACAGTAGAGTGCTGTGTATGTTTTTCTGTATATGTATAAGAGAAAAAAAAAAGAGTATAAAAAGGGTACTCATAGAACATTGTAGAGATGCAGATTGGTAGACACAGTAGAGATGGTTATCTGAAAGCTTCACCCCAAGCAATACTCTGCTGAATAGGGTGGAACAGATAAGGGAAGGTAGATTTGAATTTGCCAAAGCAAAGTGAGACAGAAGTTTGCCGACCTGTTCAGAGCGCAGCACGATTCCAGCATGCACAGTAGGAAACCGGCTGCGAAGCCACAAGGCTTCACTGCTGGTTTTCCTTAGCCAGCACCCAAAAGCCGATTCAAGAGTCAGCTCGGGTGAGGACACTGCTGGATGCCTGGACAGGTAAGTGCCCTAATAGTAAATGTCAGAATGTCAGCAGCTACCATATTTGTAGCTGCTGCTTTTTTTTCATTTTTGGGGCGGGCGCCCGACTCCTCCTTTAAGGACCCCTGACAGCATTATAGTTGAAATAAAGGAATTCATATACTGAATAGTAGTTTAGTGCGCAAGCAATATTTCTTTACTATACAATGGTTCTTTAAATATGAACTGTCTGTGGTCAAATCCGTCTTTCCTTCTTCTTCCGTTTTAAAAAAAATAAAAACTCTAAAAATGTCAGCACTTTAAAAAAAATGCTGGGTTATGAAATGGTAGAGTCCAATAAGGTGAAAAAAAACTCTGTTTGCTAATCACATACTTCTGCCTTGTGTTCTGTAGTGTATCGTCACATCACCACCATGGCATCACTGTGGATGTCTGGGATGTGGGCTAATATACCCCTGGTGAGGCTGATTGAGATCAATTGCCTCTCTGTGCAAGTGAAATCAGCTGGTGGTCAGTGTGACAGATCGCGTCGCTCGACCAATTGAAACCTCAATCTGTCATGGAGTCTCTCAGCACGATGACGTGTGGCGCAAGCCCATCCCAAGGGGCTAGGCCACATCCCGTGTCACCATACCACCGATGCACATGTAGCCCGCCGGTCTGTGCCTCACAGTGAAGCGCAAACAGGAAAGAACCTGTCATCAGGCAGGCTCCAAAGGGCAGAGATGTCCCAAGTGCGGCCGTCAGACAGGAATGTGGCTCGGAACAGGGATTGACAGGAAGGTGGGGGGGCAGTATGTGCTCCTCATTACTATACTCTTTGGCATGCCCAAAGGTGTCCCAGGTCTGTTACAATTCTATAGTATATGCTAAAACAAAAAAAAATTTAACTGTGCGCCACTAAAGTGTTCGGGTTTAGCTTGAAGAAAAAGTGACAACCTTAATCCCTACAAGAGGGTGGTGTCCGTGTGTCACTCGTGCTCCCCCTTATGGGATTCATAGTGGTAAACGGGTCTTTCCACGGATATCTCACTCTCCTAATGCCGCGTACACACGATCAGACTATCCGACGGACTTAGTCTGGCGGACAAACCACCGGATAGTCAGCCAGACTTTCCGAATGAGCGGACCTGCCCACACACGACCAGACTTTTCAGGCAGACTAGGTCCTCCAGACTATGGCAGGAGACCACCGTACTTATGAAATTAACGGACTTGCCCCCACACGGAGGAAAGTCTGTTCATTTTGAACGCGGCTCCTAGTAGACGAGACAACATTAACGTGTCGCTGGCCCCGTCACCTGGTATGGACTTAAAGGGGAAGCCCTACACCGAAAAAACAGTGTGGGGGTCCCCCCCAAGGTCCATATAAGACTCTTATCCGAGCACGCAGATCGGCCAGTCAGGAAAGGGGGTGGGGACGAGCGAGCGCCCCCCTGAGCCATACCAGACCCCAAAGCACCTTGTCCCCATGTTGATGAGGACAAGGGCCTCTTCCCGACAACCAATCAGGGTCTGCGGGCGGGGGGCTTATCGGAATCCGGGAGCCCCCTTTAATAAGCGGGCCCCCGGATATTGCCCCCCACCTTATATGAATGGGTATGGGGTACAATGTACCCCTACCCATTCACCTGTGCAAAAAATGTAAATAAAACACAACACACAAGGGTTAAAAATAATTTATTGCACAGCTCCGGGGATCTTCTTCCATCTTGGGGGGGTCTTCTCGCCGGACTCCTCCGCTATCTTCTGCTAGCTCTTTTACTAGCGGAGGAGCCCGGCTTTCTTCTTCGCCGCCACCCGGGGGTCTTCTTCCGACTTCGGGAGTCTTGTCCCCCTCTTCGGTTCTTCTTGCAGGGCCTCCGCTTTCTTCCTTTAGCTGTTTTACTAGCGGTGGCCTGGTCTTCTGTCGCCGCTGCCGTCTCTTCTTCCGACTTTGGGGGTCTTGTTCCCCTCTTCGGTTCTTCTTGCCGGGCATCCACGCCTTCTTCCAACTCTTTCACAAGCGGTGGCCCGGTCTTCTATTGCCGCCGCCGCCTTCTCTTCTTCCTGTTCTTCTTGTTCTTCTTATTCTTCTTCCTTGAGATGTTGACTCAACGCTCTCTCTGGCCGCAATGACAGGGACGCGGTGTGCGGCGACTTATATAGGGACATCGCCGGGTGATGTCCTCGCCCATTATGATTTCATAGTCCCAGCATCCTCTGGGACTGTGACATCATAAGGGGCTGGGACATCACCCGGCGATGTCCCTATATAAGTCGCCGCACACCGCGTCCCTGTCATTGCGGCCAGAGAGAGCGTTGAGTCAACATCTCAAGGAAGAAGAAGAGAAGGCGGTGGCGGCGATAGAAGACCGGGCCACCGCTTGTAAAAGAGCTGGAAGAAGGCGGGGTGGCCCGGGAAGAAGAACCAAAGAGGGGGACAAGACCCCTAAAGTAGGAAGAAGACCCCCGGACGGCGGCGGCGACGAAGAAGAAAGCCGGGATCCTCCGCTAGTGAAAGAGCTAGTAAAAGAGCAGAAGATAGCGGAGGAATCTGGCGAGAAGACCCCCCAAGACGGAAGAAGACCACCGGAGCTGTGCAATAAATCATTTTAAAAACATGTGTTGTGTTTTATTTTTACACTTTTTTTTCACAGGTGAATGGGTAGGGGTACATGGTACCCCAATACTCATTCACATAAGGTGGGGGGCCGGGATCTGGGGCACCCTTATTAAAGGGGCTCCCGGATTCCAATAAGCCCCCCACTTGCAGACACCGACAACCAACGGCAAGGGTTGGTGGGAAGAGGCCCTTGTCCTCATCAACATGGGGACAAGGTGCTTTGGGGTGGGGGGCTGCAGGGCCCCCCTTCCCCAAAGCACCCCCCCATGTTGAGGGCACGCGGCCTGGTACAGCTCAGGAGGGGGGCCGCTCACTCGTCCCCATCCCCATTCCTGACCGGCTGGGTAGCGTGCTCGGATAAGGGTCTGATACGGACCTAGGGGGACCCCCACGCCGTTTTTTCGGCGTAGGGCTTCCCCTTTAAGTCCATACCAGGTGACGTGGCCAGCAATGTGTCAGCGATGGCTGGATTGTCCGCCGGACTGCGACAGTTTTTGAGTCAAATCTGCTTTCTAAGTCAGCAGGACTTTTGGGTAAAAAAAAGGACAGATTGTCCGTCGGACTCTGGTCCACCGGACTTTTCCGCCAGATAGTTTGATTGTGTGTATGCGGCATTAGGGTAATTGGTCAAGCAGGTATCATGTAGGGATAATAAAACGCCTCCATAGCATGATTCTGTTTAATAAATAGAAGATAAATATTGCACTTCCATCAGGTAACAGACAACAAGCATTGAAAAGCAGGAAGTCCAGGGCATCGATGTGCTCCACAGACCTGAACGGGATGTGACATAATGACGCTCTAGCTCCGTCACATCTGGTTCAGGCCCGTGGATCGCAGAGAGCGCCAGACTTTTCAATGCTTGTTGTCTGTTATTCATGAATTCTATAGGCTGGTTACTTTAGATCAGGCATGTCCAAAGTCTGGCCCGTGGGCCAATAGCGGCCCACATTCCGGTTTGATGTGGCCCCCACTTGCAATTTGCATATATATCCTTCTGTGGCCCCCAAACTCGGGCGTGTTATGGTTTTTGTAACTATATATATAGCTCTCTCTTCTTTAACCTGACAAATCCCAGAGAGCCACTCAGGGTTAGGAACTTGTTGCTGTATATATATATATATATATATATATATATATATATATATATATATATATATATATATATATATATATATATCTTGCTTCCCCGAAAATAAGACCTAGCGTAATTGTCGGTGATGGCTGCAATATAAGCCCTACCCACCAAATAAACCCTACCCTGTCTTCCCAAAAATAAGCTATAAATCCCTCAGGATCCACTGGCTCCACCTGGTGGGGAAAAAACAGTACACCATACAAAACTGGATACTTAACCAAAAATATTTTTACTGCAAAATATTTGAACAGGTGATTACAGAAATTGTGCTGTCATCCCAACATAGGATGACAGCACAATATATTTCAGTATAAAACAATATAAAATGTATATTTATATATGTGAACCTGGGAGCTCCCCTACTTTAAAGCTATACGTGAGATCTCACTTAAAGTACCTTGTCCAGATCTTCTTTCTTCGCTGGCTAAGTCACTCCTTTGTTATTTGTAATCTAAAGTCTATAGAGGGTTAAGCTGAATTGCTCCTGTGTAACTTCAATAACATATTTACAGCGCTTGAGGCACCAGGGTAGATAGGCCTCAAGCCTGC
This sequence comes from Lithobates pipiens, assembly GCF_037356315.1. Classification (NCBI taxonomy): domain Eukaryota; kingdom Metazoa; phylum Chordata; class Amphibia; order Anura; family Ranidae; genus Lithobates; species Lithobates pipiens. The sequence continues at coordinate 470,772 of NW_027507718.1, read as the reverse complement.
TCAGTGTCAGTTGCTCTGCTACTCCTCAGTGGAACTACAGATTCCAGTGAGGCCTGTATGTGAGTCTAACTGCATGCAAAAGTTAACAAACGGTGGGCCGTAACCCACTCACCAACTGGATCAGAGTTCTGTGTGATCACTGTGGTGCGGGGACTGTAGCTTGCTTCTAAGTCAGCTGGGCCAGATGCTCTGTACCGCTCCGCTGGATGGATCTATTCCTCCGATACGTCGATGAGTGTCTCTGGGCCTTGTCAATCCGGTCACCGTCTCTCAGGCTCCGTCAGGTCACTTCACAAATAAACAGGTCTTCTCTACGTAGCAACTGTCTGCCGCTATCTCCGGGAAGCCTACTCACAGATCCGCACAGGCAGGCAACGTGATGCCAAAAGACCTAAAATGGCCGCTCGGGTTCCTTTTATCTTCTACCCAGCATGCACTGCATAAGAGAGTGTTCATGGGTAGGTCACACAGACTCCTGGGTAACAAGGTCAACCTCTGAATCAAAACACAGTCACTTCCTGTACAAGTCTTTAGGTTGTTCCGAAATAACAATACACAAGTGCATTACCTATATTTAGTCACTAGATGGCTCTGGATAACGGAACCACAGTAATGTCCATGAACCTTACATTACTATGTATATAACCACATCAATAAGTAAGGATGTCAGCGCTATACACTCCCCCTACTTTAGCTCTTTGGACCCCAAAGAGGCTCAAATTGCTAGCTCTATCCGGTATTTTAGCTTCAATATGGTCATATAATATGGACAGAGGAGCTTCCCACCTGTTGTCATATGAAGGGGAGCTATCCTGTGCACTCACAGCTGATACTACCATATCTGATACAGATTTGCCAAGGGGTGAGATGGGGCTGTCCCCTACTAAATCAGTAGTAGAGGGACCAGCAAGTTCAGGGTTTCTTTTGCTGATAAACTGGGATGCTTCAGAGCATTCGCCCAAAGTATCGTAAGTCTGCGGGGCGGGCGAATGTCTATCTTTGCTCTTGGCGATTTCTTTCTGACAAGTATCTTCAACCCCTTTCTCAGTGTCAGCAGGTGGGGTGTCATAGGATGCGCACGGTTAAAGCACTCCGGCGCACAGCTGTGTGCAAGAGGAATAAACAAGAGCACACAAGCACACACACACAGGGTGTGACCCCTCGCTGACCTATAAAGGAAGTGAGGTCATCCAAACACACTGCTGGTTTGTCTTCAGCTTCCTGTGATTCCCACGTCTGCTTCTGTTATCTGCATTACCCTTTGTGACCCAGATTGCCTTATCGACCTCGCTGATCTTCTCCTGACCCGACCTCTGGCTTGATCTTGGACTCCTGCTTTCTAACGTGTTTGACCCTCAGCCTGCATCTGGACTTACCTGCTGTCTCCTGTGTTCGACCCCCGGCTTGTCTTGGATTATCCTTCTGTCTCAGCGTTCCTGGTACTTATCTTCTGATCTGGACTGTGTTTGACCCCTGGCCTGTCTCCTGGATTCTGTCTTTGCCTTACGGACTTGCTACCAGGTTTATAGGCTTCGCTAACTTTTATCGCAGATTCATCGCCGGATTCTCTTCAATAGTCGCCCCCATTACTCAGCTGACCCGCCAACACACCCGATTTCAGTGGTCTCAAGAAGCCCAAGTAGCCTTTACCAAACTAAAGACCTTGTTCACCTCAGCTCCTATTTTACGGCATCCCGATCCAGTATTACCATTCGTACTGGAAGTAGATGCCTCAGAGACAGCCACAGGAGCCATCCTCTCTCAACGACAAGGGCCTAAAGCTTTGTTACACCCGGTGGCTTTCGCATCTCGGAAGCTAACCCCACCGGAGAGGAATTATGACATAGGCGACCGAGAACTATTGGCCATCAAGTTCGCCCTGGAGGAGTGGAGATACCTCTTGGAAGGAGCCACTCATCCCATCACAATATTCACAGATCACAAGAATCTTGAATATCTGCGGACTGCCAAACGCTTAAGACCCCGTCAAGCCCGTTGGGCGCTTTTCTTTTCAAGATTCCAGTTCCATATCTCGTACCGGCCCGGATCCAAGAACAACAAAGCGGATGCGCTCTCGCGCATGTTCCCTGAGTCTTGCCAGGTAACGGAGCCTAGTACGATCTTGTCTCCTCACAACTTCCTTCTACTCCCACAGCCTGACTTACTTACGGCCATCAAAACAGCTTCAGTCCATTGCCATGACCCAGTCCTATCTACCTTGGAAAAACGTGACAATCTGTTTTGGGCCCGAAACAAGGTCTTCGTTCCCCTTGAGATTAGGACTCAAGTTCTAAGGATTTGTCATGATCACAAATTGGCCGGCCACTTTGGGACACAGAAAACAGCGGAACTGATCTCTCGTTCTTTCTGGTGGCCAGGTTGGAGACAGGACTGCCAGACTTACATTGCCTCTTGTGTACCGTGCCAGCGTAGCAAGGGTCCCAAGATCAAGCCCTGGGGTCTGTTAAGGCCTTTGCCCATTCCTGACCGACCTTGGGCAGACATGTCAATGGATTTTATTGTGGAGCTACCGCCCTCGGAAGGTTTCACCACAATTCTGGTAGTAGTCGACCGTCTTTCAAAGATGGCCCATTTCCTACCTATGGTCGGTACTCCCTCTGCTCTGGAAACTGCCAATCTCTTTATTAAGGAGGTTGTCAGGCTCCATGGGGTTCCCAGCAGTATCACGTCTGATAGAGGTCCACAGTTTACCTCTAGATTTTGGAGAGAACTCTGCAAGATACTGGAAATCAAGATCTGTTTGTCATCGGCATATCATCCCCAAAGTAACGGGCAAACGGAACGGACAAACCAAACCCTTGAGCAGTATCTTCGCTGCTTTTGTTCAGGATCTCAAAATGATTGGTCGGCCCTATTGCCATATGCAGAATTCGCCTACAATAATTCTATTCATACAACTACCAACCAGACTCCCTTTTGGATCAACTGTGGGTTTCACCCTTCTTTCCTCCCTAACTCCATCCCAGAATCCACTGTTCCTGCGGTCCAAGATCGGATAGCCGCCATCCAATCTAATTTCCAAAGGATCCAGGAGACCATACAGAAGGCCCAGGATGATTACAAAAAATACCATGATAGGGGAAGGAAGGAGAACCCTACCTTTAAAATTGGCGAGGAAGTCTGGCTATCTGCCACTAATCTCAAACTTCCTTGTCCCACACGCAAGCTGGGTCCCAGATTCATAGGACCATTCAAAATCAAAAGGGTAATAAATCCTGTAGCCTTTGAACTAGCCCTCCCTGAATCATACAGGATACACCCTGTTTTCCATGCCTCCCTTTTGAAGCCATTGGTTCCTAGTCCTTTTCCTGGAAGGGAAGTGCCTCCTCCTCCACCCATCAAGATCGATGGAGAAGATGAATTCGAAGTAGAAGCTTTACTAGGATGCAGGAAAGTCGGTAGACAAATACAATACCTGGTAAAATGGAAGGGGTATCCTTCAGAAAATAACTCCTGGGAACCATCCAAGAACCTTCACGCTCCCAAATTAATAAAGACATTCCATCAGCAACATCCGGAATTGATGGCTAGCTTGGGCGTCCGGAGGCCGCCCCTCGGGGGGGGCACTGTCATAGGATGCGCACGGTTAAAGCACTCCGGCGCACAGCTGTGTGCAAGAGGAATAAATGAGAGCACACAAGCACACACACACAGGGTGTGACCCCTCGCTGACCTATACAGGAAGTGAGGTCATCCAAACACACTGCTGGTTTGTCTTCAGCTTCCTGTGATTCCCACGTCTGCTTCTGTTATCTGCATTGCCCTTTGTGACCCGGATTGCCTTATCGACCTCACTGATCTTCTCCTGACCCGACCTCTGGCTTGATCTTGGACTCCTGCTTTCTTTTTTTTTTTTTTTTTTTTTTTTTTATAATTCTTTATTTTTCAAATTTATCAAACAATCAAACAAACATTTCTTAACATTGTCTCCAATATTGAATCTCCTTTATTCCCTCCCCTCCCTCCCCCCCCTCCCCTTCTCACTCGATCCTTCCATTATTACAGTTCCTTAACATTCAAGTAGCTTCCAGTAATTGTCAGATTTTTTAAAATGTATCCAATGCTTCCACTTATTCAGGTACCTCTCCTCTGTGCTTTCTGACTTGGAAATCGTAGCTTCAATATTTCTTATGTTTTCCAGTCTCTCAACCCATTCCCTCATTGTGGGGGGGTCCTGACTTTTCCACTTCCGTGGGATCAAAGCTTTAGCGGCGTTCAACAAGCAAGGGATCAGGGACTGTTCAAACGCCTCCTCTCTATCTTCTGAGCCATGAAATAAACACACCCATGGATCCCTCCTAATTCTTTCACCTGTTATATTTAAACTTGCTTCTAATACTTTCCCCCAATATCCTTGTATTTTGGGACACTCCCACCATAAGTGAGCAAAAGACCCTACCGACAAGCATCCTCTCCAGCACCTAGAGGGGTTATCCTTACTAATCTTATTACCTTGTTGTGGGGTTATATACCACCTAGTCAGAAGTTTGTAGGACATCTCCCTTGTTTGTGAGTCTATTGCTACCGAGTACGTACGTCTCAATATTTTATTTCTTTGTTCATCATTACTTAAAGAGCCTATTTCCCTTTCCCATTTCCCCAAATACTCAGGATATTTATTTCCCTTTTCATCTATCAAGATTTTATATATTTTTGCTATCCTTTTTTCCAAACTATACCGGTTTATTAATAATTTTTCTAGGGGTCTCAACTTTTCCTTTCCCCTCAATGGGCATGGCAAGGACTGGGCAAAATAAAATAGTTGTGAGTATCTCCATTTGTCTAGTGACTTATGTCCCCATTTCCCAATAATTTCTTCATAAGTGCATAATCTATCGCCTACCATAACTTCGTGCAATCTTATACTATCTTTCATTGCCCACCTACTAAAATATACATACTCCTCCTGCCCTGGTCTAAAAAAAGAATTGTCCAACAGTGGAATTAATGGTGAATTGTGTGTCCAACCATATCTCTTATTTACTGTGTCCCAAACCCGCAGTGCATTTTTCGTCAGTGTACTTGTGTTTGCCGCTAATTCTCTAGTTTTTGCTGGGATCCATATTAATTCTCCTATTTTCTTTGTGCTTAAATTAACTTCTAATTCTGCCCAGTCCTTGCCCTCCCTGTTATATATCCAATCCGTAATACGGGATAACATAATAGCCTCATAATACTTTTTGAAATCGGGTAGGGCCAGCCCCCCTCTCTCTTTATGTCTGGACAGGATATGAGCTGCTACCCTCGCTGCCTTCTCCCTCCATATGAATCTTCTGATCATAGTTTTAAGTTTATTTAAATACATAGGGGATAACAGAACAGGAATCATTTGGCAGGTGTATGTAAATATCGGTAGGATAAACATCTTTATAACGTTTATTCTTCCTGTCCACGAAAGGGCTCTATATTGAATCCTACTCAGTTGTTGCTTAATTTTATTAAGGAGAGGGATATAATTAGCCTCGAACAGAGCCCCCATTTTTACCGTCAAATTAATTCCAAGATATCCTATTCCTTTCGAGCACCATCTAAACGGCAGCTTCCCCTGCAACGCCTTCTGTTCAGCTATCGATAAATTTAAGTTTAATATCTCAGATTTTGACATATTCACTTTGAAATTTGAGAGTTTCCCATATTTCATAAGTTCTTTCATAGCTCCCGGGATAGAAATCCTCGGGTTAGACATATAAAGTAGAAGGTCGTCGGCGAAGCCTGCCGTCTTATACTCCTTGCCCAGTACTTTTATTCCTTGGATGTCTTGATTTTTCCTAATAGCTGCCAGAAGAGGTTCTAAAACCATTATAAAAAGGAGCGGTGAGAGGGGACATCCCTGACGTGTCCCATTGAATAACTCAAGGGGGGGGGACAAAGATCCATTAATTCTTATTCTAGCTTTGGGATGGTCATATAGAGCTTCTATCCATCTTCTCATCCTTTCACCTATTCCAAAATATCTTAATGCCTCAAACAGGAAGCCCCAACTGACCCTGTCAAATGCTTTTTCAGCATCAATCGACACGAGCACAGTGGGGGCTCCCTGCCTGATTGCCTCCTGCATCAACATAATGGTTTTCAGGACATTATCCCTCCCCTCTCTTCCCTGTACAAAGCCCACTTGGTCTTTCTGAATCCAATCCGGTACATAGGGTCTTAATCGTTCCGTGATGATTTTAGCAAACAGCTTTATGTCCGAGTTCAGGAGAGATATTGGTCTGTAGCTTTCCACTGCCATAGGGTCTTTTGACTCCTTCAGAATTAATGCTATATGTGCCAGCGTTGTTTCTTCTCTAAACTTGTCCCCCCCCTCCCCCACCGCATTAAAGTACTCACATAATTTTGGCGCAAGTTGTTTTTGAAATTTCTTATAATATAGAATCGGGAATCCGTCCGGACCCGGACATCCTCCCGCTGCTGTATTTTTAATTGCTCTTTCCACTTCCTCGATCACTATTGGGGATTCTAACGAGGCCATTTCCTCTTGCGTTAATTTATGTATATCTAGCCCCCTCAGATAATCACCTATTTCCTCTCCGGTCGCACCCTCCCTCCTATGTTCAATATTATAGAGATCACTATAATACGCATGGAAGGTGTCTACTATTTTTTCCGGAATAATTTGTACCTCTCCCTTCTTATCTTTTACCTTTGAGATAAATGTTCTATTTTTCTTTTCCTTCACCTTCCTGGCCAACCATTTTCCTGATTTATTTCCCCAAAGATATCTCTCCTTATCTAGCATATGGTAAGCAGCTCTCCTCTCTTGCTCCAGGCATTCTTCTAGCTCACTCTTCATCCTTTTCAACTCCTGGCTCTCCGAACTTCCCTCTATTCTTCTATTCTGTTCCTGTCTCTGAATTTCTTCATATAATAGTTGCTTCCTTTTCCCCCTCTCTCTCTTCTTTCCAGCCCCAATCCCAATTAGTATGCCTCTCATTACAACTTTATGTGATTCCCACAATGTTGAGATGGAGATTTCCGGGGTGTCATTTAACCTAAAAAATTGTTCCATTTCCTGTTCGATCTTATCTATTGTTTCCTTATCTTGTAGTAATAATTCATTAAGCCTCCAGCTTGTCCCCGGTACACGCACCCCCCTCGTCTCTAGCTGGATCATTACTGGCGCATGATCAGAAGCCGTTATTGATTTTATTTCAGCCTTCCTCAACGCTGATAGAAGCTGAAACTCTAAAAAAATGTAGTCAATTCTAGAGAAAGAGCCGTGTACCGAGGAGAAGCAGGTATAGTCCTTATCTCTTGGGTGTAATGCCCTCCAAGCATCCTGCAATTGAAAGGCCGCTAAAGCTTTTACCAACTTCCTTTGTTTATCATTAGATGGCCCATATCCTCCCTCCCTGGTCTTCTCCCCCTTCGCGTCCATGTTCCAATTAAGGTCACCTGCTAAGATCAAATTCCCTTCCTTGAAGTCTTCTATCTTTTTTAACAATTTACTTAAAAATTTATCAGCATTCTTATTCGGAGCATAGACATTTAAGATTGTACATTTCATGTTTAATAACGTCCCTTTTACACACAAATATCTCCCCTCTGGGTCCACTAGACGCTTTTCTAGCTCGAATCTCGTTCCTTTACCAAAGCCTATCGCCACTCCTCTAGAGTAAGCAGAGGGAGAGTCCCCATATATCCACACCGGGAAGTCCACTGTGTTAATCTTAACACCTGAAATATGTGTTATGTGTGTCTCCTGAAGACACACCACATTTGCTCCCATATGCCTTAGTTCATCGTTAATCCTATATCTTTTCCTTTTTGTATTTAGACCCCTTACGTTGTATGTAACCACATTCAATACTTCCATGTTTTATTTGCGAGTGTTGATAACCTCATTTTCTGACGCGTCCAGTGAACCCAGTTAAGTATACTTTTACTGATTCTAAGGAAGGATCGAGTGAGATCCCCAATACATAAAAGAAAAAAAAAAAAACGAAAAAACAGAAAAACCTATAAAAAGCCATTCCCACCCTCTCCCCCCCCTTCCAAACCCTCCCCCCCCCCCCTGTCTTTTAACGGAACATCTCAAAAGATTGGGTAAGACCCCCCTTTTCCCGTTATTTCTATGGTTCTGGGCCGCCCCCCAACCTGGTTGGCCCTCCTCCATAGTTCCCCTGGGGTTCATGCAGGCCCTCAAACATAGGAGACCTCACCTCACTCGCCTCCCCCCTCCCCTCCCCCCAGTCCCCCTCCCCGCCCATAGTCCCTCTTCCTCTCTACCTAGTCCAAAACTCCTGAGTCCTCCCATTTTTAAGGGGTTTCCCTGTCAACCCTACATCCTCATCGTTTTCCCATTCTAGTTGCGGGGGAGGGTTTATACCCAACCGCTCACAGAAATCTTGTAGATCTTCCGGAAAACGGAGTACCGCGGAACGTCCCTCTTTCTTCCCAATTAAACATGATGGGAATCCCCATTGATAAGGGATATTTGCTGCTACCAACATCTCTGTGAGCGGTTTAAGTCGCCTTCTTCTTCTTAGGGTCTCTACCACCAAGTCTGAATAAATCTGCAACTCTACGCCCCCAAATGACAGCCCTGGGTTAGTTCTGATCTTTTCCATCACCTGAGTCTTTTCCTCCACATAATGGAACCTCACTATTACATCTCGTGGGTGTTCTGACCTCCTTCCCAAGGATCGTGTTATTCTATGTATTCTATCTATTCTTAAAGGTTCTGAGATTTCTCTATCTAAGAGTGGGTTGAATATTTGATGGGCCACTTCTTTGAGTGTAAGGCTATTATGGGACTCAGGGAGGCCTTTTATCCGTAGATTCTTTTTCCTAGTGCGATTTTCCTGGTCTTCTAATTTATGCATTAAGGCCCTATTTCCTTTCCGTAGTGCTATGACCTGCTCTCGCATTGCTTCTATTCTATGCTCATGGATCTCTACTCTATTTTCTATTTCCTCTACTCTACCCAATACCTGCCCGATATCCACCCTTATTGTGGCAATTTCTATCTTAAGGGAGGTTTCCATTTTTTCAAACATCTCTCCAAGCATCTCTTTTAGATATAAAGTCTGCTCTAAGGGTGGTGATTGCCCATTACCCCCCGGAGGTGCCCCTTCTTCCTCCATGACTTGCCTCCGCTCCTCCTGCGTTTCCTCCTGTCTTCCCCCTTCCCCCTGTGTAGGCCTTTCATTTTTCTGGCTCTCAGATAATTTTGCGGGGATACTCCTCTCTGGTCTACTTTCCCCCCCTCTCTGTCTGCTGGATCCCGCCCGCGTAGATTTCCCACTCTCCTTTTCTCTTATGGTGGAGTTGGCCGCCATATACCTTTGGATCCCCACGGGACTTGAGACTGGGGTGGACGGTTTTGCTTTACTCGATTTCCCCCTCATAATGCAAAAAGGCAAAAAAAAAAAAAAAAAAAGGGGAAAAGGCGGCACTGAGATGTAGGGGGGTTCTAGTAGTCACCAGACATCACTAATTTGCTCAACTATCTACGTCTGTCCCCACCTTTCTTCACTTAAGAGAGAGAAAAGCACAGGCAAAAAGCGCAGAAAGAGACAAAAAAAAAAAAAAAAAAAAGACACCATTTAGTCACAATAATATCGGTATAAGTCCAGGTATATTACATGGATAGGCTTCTTCGGTCCACCTGTTTCAGGAAAAAATAAAGTCCACTTTTCAAAAAAATTTTACTGCGGCCCATAGAAGACTTTGCTTTCAGGGGACCATATCGTAGTCTCTGATATTACCAGACCATCCGTTGCACAAGTTCACACTAGCAATATCATGCAGTATCTCACACAATTGTTCCCCTTCAGGCCTCTATTGTTCCATCAAAGAGCTTTCATAGCGCAATATTCACTATGGGTACTTTAGATAATTCTCCCACCTTAGTCTATGGGCGAGCATATGCAATAGTAAGGGAATAGTAAAGCTTCAGGAATACAGGGATTTCAACATTTCGGTAGCCCCTCGGCATTTAAATAGTTCTTCAATATAATTCCCGTGTCAAGGGCAGGTAACTCTCTTCCGGGATACCTATTGGGGGGGTTGCTGTTGGGCCCTCATTCCCTGAGTCAATCTCCAGACCCAGACCTCCATCCCCCTATCCCAGTTACCACACTCCCTTTACAGATAGCATATGCAGATTTCAGAGTGCAACTGTGTTGAGCCCTCACAGGCTGTCAGCTTACCACCTCACTGGCTCAGTCCTCAAAGCCTGTCAGTGTCCCTGCACTGTCTCGGCGGTCTTCCACCAACCTTTACTCTTCCAGTGACTCTGCCAGGGTACTGAAAAGGGAAGCGAGGGAGCTCAGGAATGCAGTTTTCTCCGACTGACAGGTAACATCTGTGTAGCAGGCGGAGAGCGGCGGCGCTGTTGTATCTCACGTCTCCGGCGCCTGTATCGGCTGTCTAATCCGCTCGGCTCTTCCGTTAGTGCTGTGCCTCAACGGCATTCAAATTAGCCGGCAGGTTCGCATGCCTCATGGTTTCCTCTCGCGGCGCCAAGCTCCATACAGCGGGAGACATCAGGAAGACGAGGGAGAGCGGGGAGGGTGCGAAGGGTACGGAGGATCGAGTTCCGAGGCCACGCCCCCTACGTCATGACGCTGCACCGCCCCGATCCTGATCTTCTCCTGACCCGACCTCTGGCTTGATCTTGGACTCCTGCTTTCTAACGTGTTTGACCCTCACCCTGCATCTGGACTTACCTGCTGTCTCCTGTGTTCGACCCCCGGCTTGTCTTGGATTATCCTTCTGTCTCAGCGTTCCTGGTACTTATCTTCTGATCTGGACTGTGTTTGACCCCTGGCCTGTCTCCTGGATTCTGTCTTTGCCTTACGGACTTGCTACCATTGCTTTTGGACCTTCCCACGGGACATCACCTCTCAGCTCTGCTCAAGCTACCTGCTGATCTGCTAGCAAGTGACTGTCCTACTAGTAGCTTGTGCCTCTTGGTGCAACCACTCTCTGTACCACTTTCAGGGGTGGTCTGCGCCGAGTCGCAACAGCGACCGCTCTCGGCATCTTGGCCTCGGTGAGTACATTTATATGATATGGGGAGTGACTAGGAGAACTGACTTCTTCTGTAGGATTAGTTGCCAGTACAAACTCTGGGGCCTCTGGCCTGAGAGTCCCATTATTATCTTCCTCCACTTCCAAAAAGACATCCCCATCTGCATCTGCATCTGCTGTAGGCTACAGCCAACTCATCCCCACTTTCTCCTCTTCATCTGTAAGGGGTGCCAGCTGAGATCTGGTTGTTGGCTTACTCACATCGGTGGGTGTGGATGGAAGTTCCTCCTCAGCCCTTATCCTCACTGCCTCAGTGAGAGGCAGAAGGTGATTCCGGTGCCAGGTCTTCACTGGTCCAGTGCTTCCTTCTAGCTTGATTTCATATACTGTGAGCCCTAGAAGTTTCCTAAACACAACATAAGGCTGCGATCTCAAGAGATCAGCCAGCTTATGCTCGCCTGTGATGCCTAAATTTCTCAGCAAAATCCGGTCACCTGGTTGAAGATCTTGGACTCTCACTTTCAGGTCAAAATTACTCTTGTTTCTGTTTTCTCTGGAGCTTGAAGTGGCATGGGCCTGCTCGTAAGCGATTTCAAGTTCCGCCTCAGCCTATTCACATACCCTCTATGAGAGGTCTCTGATGTGTGATCCAAGGAGGTTCCAAAAGCCAGATCCACTGGTAATCAGGCTTCATGGGCAAACATTAGCTGGTAGGGCAATTACCCAGTGGCATAATTTTAGGTGCTGTTGTAAGCATGGACCAGTGCAGTGATGTGCCTACTCCAGTGGGGTTTCTGCTCTGCAGTTAACATCCCCAACATATTCAGGAGAGTCCTGTTGAACCTTTCCAACTGAGGGTCCCCTTGTGGATAAGGAGTAGTCCTAGTCTTCTGGATACCTAGTGTAGCACTGTCCCCCGAAGGAGCTGATGATTTGAATTGGACCTGCACCCTACTGAGAAACCCCCCTTCTGAATGACTCTGTCCCATTGGAACACTTTTACTGAAAATATAGCACCAGCACAGTGATAGAGAGCACTGACACCAGCACCAAGATACAGAGCACTGACACCAGCACCGAGATAGAGAGCACTGACACCAGCACTGAGATAGAGAGCACTGACACCAGCACTGCGATAGAGAGCACTGACACCAGCACCGCGATAGAGAGCACTGACACCAGCACCATGATAGAGAGCACTGACACCAGCACGGAGATAGAGAGCACTGACACCAGCACTGTGATAGAGAGCACTGACACCAGCACCGTGATAGAGAGCATTGACACCAGCACCGAGATAGAGAGCACTGGCACCAGCACCGTGATAGAGAGCACTGACACCAGCACCGAGATAGAGAGCACTGACACCAGCACCATAATAGAGAGCACTGGCACCAGCACCGTGATAGAGAGCACTGACACCAGCACCAAGATACAGAGCACTGACACCAGCACCGAGATAGAGAGCACTGACACCAGCACCGAGATAGAGAGAACTGACACCAGCACCGTGATACAGAGCACTGACACCAGCACTGTGATACAGAGCACTGACACCAGCACCGTGATAGAGAGCACTGACACAACACCAGCACAGTGATAGAGAGCACTGACACCAGTACCGAGATAGAGAGCACTGACACCAGCACCGAGATAGAGAGCACTGACACCACACCAGCACCGTGATAGAGAGCACTGACACCAGCACCGTGATAGAGAGCACTGAGACCACATCAGCACTGAGATAGAGAGCACTGAGACCACACCAGCACCGAGATAGAGAGTACTGAGACCACACCAGCACCGAGATAGAGCACTGACACCAGCATAGATAGATAGAGAACACTGACAGCAACACTGATACCAGCAACTCTCTGCGGGACCCAAAAATATGACACTGCTCAACCTCTTCAAACAGGAGGGTACGGGCATATAGTACATTGAGCTTTTTTTGTACAAGGAAGTGAGCCAAAGGTAGAAAAAAGGTCCGTGTGCTTGATTAAATAAATCATTTATAGAGTTATGAATATACATGGTCTACTGTTTAATTCCTCCGAGATCCATGCCTCATTCATTTTTATAAATATAAGGTAGTCAACACTGTCGTGAGCTAGGCGAGTGCGCTTATCGGTCATGATCCCCCCTGCTGCGCTGAACGTCCTTTCGGACTGGACACTGGACGAGGGGCAAGCCAACAGTTCCATTGCAAATTGGGCAAGCTCTGGCCAGAGGTCAAGCCTGCCCACCCAGTAGTCCAGGGGTTCATCACTCCTCAGAGCATCCACACTGGCCATTAACCTGATGTAGTCGGACACCTGTCAGTCTAGGCGTTCCCTTATGCTGGATCGGGATGACACCTGTCGATGGGTCGGCTGAAAGAATGACCTCATATCAGAAGTTACCAACACATCTTCAAACCGCCCTCTTCTTGCAGGTGCTGTTGGATTGGTACCCGCAACTCTTTCTCTGGGAGTGGGAATTCCTCCTCTGCCAGCGCAAAAGCAGAAGCAAAAGCAGAATGCAGCATTTCTCGAAGCAAGGCCTGGAAGTGCTCCATTTTGACAGCCCTCTGTGACAGTGGTAACATTTACGCCATTTTGTGTTTGTACCGGGGGTCTAAGTATGTTGCCACCCAGTACTAGTCCTTGACCTTTATGCTTTTTATACGGGGGTCCCTGTTAAAACACTGGAGCCCCCATTTGCACTAAACTGGAAGCGTGTGGTGGCTGACTCCTGCTCATCATCCAGGATAATGTCGTCCTCCTCGTTCTCCTCTCCTCATCCACGCACAACAACAGGGATCCCAGAAAAGTTTAAAGCATGCTGTTCTTGCTCCTCTTCATCCACCCGGCACCATCCTCCTCTGATTCCTCTTCAGACTCCTGTTGTTGACTTGTCTCAGATAGAGTAGCCACCCCTGGGAATTCATCCAGCATTGCGACTTCCTCATCTTCCTGCTCCTCCACGGCTTGATCAATGACACGACGCAAAGCACGCTCCATAAAGAAGGCATAAGGTACCATGTCACTGATTGTGCCATGGCTGCGGCTGACCAGTTTGATGATATCATCAAATGGCCACAGAAGTCTGCATGCGTCGTGCATGAGCAGCCACTGGTGCGGTGAAAAAAACCAAGCTCCCAGAACCTGTTCTGCCGCAGAGTTCGTACAGGTAGTCGTTAACTGCACACTTCTGCTGGAGCAGCCTATCAAGCATATAGAAGGTTGAGTTCCATCACGTCGGGCAATCGCAAATAAGACGTATGACCGGCAGATTGTGTCGCTGCTGAATGTCAGCAAGGCGAACCATGGGTTTGTAAGAACCTCTGAAATGGCCCGAGATTTTCCTTGCCTGTCGCAAGATGTCCTGGATCCCAGGATATTGGACAACAAATCACTGCACGACCAAGTTTAAGATGTGTGCCATGCATGGCATGTGTGTAATTTTGCCCTGTTTCAATGCGCTAAGCAGATTGGCACCGTTGTCACACACCACTTTACCAACTGTCAAATTGAGCGGTGTTAGCCACTGATCTGCCTGTGAACGCAAAGCTGAAAGGAGTGCAGGGCAAGTGTGGCTCTTGGCTTCCAAGCACAACAGACGCAGCACAGCATGGCAACGTTTCACTTGGCATGTCGAATAGGTTCTGGGGATCTTAGGCGGCGCAGCGGAAGAGACACTAGCAGCAGAAAAGGAGGAGTCAGCTGAGGAGGAGAGGGAGGAGGATGGAGTAGGAGGAGGAGAAGAAGAGGTAGACCTGCATGCAATCCGTGGCGGTAAAACCAAATCTACATGGGTGCCATGGGTTACATGCTTGACGGCCATCAGAAGGTTCACCCAGTGGGCAGTCAAAGTTATATACCTTCCCTGCCGTGTTTGCTAGACCACGTGTCTGTGGTCAGAAGTATCTTGGCACCGACACTGTGTGCCAGAAATACATTCACTTGCCGCTGAACATGGCCATATAGCTCTGGGATGCCCTTCTGTGAGAAATACTTCCTTCCTGGGACCTTCCATTGTGGTGTTCCAATGGCCACAAATTTTTGAAAGGCCTCCGAGTCCACCAGTCTATATGGCAGTAGTTGGCAGGCTATCAGTTCTGACAAGCCAGCCGTCAACCATTGGGCAAGAGGGTTATCCGGCGTCATAATTTTTTTACACTCGAACATTTGGCCCACGGCCAAACGTTTTTTCCAGAAAAACGTGAGGACGGCATGATGGAAGGTGGAGTGGAGGAGAGTTGTGAGGAGAGAGTAGAAGATGAGGCTGGACGGTGGGAGCCTGGAGTGTGGCTTTGTGGGTTCCATTGCTCCCACTGGGCTCGGTGATGGCAGCTCATGTGCCTTCTTAAGGCGGTTGTCCCTAGGTGAGTGTTGGGCTTACCACGACTTATGCGTTGACTGCAAAGATTGCAGATGGCAACACTATTGTCAGCAGCAGACACGTTAAAAAAAGCCCACACTGCAGAGCCATGTGGCGGCGTCCTGGGACCGCCAGATGTGACCATACATGGTTGATGCCTCGCTCCTGATACATTTGCAGTCTGCTTTGTCCCTCCTGTGCAATCTAAGTTCCGCCTGCTTCTCCTCCCTATCTGCTGGTCCATATCTCCCTCTGAACTCCCCTCCTCTTCCTCTCTTGTGGGCACCCACGTGACATCACTAGACACATCATCATCAATGTCACCTTCCCCACCTCTATAATTAGAGATCTCGGAGTAGGCAGCAACACCGGTGACCAACCTCCTCCTTGGGCTGATCTGGGTACTGTCGTCAGACTGCTGAGTGGCGGTTGTTGCTACCTTCTCTTCCTGATCCAATTGCAAGAATGGCTGGGCATCGGAAATGTCTTGTGATGGATCCAAAAATAATTCATCTGACTAAAGCGGAAGGTATATGGTGGTGGCGGTGTTGGTGGTAGTGTCTTTGGGGGTGCACACAGCAGAGAGTGAAGAAGAGGGTGCAGAAGAGTAAGGCTGAGTGCGTCCTTTGATGTAATCGCACGCACCTTCTGCAATTTGCCAATTTGGCTCAAGCCTGTTGCTCCTGCCCTATCCCTACCACCCCTTTCAGAAGGGCCTGCCTCTTCCTCTGCCTGTCATTTTTTAAATGACCCTGTGACAAAAATTTCTAGAGAAGTGCATGTATGTGGATGAAGGTACATAACACCCCGCTTCAATCTGTCATTTTTGGGGGCCACTGGTCTATCCCACCAGTTATAATACTTTTTTTAAAATTGTGTTTGTCACTCTTTGTAGTATCGCTGCAGAACCACTCAGCAGTCACAATGCTGCACAGTGGAAATGCACTATACTATGCTTTCTATATGTGCAAGTATTTTATACGTGTATTACACCCCTATATACTGCACACCAAATAGAACACCTTTACCTGTCCTTAAAAGGACCTTTGTAGACCTAATAGTAGCTAGTAGACAAGTGCATTTCGTTTAGTTCCGAATCGAAATTCGGACGAATTTTCATTATTCGAACATTCGGATGCATCCGAACTACCGAATTACAATGCTAACGAATTCAACTGAATTCGGACGAAATTCAAATCAAATTAGAAAAATGACCCGAATTTGGAGCCACATATCTCGGGGCCACTTGTAGCTAGAAACCCCAAATTTGGTATGCAAACACAGTAGAACTAGCACTCCAAATGTGGGGTTTCTAGCTCCAAATAACCCTGGGTTATGAGGCCCCAAATCGGGTCGCAAAATGTAAAGCACTTTTCTGCAGCAGAGAATGACATTTTGCGACCCGACTTTGGGGCCACATATCTTGGGATCACTTATAGCTAGAAACACCAAATTTGGTATGCAAACACAATAGAACTAGCACTACAATGTCTCCAAATTCTATCACCAAGTGACCCCGAGATACATGGCCCTACAGTCGGGTCACAAAATATTTTTCGAATGCGGTTGAAATAATTTCGAATCATGTTGAAATCATTTCGAATCCGGTAGAAATATTTTTGAATTTGGCTGAAATATTTTCGAATGCGACCAATTTTTCAAATTCGGTAGAAAACTAAACAAAATCTGAAAACAAATTTTATGAATATAACTAAACTAAATTAATTAATGAACTAATTAAAACGAAACAAAATTAAACAAATTTTTTCCTTTTGCACATGTCTAGTAGCTAGCTAGTAGCTAGTGAATTGCAGACTGTCCCTGCTCCAAAAACCAAACTGTCCCTCCCTACACTGAGAAACGACAGCTGCAGAATTGGTCAGCAGCACAGCATACTGTACACCTATAACAGGACCTTTGTGGACCTAGTAGCTAGTGATTTGCAGACTGTCCCTGCTCCAAACACCAGACTGTCCCTCAGCCCCTACACTGATAAAAGACAGCTGCAGAATCAGTCAGCACTCAGCAGTCAAGTATAATAGGCTTTCTATATTTGAAAGAAAGTATATTATACGTGTACAACCCTATATACTGTACACCTATACCAGTCCTTAAAAGGGCTTTTGTGGACCTAATAGCTAGTGATTTGTGTCACTACAGTCTGTCCCTGCTCCACACAGCAACCTCTCCCTAAACTGATAAAAGACAGAATGTAAAATGGCCGCCAGATCAGGTCTATTTATAAGGTAGGGGGAATGTCCAATTGTCCATGTGCTGAAATGTCTCAATTGGCTGTCCTGTACCCCACGATGGATGTGTCATCATGGGTCAAAGTTCTTTCACAATGTAAACCATATTTCCGCCGTGCGAACAGCGCCAGAAGTCCGCCGGTTTGGCGAATTGTGAACGCGCAAAATTCGCAGCGAACTGACCACCGGGCGAACCGCAAGGCCATCCCTAGTTCTGAATGACCCTCATAGTTTTATGGGTTGTAAATGACAGACCTTCATCCAATTCTGATCTTCTCTGATTGGACACCTAGGCAGCCAATCATTATCCACATAAGGGAAAAAATCCTTCTTATTGGTTACATTCATCTGACTACAATTGAGTTTATTATTGTTTGTACTCCTTCCAGGTGATGTCATCTCGGGTTATCTCCTGATGTCATGGGGAACTTATACTCCAAATTCTGCTGCTCACGAGGTATGACTGCTGATCCTGTCAATCCTTTACAATGTTTTACTCCATCTCACATCTCCAGAGATTGGAATTAGATGATAGGACATCTTATGTCTCCATAGTCTGGACATTTCCTGTAGACATCTGGTCAGTCCACCCATTAGAAGAGTTCAGGAGCTTTTCATCAAATCCACCATCACATTCCCATCTCTTCAGATTTTATTTATCATTGATGGAAATGATCTTCTGAGATGGTCCAGTGATCCATAATGACTGGAGGTCCCCAATTTTATGGCTATTTGTGTAGTGGTCGGAGGAATCCTTTGTCTATAATCCTAAGGAGAAAACAGCCCTGTGTCACATGACACATACTGCTGGGAGATTTGGGGGTAATTGGAGTTCTTAGTTAGCACTGATCAGACACATCATTATTCATGGGGGAATGTTATTTAAAGGTTTTATACATATATTGTTTTAGTTGGTTAGCACTCTCGCCTAGCAGTAAGAAGGGTCGCTGGTTCAAATCCCAACCACGATACTACCTGCCTGGAGTTTGCATGTTCTCCCTGTGCCCGCGTGGGTTTTCTCCGGGTACTCCGGTTTTCTCCCACACTCACACAAATTATATGGTTATTTGTGTAGTGGTCGGGGGAATTCTTTTTCTATAATCCTAAGGAGAAAACAGCCCCGTGTCACATGACACATACTGCTGGGAGATTTGGGGGTAATCAGAGTTCTTAGTTCACACTGATCAGACACATCATTATTCAGGGGGGAGGTTTTTAAATGAATTATAGTTTTTTAGTTTTACTATGAAACAATCAATAAACATGATGTTTAAAATGGTCACCCCTACATCTACATTACGAGGTCTATATATGAAAATATAAGCTATGAATTTGTATAATTTGCGCAGCCGTCAATAATTAATCCCCGTAATGTGTCTGATAGGTTTACTTCCTATGATCATCAGCTTCATCTTGTGGCCATGATACAGTATTTTCTTGAAATTCCTCAACAGTAAGATATGGCTTTATGGCCACTAGATGGAGCTGATGATTATAGAAAATAAACATATCAGACACATTATGGGGATTATTCACTAAGGTGATTTTTTTTTGTATAAATAGACACCTAGGTGTTTGCACTAGACAGGTGCGGTTCATTTCATTCTGAATCAAAATTTGAACACCACATTTTTATTATTCAGTAATCGGATGTATCTGAATTACCAAATTACAATGGTAACACATTTAAACAAATCTGAAATAATGAATCAAAATTCGGGCAAAATTTGATTAGAAAACAAACTCAAATCAAATTTAAAACAAATTTGAATGAAAATCAAATTATAAAAAAATAGAAATCAATTTTCTAAAAAGATTGCAATAAAATGGAATACAAAATCATAAAGCAATAGAGTAAAAATGAAAAAAAAATACTAAAGAATAGAATAGAATAGACTATGACTGTCTTCCAAAATTCAAATACAATAGATCAGAATAGAATTCAAAACAAAAACGTGTATGGGAACCCTGGGCCCGATACATTGGGGTTCTCCTTAAACCAGGACCCAATCATACACACTGATGACTTTCCAGAAGTTAGCCCCCTCACACCCTTGAGCTCTCCTTACCTCTATGACCCCCTCTTTCTCCCCCTCCTATCTCCACTCCTACCTTTCTATCTCTTGCTCTCTATTTATTTACTATCTCTGTTTCCACCCTTCCTTAAGGTGCCTGCTGGTGGGAAGGCTGGATGTGCAGGTAACAAAGATTACGCACTTGCTTATCACTGGCACATATTGTTAATGTGTGCCACATTTCATTTAGTCAGATGTCCTTCAGGCAGACCCAATTTTGTTCATGAGGACAATGTTCATACCAGGATCTCAAAAGAGGTTTTATCTTGTTTATTCATTTATATTTTTTTTATTTTTACTTTTTTCTTTAAATTGTTAAACCCGATTAGTGCACATTGAATTCCTAATTACCTGATGGCTGAGGGGGGCTTGAGGCCCTGACACAGTCTGAACCCATTTGGGGTGTCGAGGTTTCTGGTCCTCTGGTGGGTTATTAACTCAACTGTCTTTGTGCATTAATTCTCCTTAACCACTTCAGCCCTGGACCAATTTGCAGCCAAAGGACCAGGCCCTTTTTGCGATTCGGCACTGCGTCGCTTTAACTGACAATTGCGCGGTCGTGCGACGTGGCTCCCAAACAAAATTGGCGTCCTTTTTTTCCCACAAATAGAGCTTTCTTTTGGTGGTATTTGATCACCTCTGCGGTTTTTATTTTTTGCACTATAAACAAAAATAGAGCGACAATTTTGAAAAAAAGCAATATTTTTAACTTTTTGCTATAATAAATATCCCCATAAAATATATAAAAAAACGTTTTTTTCCCTCAGTTTAGGCCGATACGTATTCTTCTACATATTTTTTTTGTAAAAAAAATTGCAATTAGCGATTATTGATTGGTTTGCGCAAAAGTTATAGCATTTACAAAATAGGGGATAGTTTTATGGCATTTTTATTATTTTTTTTTTTACTAGTAATTAGGGATGAGCTTCGTGTTCGAGTCGAACACATGTTCGACTCGAACATCGGTCGTTCGTGCGTTCGCCGAATTCCGAACGTTTGGGCCGTTCGCGGCAAAATTCGTGTGGCCCACAATGCATTGCGATGGCGCAATGCATTGCTGTCTCACGATTGGCCAAGCATGCACTGTGACCCCGCATGCTTGGCCAATCGCAGCGCCAGTAGCGGGAAGAGCAATGGTTGGCCACAGGCATCCTGCCTGTGGCCAATCATAGCTCAGACAGTGTAGTGCACGCCCCACACTATATAAAGCTGCCTTTCAGGCGGCCTCGTGTAGTGTTTGTTAGCATCTGAAGCAGTGGGTGTTCTGTGTACCTTCAACACAGTTACACACCAATCGTTTTTGGCTGATTTACTATTTTGCTCTTGTGTAGTGGTTACTGTCTGTGCCCTGACCGCAGTATACACCACTATATTCACCTCACCTATATAGCTAGTGATCTACCTTTAATAATAGAGCTTGCAGTCAGTAGTGTTAGTGCGTGCTGTCTGCGTGCTCTGTACCCAGTACATACCACTATATACACCTACATAGCTGTTCTCTATTTGAGCCCGATTGTCATTTGCTGGAGTTATTGGAAGTTGTGTGTGCCTCCAGCACAGCACAGTATACAGCTGTATATACCCCTTTAACTCTGCTGTTTTCTTGTTATTGTCTGCGTGCCCTGACCACAGTATACACCGTGATATTCACCTCACCTATATAGCTAGTGGTCCATCTTTAACAATAGAGCTTGCAGTCAGCAGTGTCACTCAGGAGATAGTGCGTGCTGTGTGCCTGCTCTGTACCCAGTACATACCACTATTATCCACCTACATAGCTGTTCTCTATTTGGGCCCGATTGACATCTGCTGGAGTTATTGGAAGTTGTGTGTGCTTCCAGCACAGCACAGTATACATCTGTATATACCCCTTTAACTCTGCTGTTTTCTGGTTATTGTCTGCGTGCCCTGACCGCAGTATACACCGTGATATTCACCTCACCTATATAGCTAGTGGTCCATCTTTAACAATAGAGCTTGCAGTCAGCAGTGTCACTCAGGAGATAGTGCGTGCTGTGTGCCTGCTCTGTACCCAGTACATACCGCTATTATCCACCTACATAGCTGTTCTGTATTTGGGCCCGATTGGCATCTGCTGGAGTTATTGGAAGTTGTGTGTGCTTCCAGCACAGCACAGTATACATCTGTATATACCCCTTTAACTCTGCTGTTCTATAAAAAAGGCATCTGCAGGAGTTAGTGGGTGTTGTGTGCCTCCAGCACAATATAAACTACCCAACTAGTGTTTTACCCAACTCCCTTCAGGCCATTACCATGTCTGGAAGGCCAGCAAGGAGAGGCAGACAGGCGCGAGCCGATAAAAGAGGGCAAGCAGGCTCTGTGTCTAGAGACAACAGTGCTGGTCGGGGACGCGGTGCATTGTCATCAGCACGTGGCCATGGGACATGCTTGTCCTTCTTTTCTGCAGCTGGACATGTTGAACCGCAACATGCCAACGACTTGGTAGAGTGGATGACCAAGCCCTCTTCATCCTCCTCATCCTCTCTCACCCAGTCTCAGGGTAGTAGAAAAGCAGCTGCCAACACATCGTCGTCCCTCCTCTCAATGTCATCATCAGTGACTCCTTCCCTAGACCCACCACGTCCTCCTGAGGAGTCTCCTGAACTCTTTGAGCACAGTGTTGGGTACATGCTCCAGGAGGATGCCCAGTGTTTGGTGGGCTCTGATGATGACACTCAGCTAGAGGAAGGCAGTAGCGTGAGCACAGAGAGAGGGGATGCTCAAGAAGGGCAGCAATCTGGCAGTAATGTTCCACAAGCTGCAGCATACTGCCAGGTTTGCTACAGCGATGAAGAGGGAGGGGATGATGAGGGCACTGACTCCACGTGGGTGCCTGGAAGGAGGGAGGAGGAGGAGGAGGAGGAGGAGGCACATGTCCAACGAGGCAGGATGCCCTCCGGGGGCCAGCTTAGGGGCAGCACACCGACTGAATCACACCGCAGAGCTCCGCCTGCGCAGAGCGCTTCCTCTGCGCGTTATTCTAAAAGTTCTTTGGTGTGGGCCTTTTTTGAGACGAGTGCATCAGATCGCACCGCTGCTATTTGCAACATATGTCTCAAGCGTATCTCACGTGGCCAAAACATCAGCCGCTTGGGCACCACATGCTTGACCAGACATATGTTGACCTGCCATGCAGCTCGTTGGCAAGCATACCTCAAAGACCCACACCAAAGAACAAAGCGGACCTCTCCTTGCTCCTCATCAGCTGGCATCTCCAACCCCACTAGACCTTCAGTCCTCTCTGAAACCTGCTCTGAGAGGAATGAAGGTGTAGAATTAGGTGTGTCACAGCCAAGTGCTTCCGGGAACTCTGCTAGTGGTACATCCACGTCCGATTATAGCAGACAAATGTCCCTGCCCCAGCTGCTGGACCGGCGGAAGAAATTTACTCCCAGCCATCCACATGCCCAGCGGTTGAATGCTAGCTTGGCTAAATTGCTAGCACTTCAACTGCTGCCTTTTCAGTTGGTAGATTCGGCCCCCTTCCGTGAGTTTGTACAATGTGCGGTTCCTCAGTGGCAGGTCCCCAAACGCCACTTTTTCTCACGGAAGGCAATTCCGGCTCTCTACCGGCATGTGGAAGGCAATGTCCTTGCCTCGCTGGACAGGGCGGTCAGCGGTAAGGTGCATATTACCGCTGACTCATGGTCCAGCAGGCATGGACAGGGACGTTACCTGTCTTTCACGGCCCATTGGGTCACTCTTCTGGCTGCTGGGAAGGATGCAGGACAAGGTGCAGTAGTATTGGAGGTTGTTCCGCCACCACGCCTCCAAAATGCTACTATTGGTTGTGACACACCTCTCTCCTCCACCCCCTCCTCTTCTTCTTCCTCCACGGCCTCTTCCAGTGCTCTGTCCTCAGAACCAGCGGTGCTCCGTAGGCGTTGCAGGGGCTACGCAAGTACGCAGGCAAAACGATGCCATGCCGTGCTTGCGCTGGTTTGTTTGGGGGACAGGAGCCACACTGGGGCGGATGTTTTGTCAGCTCTGCAGGGGCAGGCCGAGAGGTGGTTGACGCCACGCCAGCGTAAGCCAGGAATGGTGGTTTGCGACAATGGCACCAACCTCCTCTCCGCCCTCCGACAGGGACAACTGACCCATGTGCCCTGTGTAGCTCACGTCCTTAACCTGGTGGTGCAGCGGTTCTTGGGCAGGTACCCCGGCTTACAGGATGTCCTGAAACAGGCCAGGAGAGTCTGTGTGCATTTCCGCCGATCATTTAATGCCTGTGCTCGGCTGGCTGAGCTCCAAAAGGAGTTGAACCTGCCCAAGAACCGCCTTATATGTGACATGCCCACCAGATGGAACTCAACATTGGCCATGCTGCAGCGGCTGCACACGCAGCAGAGGGCCATCAATGAGTACCTGTGCGACTACGGCACCAGGACAGGGTCAGGAGAGCTTGGTTTTTTCTCACCACGCCAGTGGGGCATGATCAGGGATGCATGCACTGTCCTGTCACCGTTTGAGGAGGCCACAAGGATGGTGAGCAGTGACAGTGCATGCATCAGTGACACTATACCTCTTGTCCACCTCTTGGAGCATACGCTGCGTGGAATAATGGACAGGGCACTTGAGGCAGAACAGAGGCAGGAAGAGGAGGACTTCCTTGCCTCTCAAGGCCCCCTTTATCCAGACAGTGTTCCTGCTGTGCCACCCATCACACAGGAAGAGGGTGAGGAGGAGGAAGAGGAGGAGGAGGATGATTGTGTCAGCATGGAGGTGGAGGCTGGCACTCAGCATCAGCAGCAGCAGTCTTATAGGGATGATTTACAGTCCCAAGAAACACGTGGACTTGTACGTGGCTGGGAGGAGGTAGCTGCGGATCATGTTGTCCTTAGTGACCCAGAGGACTCCGGACCGAATGCCTCAGCTAACCTACGCTGCATGGCCTCCCTGATCCTGCAAAGCCTGCGGAAGGATCCTCGTATTCTTCGGATCAAGGAGAGGGACCATTACTGGCTGGCCACTCTCCTTGATCCACGGTACAAGGGTAAGGTTGCCGACCTTATCTTGCCATCACAGAGGGAGCAGAGGATGAGACATCTCCGGGAGGCCTTGCAGAAAGCTCTGTGCAACGCGTTCCCAGAGACTGGGAGGTCACAAACTCCTGGTCCTGGACAACGTGTTGCTGAGGCATCAGTCAGAAGGAGCGGTGGAGAAGGTGGCCGTCTGACTGATGCGTTCAGACAATTTTTTAGTCCGCAGCCCCAAGGTATGATTGGTTCCAGCACCCATCGCCAGCGTCTAATTTACATGGTGCAGGAATACCTAGGGGCAAGGTCAGACTTGGACACCTTTCCCACTGAAAATCCTCTGGCTTACTGGGTCTTGAGGATGGATCACTGGCCAGAGCTTGCACAGTATGCAATTGAGCTACTGGCCTGTCCTGCATCCAGCGTTCTTTCGGAACGCACCTTCAGTGCTGCTGGTGGCTTCGTTACCGATCACAGGGTGCGCCTGTCCACCGAATCAGTTGATCGACTGACCTTCATCAAGATGAATCAGTCTTGGATCACCCACAGCTACCAAGCACCTGAAGCTGATGTAACCGAATAATTTTTTTTTAAATACCACATCCCTTCAAGACTGCCTATGCTGATGCTGAGTGACTGTCCTGTTATGTTGATTGTCTATCCTCTTCCTCCTCCGCTGATATGTTGGAAGAACATTTTTGGTTCTGGGTGATGCCAGCAGCCCAATTTTTCTGCCCCTGTTTAACAGGGGCGTTTAAGTACAATTTTTGATGCAATGCTTTGCAGCAGGGCTAATTCCTGCAAAAAAACTAGAGTATATGGCAGAGGTTGCAGTGTGATGGCACCAGTGCCTAAGGCCCAATTTTTCTGCCCCTGTTTAACAGGGGCATTTAAGTACAATTTTTGATGCAATGCTTTGCAGCAGGGCAAATTCCTGCAAAAAAACTAGAGTATATGGCAGAGGTTGGAGTGTGATGGCACCAGTGCCTAAGGCCCAATTTTTCTGCCCCTGTTTAACAGGGGCGTTTAAGTACAATTTTTGATGCAATGCTTTGCAGCAGGGCTAATTCCTGCAAAAAAACTAGAGTGTATGGCAGAGGTTGCAGTGTGATGGCACCAGTGCCTAAGGCCCAATTTTTCTGCCCCTGTTTAACAGGGGCGTTTAAGTACAATTTTTGATGCAATGCTTTGCAGCAGGGCTAATTCCTGCAAAAAAACTAGAGTATATGGCAGAGGTTGCAGTGTGATGGCACCAGTGCCTAAGGCCCAATTTTTCTGCCCCTGTTTAACAGGGGCGTTTAAGTAAAATTTTTGATGCAATGCTTTGCAGCAGGACTAATTCCTGCAATAAAACTAGAGTGTATGGCAGAGGTTGCAGTGTGATGGCACCAGTGCCTAAGGCCCAATTTTTCTGCCCCTGTTTAACAGGGGCGTTTAAGTAAAATTTTTGATGCAATGCTTTGCAGCAGGACTAATTCCTGCAATAAAAGGCATGGTTGCAGTATGGCAGAGGTTGCAGTGTGATGGCACCAGTGCCTAAGGCCCAATTTTTCTGCCCCTGTTTAACAGGGACATGTAATTACAATTCTTGTTATAATATTTCACAGGAGGGCCCCTTCCTGTGCCCACCCAGAGTAACTGTGAGGACTTATAGTGTTGTGGCACCAGCACCACAACCACCAAAGGTCAATTTTTCTACCACTGTTCAACAATGGCATGTAATTACAATTCTTGATATAATCGTTCACAGCAGGGCGCTCCAGCGGCCACCAAGAGTCACTTTGAGGGCTTACAATGTTGTTGCAAAACCAACACCTTGTTCCGCCATTTCTGCATAGCATATAGGGCAAGCCCCTACTTTCAAACATCCAATTTACAAACATCTCCTACTTGCAAACGGAAGGAGACAACAGCAAGTGAGATGAAAAAAGATGGACGACAAAACAAATTATACAGGGGTGATAACCCTTCCCTATGTTTTCCAAAAAGCTTAAAGATATTTTTTTTGACTGGAGCTACACTTTAAAAATGTACCGGTTGAAAATGACAAACAGATTCAACTTAACACAACAAACCTACACAGTCCCTGTCTTGTTTGCACCGCCTGTATACTGCTGTTCTGAGTATATAGGGCCTGGGGGCCACACGCATTTCCTTTTTTTAATATGGGTACGGGGTTCCCCTTAATATGCGTACAAGACCCAAATAGGCTGGTAATGGGCAGGGAGGGCTACCCATGCCATTTTTCTGAATGATTTTCAACCATATTGCAGGAACCAGATATAACATTAAAACCGCAAGCAGTTTTAAATGGTGTTATTTCCGTTTAATGTCATTTTGTGCAGGGACTGTTCTAAACACGGGAAACACATGGCACTTCACAGGCATACTATAGACACCCCCCAGGCACCATATTTAAAGGAATATTTCACTTTTTTTTTTCACTTTAATCGTCATTAAAATCAGTGCTCCCGCCAAAACGGTAGTTTTTAAAACTTTTTTTTGCAGTGACCCATGTCCCCTGAGGCAGGAGGCAGATCGCCAAACCCTTTTTAGCACACTATCTTGCATATTAGCCGTTAAAATTAGCACTTTCCAATTCGAACGTTCGAGTCCCATAGACTTCAATGGGGTTCTAACGTTCGTGCCGAACGCGGGGGTCGTTCGCAAGTTCTGGTGCGAACCGAACCGGGGGGTGTTCGGCTCATCCCTACTAGTAATGGCAGCAATCAGCAATTTTTATTGTGACTGTGACATTATGGTGGACACATCAGACATTTTTGACACATTTATGGGACCATTGTCATTTATACAACAATCAGTGCTATTTAAATGCACTGATTCCTGTGTAAATGACAATGGCAGTGAAGGAGTTAACCACTAGGGGAAGTGTAGGTGTTATGTATGACGTTATGTTTATTTTTTATTGTAGAGGGTGTGGCCTGGCATGTGACATCACTGATCGTCTTTCCCTATAAAAGGGAACAGACGATCTGTGACAGGCTCAGTAGGAAGCACGGGGAGAGGTTTGTTTACACAGACCTCTCCCCGTTCTTCAGCTCTGTGACCTGATCGCAGGACACCAGCAGAACCGATTGGGTCCGCTGGTCCTGCGGCCACGGTCACAGAGCTCAGGACCGGGTCAGGAACGTGGCACTGGCGGCACACTCCTAACCCACGGCTGGGCACTTAAAAAGCAACATACAGGTACGTGCTTGTGCCCAGCCATGCCATTCTGCTGACGTATATGTGCAGGAGGCGGTCCTTAACCAATTAATGTTCATAACTCCCTCAATGATATCTTCTGATTTCACAGTTGATATGTCCAAGTGCTTTTTATTCCCAGTAATTTATCTGGATAACCGTTGTTAATATGTATGTTAATATTTACCCTTTTCAGACTCCCCTGCGAGGGAGAACTTTTGTTACAACAATTTTTATCATTCAATAAAAATTTTAAAAAACTTAAAAAAAAAGAATCCAAAACAATGGAATCCAAAATAACAGAATAGAAAAGAAAATAATGGAATAGAATAGAATAAAATATAAGGAATATAACCACCTTCAGCAATTAAAATTTTCAAAAATGTGCGATAAAAATAGTAAAAAAAAAAAAAGTGTGGGGTTCCCCCAAAATCCAGGCTAGACCCTTATCCAAGCATGCAGCCTGGCAGATCAGGAAAGAGGGGGCGCTTGGTCGCCTCCCCCAAATAATACCAGACCACGTCACATGCCCTCAACATGGGGGAGATGGGTGCTTTGGGGCAGGGGGGCTCTGTATCCACCACAAAGCACCTTCTCCCCATGTTGATGGGGACAAGGGTCTCTTCCTGACAACCCTGGGCTGTGGTTGTTGGGGTCTGTGAGAAAAGGGCTTATTGAATCCTGGCAGCCCTCTTTAACAAGGGGGGGCCCCCCAGATCCCACCCCCCATGTAAATGAGTATTGGGTACATTGTACCCTTACCCATTCACCAAAAATGTGTCAAAAAGTCATAAAAATAAAGAGACAGGTTTTTGATAATTCCTTTATTAAAAAATAAAAAAATTGTGTCCCCTGATGTAAATCCATCATCAATCACATCACCCCTGACCCGAAAAAAACAAAAACACTCCACCCACCGTGAAGGCAACACACTGAAAGGCTGGCTTGCCGTTTGATATTTCTTATATAGGCGATATCACCTGGTGCCACCACCCCCCTTGTGACATCACCAACCAGTGCATGCTGTGTCAGTGATGTTGCATAGGGACGGTGCCACCTGCTGACGTTGCCAGATGGCCCCGCCGATATCTACAGAGAGTATGCCTTCAGGACGGGCAGAGAGATTTTTTCTTTTTTAGGTCGGCAGTGCAGTGGGTGGCATGATTGACTATGGATTTACATCGGGGAAATTATTTTTTTTTAATAAAGGAATTGTCAAAAAAGATCTCTGTGTTTTTATTACTTCTTGACAATTTTTTGGTGAATGCGTAGGATAGTACCCCATACTCATTCACATGGGGGGCTGGGATCCTGCCCACAGCCCCCCATAATCACAGCCCAGGTTTGTAGGGAAGAGACCCTTGCCCCCATCAACAGACCCTGCTACCCCAAAGCACCCCATATTAAAGGCACGTGGCCTTGAATGGTTCGGGGGCACTTGCTCATCTCCTCCTTTCCTGACCTGCCAGGCTGCATGCTCAGATAAGGGTCTGCTATGGATTTTGGAGGAGACTCCACACCCAAAAATTTTGGCATGGGGTTCCCCTTAAAATCCATACCAGATCCTTTGGTCTGGTATGGACTAAGGAGGGGGGCCCCATGCTGTTTTTTTTTTCTTTCTTTTTTTCAACCACTTGCCCACTGGGCACTTAAACCATCAGACCAGGAATGGACTGGCCATCGGGACTACCGGGAGTTTCCCGGTGGGCTGATGGCTCAGTGGGTCAGTTTACAGTGACAGCCCTAGTCTCTGCGCTCCGCTGCTTATGAGAGTATAAGTGAGGACCTGCTCTGCTCCTCCCACACATCCACAGCCAATCAGCAGGTAGTGTAACCCTCCCCAGCCTGCCACATGAATACACAGGTGCTGGAGCGGGGCTGAATGGGGGCACGAGAAAGGAGAAACACACAGTATCTGAAGCCGATGAGATACAAGAAGGTATGACCACAGCTGCAGCATAACCAGTCCTGCAGCACACAGAGCACTAGCTGAATGGGAACACGATGGTGGAACTCGGGAGCAATGTCACATGTACACTGGCTGCAGTGTCTTCCAGAAATATATGCCTTCAGGCAGTGTGCAGGTTACTGATCTGTCCTCTCTTCTCCCTCTTGTCTTGCTCTGTACTTTTTTTTAATATCTGTCTTTCCTGCACACTGATGAGATCTGCTCAGCATTCTCTGTCCAGTGACAGTGTGACACGTGGCTGGCTGTTGACCATTTCCGCTTCTTTTCAGTTATTTAGTCAGTGCTCTGTGTGTGCTGCATGGTCTGTGATGTTTTTTGGAAGGATTTACTGCTAGTTCAGGCTAGAAGATTCACAGACCCCTTAACTGTCTATTGTCCTCCACTAATCCTGACCAGTTCACTGTTTGTAAGACAGTTTGTATTTTGGAAATTGGATGGGCTGCTGTCTTCTGTCACATGGATGTACTTTCAAAGGAAGATTACTGACTTGATCTTGCAGAGCTGGTTTAAACAGAGTGGAGCAACCCTGTGATACATTACACTTTTACACCGGGTTCAGCCATAAGTGCAGTTTCTGACTATCTCCTGTATTATGTCTGCAGTCTCTGACGATCTCCTTTTCTATGTCTGCAGTCTCTAACCCTCTCTTGTATCATGTCTGCCGTCTCTAATCATCTCCTGTATCATGTCTGCAGTCTCTGACCTACTCATGTATCATGTCTGCAATTTGACCATCTCCTGTATCATGTCTGCAGTCTCTGACCATCTCATGTATCATGTCTGCAGTCTGACCATCTCATGTATCATGTCTGCAGTCTCTGACCATCTCATGTATCATGTCTGCAGTCTCTGACCATCTCATGTATCATGTCTGCAGTCTGACCATCTCATGTATCATGTCTGCAGTCTCTGACCATCTCATGTATCATGTCTGCAGTCTCTGAAAATCTCCTGCAGTATATCTACAGTATCTGATCATCTCCTGTAGTATGTGTTCAGTCTCTGACCCTCTCCTGTACTATGTTTGCAGTCTATGACCATCTCCTGTACCATGTCCCCAGTCTCTGACCATCTCCTGTACTATGTCTGCAGTCTCTGATCATCTCCTGTAGTATGTCTTCAGTCCCTGATCATCTCCTGTACTATGTCTGCAGTCTCTGACCATCTCCTGTACTATGTCTGCAGTCTCTGACCATCTCCTGTACTATGTCTCCAGTCTCTGACCATCTCCTGTACCATGTCTGCAGTCTCTGACCATCTCCTGTACTATGTCTACAGTCTCTGATCATCTCCTGAACTATGTCTGCAGTCTCTGACCATCTCCTGTGCCATGTCCCCAGTCTCTGACCATCTCCTGTATCATGTCTGCAATTTGACCATCTCATGTATCATGTCTGCAGTCTCTGACCATCTCATGTATCATGCCTGCACTCTGACCATCTCCTGTACCATGTCTGCAGTCTCTGCACTCTGACAATCTCCTGTACCATCTCCTGTACTATGTCTGCAGTCTCTGACCATCTCCTGTGCCATGTCCCCAGTCTCTGACCATCTCCTGTACCATGTCTGCAGTCTCTGACCATCTCCTGTACCATGTCCCCAGTCTCTGACCATCTCCAGTACTATGTCTGCAGTCTCTGATCATCTCCTTTTAATTAAGAAAAAGGAAAAAATAAAAAGAAAAGCAGATATGTCCACAAATAAAGGGTTAAATTAATTCTACCCCTATTGAATCGTTATTTAAGGTATTGGCGCCGTAACCGAATAGCATATACAAAAAGGGGGGGGGGATGCAGTTCGATTAGCACGAGCTGCAAAGAGAGGTTACTTTGGGCACCAAAAATATTTTTTCAGAGATAAGGTTAATTTATACAGAAATGTATCATTTATTTTGAATTTTAAATAACATAATTAACCATAATTAAATCATTACAAAACCAAGACAGTTGGGGGGGCGTGGCGACCGAGCTCCAAGATGGACGCCTGAGCTAAGAGCTCCGCTCGGCCACCGGAGAGAACTACCCTGTCGCAACTCCATCGGTGACATATACCTGCATAAAACTATCTGAGACGTAGCGCAGACACCGCTGCTTCCACTAAATATGCCCAAAAATAAGAAGAATCCACAGACGCCGCGGAAACTCCCGAACTTCTTCGGAGCTCGCGGGACCACACAAAATGGCGCCAGATTGCGTGAGACTGAGCATCCGGAGAAGGCCTTACAACAGCATCACCTCCGGACGACTTCCCTCAGCGGATCCTCCTCGGGGACTGATAGCCCGACAACTAGAAGCCCAGCCAAGCAAAGGCAGAGGATCTCTTCTCCGGACGCAAACCGAGCGGATCACGACATGGAGGTAAGCGGATCCGCTCCTATAGGCCATGCTCCACATCCAACGGCCTCCGACCCAATTGTGGCCTACCCCACCTCCGATTGACCGGTCTCAGATACGGTCCTTAAGGAGATGTTGCTATCCCCCAAAGCCTCCATACAAGCTGACCTCACTGTGGAAGTCACTAACTGCCACAAAGAAGTATTGGCCCTGGGCAACAGAGTGGATCAAGTGGAACGCAGCATGGGGGAATGCACTACCTCCTTCAATGCTTTAGTAGAGGCCCACAAGTCCCATGATGAAGAGATAGCATGGCTAAAGAGTAAGGTAGCAGACCTCGAGGACCGCTCTAGGAGGTGCAATATTAAGATCGGAGGTGTTCCTGAAGCTGTACCTCCAAACCAATTGCTGCAGTATGTACACACGCTATTCTCCACCATTATCCCTACATTATCTTCTCAAGAACTGACCATTGACAGGATTCATAGAATCCCCAAGCCAGCATTCCTTCCTGAAGGCGCCCCTCGGGATGTTTTGCTCAAGATGCATTACTATCATATCAAGGAGCAAATTATGACTGCGTTTCGTACACGAGGCAGCAACCTCTCTCAATATGCAGAATTGATCCTCCTCCCTGACCTGTCAAGGCATACCCTTCAATTGCGCCAAAACATGGCGACCATCACGAAGGCCTTGCGCAATCACAATATACCGCACAAGTGGCGTTACCTGGCAAAGTTGTCCATCTCACACGATGGTACCACGCACACAATTGTCACTTTAGCTGAAGGTATCGCACTCTTGCGACAATGGGGCATACTTCCACAACAAAGCCCTCTGGAACCACCCGCTACACAACTACGCTCCATTCCAGATGAGTGGCAAGTAGTTTCACGCAGACGGGCCCCCAAAAATGTCACTGATGGAAGTACATGATCATACACCGCTAACCAATCTGTTCTCTCCTTGGACACAAGGGCTTCTTCATCTTTCCTTGTTCTTACCCCTGACATTTGTCATTTATGCAGCTTTGTCTGCATCTGGATCGCTTTCATGATTCTATTTTTATTATTCTGTATGTTATTGTTTATTTTTGTGGTTACACCTTCTGTTTCAATAGCACCGGACCTACACATTATGGACCATCACCTCCTGCCCTACTGCATATCCAGCTACCATGGCAGTACATCTTATACCGCCCTCGTGGAGATCAGTTGACCCTGACAACTCTCAGAGAACACTGTAAGTACGCTTACAAGCTTTCTCCTACCTGAAAAATGACTATTACACTTGTTTCCATTAATGCCAGAGGCCTCAACCACCCCGTTAAACGCCACTCGCTGTGGACCGAAGCCCAGAAACTAAAGGCGGATATCATATGTGTGCAGGAAACCCATTTCCAAAAGGACAACCATCCCAAATGCGCACACAAGAATTACCCACATATGTTTATAGCACCTACTCCGAATAAAAAAAGCGGAGGTGTTCTCCTTGCCGTCCGTGACACGGTCTCCTTCCACCTCAAGAACTCCATCGCAGCCGACAACGGTCGTTATATCATTGTTCAGGGTGATATCAATTCTAAACCTTACACCATTGTATCCATATATGCCCCAAACACCCGACAGGTCAGGTTTTTGAATAGACTACTCCATAAAGTACACTCTATCCAATACGGTAGTCTCATTATTGGTGGCGATTTCAACCTCATTGTCCATCCACAACTTGACACTTCTAATGTCACCCGCAGTAGTAATACCTACCTTAATAAGGTCCTACACTCAGAGAAACTGTACGACGCATGGAGATGTACGCATGGCAACGAGAAAGACTTTACCTTCTTCTCCCATAGACATGGTTCTTACTCCAGAATAGACTTATTTTTAACAGATCAATGGACTCTACAAAATGTATCATCCTCTAAGATTTATGACATTACGTGGACGGACCACGCTGCCATATCACTTTCTATGCATGAGAAGGGTTTCTCCCCCTCTTCACTCATCCAGCGCTGCAGTGTTAGATTGCTACAAGACCCCAGTACTAGGGAACTGATCTCTCAAAACCTACAAACATACGTCCGACAAAATGAACACTCAGTAGAGAGTCCTTTTACGCTCTGGAATGCCCATAAAGCGTTTATCAGAGGCATCCTTATCCAGCTAGGAGCTAGAGCTAAAAAGAAGTATACAGCAACCATAGACTCCATAACTTCCGACATCCACAACCTAGAAGCCCTTAATAAGTCATCTCCCTCCCACCAGCTGACTACTCAACTAACTTCACTTAGAGAAAAATTAAGAGATCACCTGGCCCAAAATTATGATTTTTACCTTCGTCGCTTGCAGCTGCGTACCTACACCAGTGCAAGTAGAGCAGGCAAATACCTCGCCAATAGGATCAGAGCAATACGCACCAAAACTAGGATTTCCCATTTGATACACCCTACATCCCATCACAAAATCATTAATCCTCAGGACATCGCGAACCACTTTGCACAATACTACAGTGAGCTTTATAACCTCAACACTGACCCCCACACTACTCAACCCACTGTTCCTAAGATACAGCATTTCTTCAAAGATTTGGATCTCCCTAGGCTCTCCGAAACTCAGCTTGAATTGCTGAATTCACCCTTCACAATTCATGAGATAACATCAGTTATCACCTCACTTCCCCATGGGAAATCCCCCGGTCCTGATGGACTAAACAATGAGTATTTCAAAACATTTTCCACTATTCTCTCCCCATATCTCCAAAAAATGTTCACACAAGCAGCAGACTCAGCGTCCTTTCCTTGTGAAATGTTAAAAGCCTACGTGACCACCATACCCAAATCTGGTAAAGATCCCACTACCCCTAGTAATTTTAACCTATTTCCCTCCTAAACACGGATAAAAAGATTTACGCCAAACTTATCGCCCTTAGACTAGCAGAGTTTATGCCATCCTTAATTAAAAGCGACCAGATGGGCTTCATCAGGGGGAGACAAACTTCTGATGCTACAAGACGTATTATCAATATTGTTCATTATGCTAACATATCTAAAATGCCTTCTCTGCTGCTCTCCATAGATGCAGAGAAGGCGTTTGATAGGGTAGAATGGTGTTACATGAAAGAAGTCCTCCAGAGATTTGGCTTCCACAGTCTTATCTCCAACGCAATGTTAGCTTTATATTCCAGTCCATCTGCCCAAGTCTTGACAGCTGGTATGCTCTCCACACCCTTCCCTATCTCTAATGGCACCCGTCAGGGGTGTCCGTTATCCCCAACTATTTTTAACCTTATGATTGAACCCCTGGCGGAGGCCATTAGATCCCAGGTCAATATTACTGGACACGTGTTAGGATCCCGTAACCACGTTATCAACTTATTCGGAGATGACGTTGTCCTGATGCTGACAAACCCATCCCGGTCTCTCCCCTTAGTTCATGAAACTTTGAAAAACTTTGGTGAGATATCGTACTACAAAGTTAATTTTGCTAAATCCTTGATTTTAGATTTAGGAATTGACAAACGTATCAGACTCCAACTTCAAAATACCCTCCCATATAAATGGAAGGATGATAGCATACCCTACTTAGGTATGAGAATCACCAACTCCACAAAAACCCTGGTCTCTACCAACATTAAACCACTGCTTCTAAAGATAGACGAAACGCTTAAATGCATAGCCAAGACTGAACTGTCCTGGATGGGTAGATTGGCAGCGTGTAAGATGTTGGTTCTCCCTCTCATATTGTATACGTTCAGATCCATACCTTTACCTATCCCGACCCATTTCCTTAAGACCTTGTCTACCACTCTGTGGAAATTCTTGTGGAATGGGAAAAAAGCTTGTTGCTCTCCTAGCAACCTGAGTAGCCGAGTAGGTGGAGTGGGACTAATTGACGTTTCTGATTACTTGTGGGCATCTAGACTAGACCAACTCCAACACTGGTTCAAAACTGTAGATATACTGCTTTGGGTTGAGTTGGAAAAACATATGGCCCCAATGCCAGATCTAGTAGCACTACTCGTGAGTGATGTCTGGAAGCCCTGGGCTCTCCACTCCATCGCCCCCACCCTCCAAGCCTCCCTACAAGCATGGAGGTTCTTCTTACATCATGCCCATACATCTCAAAAGGCTGTGGACTACAAATTTCCACTTACCCTACTCGAAACTAGAATTCCTATGCTGTCCCTAAGGCAGTTCCCCAACCATGGTATCCATACCATCCAGGACCTACTGTCTAATGGTACAGCTCTCACCAGCGCACAGATCATGGCTCAATATGATCTTCCCAACAAATACCAATTTGCGTGCATCCAGGTGGCACACTTTCTAAAACACAACCCTCCCCCCACGCTAACATTGCCATCCAGTGCATGGAACTTCTTCACTCGCGAGCACCCCACAAGGAAAGACATCTCGCTTTTCTACTCCCTCCTACAGGATAAACAATCCTTTGTAAAGACAAAATCGATTAATAAATGGGAGGCAGATTTAGGGAAAACATTCACGGATGACCAGTGGACAACTGCATTCCGAGAAATCCAAAAAGCCTCACACTCTATTAATCACTGGGCAATGACCATTAGAATCATCAATAGATGGCAATACACACCGTGTAGACTGGCAACATTTTCCCCATCTGCCCCGAGTGCATGTTGGAGAAACTGTGGACAACCAGGACACCTACTGCATATGTTTTGGGAGTGCCCCAATCTGGTTAGCTACTGGAACCAAGTGTTCCAACTAATAACATCACTCACGGGTGTCATCACTCATCCCAATCCATCCCTAGCGATCCTGCATATAGGTATTGAACAATTTCCACATGACATGAGGATTGTTATCTCCAACATCCTTCTTTCTGCTAGATCCCTGACATTACAACACTGGAAAACTGCCATGACGGTAAACATCTCTGACCTGACCAGAAGAGTAAACCAACACCATACTGTAGAGCGTGTACTAGCCATGAATGCACTGAAGTGCGGTCTATTTGATACGCAATGGAAAATCTGGACCACCAAATATAAGAAATCTGTGACCTAGATCTTAGTCCTGATAAGAAAAGTTCTGTGTAGTAACCAGTACTTGCATTGTTGTTTGTGTAACCACCTATTTTCTTCCTCGTTTTTTTTTTTTTTTTCTCTTTCTCTCCCCTCTTCCCTTTCTGAATTGCATCGACTATTGATTACTTTTGTAAAATCAACATGTCATGTAACACCTACCTTTGTATCACCTTTGCAAAACAATAAAAATCTATTGAAATAAAAAAAAAAAAGTTCTAAATCACTGCATTTGTAAATTTCAAAAGCCAGTATAAAGGAATTGTAGTGGTAAAAAAAAAAAAAAAAACAGTTCATGAAGAATGTGCTTATTCCAAATAGAAAAAACATATATCATGTGAAACAGACCACAGACAAAACATAAATGACACACACAACAAACACCAAAAATGACGCTGGTCTGGACCAAATGCTGCTGATTGCCGTGAATAATTATAATGAACCAATTAGACCTGTAGAAATGCTCACAATGTCAATTAGTAAATTTATCAGGCAATAAACAGCAAGTTAGAGAAGGAGACTAATGTAAAATTGCAGCTATTACTATCAGCCTGGTTATCAAAAATATTTGCAACAGAGTGTTCATTCAATAATTATAAATATAAGTTTCATTCTCCTATGACAGTGCAGACTGTTTCTAAAAATTGTCGGCTTGGATTAGGCTAATTCACTTTATAGTATAAAAGTTATTTCCTTCAAAGACAGCTATTAATTTCCGGAGGCCACAGAAAGCTAATATATGGCAATACAGCCAATAAGCGGCCAAGTGT
This sequence comes from Lithobates pipiens, assembly GCF_037356315.1. Classification (NCBI taxonomy): domain Eukaryota; kingdom Metazoa; phylum Chordata; class Amphibia; order Anura; family Ranidae; genus Lithobates; species Lithobates pipiens. The sequence continues at coordinate 432,757 of NW_027507718.1, read as the reverse complement.
CACCTCCAAAAATAAAGACGGGTCTCAAAAATCCAAAACCGCTAAAAACATTGCAGGAACGCACGTACACTAGGAGTCAAAAAAGAGTTTGATAGATCAGACATCAACACTCACAAAATTAGACATGATGGATAAAAAGATAATTAACCTTACAGATCTAAAATTGTCAACTGATCACATTACCTTACTTCAAAAGGGAATGACCTTTTCCCCAGTGTCAAACATGGACGAATTCACTGTCTATAAGGATGTCACCTTATTCCTACGTAAAGTATTTTTTTGTTCTCTCTATGCAGTAGATCCAGAGGTAAAGACTCATTCACTTGATGCAGAAGATCAGAAAGCTTTGGCAATATTAAATTCCCTACTTGAGGAAAGCGAGGGCCCGGCTGAGCAACCAGTTTCTATAAAAAGACCAGCAAATCTATCTATACGGTCTCAAAAAATGCCACCATTATCCAGAAATAAGTGGTTGACCCTTTTTCTGGACATGGTACAGACTGATTGAGAGAAAATTGACTGGTCGCACCGATCCCCTGACAATCTTTCAGTGGGTGAACGGCAGGCCCTTTGTGATCTGAAAAGTAGACGGAATATCGGAATAAAAAAGTGTTAAGGGTGATAAGGGTGGTAATGTTGTTCTTTTAAGTCAACAACAATATGAAAGAGAAGTTAAATGTCTTCTTGGTGATAGCATGACATATTTGAAATTGGATGCCAACCCCTTTCCTAAACTGGTTGAGGAACTAAATCGAAAGTTGATGTTTGCCAGGGATGAGGGACTATTATCGGATCACGAATTCAGACACTTGCAAGTTTGTGAGTACAATATACCGACCTTTTATATTATTCCAAAAGTTCCCAAAGATCTAAAAAATCCCCCAGGCAGACCCATAGTTTCCACCTGTGGAGGTCCTCTCGAAAGGGTCGGTCGTTATTTGGACTCACTTCTGCAGAATTCAGTCAAGAAATTGCGATCCTTCGTACAGGACACTAGACATGTGTTAGCAGAAATTGAGTCCTTGGAGGTCTATAGCCAACCAGATGAGTTGTGGCTGGTAGGTATAGACGTTGAATCTTTATATACCTCGATCCCCCACAAAGTAGGCATACAGGCAGTATCATGTTCCCTGGATAGGGTTTACCCAGAATCAGGACCACAAAATGAATTTCTTACGGAGTTGTTAGAATTAGCCTTGACAAACAACTTTTTCCAGTTCCTGGCTACATTCCTTAACCAGATTAGAGGTACCTCGATGGGGGCGGCATGGGCTTCGTCCTATGCGTGCCTCCATCTTGGTATATGGGAAGAAGAAGACGTCTATGCATCCTTGTTGTACCGCGACCACACTCAGTTGTGGTTGCGGTACATTGATGATGTATTGGTGATCTAGAGGGGCCCCTTAGAACAGTTACATCAATTTATGAGAGAATTGAATTCAAATCAACGTAATATACATTTAACTTACTCCTATGATCAGGAGAAGTTGTCTTTTTTGGACCTTCACATTTCTCTCAAAAATGGTCGACTCAGCACTTGCACATTCCGAAAGGAAACAGCAGCAAACACTCTCTTGCATGCAACAAGCCATCATCCATATTGGCTTAAAAATGGCATTCCGGTTGGTCAATTCTTACGGGCTAAAGGGAATTGTGCAAGTGCTGACGACTTCAGACGCGAAAGTAAGGAATTATATGAAAGATTCTGCAATCGTGGGTACTCCCACAGGCAAATTAAAAAAGCTAAGAAGAAAGTGGCACTGAGGGAACGTAAGAGCCTTTTGCTAGGTCCATCTGTGACAGCAAAAGCCTCACAAAAAGTAGTGGAGCCAGTGAGGATCATAATAAATTATGGATCCCAATGGGACAAGGTCAGATCAATTTTGAATAAACATTGGGGTATCCTTACCAACTCACCCGGTTTGGCCAAAATTGTTGGCCAATCTCCCAGCCTTGTAGCAAGACGTGCAAGAAATCTAGGAGATGTATTAATTAGCTCTGAGTTTACCAAAGATTCTGATCCAAATTGGTTATCAGAGTATCCACGTGCAAAAGGAATGTTTCCTTGCACTAAGTGTCAAATCTGTCCATATGTGCATCGAACAGCAGTATTTACAGATGCTACTGGCCAGGTGTCCTTTGAGATATGAGACTTAATAAATTGTGCAACAACGAGAGTGATTTATGTAATCATCTGCCCTTGCCTTAAAATATATGTTGGTAAAACTAAAAGAATGTTGAGAATTAGGATCGGTGAATATATACGTGAAAATAAAGATAAGAGCAAACCACCTAAGAAACCACTCGCCAAACATTTTGCTATGCACCACGACCATAACCCAATGGGTATGACAGTGAAAGGTATTTATGCCCTAAAATTGCCTAGCAGAAGGGGTGATTTAGATCGTATCCTCCTACAAAAAGAAAAATGGTGGGTATACCAATTAAAATCGCTTGCTCCAGCAGGCTTGAAGACTGAGTTCAATCTGCAGGTGTTTCTGGAACAGTAAAACCCTGATATGCTATATTAGTTTCTAGTATTTCTTAATGAAGGGGTTAGTTTTGTTTTCTATTTATCACATACCTTGGTGTATGCTATAATTTGATTAAAAAAAATCGGTTTATTTTCCTCTCCATTTGTGTTGATTGGTGGACTGTATGAGGTATGTTTTCTTGGGTGATTGTGATTGTCTTCTCGATGTTCGTAACTGTTATAGTGAAAGTGTGCGGTCTGTTTCGTTTGTCCGTCTTTTGTCTTGTTCTTGTTTTTGTTTTTGTCAGTAAGTATCCTATACTTCTATCTTTAAGAATGTCCAATCGTTGAACTATCAAAAGATTGACAGGAGTAGCCCCTATGAAAGGAGGCTTCTTGACAGTTTAAACATTTTTTGTTAAACACAGGCAGAAATAAATGCTGATTGATTAATTTAACAAACCTGGAAAAACTTGTTACAAAAGGATGTGTGACTGTGTGGTAATAATCGTCCGAGAGGAAGCTATGCTAATAGCCAGCGAAACGCGTTGACGTCACATGCGGACGCTGGGCGAACCTTGCATAGGTTGGAGACAGCTGATGCAGCCTGATACACGGAGTGTTTCTCTTGCCTCTGTGAAATCCAATATTATTCTCCTATACGGACGATCGGTGCCTATGTAAGCCCTTGTCTGCTAGAGCGGGTTAAAGTGTGCTGAACCAACAATAGCAGAGGATCCCCTTTGTCTCGGGCCGCCGAAATCTTCATACATCGAAAATCATAATGATCGATGTGCGGTCGGCCTGTGAGTAGTGCATATTTGGTGGACATTGTAAAACACAGCGTGGTAGAGCCAAATATATGCCCGCGAAGTGACATCTGTAAGATCTGATAAATTTATTTCCTACGAGAAACGAACAACAGCGCTCAGGAGGGCCATGGTAATGTATGCGACATATATTAATGGCCATTCAAAACCATTTGTTGATTTACTGGGATAGCGCAACACTCACTGATCTAATGAAAACGAACTGCTTCCAGTTGTGAAACAATTCAGCTGTATTGCCATATATTAGCTTTCTGTGGCCTCTGGAAATTAATAACTGTCTTTGAAGGAAATAACTTTTATACTATAAAGTGAATTAGCCTAATCCAAGCCAACAATTTATAGAAACAGTCTACACTGTCACAGGAGAATGAAGCTTATATTTATAATTATTGAATGAACACTCTGTTGCAAATATTTTTGGTAACCAGGCTGATAGTAATAGCTGCAATTTAAAATTAGTCTCCTTCTCTAACTTGCTGTTTATTGCCTGATAAATTTACTAATTGACATTGTGAGCATTTCTCCAGGTCTAATTGGTTCATTAGAATTATTCACGGCAATTAGCAGCATTTGGTCCAGACCAGCGTCATTTTTGGTGTTTGTTGTGTGTGTCATTTATGTTTTGTCTGTGGTCTGTTTCACATGATATATGTTTTTTTCTATGTGCAATAATGACATTCTTCATGAACTGTCTTGGTTTTTTAATGATTTAATTATGGTTAATTATGTTATTTAAAATTCAAAATAAATTATACATTTCTGTATAAATTAACCTCATCTCTGAAAAAATCTTTTTGGTGCCCAAAGTAACCTCTCTTTGCAGCTCGTGCTAATCGAACTGCATCCCCCCCCCTTTTTGTATCTGATCATTTCCTGTAGTATGCCTGCAGTCTCTGATCGTCTCCTGTATTACGTCTGCAGTCTCTGACCATCTCCTGTACCATGTCCCCAGTCTTTGACCATCTCCTATATCATGTCTGCAGTCTCTGACCATGTCCTGTATCATGTCTAGTTTATATACTGTTTTTGTGCGTGTTCACAAAATAAAAGTGGGCCAGTCTGGATAAAGTCCAGTGCTAAATTTTTGTCCCAGCCCAGCCCTGAATCAGACCAATTTTCAGCTTTCAGTGCTGTCACATTTTGAATGACAAGTAAGATCCGGTTCCCTCTCAGTTGAAGGGAGAGGCCCAGCCACTGAAGAACCCCAGGGGAGGACTCTTTCATTTTCATTCCATTAGTACGAAAAAAAAAAAAAAATCGCAAGAGCAAGATTACACATACTCAGAAATGAAAAAATACATACAAAACTATTCAACACATTACGTCACTTCTGACGTTGTATTCTGTCGTACTAAAATTTTTGTATTGTGTGTAACCTCTTTACTTTCCACATGAGACTCGCATGCCACAGAAAATGAACGTTCGGTCATCCGAAAACCAAAGCATGTGTACGAGGCTTTAGAACAGTCTTTCTCAACCTTTTCAACACAGAGGAACCCTTGAAATAATTTTCCAGTCTCGGGGAACCCCTGCTAAAAGTTGGAAAAATACAACTCATGATACAATAGTTTGATGGTCAGTGGGAAGAATGGTCCTTACACTTGTGGTCATTGGGAAGAATGACCTCCTTACAGATAGCTAAAAAGATCAATGGTGTCAGTGGGAACTTATCCAAGGGGCAGAAATGGCCCAATGCTGAAGGAACCCTTAGCAACCTCTGGAGGAACCATAGTTGAGAATCACTGCTTTAGAGCTGGTTCACACAGGGGCGACACGACTTTCAGGATGACTTTGTGAGGCAACTTGGAGACGAATTAAACATGACTTAGACACGACCTGGGACGACTTATAACATGACTTTAAGTCGCCCCAGGCCAGGCGACTTTTGCCATGGCCATTTAGAGAATGAGCTCTGAAGGGGGACCTCCACGCCAAATTTAAAAAAAAAATGGCATGGGTTCCTCCTCCAAGAGCATACCAGGCCCTTAGGTCTGGTATGAATTCTAAGGGGAATCCCCTACGCCAAAAAAAAAACGGCGTGGGGGGGCCCCCCCAGATCCATACCAGAACCTTATCTGAGCACGCTACCCGGCTGGCCAGGAAAGGGGGTGGGGACGAGCGAGCACCCCCTCCTGACCCGTGCCAGGCCACGTGCCCTCAACATGGGGCCCCCACCCCAAAGCACCTTGCCCCCATGTTGATGAGGACAAGGGCCTCTTCCCGACAACCCTGGCCGTTGGGTTAAGCGGGGGGCTTATCGGAATCCGGGACCACCCTTTAATAAGGGGGCCCCCAGATCCCGGCCCCCCCACCCTTTGTGAATGAGTATGGGGTACAATGTACCCCTACCCATTCACCTGTGAAAAAATGTACAAAAAACACAACACACAAGGGTTAAAATAGTTTATTGCACAGCTCCAGGGGTCTTCCGTCTTCGGGGTTCTTCTCGCCGGACTCCTCCGCTATCTTCTGCTAACTCTTTTACTAGCGGAGGAGCCCGGCATTCTTCTTCGCCGCTGCCGCCCTCTTCCGACTTCGGGGGTCTTGTCCCCCTCTTCGGTTCTTCTTGCCAAGCCACCACGCCTTCTTCTAGCTCTTTTACACGCTGTGGCCCGGTCTTCTGTCACCGCTGTCGCCGTATTCTGTTCTTCTCTTCAGATGTTGCCTCATCGCTGCCTCTGCTCACAATGGCAGGGACGCAGCGCACGGCGACTTATATAGGGACATCACCGGATGATGTCCCCGCCCATTATGATGTCACAGTCCCAGAGGATGCTGGACTGTGACATCATAATGGGCAGGGACATCATCCGGTGATGTCCCTATATAAGTCGCCGCATGCCGCGTCCCTGTCATTGTGACCGGAGGCAGCGACGTGGCAACATCTGAAGAGAAGAACAGAAGACAGCGACAGCGGCGACAGAAGACCGGGCCAAAAAGCTAGAAGAAGGCGAGGTGGCCCGGCAAGAAGAACCGAAGAGGGGGACAAGACCCCCGAAGTCGGAAGAAGAGGGCGGTGGCGAAGAGGAAAGCTGGGCTCCTCCGCTAGTAAAAGAGCTAGAAGAAGATAGCAGAGGAGTCCGGCGAGAAGACCCTCGAAGCTGTGCAATAAACTATTTTAACCCTTGTGTGTTGTGTTTTTTGTACATTTTTTCACAGGTGAATGGGTAGGGGTACATTGTACCCCATACTCATTCACATAGGGTGGGGGGCCGGGATCTGTGGGCCTCCTTATTAAAGAGGGCTTCCGAATTCCGATAAGCCCCCCCGCCCGCAGACCCCGACAACCAACGGCCAGGGTTGGCTTGTCCCCACCCCTTTTCCTGGAGGGCTGGGTAGCGTGCTCGGATAAGGGTCTGGTATGGATCTGGGGGGACCCCCACGCCGTTTTTTTTGGCGTAGGGGGTTCCCCTTAGAATCCATTCCAGACCTAAGGGCCTGGTATGCTCTAGGAGGGGAAACCCACGCCAATTTTTTTTCATAAATTTGGTGTGGAGTTCCCTCTTAAGAGCTAATAATTCTGTCAGAGTCACCTCCGTATAGACGGAGATCCAACTTGGAGGCGACCTCCATTGAAATCAATGGGTACCAGTTGCCTACAAGTCGGATTGAAGTAGTACAGGAACCTTTTCTGAAGTCAGAGCGACTTCAGTAGCGTGCCTTAAGATGGCTCTCATTCACTTACATTGATTTTTACATGTTGTCCGACCTGAGGTGACTAGGGGCGACCTGAAGTCGGATCTGAGTCGCCCCTGTGTGAACCGGCTCTTAGAGTCTACAAGCTATGGTGCCAATCACTGAAAATTGATCACACCTAAACACAGCTGATGTACTGACAGCCTATCTAATTTCCTGAAAATTTTCTTTTGAAAATCAGAAAATTTGTGCGTTTTGTGATTTGATGATGCCACCATTGATTTTGAAATTCGACCAACCAAACCTTCAAGTTCACCTCATGTTCCTACAGAAAAGAATTTTCGTGTCTGAGAATCTTCTTTTCTTTTTGGGAATCTTCTTTTCTTGCACATGCGCATTTCTTTTTTGATTACATTTCTCACACAATCTCCCATCATTGGTTCGAAAATCGAAGGTTTTTTTAAAAAAATTCCAACATGTCAGATTTTTTAAATTCAATGGCCACATGAAAATCGTCTGTTGCTGCAGCTCACTAATGGTTCGAAATTCGTATACAAAAACTCTTAGATAAGTTTTTCAAAAAAAGTTCTTTCGAAATTCGACCAGTGTATGGCCAGATTTAGGCCCCTTTCACACTGGGGAGCTTTGCAGGCATTACAGCGCTAAAAATAGCGCCTGCAAAGCACCCTGAAACAGCCGCTGCTGTCTCTACAGTGTGAAAGCCAGAGGGCTTTCACACTGGAGCGGTGCACTTGCAGGACAGTCAAAAAAGTCCTGCAAGCCGCATCTTTGGAGCGCTGTAGGAGCGGTGTATTTACCGTTCCTAAAGCGCCCCTTCCCATTGAAAACAATGGGGCAGTGCTGCAAACACGCCTGCAAAGCTCCGCTGTTTTAACCCTTTTTCAGCCGCTAGCGGGGTTAAACCTACCCTGCTAGTGGCTGCATAGTGCTGCTAAAATGACGGTAAATCGCTGCTAAATATAGCACCACTTTACCGCCAGCCCCCGCATTGCCCCATTGTGAAAGTAGCCTAAATGCTCGTTCACACTGGAGCGGCTACAAAGTTGTCTGACTCTGAAACCACCACGTACAGCATGACTTCAGCACGGCTTGCAAAATGACTTCTGTATAGAAGTCAATGCAAGCTGCTCCGGAGTTGCCCCAAGGGTCCCCCTCAAAATCCATAACAGATCCTTTAGGTCTGGTATGGATTTTAAGGGGAACTCTGCACCAACATTAAAAAAAACACCAGGCCCTTATCGGAGCACACAACCTGGCAGGCTGCAGGAAAAGGGGGGGACGAGAGAGCGCTCCCCCTCCTGAGCCGTACCAGGCCACATGCCCTCAACATTGGGAGGGTGCTTTGGAGTAGCCCCCACAAAGCACCTTGTCCCTATGCTGATGGGAAGAAGGGCCTCATCCCCACAACCCTTGCCCGGTGGTTGTGGGGGTCTGTGTTCGGGGGGCTTATCAGAATCTGGAAGCCCCCTTTAACAAGGGGACCCCCAGATCCCGGCATATTTTTGCATTGATACATGTCCCTTGGGGCAGGACCCAGGTCCCCAAACACTTTTTATAACAATAACTTGCATATAAGCCTTTAAAATTAGCACTTTTGATTTTTCATGTTCGTGTCCCATAGACTTTAATGGTGTTCACGTGTTCGAACAAATTTTTTGCTTGTTTGCATGTTCTGGTGCAAACCGAACAGCGGGGTGTTCAGCCCATCCCTAATAGCATATAAATACCAAAAATAACACCCCAAAATACATTCAGCTACTCCTCCTGAGTATGGCAATACCACATGTGTGAGACTTTTACGCAGCCTGGCCACATACAGAGGCCCAACATGCAGGGAGCACCTTCAGGCGTTCTAAGGACATAAATTACACATCTAATTTCATTCCTACCTATTACACGTTGGTGAGGCACTGATGGGCACTGTAGTGGCATGGATGTGACAAAAATGAGAACTGATGTGGCATGGATGAACATGATTGAGGCATGAATGAGCCATGGATGGGGATTGATGAGCCATGGAAGGGGATAGATGAGTCATGGATGGGGATGGATGAGCCATGGAAGGGGATGGATGAGTCATGGATAGGGATGGATGAGCTGTGGATGGGAATGGATGAGCCATGGATGGGAGTGGATGAGCCGTGGATGGGGATGGCTGAGCATGGATGGCTGTGCCATGAATGTGAATGTATGAGCCATAGATGGGGAAGGCTGAGCATGGATGGGGATGGCTGAGCACAGATGGGGATGGCTGAGCCATGAATGGGGATGGCTGAGCTGTGGATCGGGATGGTTGAGCATGGATGAGGATATTTGAGCAGAGATGAGGATGAGTGCAGGAATTGGCACAGATCAGTGCTGTGGGCACTTCTGATCCAGCCCACAGTGCTGCTGCACTCAATCTCTCCCATCTCCTCTCACACTGTACCAATCGGTAAGGGGAGGGGAAGAGCTGAACCAGGCATGTGCCGACTTCTTTACGACTGATCGCTATGTCCCACATGGTAAAGGGCCACTGTCATCGGCGGACACGGATACTCACAGGGTGTGCGAGAGTGCGATTCTGGGAGAATGTCATAGTGCGCCATCCCAGAATTACCCTACCGTGCTGTAGCCGTCATTTGGTTATGGCCCGGACGGTAAGTGGTAAAATAGCCAAGTGCCAGCAATTGTAACCACGAGTCAATGTGATTTGACTTGTTTTTTTTTCTTCATAAATGTCAGTTTAGTTGCAGAAGGTTCTATACATGGTACAGATGTGCTACTTTACCGGCAGACTAAGGGGACCCCACAGGCACACTATTTAAATGAATTTTTCATTTTTATTGTTGCACTTTAAGCATCATTAAATCACTGCTTCTGAAAAAAAAATTGCATTGATACATGTTCCTTAGGGCAGTCCCCGGACCCCCCATACCCCTTTTATGGCCAATACCTTGCATATAAGCCTTCAAAATGGGCACTTTTGATTTTTCATGTCTGACTGAATGGTATGTTACTATGTGTCTTCCATAGACTTTAATGGGGTCCGTTGTTTGGGGGCAATCCTTTCCCCTGTTCGGGAGTTCTGCTACAAACCAAATAGGAGGCCCATCTCTATTACTGGCTGCCAGTGCAGACTCATCTGCTGTCATGTGTCAGAAATCAACCAATCAGGATGAATGTTTATGGTTAATGATTGTCTTCTCTGCAGGGTTGGCTCCTGCTGTGGGGGAGAATAGGAAACAAACCCCCGGGGATCTTATCATATATTCTCTGGAGGATCTGAATACAAGTGACTTCAAGAGATTTAGGAACAAATTGTCTGACTTCTCCTATGGAGATAAACGTCCCATCCCCCGAGGAAGACTAGAAAATGCAGACTGGACCACCACCAAGGACCTCCTTATAGACAAATATGGAGAAGAAGGGGCTCTGGATGTCACCATTCATGTCTTTACACTGATCGGTCTGATGGGACCTGCAGATGACCTCCAGGAGAGGAGAGCAGAACATGGTGAGTTGCCATCTATAATGACCATTTCCTACCAATTCCTAATCAATATCTGTGTGAGGAAGAACTAGGAATGTCATTCAGGGAAAGCCAGTGACCAATCGGGAGCTTCCAACTGGATTAACCACTTCCCACTTACAGTACACAAATATGAGGCCTCACAGAAGTATATATACAGAATCCATTATATAATACATTGTATACATACAGGATATATTATATAATACATTGTATACATACAGGATATATTATATAATACATTGTATACATACAGGATCCATTATATAATACATTGTATACATACAGGATCCATTATATAATACATTGTATACATACAGGAACCATTATATAATAAATTGTATACATTTAGGATATATTATATAATACATTGTATACATACAGGACTCATTATATAATACATTGTATACATACAGGATATATTATATAATACATTGCATACATACAGGATATATTATATAATACATTGTGTTCTTTCTAATAAAGGGGAAAAAATAGCTAGATCAAGGTTAGATCCGGGTCAGTGCAAGATTTAATTTTAGGGTCAAAGGTCAGAGGTTGTTAGGGTTAGTGTATTTTGGGTCGGTTTCTTTTTAACAAATTAAGAGCCGAGTCTCTTTCTGAGATTTGGTGTTTACAAGTTAAAAACATTTTTTTTTGCTAGAAAATTACTTAGAACTTCCAAACATTATATATTTTTTTCTAACATCCTAGAGAATAAAATGTTGTTGCAATACTTTCTGTCACAGCATATTTGCACAGCGGTCTTACAAGCGCACTTGTTTTGGAAAAAATACACTTTTTTTTAATGAAAAAAATAAGACAACAATTTTTATATTGTTAAAGATAATGTTACGCCAAGTAAACTGATACCCAACATGTCACTCTTCAAAATTGCACCCGCTCGCGGAATGGCGACAAACATTTACTCTTAAAAATCTCCATAGGTGATGTTTAAATAAAAAATCTACAGGTTGCAAGTTTTGAGTTACAGAGGAGGTATAGGATTATTGCTCTTGCATAATAATCCTAATCCTAGGAGGTATAAAATGATTGCTCTTGCTCTATCGATCATGGCGATACCTCACATGTGTGCTTGAACACTGTTTTCATATACAGGTGCTACTCACGTATGCGTGCTTCTGCACACGAGCTCAGCGGCACAGGGAGGGTTTACATTTTTTAAAAGTTTTTTTTATTTATTTTACCTTTTATTTTTAAATTTTACACTGTTCTTTTTTTTTTTTTTAAATGTCACTTTTATTACTATTACAAGGAATGTAAACATCCCTTGTAATAGAAAAAAGTATGACAGGTCCTCTTATATATGAGATCTGGAATCAAAAATACATTAGATCTCATATTTACACTAATATGCAATAAAAATAAATTAAAAAAATATCTTTAAGAGCTATGAGTGGAAGTGACGTTTTTCTGTGGCTTCCACCCTGCAATAGTATGGAGATGGGTGGGGGCCATCTTCCCCTCACTCAGCTCCATGCCACACACAGGAGTGGACTTGATCATCTCTGCCACTACCAATGGCTCCGGTAAGCGGTGGAGAGCACCTGAGAGCGGCAGAAGGGGGTCCCTCTCCCGTCACCGCTAAAAGTTATCTTGCGGTGAATCCACCTCAGAGACCACTTTTATTGGAAACATGACCGCTCACTGAAGAAGAGAATACCGGGGTTATGGTAGCTGCTGCCATAACAACAATAGCCCTCGTCAAAGTGCCAACATATATGGGCGTGAGCCGTTCAGGAAGTGGTTGAAAAACATTTTCTAAATTAGTATCAGTGTCAGTTTTTTTAGGTAGGACAAAAAAGCAGAATGTGTGCAATGTTCTTCAGGCCATACTACGGGTACAAACCACAACTAACAGTGTTTGTGCCAGTGTTACCAAAAGAAGCTCAATTTGTCCTGAAATTAATCCGGTATAATCCTCCTGGATACACAATGTAGTTGGGATGATATGTACAGATTTACTAACACAGGTCAAAGTTGCAAAATTGTGTTCAGGCATTAACATTTGTTTTACCCTCGGTCACTAAGGGGTTAAACAATCTTTACTGAGGGAGTTTACAGAATAAAATACATTTGGGTATAAAATTGTGGATGAAGGAAAAGGCTACAGAGTTCAGGAACAATGTAAAAGGGAAGCGGAGTAACACTTCTCCAGGATGCCGGCAGTCAGTCACCATAACACAATGACATCACTCAGCATGCCGAGCAGAGCAATACAATCACAGCCACTTGTCTATTATACAGAACCTCCATATTTATATCTGTATTCCTAGGAGACCCTCATGATTGTTGCTCGGGGTTCTGAGCCTTGTGCCCCATGCATCCTCCTGAACCTCCATCAGAAAGAGGAGTCACGGCTCCAGATTCTAGGTGTGTGCCTGTAATCCCTGCATAGAGAATTGGGGGCTTTTCTGGTCCCCCCACCATGGTCACATGTCACTGCAATGTGCTGAGATGTTACCAGGCAAAGACTCTCCCATCACCTGGAGGAGGAGAGACTCCAATCTACAGAGGGTTGGTGGGATGATGGTGACTGGGAGGATCTGCTACACTAATAACTCTCTTAGTTATTATTTTATACATTTCAGAGGTTTGTCAGGACTAATCACTTCCCTAATCTTATTTCCAGCCAAACTGAAGAAGACGACACATAGCAAAACATTATCAGGTTAGTAGGACATCCACTTTTCATATGAAATCTCTTCTGGATGAACATTTTGTTTTTATTGTAGTTTTGATCAGTGGTGGTACTACCAGAGTCAGAAAGGTTGCACTTGAGACCGGGCCCTAGCATTCTGCCACTGTAGGGGGCCCAAGATGGCAGGAAGGGGGCCCACTGCAGAACATTGGCTCCAGTGATCCCAAAGTTTTGCAACTTGATTGAAATCTCCTTGTGACTTGTTTGCAATTTTGTGATTTAACATTGCAGTCTATGCCACTCAAATCACACCAAAGTCATAGAAAAGTATTCATTTTACTTTGTTTGCTGTGACTTTAGTCACATTTATTAGGACAGGACCCAATGAATGTGTTTTGACTTGCCATGTGGCTTTGTATTGAAAGTCACATGATAAGTTTCAGCAGTCTGAACCAGGGCTTATAAAGGCCCCCACTATGGGAACAAGCGGATAGGGCCATGGGCTAAAGAAAGGGCCTCTGCCTCAGAGAGAAGAGCCCCAGCCTTGGAGGGAAGGGCCCCGGGACCAGAGGAAAGGGCCTGCAACTGATAGAAAGGGCCCCAGGAGTCAGGGGGTACCCTTTATAGTTTTTTGCACCAGAGCCCTGTAGGTTATATTCATGCCTCTGGTCTGGATGGTGTGTCCATAGTTTGGATGCTTCCACAGTCCTCCTGTATTTCATGGGATATCTTCTTTTAGAGTTCCATTCTTCGGGTTCATGGTTTGAATACAATATTCCCAACTCTGTCTTATAAATGCTATACATGGACAAGCTCCACCTTATCTTAAGGAACTTCTTAGATTGCAAAATCTACCGTGTTCCCTTCACTCAACTAATTTGAATTGTTTAGAGATTCCAAAAACTAGGTTGAAAACCATGGGAGATAGGGCTTTTTGTGCTGCTCCCCCACGTCTGTGGAATGCTTTGCCTGATAGTTTTAGGGTTTCTCAGTCTACTGAAAATTTTAAAAAGGGGTTGAAGACTTTTCTTTTTAGCAAATGTTTTGTAAATTAAGTGGTTTGTTTGTTTTTATTGTAATTATGTAGCACTTTGAGGTCTTTTGATGGAAAGTGCATTATAAATAAAATATATTATTATTATTATTATTATTATTATTATTATTATTTCATGTGTGTATGAGAAATAAAATATTCTCTTTTCTCTCATAAAGACTTCAGTAAGGAACACAGAGAGTCTGAGAAAGAGAGGTTCCAGAGGATTAAAGAATATAATTCCCGTATGGGGGAGAATGTTCATCTACAGGAAAGATTTACCAATTTATTGATGATAAAGGGACCCCAGAATAAAGAGGGAAAAGAAGAAGAAATAAGGAGTTCAGGCAGAAGACATCTACAGATCATGGAGAAAAGATCTCCAACCACAATCCAGGCCCTCTTTGACCCTGATAAATGTGGGTTCATCCCTAAGATTGTGGTGTTACAAGGACCTGCTGGGATTGGAAAAACAATGACCTCCAGGAAGATCATGCTGGACTGGGCCTCTGAGGATCTCTACCGAGACAAGTTTGATTTTGTGTTTTATCTGAGCTGTAGAGAAATCAACACCATCCCTGGAAACATAAGTCTTGTGGGACTTTTATCCAGAACCTGCAGACTGAGTTCAGATGACCTGGTGTCTATTCTGAAGGATCCTGGAAGTCAGAGAAAACTTCTCACCATAGTTGATGGGTTTGATGAACTGAGGTGGACTCTGGAGGAGAAATCTGAGGGTTGTCCTGACATTTCTATGGAAACCCACAAAGAAATAATTCTCCAAAGCTTGCTCAGGAGACACGTTCTCCCAGAATCTTCTCTGATCATCACCACAAGGTCACTGGCCATGGAGAAACTTAACACATTCATCGATGATTCTCGCAATGTGGAAATCCAGGGATTTACAAGGGACGATCGATTGGAATATGTCCATAAATTCTATGGAAATAAAGAAGATGCAGACAAGGTTCTCAGTATAATAAAAGACAATGACGTTGTGTACACCATGTGTGCCGTCCCCATCACATGCTGGATTGTCTGCACTGTAATGAAACAAGAAATAAGAAAAGATTTGGATGTAATTCAGTGTAAGACAACGACTTCAATTTATCTTCTCTTCCTGGAGGTTTTACTAACCCATCACAGCAAGAAGGAGCAGTCTGTACACCGGAAACAAACCTGTCTGAAGAAGCTGTGTGCTCTGGCCAATCAGGGACTTCTGAACCAACAAATCTTATTTGAGAAGAAAGATCTAGAAAGACATGGACTTTCTCTGGATGAGGTGGAGTCTGTATTTCTGAATGAGAACATCTTTCATTGGGACGTCCGTCATCAGACCTGCTACAGCTTCATCCACCTGAGTGTACAGGAGTTCCTTGCTGCTCTCTATTATGGGATGGATGATGGGTCTGGGTCTATGGAAGGTACTTTCCTCCCGGAGATCTGTAAAGGGAAATCACTCGATGACCTCAGATCACATCACTCACATTTATCATTATCTGTACAATTCCTGTTTGGTCTCTTAAATGAAAATCAGGTGAAGACATTCTCAGAGGTCACAGGAATCCCCATCTCACTCCGAGCCAAACCTGCAATCATAGAATGGGCCATGGAGGACAGTGATCAGATTTTCTATACTCAGACCATCTCCTATCTGTATGAGACTCAGGATGAGGACTTCATTAGGAGAGTCATGTCGGGTTGTACAGATTTGTATCTGTGGGGCTCACATACTGATCACTTGTGGATGGACAGGAATTATTCCAAGCAGCTGATCTATTGCTTGAAGTCTTTGAAGAGAGAAAGTTTTCAGTCTTTACATTTTCTATTTCTCACTGTGGGTCCAGAGTGCCAGAAACTTCTATCTCCATTCCTACACAGGAGTCAGGAGGTCAGGTAAGTGAGTGTGAGGATATCCTAACTGAATTCAGAGAATGGGCAGGAACCTGCATACAGTATAACGGTGATTATCAGACATGTTCTCCATCTACCACACTTGTTAGAAGTCCTGGGAACTCACACTTTCCTCAGCCCTAAGCCCTGCTTCACACTACAGCAATTTTCCAGCGACATTCTGATGACATGTAAAGTCGCAGGTCAGGTGAAAACACAAAGATTTTATTGGGTGTTGTCTTAATTGCTGCGATTTGAGTCACTGCAACAAAAGAAAATACTTCCTGCACTACTTTTGTGTGATTCTTGTGCTGCACGACTCCCATAGACTTCAATGTAAAATCACCAGAAA
Organism: Lithobates pipiens; assembly: GCF_037356315.1. Lineage (NCBI taxonomy): Eukaryota > Metazoa > Chordata > Amphibia > Anura > Ranidae > Lithobates > Lithobates pipiens. The sequence continues at coordinate 416,346 of NW_027507718.1, read as the reverse complement.
GTCGCACATTTGTCTAAATCTTTAAGACTTTGCTGTGACTTCTGAGGCTTCTTTACCCCCCACCTCTCCTCCCTGGTCATCCTTGCTGCCTAAAATCTTCCTCCAATCACATCCCAGTCACACCTGAGCGTAGAGGAAACGCACATTCCCACTTCCATTATTTGTGTATTTTTCATGTGTAATCACACATTGTGTATAGGGAGCCCATTCACTGGAATGTTCTGCCCGACATGCAACAAACACCCCAAAGTAGCTCAAGAATCTTCTCAGTCATGGAGCGTCATGCATGTTGGCAGCAAAACATGCATCTGATAACTGTGATTGGGGTGTCATTAACAATCAGCCGACATTCATATCTGCGTGTTTCCAAATACGAGGCGACCCACACAGAAAATGTGCGCTTTTTCATATGTCTGAAAAATGCACAGCAACACACGCCACACATGCGCAGATGTAAATGAATGGTAATGCAAAAGCAATGCTCCTTGCTGTGCGTTTTTGAAACATACAGCAAAGTGCATGTATTCTTTTGCGGTCTGCCATGCATTCAAAAATGTGCAGAAGTAAATGAATAATAACACAAGTGTGACGCACATTGTCGCACATTTATGAAACGCACAGCAAAGCATGGATTTTCTTGCAGGTTGCTATGTAGTTGGAAATGTACAGATGTGAATGAATGGAAACGTATTTACAACTGACGGCAACCCGCAAGAAAACACATGCTTTTCTGCGTGTTTTGTGTGACAATGCACATCACACTTGTGTTACCATTCATCTGCATCTTCATGTTTCTGAACGCACGCCAACCCGTAAGAAAACGCATGCTTTGCTGTGCATTTTGAAAATGTGTGACAACACACGCTGCACTTGTGATACCATTCGTTGGCGTCTGAACATTTCTGAATGCCCGGCAACCTGCAGGAAAACACATGCTTTGCCACACGTTTTGGAAACATGCATCGCGCTCGCCTTGCCATCATTGCAGTACAAACGGGATGCACGGTCGCATCGCATTTCTGAAACGTGCGGCAAAGCACACAATTTCTGGCGGTTGATGTGCATTCAGAATCATGCAGATGTAAATGCAGCCTGATTGTTAATGACGCCCCAATCACGGTTATCAGACGCATGTTTTGTCATGTGATAAAACACGCTATAAACACGGATCATCAAAGTCACATAGGAATACTTCTCAATAAAGTCACTTTGAAGTCGCACCTGGTCGCCGGGAAGTTGTAGAGCAAAGTCAAGCTGGAAGTGGCTGCGACTTTCATGTTGTGCTGTGTGAACCAGAGCTAAATGGTGGTTCCCACATATCACCTTCTACACAACTTCTGGGAACAATCACATCATTTACATCGCATTAACCCTTTCCCTGCCCCCAATTATACCATTTATCACACAGAACATTTGGAGGGAAAGCTTCGTGTTCAGAGATGTGGGGGAGGGAAATATTGTCAGGGGTGTGACATCATCATCCCAACATTGGAGGGGCCAATTGTCTGCAGAAGTGGGCGGAGATGGGAATGTCTGGACTGCATTTTATATCTGGAACCAAAGTGGTGTTCCAGGATTTCCCAGAAGCTGAATGGAGACCCCTGTGTAGGAAGGCCGGAGACCCCGTATACATATCAGGGGCCTCCTGTAAATTTTGTCTGGAGTGTGACTTCAAAGACCACTCATAGCCACCAATGAGAAGTCCTCATCAGGTCCAGTATGAGGCTGTAGAGCCGGAGGGAAGGCAGCCATGTGGAAGGGAAATGTTGGGGTTACATTGTTATTCTTGGGGTCAGAGGTCATACATTCTTGGTGATAATTATTATCTCATTATTGGATTTTAGATTTCGGTGTTGTAATATTTCCAGTAAAGATTGTCCGGGAGAGGACAAAGCAGAAGAAGAAGGTTCCTCCTCTTCAGGATATAATATGAAGTGTGATTCTCTTTCTTTTCTGATGAACCCGGAGAGTAAAATTCAGGAATTAGAGTAAGAGAAATGTGTGATGTGCCGTGATGGGGAAATGTGACGTCTTGTGATTGTTCCCGTCTCTCAGTGTCTCCTTCTATCTCTGGGTGTCCTCCATCCTCACCCATGTAGAATCTTCCATCACCTGTCCTCTTCTCATGTCTTCTCCTCTCTCTGAGGGAATCTTTCTCTTTGTAATCTCATCCATGGGATTTGGGGTTCCCCTTATAGTAGAACAGTGACCAGGCTCTGTACATATGGAATGACCCTCCATATTCCTAACAAGCAGGAAATAGGATGGAATAGACCCCCTTAGGACTCGCTCACACGTCTGATGATTATGTAGAAGGAAGCAATGCTCAGTAACACTTCTATGACATTTATCATGTGTCTTTATTGTGTTTATGAAGCTCTGAAAACACTATAAGAATGCTGGAGAAATGTCCGGGGGAGGGGTTGTTCTTCTAGTGGGAGGAGCCTAAAGGGGAAGTGATGTAGAGGAAATGATCTCCTCTGATATGTGGATTTCGGATATTACAATAATTCTATAGGATGAAAACCAGCCGCCATGTCATCATACTCACTATCGCTCTCCTGCCCCTTGGAGGACAGATTTCCCGCTCTGAGGATAATACCCGCTTGGTGACTTGTTACCACATCTGTTTTATTTGTATGTGTCACAATAGCTGGGATACTCGGGTCATTAATAGTTTATTAATAATAACATGTAATATATCCTCACTAGGGATGAGCCGAACACTCCCCTGTTCGGTTCGCACCAGAACCTGCGAACAGACCTAAACTTCGTGTGAACTTTAGAACCCTATTAAAGTCTATGGGACTCGAACGTTCACAATCTAAAGTGCTCATTTTAAATGGTAATATGTAGGTTACTGTCCTAAAAAGTGTTTGGGGACCCGGGTCCTGCCCCAGGGGACATGGATCAATGCAAAAAAAAGTTTTAAAAACGGCCGTTTTTTCAGGAGCAGTGATTTTAATAATGATTAAAGTGAAACAATAAAAGTGTAATATTCCTTTAAATTTCGTAGCTGGGGGGTATCTATAGTATGCCTGTGAAGGGGCGCATGTTTCTGGTGCTTAGAACTGTCCCTGAACAAAGTGTCATTTGTGCAGGAAAAAAAGTCTTTTAAAATCACTTGCGGCTAAATTGTCAGGTCTCCGTAATACAGAGAACATTCAATGAGTGTTCTCTGTATTAGCCGACAATTCATTCATTCATTGATAAAAAAAAAAAAAAAAAAAAGCGTGGGGGTTCCCCTAAATTCAATTACCAGGCCCTTCAGGTCTGACATGGATATTAAGGGGAACCCCGTGTCAAATTTTAAAAAAAATTGACGTGGGGGTCCCCCTAAATATCTATAACCAGACCCTTCAGGTCTGATATGGATATTAAGGGGAACCCCGCATCAAATTAAAAATAAAAATTGACGTGGGGTCCCCCTAAAAATCCATATCAGACCCTTTATCCGAGCACGCAACCTGGCAGGCCGCAGGAAAAGAGGGGGGGACAAGAGAGCTGCCCCCCCTCCCTCCTGAACCATACCAGGCCCCATACCCTCAACATTGGGAGGATGCTTTGGGGGTCTGTGACCCCTCAAAGCACCTTGTCCCCATGTTGATGAGGACAAGGGCCTCATCCTCACAACCCTGGCCGTTGGTTGTAAGGGTCTGCGGGCGGGAGGCTTATCAGAATCTGAAAGCCCCCTTTAACAAGGGGACCCCCAGATCCCGCCTCCCCCTCCGTTTGAAATGGTAAGGGGGTACAAAAGTACCCCTACCATTTCACAAAGAAAGTGTCAAAATGGTTAAATAAGACAAACACACTTTTGAAAAATTCCTTTATTAAAAATAAAAAAAATAAAAAAACGATTCCAGCGGTGCTAATCCACTCTTGCTATCCAGCGACGGATCTCCGGGGTCCAGCGATGGATGATCATATCCAGCGACGGGGGATCTCTCAGTCCAGCGCTGTCCATACATCCTTCTTCTGTCTCCACTCCGAAGACACTGGAGAGATCCCAGCGCTGACGTTTCTTATATAAGGAGGGCGGGGCCCCCCGTCACCTGACCCCGCCCCTCTGACGCTGGAGAGGGAAGCCAGGGGTTCCCCAGTGACGTGTGGGTGACCCCGCCCCCTCTGATGTAACGCAGTTTTCCGTTACATCAGAGGGGGCGGGGTCACCCATACGTCACTGGGGAACCCCTGGCTTCCCTCTCCAGCGTCAGAGGGGCGGGGTCAGGTGACGGGTGGCCCCGCCCTCCTTATATAAGAAACGTCAGCGCTGGGATCTCCGCAGTCTCCGCAGTGGAGACAGAAGAAGGATGTATGGACAGCGCTGGACTGAGAGATCCCCCGTCGCTGGATATGATCATCCATCGCTGGACCCCGGAGATCCGTCGCTGGATAGCAAGAGGGGATTAGCACCGCTGGAATCGTTTTTTTATTTTTTTTATTGTTAATAAAGGAATTTTTCAAAAGTGTGTTTGTCTTATTTAACCATTTTGACACTTTCTTTGTGAAATGGTACCCCTTACCATTTCAAACAGGGGGGGCCAGGATCTGGGGGTCCCCTTATTAAAGGGGGCTTCCAGATTCTGATAAGCCCCCCGCCCGCAGACCCTTACAACCAACGGCCAGGGTTGTGAGGATGAGGCCCTTGTCCTCATCAACATGGGGACAAGGTGCTTTGAGGGGTCACAGACCCCCAAAGCATCCTCCCAATGTTGAGGGTATGTGGCCTGGTACGGTTCAGGAGGGAGGGGGGCCGCTCTCTCGTCCCCCCCTCTTTTCCTGCGGCCTGCCAGGTTGCATGCTCGGATAAAGGGTCTGATATGGATTTTTAGGGGGACCCCCACATCAATTTTTTTTTACATTTGATGCGGGGTTCCCCTTAATATCCATATCAGACCTGAAGGGTCTGGTATGGATATTTAGGGGGACCCCCACGTCAATTTTTTTTTAAAATTTGACACGGGGTTCCCCTTAATATCCATGTCAGACCTGAAGGGCCTGGTAATTGAATTTAGGGGAACCCCCACGCTTTTTTTTTTTTTTCATCAATGAATGAATGAATTGTCGGCTAATACAGAGAACACTCATTGAGTGTTCTCTGTATTACGGAGACCCGACAATTTAGCCGCAAGTGATTTTAAAAGACTTTTTTCCTGCAGAAATGACACTTTGTGCAGCGACAGTTCTAAGCACGGGAAACATGCGCCCCATTCACAGGCATACTATAGATACCCCCCAGCTACGAAATTTAAAGGAATATTACACTTTTATTGTTTCACTTTAATCATTATTAAAATCACTGCTCCTGAAAAAACAGCCGTTTTTAAAACTTTTTTTTGCATTGATCCATGTCCCCTGGGGCAGGACCCGGGTCCCCAAACACTTTTTAGGACAGTAACTTGCATATTACCCTTTAACCACCTCAGTACAGTGCAGTTACACCCCCTTCCTGACCAGACCAATTTTCAGCTTTCAGCGCTCTCACACTTTGAATGACAATTACTCAGTCATCCAACACAGTATCCATATGAAACTTGCGTCCTTTTTTCCACACAAATAGAGCTTTCTTTTAGTGGTATTTAATCACTAGTGGGTTTTTTATTTTTTGTGCTATAAATAAAATAAAACGTAAATTTTGTGAAAAAAATGCCTTTTTCTTCGTTTCTGTCATAAATTTTTGCTAATTAGTAATTTTTCTTCATAAATTTTGGCCAAAATTTATACTGCTACATATCTTTGGTAAAAATAACCCACATTAGTATATATTATTTGGTCTTTGTGAAAGTTATAGAGTCTACAATCTATGGTGCCAATCACTGAAAATTCATCACTTCTGATCAGGCCTTCAGTACATCAGGTGTATCTCATTTCTTGAGACTCTAACTAGTCAGGAAAGTACAAATACCCCCCAAATGACCCCTTTTTACAAAGTAGACATCCCAAGGTATTAAGTAAGTAGCATGGTGAGTTTTTTTAAGTTGTCATTTTTTCCCACAATTCTTTGCAAAATGAAGATTTTTTATTTTTTTTTATTTTTTTTTACTAAATTGTCATATTATCAGGTTATTTCTCACACACAGCATATGTATACAACAAATTACCCCCCAAAATACATTCTGCTACTCTTCCCGAGTACGGCGATACCACATGTGTGAGACTTTTACACAGCCTGGCCACATACAGAGCACCAACATCGATGTAGTACCTTCAGACGTTCTACGAGCAAAAATGACGCATCTCATTTCTCAACCACCTATTACACTTTTGAAGGCCCTGGAGTACCAGGACAATGGAATTTCCTATAAAATCACCCCATTTTGGAAAGCTAACACCCCAACGTATAATCTGTGAGGCATAATGAGTCTTTTGAATGGTTAATTTTTTTCCAGAAGTTTTTGGAATATGTGGAAAAAAATTAAAACGCATTTTTTTTTACACAAAATTGTCAATTTATAAGATATTTCTAACACATAGCATGTATATAGCAAAAATTACACCCCAAAATACATTCTGCTACTCTTCCCGAGTACGGCGATACCACGTGTGTGAGTCTTTTACACAGCCTGGCCACATACAGAGCACTAACATTGATGTAGTACCTTCAGACGTTCTATGAGCAAAAATTACGCATCTCATTTCTCAACCACCTATTACACTTTTGAAGGCCCTGGAGTACCAGCACAATGGAATTTCCCATAAAATTACCCCATTTTGGAAAGCTAACACCCCAACGTATAATCTGTGAGGCATAATGAGTCTTTTGAATGGTTAATTTTTTTCCAGAAGTTTTTGGAATATGTGGAAAAAAATTAAAACGCATTTTTTTTTTACACAAAATTGTCAATTTATAAGATATTTCTAACACATAACATGTATATAGCAAAAATTACACCCCAAAATACATTCTGCTACTCCTCCCGAGTATGGCGATACCACATGTGTAGGACTTTTACACAGCCTGGCCACATAGATGGGCCAAACATTGAAGTAGTACGTTCAGGCGTTCTAGGAGCATAAATGACTCATCTTATTTCATTCCTACCCATCACACTTTTGAAGGTCCTGGACCACCAGGACAGTGAAATTACCCACAAAATGACCCCATTTTGGAAAGTAAACACCCCAACGTATATTCTATGAGACATGGGCTGCAAATAGGTACTCGGGTACTCTGATGGGCTGGAGATAGGTACTCGGGTGCTCAGGTGGACTGTGACAGGTACTCGGGTACTCAGATGGACTGGAACAGGTACTCGGGTACTCTGATTGCCTGGTGACAGGTACTCGGGTACTTTGATGGCCTGGTGACAGGTACTCGAGTACTCTGATGGCCTGGTGACAGGTACTCGGGTACTCTGATGGCCTGGTGACAGGTACTCGGGTACTCTGATGGCCTGGTGACAGGTACTCGGGTACTCTGATGGCCTGGTGACAGGTACTCGGGTACTCTGATGGCCTGGTGACAGGTACTCGGGTACTCTGATGGCCTGGTGACAAGTACTCAGGTACTCTGATGGCCTGGTGACAGGTACTCTGATGGTTTGGTGACTGGTATTTGGGTACTCTGAAGGGCGGTGACAGGTACTCAGATGAACTGTGACAGGTACTCGGGTATTTAGATGGGCTGTGACAGGTACTCGGTACTCTAATGGACTGTGACAGGTACTCGGTACTCAGATGGGCTGTGACAGGTACTCGGTACTCTAATGGACTGTGACAGGTACTCGGTACTCTAATGGACTGTGACAGGTACTCGGTACTCTAATGGACTGTGACAGGTACTCGGGTACTCTGATGTGCCGTGACAGGTACTCGGGTACCCTGATGGGCCGTGACAGGTACTCGGGTACTCTGATGTGCCGTGACAAGTACTCGGGTACTCTGATGTGCCGTGACAGGTACTCGGGTACTCTGATGTGCGGTGACAGGTACTCGGGTACTCTGATGGGCCGGGACAGGTACTCGGGTACTCTGATGGGCCGGGACAGGTACTCGGGTACTCTGATGGGCCGGGACAGGTACTCGGGTACTCTGATGGGCCGGGACAGGTACTCGGGTACTCAGATGGGCCGGGACAGGTACTCGGGTACTCAGATGGGCCGGGACAGGTACTCGGGTACTCTGATGGGCCGGGACAGGTACTCGGGTACTCTGATGGGCTGGGACAGGTACTCGGGTACTCTGATGGGCTGGGACAGGTACTCGGGTACTCTGATGGGCTGGGACAGGTACTCGGGTACTCTGATGGGCTGGGACAGGTACTCGGGTACTCTGATGGGCTGGGACAGGTACTCGGGTACTCTGATGGGCTGGAACAGGTACTCTGATGGGCTGGGACAGGTACTCTGATGGGCTGGGACAGGTACTCGGGTACTCTGATGGGCTGGGACAGGTACTCGGGTACTCTGATGGGCTGGGACAGGTACTCGGGTACTCTGATGGGCTGGGACAAGTACTCGGGTACTCTGATGGGCTGGGACAGGTACTCAAATACTCTGATGGACTGTGACAGGTACTCAAATACTCTGATGGACTGTGACAGGTACTCTGATGGACTGTGATTGACAGGTACTATGAGGGGTGGTGACAGGTCCTCTTTATTGGGGGGGGGGCAATCAGTATGTTTCATGTACACTGTGTGCGGTAACGAGATGTTACCGCAATCTCCTCCTCACACACGATCGGTGTGTGAGGAGGAGAACCCGGTAACATCCCGTTACCGCGGTTTGTTTACATTTTAGTGATCGGCTGTGAAAGGATCACAGCCGATCACGTGGGTAAACAGCCAGCCAATGGCTGTTTACCAGTGTCGGTGACGAGCAGTGTTCCCGGGGAACACGCCGCCACCGACGTGCACGCGCAGCGCGCTCGCGATCGCGCGCATGCGCCGTGCACGTAGGGGGTGTGACCATCTGTGATCGGCCGTGACTTCATCACGGCCGATCACGTGGTAAACAGCCATAACGAATGGCTGTTCACCCCCTTCGGTGGCGAGCGGTGTCTCCGTGACACGCCGCCACCGAAGAAACAGGGATGCGCGCGCACGATCGCGCGCATCCCTGTTTAAACGGGAGGCCGTCATATGACGGCCTCCCACCACAATAGCTGCGCCGCCTGGCCGTCATTTGACTGCCGGCGGTCAGCAACTAGTTAAAATGAGCACTTTAGATTTCTCCCATAGACTTGTATAGGGTGTTCCGGCTTTTCGAATTTGCTGCGAACAGCCCAAATTGTTCACTGTTCGCTGAACAGGCGAACAGGCAATGTTCGAGTAGAACATGAGTTCGACTCGAACTCGAAGCTCATCCCTAATCCTCACATAGAATCACAATATATCCATGTAAGAATGCACAGAGCGCCCGGCGACCCTCCTCTCCTTCATAACAGTATAGCAGCGGCTCTCCTAATGTATCTGACAGGCGTGATGACGTCTCCACCTTACACATTACGCCCTAGGTGGGGCTTCATCATGTATATTTGTGTTGTTTGTTTAAAATGTGTAAATATTAACACTTTTAGCTTTAGGGAGTCTCACTTCTAGTGCTGCACAGCTATCTTTATATCTATCCTGTAAGGGAGGTGTCACTGCACATCACCAATCATAAGTAGCAGACCACAAAGTAGGTTTTTTGATGTACATAGTATGCTAAAGTTTGGGTGGTCTCACTCATCATGCTGCAATATTGAGCACTTTGACAATATCTTACTTATATTGTTTTTTCTAACATTGTAATATTCCTGTATAATTGTGCTGAAACACGTGTGGATTGTTTAACCGCTTCCCACCCGCCCTATGGCCGTATGACGGCCTTAGAGCGGGCGGCTTCCTTCGCCTGGCCGTCCCTGGACGGCCTGGTGTTTACTTCCGCAATGCGCGCCGCCGGGGGCGCGCATCGCGGAAGTATTGTATTTGCCGTGTCTCCCGGAGACAGGCAAATACAGATCGCCGTGAACGGCCAATCAAAGTGGCCGTTCACAGCGCGATCGCAGCTGCCAATGGGAGATGATCTCATATGTAAACATATGAGATCATCTCCCATTGCCGTGTCTCTCCCTCCTCACACAGAGACAGCGTGTGAGGAGGGAGAGCGATCTGTCAGCCCCAGTGCAGCCCCAGTGCCAGCCCCAGCCCCAGTGCCAGCCCCAGTGCCAGCCCCAGCGCCAGTGTCAGCCCCAGCGCCAGTGTCAGCCCCAGTGCGTGTGTCAGCCCCAGTGTCAGCCCCAGTGCCTGTGTCAGCCCCAGTGCCATCTGTCAGCCCCAGTGCCAGTGCCATCTATCAGCCCAGTGCCATCTGTCAGCCCAGTGCCATCTGTCAGCCCAGTGCCATCTGCCAGTAGTGCCAGTGCCGCCAGTGCCACCTGCCAGCGCCTGCCATCAGCCCCAGTGCCGTCAGCCCCAGTGCCGTCAGCCCATGCCGCCCGTCAGCCCCAGTGCCGCCCATCAGCCCCAGTGCCGCCCGTCAGCCCCAGTGCCGCCCGTCAGCCCCAGTGCCGTCCGTTAGCCCCAGTGCCGTCAGTGCCGTCAGCCCCAGTGCCGTCAGTGCCGTCAGCCCCAGTGCCACCAGTGCTGTCAGCCCCAGTGCCACCTGCCAGTGCCACCTGCCAGCACCAGTGCCACCTGCCAGTGCCATCCGTCAGCCCCAGTGCCGTCAGCCCCAGTGCCGCCAGTGTCACCTGCCAGTGCCACCTGCCAGCGCCAGTGCCACCTGCCAGTGCCACCTGCCAGCACCAGTGCCATCTGTCAGCCCCAGTGCCATCCGTCAGCCCCAGTGCCGCCAGCCCCAGTGCCACCTGCCAGTGCCACCTGCCAGCGCCACCTGCCAGTGCCATCTGCCAGCCACAGTGCCATCTGACAGCCCCATTTGCCAGAGCAATTAGCCAGAGCAAATAGCCAGCACCATCTGCCAGTGCCATCTGCCAGTGCCAGCCCCAGTGCCAGCCCCAGCCCCATCTGCCAGCGACATCTGCCAGCGACATCTGCCAGCCCCATCTGCCAGCCCCATCTGCCAGCCCCATCCGTCAGCCCCATCTGCCAGCCCCATCTGTCAGCCCCATCTGCCTCCAGTGCCATCTGTCAGTGCCACGTGTCGTCAGTGCCACGTGGGGTCACTTTGTGGGCATTTCCATTGTCCTGGTGCTCCAGGGCCTTCAAAACTGTAATAGGTGGTTGAGAAATAAGATGTGTAATTTATGCTCCTAGAACGCCTGATGGTGCTATTTCAATATTGGGCCTCTGTATGTGGCCAGGCTGTGTAAAAGTCTCACACATTTGGTATCGTTATACTCAGGAGGAGTAGTAGAACGTATTTTGGGGTGTCATTTTTGCTATGTACATGCTATGTGTTGGAAATATCTTATAAATGGACAACTTTGCGTAAAAAAAATGCGTTTTCATTTTTTTTCCACATTTTCCCAAAACTTCTGGAAAAAAAATGAACCATTCAAACGACTCATTATGCCTTATAGATTATACGTTGGGGTGTTAGCTTTCCAAAATGGGGTCACTTTGTGGGCATTTCCATTGTTCTGGTGCTCCAGGGCCTTCAAAACTGTAATAGGTGGTTGAGAAATGAAATGTGTAATTTATGCTCCTAGAACGCCTGATGGTGCTATTTCAATATTGGGCCTCTGTATGTGGCCAGGCTGTGTAAAAGTCTCACACATTTGGTATCGTAATACTCAGAAGGAGTAGCAGAACGTATTTTGGGGTGTCATTTGTGGTATACACATGCCATGTGAGAGAAATAACCTATTACATTGAAAATTTTGTGAGAAAAAAAAATAAAAAATCTTCATTTTGCAAAGAATTGTGGGAAAAAGATGACAACATCAAAAACCTCACCATGCATCTTAGTAAATACCTTGGAATGTCTACTTTCAAAAAAGGGGTAATTTGGGGGGTATTTATACTTTCCTGACTTGTTCGGGTCGCAAGAAATGAGAAAGGCCACCAGTACATCAGATGTGATCAATTTTGTGCGATTCGCACCACAGCTTGTAGACTCTCTAACTTTCACAAAGACCAAATAATATCCACTAATTTGGGTTATTTTTACCAAAGATATGTAGCAGTATAAATTGTGGCCAAAATTTATGAAAAAAAAAATTATAATTTGCAAAATTTTATCACAGAAACAAAGAAATATGTGTTTTTTTTTCAAAATTTTCGGTCTTTTTTCATTTATAGCGCAAAAAATAAAAACCCCAGAGGTGATCAAATACCACCAAAAGAAAGCTCTATTTGTGGGAAAAAAAGGACACAAAATTCATTTGGGTACAGTGTTGCATGACTGAGTAATTGTCATTCAAAGTGTGAGAGCACCAAAAGCTGAAAATTGGTCTGGTCAGGAAGGGTGTTTAAGTGCCCAGTAAGCAAGTGGTTAACCACTTTCAGACCGGACCATTTTGCTGGTCAATGACCAGAGGTCTTTTTACAATTTGGCACTGCACTGCTTTAACTGGTAATTGCGCGGTCATGCAGTGTTGTACCCAAACAAAATTTGCGTCCTTTTTTTCCCAGAAATAGAGTTTTCTTTTGATGGTATTTGACTGGTTCTGCGATTTTTATTTTTTGCGATATAAACGTAAAAAGACCGTAAATTTTGAAAAAAAATGATATTTTCTACTTTTTGTTATTAGAAAAATCCAATAAACTCAATTTTAGTCATACATTTAGGTCTGGTTCACACAGCGGGCGACACGAGGCGACACGACTTGCCGCGCCGCGACCTGCCGCGACCTCAGCGGCGACTTGCAAATGACTTCTGTATAGAAGTCAATGCAAGTCGCCCGAGGTCGCCCAAAAGTAGTACAGGAACCTTTTTTCTAAGTCGGAGCGGCTCGAGTCGCTCCTCTTAGAACGGTTCCATAGTACAGAACGGGGGCGACTTGTCAGGTCGTGGCACAGCAAGTCGTGTCGCCTCGTGTCGCCCCCTGTGTGAACCGGACCTTAGGCCAAAATGTATTCAGCCACATGTCTTTGGTAAAAAAAGTCAATAACTGTATATTTATTGGTTTGCGCAAAAGTTGTCACATCTACAAACTAAGGTACGTTTTCTGGAATTTACGCAGCTTTTAGTTTATGACTGCCTATCTCATTTCTTGAGGTGCTAAAATGTCAGGGCAGTACAACCCCCCCCCCAAATGACCCCATTTTGGAAAGTAGACACCCTAAGAAAATTGATAAGAGGCATGTTGAGCCCATTGAATATTTTATTTTTTTGCCTCAAGCGATTGAATAATGACAACATTTTTTTTTTTTTTTTACACAAAGTTGTCACTAAATGATATATTGCTCACACATGCCATGGTTATATGTGGAATTGCACCCCAAAATACATTCTGAAGGCGGTGATACCGGGGGGATACCACATGTTCTTGGAAGTCTAGCCACGTACGGGGCCCCGAAAGCCAAGCACCGCCTTCAGGATTTCTAAGGGCATACATTTGTAATTTCACTCCTCACTACCTATCACAGTTTTGAAGGCTCTAAAATGCCAAGATGGCACAAAACCCCCACAAATGACCCCATTTTAGAAAGTAGACACCCCAAGCTATTTGCTGAGAGGCATGTTGAGTCCATGGAATATTTTATATTTTGCCACAAGTTGCGGGAAAATTACAAACTTTTATTTATTTTTATTTTTTTCACAAAGTTGTCACTAAATGATATATTGCTCACACATGCCATGGGCATATGTGAAATTACACCCGAAAATAAATTCTGCTCCTTCTCCTGAGTACGGGGATACCACATGTGTGGGACTTTTTGGGAGCCTAGTCGCGTACGGGGCCCCGAAACCCAAGCACCGCCTTCAGGATTTCTAAGGGTGTAAATTTTTGATTTCACTCCTCACTACCGATCGCAGTTTTGAAGACCATAAAATGCCAAGATGGCACAAACCCCACCCAAATGACCCCATTTTGGAAAGTAGACACCCCAAGCTATTTGCCGAGAGGCATGGTGAGTATTTTGCAGCTCTCATTTGTTTTTGAAAATGAAGAAAAAAAATAATGTATATTTTTTTTATTTTTTTCAATTTTCAAAACTTTGTGACAAAAATGAAGGTCAGCAAAATACTCACCATACCTCTCAGCAAATAGCTTGCGGTGTCTCCTTTCCAAAATGGGGTCACTTGGGGGGATTTTGTGCTATCTGGGCATTCCATGGCCTCCAAAACTGTGATAGGCAGTGAGGAATGAAATCAAAAATGTACACCCTTAGAAAGCCTGAAGGTGGTGCTTGGATTTTGGGGTACCGTACGCGTTTAGGCTCCCAAAAGGTCTCACACTTGTGGTATCCCCGTACTCAGGAGAAGCAACAGAATGTATTTTGGGGTGTCATTTCACATATAACCATGGCATGTTTGAGCAATATATCATTTAATGACAACTTTGTGCAAAAAAAAAAATAAAAAAATAATAATAATGTCTTTTTTCCGCAACTTTTGTCAAAATATAAAATATTCCATGGACTCGACATGCCTCTCAGCAAATAGCTTGGGTTGTCTACTTTCTAAAATGGGGTCATTTGGGGAGGTTTTGAACTGTCCTGGCATTTTATGCACAACATTTAGAAGCTTATGTCACACATCACCCACTCTTCTAACCACTTGAAGAAAAAGCCCTTTCTGACACTTTTTGTTTACATGAAAAAATATTTTTTTTTTGCAAGAAAATTACTTTGAACCCCCAAACATGAAGTATTTTTTTTAAAGCAAAGGCCCTACAGATTAAAATGGTGGGTGATCGGTGGGTATGCCCACCATTAGAATACCTCCCTTCATCCACCCACTTCTAATGGTGGACATACATGCACCATTTATATATGCTGAAGCATGGGGGCATCCTCCCGCAAAAGGTAGGAGCAAATCGCTCCTCCACCCCTTATGCCCCCATGCTTCGGCATATATGCTCTTTTTTAACTGTGGTGGTGAAATCTCCGACAGTGCTGGAGTCGCGGCTTTATGTATCGTGGGAGCAAACGCTGTTGCTGTCAAGATAAATAAATCCATGCTACAGCTGAATGGCGTACCTGAAAACAAAAAATGGTTAACAATAAAACATTGCAGAATAGAATACAGTACAAAGGAGCAGAACAATAGAGAGAGAATAGAGAGAGAGAGAACAATAAAATGACAACTATTTTTGTTTTTTTTATTTTATATTTTTTTTGGTTTTTTGGTTTTTTACTTTTTTTTTTAAAACACTTTTTTATGTAACTTTAAAACTTCTGTTGTAACGTTTCCAGTGGTTTGGGTCTCTCAAAATGCGATGGCATCTTGGGAGACCCTGTGAACGTGTGCCTAGCCTGTGCAATGCTGTACCCTACGCTAATACTCAACTAGTGAATGGTAGCGTTCAAAACATTCACCAATGCAAAGACCAGGATTGTCAGGACAGCGTGGACAATAATGACGGGTGTCACGCCTATATCCGCGCTTTCTGTAGACACAACATTTTCTTTGGGGGGCTCGTTGGGTAGGGGTACTCGGGATGACATAAGAATAATGCCTCTCATGCAGCCGGCTTACTGCATCTGGTTGGGGAAGGTGAGGTGGAGCACTGCCTGGATACAGAAGGGCTCTGACGATATCCTCCTGGAATTTAAGGAAGGATCCAGTCCGTCCTGAAGCTTTGTATAGCACATAAGCATTCAGCATAGCCAATTGGAATAAATAAACAGACACTTTTTTGTACCAGCGTCTGGCCTTACGGGCAACTAGATACGGCGCCAACAACTGGTCATTAAGGTCCACCCCTCCCATATTTTGGTTATATTTGTGGACACAGAGGGGTTTCTCCACAATACCAGTCGCCGTAGGAATTTGGACCGTCGTGTCTGCATGAAGGGAGGTAAGAATGAAAACATTCTTATTATCCCTCCACTTCATAGCGAGCAAATTATTACTGCGCAAGCAGGCTCTCTCCCCCAGCCTAAGACGGGACTCTACAAGCCGCTGGGGAAAGCCCTGGCGATTAGGTTGCACGGTGCCACATGCTCCAATCTGCTGATCAAACAAGTGACTAAACAGTGGCACGCTTGTGTAATAATTGTCCACGTACAAGTGGTACCCCTTTCTGAATAAGGGTGACACCATGTCCCACACTATCTTGCCAGCGCTTCCTATGTAGTCATAGCAGTTCTCCGGCTCTACGTGACTATCTTTACCCTCATAAACCATAAAACTACGTGTATAGCCTGTGGCCCTGTCACAGAGCTTATACATCTTGACCCCGTATCTGGAACGCTTGTTGGGAACGTTTTGTTTGAATGACAAGCGACCAGAAAACTTAATCAGGGACTCATCAACGCAGACAACTTGATGGGGAGTAAACAAGTCTGCGAAACGTTGGTTGAAGTGGTTTATGAGGGGGCGAATTTTGTAGAGCCGATCGTATTCAGGGTCTCCACGAGGACGACAGAGTTCATTGTCGCTGAAGTGCATGAACCGCAAAATCATCTCGTATCGTGCCCTGGTCATGGAAGCAGAGAACACGCGCATATGGTGAATTGGGTCAGTGGACCAATATGACCGCAACTCACTCTTTTTGGTTATGCCCATGTTGAGGGAGAGGCCCAGAAAGATCTTAAATTCGGAAATCATAATTGGTTTGCATTGTCTGGCAAGGGTGGACTGGGGAATAGTGGCGATGTGTTGTCCAGCGTACAAATTGGTTTGGTCCACAATAGATCTATAGAGATCTTCGGTGAAAAACAGTGAGTAAAAGTCAAGTGTCGTAAAATCAACTGTTTCCACGTTAATGCCAGGTTGGCCAGTGAATGGGGGAAGTACGAGTTCTGCAGAAGTGGTGGGCACCCAATTAGGATTGGCGAATTCTGCAGGAATGGCACTATGGGTACGACGGGCCTGTCTTTGTCTTGGTGGCAGCGGGACACTACTTGTGCTTGCCACCTCGCCAGCTTGAACTGCACTTATGGGACTCGCCACGTCACCACGTGTTACTGCAGTGCTGGATGTACGTCCAGGGTGTACTAGGCCGCTGGTGCTTGCCAGTTCACCAGAAGGATGAGCGGCTCTAGTACGTCTCTGCTCCATACGAGTGACCTGCGGTTCCTTCACCTGAACAACAGAATACATTCGGGATCGGGTACACCTGTCCTTAACAGGGACCTCATTTCCGTCGCCAGAGCTATCTGTCATGGAGCCGCTGTCCTCTACAGGATCGTATTCTGAGCCTGAATCTGACAGATGAGTGACGTCCTCTTCACTGTCATGCTCAGAAATGTGTAGGCCTCTTCACTAGTGTACCTTTGCTTTGCCATTTTGGGCTCTAAATTTAGGGGTACACTAGTGAGACTCACAGGTAAAAAAGCACCTAGGCTGTCAGCGACTGTATCAAAACGCTACAAAAAAACCTGTTAGCGATTGCAGGGATCAGGCCTGACTCTGCGAATGCTGCAGTTATGTGTGTTGTGTTTTGTAAGTGACAGTGATCGATCGATACTGCACTTGGGTGGGCTGGGCTGGGCTTGGCGGAGGGGCTAAACGCAGGTGCTAGCAGTTATCTGGGCTGATCCCACTAACAATGCGTTTTGGGAAACCTAAAATGCTGGCAACGCTAATATAGATTTGATCAGATACTATATTACTAAGGGAGGTGTATGCTTTGCGCGTGGGTGTTAGCGGTACTGGCACTAACCTGACGCTGGGGCGACGCAGACCTTATCTGACCCTCAAACTTATATCACCCGCCGGGTGATCAGGGGGTTAAAACTTTATTAGGTAATAATTGGTGGGTGCCCTGAAACTATAAAAAAATAACTAACCAACCAGCGTCACCTGTAACAGTTATATGGTGATCACTGGTGAAAGGGTTAACTAGGGGGCAATCAGGGGGCTTTATGCGGTAGTATATGGGGGTCCCTGACGCTATAAAAAGCTGCGGAAAACCTAAATACCTACCTGCCTAACTAGCGTCACCTGTGACACTAATACAGCGATCAGAAAAACAATCGCTTATTAGTGACACTGGCGACGGGGGGTGATCATGGGGTTAAACCTTTATTGGGGGGTTAGGGGGTACCCTAGAGCTAAAGGGGGCTAACCCTAACTGACCTAACAGTTATTGCAGTCACAAATGACACCAATGCAATAATACAAAAAAAAAATGCAATTGGTGTCACTGTGACTGGGGGTGCAGGGGTGATTGGGGGGTGATGGGGGGGTGAAGGGGGGTGAAAGTGTGCCTGGCGTGTTCTACTGTAAGCGTAGTGTGTTGGTGCAACTCACAGATCCTCTCTCCTCGGTGCCGGAACAAAAAAGACCGACACAAGGAGAGATTACATCACTTCCTCTGCCTGTGTTTACAATACAGTAGAGGAAGTGATGTAATGCTGCCATTTCATTTGTCAGGAGCGATCGCGAGGGGGTGGCCATGAATGAATGGCCGCCCCCTCATCCCGGATCGCTCCTGCACGGAATCCGACTGCCGCTGGCACCGGGGGGCACGATCGGGTCCCCCACCCGCGGGAAGGCAGGGACGTACATGTACGCCCATATGCCTGCCCGTGCCATTCTGTCGACGTACATCGTCATGCGGCGGTCTGCAAGTGGTTAAACATTTGAAATACAAATCCTATTTTTAGGTTTAGGGAGGGTCTCACTTGTAGTGCTGCACAGTTGTCTTTCTATGTATTTGGTGTTGGATTTTGTGGATGAATCCTTCTGTGTTCAGCTGATTAGTATATATAATTGGAAGAGGATTTTGGTTGTGCAGTGACACATTTCCTGCCTGGCACTGTCAGTATTGCCGGCTGGTTGGTGATTTTTCCGGCACACAGAAGCTATTGGAGTTACCACACAGCTGTTCTGTACAACCAGAAGTGGCCGGAGCTGCTCTGTCCTACTTCTCTATTATTTCCCAGTGCATTCTGGGATACTGGAGCCTCCGCTGTCTGTCCTCCAATGCCCAGCGATTATTGGATATCACCATGGAATGAATGGAGGTGACTGACAAGCGTGGATGTCTCATGACAGCGACATGCGGCTTCATTTATAACACGACACAACGCTACCGCTCCTGTGTGACCAGCACTGTGTGCCGCCATTGTAATATTCATGGCAGGCATGGAAGGCGCTTATTAGGCTTTAGAAATGCAGAATAAATGTCACATAATCACATGGTACTGACACGTGTGACCAAGGCCTCACTGACCTCTGTAGCTACAGACACCATGGATCAATTCATTCTCAATTTTCAGGAATCTGCTCCCCCTCCCCCTCCTCTGAGTCATTCAGTTATGAAGGGAAATTACAGCTTGAGCTACTGAGTTCTGTAAATAACATGGATTGTACAATGATGTGGGAAGGACAGGCAGGTAAACATGTGGAAATGAGATTTCAGCTCCACCTGCTGGCTGAAAATGAAAATGCTAATTATTTATATACAATATTTCATATTTACAAATCTATGAATGGAATGTTTTGTCCTGACCATAATAAAGACAGAAAACATGATCCATTCCTCTGAAGACAAAGACCTCAGACAGTTCTCACTTCTGTACAAAAGGCCGTCCCATAACCAATACAACTCATACTCCAGAAATATCATCTGTCATTGTCTCCCTTCTGCAGATGTGTAATGAAAACACAGGCAGAGGAAGTGATGTCATCTCCCCTCATGGAGCCCTTTTAGTTTCCAGCGAGTGAGGGAGAAGACATCTACTGTGAGTACACCAACACTACACTGACACCAGGACATGTAGGTACACATTTAACACCTTGATCACCCCCCAGTTAACCCTTTCACTCCCTGTCACAGTGTCACCAAGTGCAACTTTCAGATTTTTCACTGGTCAATGTATTGGTGTCACTTGTGACACTAATCAGCATTAGGGCAGTTAGTGGTAGGTAGGGATGAGCCGAACACCCCCCAGTTCGGTTTGCACCAGAACTTTCGAACGGACCCCAAATTCATACAAATTTTAGAACCCCATTGAAGTCTATGGGACTCGAACGTTCGAAATTAAAAGTGCTAATTTTAACGGCTAATATGCAAGATACTGTCCTAAAAATGGTTTGGGAACCTGGCTCCTGCCCCAGGTGACATGGGTCAATGCCTAAAATGTTTTTAAAAATGGCCGTTTTGGCAGGAGCACTGATTTTAATGACGATTAAAGTAAAAAAAAAGAGAAATATTCCTTTAAATATCATGCCTGGGGGGTGTCTGTAGTATGCCTGTGAAGTGCCACGTGTTTCCCGTGTTTAGAACAGTCCCTGCACAAAATGACATTAAACGGAAATAACATCATTTAAAACTGCTTGCAGAGCACGCAGACAGCACGCACAATCTCCTACCACTGACTGCAAGCTCTATTTAAAATGAGCAAGATAGCTAGCTATATAGGTGGATATAGCGGTGTATACTGGGTTCAGAGCACGCAGACAGCACACACAATCTCCTACCACTGACTGCAAGCTCTATTTAAAACGAGCAAGATAGCTAGCTATATAGATGGATATAGCGGTGTATACTGGGTTCAGAGCATGCAGACAGCACCCACAATCTCCTACCACTGACTGCAAGCTCTATTTAAAATGAGCAAGATAGCTAGCTATATAGGTGGATATTTTTTATTCCAGTATACTGCTACCAAATTACAAGCTTAACATAACAAAACAAACATCAGTTTACATTCACTTTACAAAAACTAACAATGATAAACTATACAGTCAAAAAGGGAAAAACAATTTTTACATATCATCTTCCCCCTCCTCCTCCCCAGAAGAAAAATTTATAAGTCGAGCATCACCCCTACTGCTAGGCCCCTCTGGTGGTCCAGGATCCACCTCAGGTAACGGGGCCCTTTTTTTCTTCTTCTTCCCCTGCTTTTTCCTAATCGTGACCCAAGCCACTTCACCCTCCTCATCCGATACTTCTTTTGGGCGTTTCTGAGCCCCCTTAACCGAGACTTCCATCTCCTCCTCCCCAGACCTGTCATCCCCAGCCGAAGAATCGGATGAGGAGACAGTGACCAGACGTCTGCCCGGCCTACATCTCCGAGGAAGGGGAGTGGGAGCAGTAACCTGGGAAACAGAACCCTGTGCCCCCCCCTTATCCAAAAGGGGAGGCCCAACTACCTCCACCTGACCAATATCTGGACCGGGCACCTGAACTTCAGTGACAGGGGCCTGGGCAACATCTGCAGGCCGTACCCCCTTTCCTCTTTGAGGGACCCTACTTGCCTTCTGGGCTCGGGGTGCACCCTGTGGCTCCGCCGTAGGAGCGCTTCCTTGCCTTTCCCCTCCAGAACTCTGCCCAGCAGGAGGAGGTGCACTATCCCCTCCTGGCCCACCACCTGCTGCAGCTTCACCCCTGTAGGCTCTGGGGCATCTGCTAAAGGGATGCCCCATTTGACCGCAAAGGTTGCAGCAGATCAACCCACACGTGTCACCTGAGTGTCCAAACTTATTGCACTTAGTGCAGCGCACAACTGTGCAATCTGCACTCATGTGGGTTGGACACCCACACCTGAAACACCTACGGGGCTGGCCTGGGTAGAACACCAGGATTCTGTCTCGTCCCAGGAAAGCACTTCCTGGGACATGTGCAACCGTGTTGCCAGATCTTCTCAAACGAATCCTGGTGTTCCATGCTCCAGTCCATACCCCACGCTCGTCTAAGCATTTATTTAGAGGACACTGCAACTGGCCGTGTCTCCCCAGCCAAGTTGCTATGTCCTCCGGGGGCAGGCTCTCGTTCCTTACTAACACCGTCAGGTTTTTAATCTCCTCCTGCCTACTCAAAGGAATCAGGCGGAATCCTTTCCAGGGATCAGCCCCTTTAACCAACCCAAAAGCGGTTATAAAACGCTCCATGGTCACAGCGTTGGTGAAACTGACATCAAAGTCAGGGGTGCCAGCTGGGTGGATCACAGCAAATAGCTCAGCCACCCTGAACCCCAACGCCAGGACCATGTCAACCACTTGACCCCTCGTGGGGCACTGACCTTCACCCTCCCATCTCAGCTGGACCACATTCCTACGCTTGCGCTCCGGACCACCTGTCCCCCTAGACCAAGTACTGGCCCCAGGGGTCTGACCAGCCGGGGGTACCCGAAAGTTACTGGCCCCAAACTGGTGGTACAGGTGGTCCAGAGGCACACTGGACCCAGCCACATTGGCGTAGGAACGCCTTTCACCAAGTGCCGTCAGCAACCTTACCTCCGGTGTCCCCCTTAGTACGGGTCCCGGAGGAGGAGCCTCTGCCACAGACACTGGGGGTACAACATGAGAAGCAGCCCCCCCACTCACGGCATGGGAAGTCACACTCCCCACATCGTTTACCCCAGCCTGAACTTTAGGATAGGTCTCATCCTCAGAGCTATAAAGCAAAGCCTCCCAGGCTTCCTGCCACTCCACCTCCATATGGGCCCCGCAGGAATCCACTGACACCTGGCTCGGCCCTGATTGAGAACCCTCCAAGCCGCGAATGAACGTCATTGCAGGGTTCTCACCATCAAGCTCGCCCATTGGGCAGTCACCCCAGGCCGTAGCTTGTTCTGGCACTATACAACTAGACATTTCAACATTACTGTTACTGTTTACATTCTCTTGACCAGAAAGCAGACCGGAAGTCCTTTGAAAACGACCCTCGGGGTCAACTTCCGGACCCGCCACCGTCACTTCCGGCCGCGGGCTATTCCCGCCATGAACCAGTTTGCGCACCGAAAGTGCGTCATCACCCCTTCCCGCGCTACTATTGGCCTCGCGGTCAGTAGCACCACCCCTCCTCCCGCGGGAAGACGGCGTTTTCTTATTTACGGCCGCCATTCCCGAACTGTCAGATGCCATGCCGCCGGCCGACACTGCACCGCTGCCCACAGCGGCAGCCAAGCTGGCTTGATTCTCATATACCCTAGTCCCCTTACCCTGAGACCGGCTTGCAGCAGTGGCAGCCGACAACGCAACTGACGGCGTGCCCTGCTTGCAACCACCGGCTGGGATCACTGGGGACTGTACAGGTAAGTCCATTTTTCCTTTGCTTACTATCCTAGCAAGCTGCACCACTGGTATCTTCTTAACAACATTAATGTCCTTTTGCTGCCTCCTTCCCACTTCACCGGGGTCTAACCTGCCCTCTGGGGACACAGCCTCATTCATAGGCTGGCAACCCTTAGGCTTACCTGACCCCTCTGCAGGATTAGCGGAGTTAGCAGGGCTAGCAGTCTTTTCACCAGGAATGCTCTTCACATTTCCAGCCTTCACAGCACTTTCTCTCACCAAAACTGTTTCTTTACACACCGCTGGCTTTCTTTCCACCACAGTCTTTCCCTCTGGTTTGTCACTGGCCACCTTTCTTTCTACCGCACTTTCCTTTTCTTCATGGCTGGTTTCCACAGAGGGACCCGCCATTTCCTCTTCAGGCGCTGTGTCAGGGGCTGAACGCTGTCTGTGGCGTCTCCCTGCCTGGGTCCCCTCGTCACACGCAATTCTCATCGCTTTGTCCACGTTAGATAGAAAGTCTTTCTCACCAGAAGCACTGTCAATCAGGTTGGATAACAGCTCACCCATCATGCTGCACTGCTTCTTCAATCCGTCTATCACCGTCTTATATTCCTGTCTCTTTACAACGCCCGATCTGTCTCTCCGGTTCCTTAGCTCCGCCAGGACCTTCATTTTCTCGCAGTAGCTGCGGGAAGCCTTCACAATTAAGCTTTTAGCTTTCTTCCTTCTGTCTGCAGATTTCTCCGCATCCTCTCCTGGCTGTCTCAGAGACCAATCTGCAAGATCCAGCTGGTTCTCCAAGAACAACCTCTCCTCCTTGACGAGCTCCAGGAGCTTAGGGGCTCCACGTCCTTCATTAGGCTGAGAAACAGGCACCTGGCCTGGGCTGACTGAAGCCATCAGCTCCCTCTCCTCCTCCACCACTCTGGAAGTCCTCAGAGATCAGAGCACGCAGCCAGCACGCACAATCTCCTACCACTGACTGCAAGCTCTATTTAAAACGAGCAAGATAGCTAGCTATATAGATGGATATAGCGGTGTATACTGGGTTCAGAGCACGCAGACAGCACACACAATCTCCTACCACTGACTGCAAGCTCTATTTAAAACGAGCAAGATAGCTAGCTATATAGGTGAATATAGCGGTGTATACTGCGGTCAGGGCACGCAGACAACAACCACTACAGAAGAGCAAGAACAAAAAATCATCCGATAACGATCGGTGTATACTGTGTTGAAGGTACACAGAACACCCACTAACTCCTACAGACACCAACACACTACACAAGGCCGCCACGCTGGTGGCCTTATATAGTGTGGGGCGTGTACTACACAGCCTGAGCTATGATTGGCCACAGGCATCCTGCCTTTGGCGAATCATGGCTCTCCTCGCTGCCATCGCTGTGATTGGCCAAGCATGCGGGGTCACAGTGCATGCTTGGCCAATCATGAGTCAGCAATGCACTGTGATGGCGCAGTGCATTGTGGGCCGTGAGCGCCACACAAATTTGGCGCGAACGGCCCATAACGTTCGGAATTCGCCGAACGGGCGAACAGCCGATGTTCGAGTCGAATGTATGTTCGACACGAACACAAAGCTCATCCCTAGTTGTGTCCATTCTTAGTTATTAGCAGCTTCGCTGGGTACATACATCTGTACACTATCTTGTTTTTGTTCAGAGGTTTTGTGATGGTTGCCAGTTGTCTATGCTGTTGCATAGTGTATGCCGACAGGTCTGTGAAGAAGGAGAGGTCTTGCAAGTCAGGGGGTATATCGTCGCGGTGCCTAACCGTGGCCATGAATCTGTCTTTTGTATGAAAAAAAAATGAATCCTGACTATGGTGTCTCTGAGAAGGTGTGATGCAATGTGTTTAGGCCTGGGAAGCCTGTGGATGTGCTCCACAATTAGGTCTTCTATAGGTGCATCAGGAAGAACTGATTTCATCACCATAGTAAAGTATTCTTTTAGGTCAGGAGGTTTTATTGTTGCAGGTATTCCCCATATTTTAATGTTATGCCTCCTGGACCTATCCTCTAAATTTGCCAATTTCAGTTGCATCTGCAATATCTCGTTGTCCCTATCATTGTGGGCATCCACCAAGTCATTGAAAGTGGAGGTAAATTCACCCATTTTTGTTTCCACGTGAGAGACCCGCTTGTTGACTGCTGATATTTCTGATTTAAATTGGTTGGTTAGTGCCATTATGTCAGCATGCAGAGTGGATCTTAAGGGCATTAACATGTCTTTTAGTGTGGTGTCCATTACTGGTTTGTTTGCTGTGGGGAAGTCAGATAGAGATTCCTGCAGTTCTCTTGTGTCATCTAAAGAGGAGTCTAAGCTTACCTCCAAGCCGTTCGGATCTGGCATTTCATTCAGCTACTGTTTACTTTTAGCTGGACTGGATGATGCCAATGGGGGTGAGGGAAAGTTCTCCGGTCCCTGCTTGTTGTGATTGCGGCCGAGTTGGGTTCCTGTGGGCGCACTGCGCTGTGTATAGGTGCCGCGTGTGTCTCACCAGTGCCTGTCGCCGCCATCTCGGTTCATGTAACGGCGCTGCATGGCAAAGAATTCGGTCATCTTTCCCGGTTGTTTTACCCCTTTCTTTTGCGGAATGTAATTTCTTAGGCTCGTTGGACCTTGTAGTGCAGTCTGTGCGCTGAAACAAGGCTGCACGTCGCTGTATCGACCTCCGTTGACCCTCAGTGGAGAGGAGCTATTTTAGAAAGCAGCCATCCATTCCGCTGGCTAGCCACGCCCCATCTATACCCTATTTTGTAGACGCTATAACTTTTGTATAACTTTTGCGAAAACCAATCAATATACAGTACGCTTATTGCAATTATTTTTACCAAAAATATGTAGAAGAATATGTATCGGCCTAAACTGAGGAAAAACATTTATATATACATTTTTTGGGGATATTTATTATAGAAAAAAGTAAAAAATATTGCTTTTTTTAAAATTGTCGCTCTTTTTTTGTTTATAAAAAATAAAAACCGCAGAGGTGATCAAATACCACCAAAAGAAAGCTCTATTTGTGGGGAAAAAAGGACGTCAATTTTGTTTGGGTGCAACATCTCAGGACCGTGCAATTGTCAGTTAAATCGACGCAGTGCCTTATTGCAAAAAGTGCTCTGGTCAGGATGGGGTTAAATTCTTCCGGGGCTGAAGTGGTTTTATAATGCTTAAAGTGAAACAATAAAAATTAAATATTCCTTTAAATATCGTGCCCGGGGCGTCCCCTTAGTCTGCCTGTAAAGTAGCACATTTTCCCATGTTTATAACAGTACCACAGCAAAATAACATTTCTAAAGGAAAAAAATTCATTTAAAATTGCTCACGGCTGTAATGTATATAACAGCGTGGGTACCCCTCCCCCCCACAGTCCATACCAGGCCCTTCTAGGTATGGTATTTATAGTAAGCGTAACTCCACAGAAATTTTTTTTGTTTTTAAATAGCGTGATAGTCCCCCCATTCCGTTTTTTGTTTGTTAATTCTGTCACAGGACTACCCTTAACCACTTCAATACACTATATAATATATTGTACACTGCACTGTATACCCTGCACTCTATTATATATACCACACTGACTGCACTATATACTCTGAACTGCAGTATATATATACTATACAGACTGCACTATATACTCTGAACTGCAGTATATATATATATTATAGAGACTGCACTACATACTCTGCTGAAAAATTGGGCCTTAGGTGTTGGTGGTCCCAGAACACAGTAATCCCTCACAGTTACTCTTGTTGGGCACAGGAATGGTCCCTGCTGTTAAATATCATTTAAAAAAAAATTGTAATTACATGCCCCTGTTAAACAAGGGCAAATAAATTGGGCCTTGGGCGTTGGTGGTGCCCTAAGCCAAAAATATTGTTGGAAGCTGACATCATCATGATTGAGGAGGAATAGGATAGTCAGCATAGGCATTCTTCAAGGGATCCCAAATCTGTAGCTGTTAGGTACCTGGGTGGTGAGCCTGACTTGGTGGAAGAAGACTTCTCTTATGACTCTGGTTCAGGGCCCACTGGAGTGAAGACAGTGGTCCTGTGAGCGCAGCAGGGTAGGAGTGTCTGAGCTGGATGCAGCAGCTGATGCAGGCAGTGGAGATGGTCCTCCGGATGGCTGAAACTGCAGAAACTGGCAGAGGCTGGCAGAAGTTGGCAGAGCAGGAGGACGAACAGCAAGCCGGGTAGAAGAAGGCACAGGAACAGCAACAGCAGATCCTGGATAGACTAAGCACACTTGGAACAAGCAGAGGGTTGGTCAGACAAGCCGGGTCAGAGCAGATAGGCAATCGGGCAGTAACGACAGGCAAAGGCAAGGTCACAGGCTAACAAAGATTCAGCATCAAATAGGCAGTCCATAAACAGAGTCAGGCAGGCTGCGCTCGGGGCAGGAGAGATCAGCAGAGTCAGACATAAGCCGGGTCAGTGATGGCAATCAGATGAACATGTAAAAGGAGTCTCAGGTACAAGCTGCAGACAAACAGCACTGAACAAATGCAGCTGTAACTTTAAATAGGGCCACTGGCGCTGAACCGCGCTAGCGTGCACACATGCGCCCATTGAGCACGCGTGACTGAGGTGCGTACTGGCGCACACACACGCGCCGATGCTTGGATTGCCTGATGGCACACGTGCACAAGCACGCATGCAGATTCGCCCACAAAGTGTGAGCAGAGCCCTGACATTGCCACCCCACAAGGGGCAACCTCCGGGTGCCCAACATGTCTTTCTTTTCGGGATGAGCAGAGAAAAAGGCACAAATTTAATCTTCCAGCATGTAAATTACTATCAGGCTCCCAAGAGTTGTTCTCCGGGCCGTAGCCCTTCCAATTTATCAGGAACTGTCTTTGCCCTTGCCGTCTTCTACAGTCAAGAATGGCCTCCACCTCATATTCCTCACTACCATCAACTAAGACGGGCTCAGTTGGTCTAGTTCCTCTATTCGGAAAGGGGTCAGGTACCAAAGGTTTTAGCAGGGACACATGAAAAACTGGGTGCACCTTCATTGACTCAGGTAAGGACAATTCATAAGATACTTTGTTAATCCTTCTCTTCCCTGGGAAAGGGCCCAAAAACTTGGGTGCAAGTTTTTTCGAAGGACAGGCTAACTTGAGATTAGAAGTAGAAAGCCATACTTGATCCCCGATTTGAAGATCCAATTCTCCCCTTCTCTTCCGATCGAAGGCTTTCTTACTGTCTGCCTGGGCCTTGGTTATTGCTTCTTGTAGAACCTGGTTGTTATGGCTGAGGAAGGTCACTGTGTCCTGGACTGCTGGCACTGAAGATTCTGGAAGGAAATCAGGGAGAAATGATACATGAAACCCATAATTGGCAAAAAATGGAGACTGTCCTGTGGTTGAATGACTGGCATTGTTGTAACCAAATTCTTCTAGAGGCAGTAGGGATACCCAATCATCCTGTACAAAGGACATGAAACATCTGATATACTGTTCAAGAGTCTGGTTTGTTCATTCAGTCTGCCCGTTGGTCTGGGGGTAATAAGCAGATGACAAGGCCAGCTCGATCTTCAAACTCTCACACAGAGCCTTCCAGAAGTGGGATGTAAATTGGACCCCCTGTCTGACACTATATTAGAAGGTACCCCATGTAGTCTAATGATTTCCTTGATGAAGATACAGGCTGTCTCTGATGCCGATGGAGTCCCTTTTAATGGTAGGAAATGAGCCATCTTGGAAAGTCGATCCATGACTACAAAAATGGCTGTGCGACCCTCGGAGGGTGAAAGCTCAGCTATGAAGTCCATGGTGATCATTCACCAAGGCCTATCAGGTGCAGGAAGAGGTTTCAGTAGTCCCCAGGCTCAGTTCCTAGTTGTCTTACTCCGGATGCATACAGGACAAGAATTGACATACTTCTTGCAGAATTCTTTTAAACCAGGCCACCAGAAAGTGCGCTGCACAAGCTCCAGAGTCTTGCGAGCCTCAAAATGCCCTGCTAATGGGTGGTCATGAAGAAGGGCAAGGACTCTTACTCGGATACTTCCAGGAACAAAGACTTGACTGTCCTTCCACAAAAGGCCCTCCCTGGTTGTCAAAGTAATTCTTGGAGGAGAGGGTGAGTTCAAAGATGCCTCTCTGATCTGGGACAGCAGGTCAGGCTGTACGAGTAGAAAGGTGCTCACAGGTAGAATAGTATCTGGGGCAGCAGAGTCTTTGGAGCAGTCATACATGCGCGAGAGAGCATCTGGTTTTCTCATTCTTTGAGTCAGGGCGATACACGATGTGAAAACAGAATCGAGAAAAGAACAGGGCCCAGTGGGCCTGTCGGGGCTTCAGACTTTTTTTCCCCAAAGTGTTTTACTGACAACCATTTGTGAGTCGTGGTTGGCCAGGCTGCCAAGGGAGCCAGAATCCCCTCAGAAATTGCTGGTAGCAGGGCCAGAATTTGTGATGACAGGCCAGGCTGCTGCTGAGCAAGACAGGTACTCTTAGGCTTGGTTCACACTATAGCAATGAGGGAACCCTGCAAATCCAGTATTGGTTCCTGCATTGCATACAACTCACAGGCAGTTCACATTGCCCTTTGCAAACAGCTGGGGGTGTCAATACAATGTTAATGACACCTCCAGTAAAGTTTGCATATCGCAGTGTGAACTGTGAATTTGAACAGGAATCGGATCACATGGGTGTAAACACTAATCTGATCCGATTCTGGTGTGGACCAAAAAAATGGATCCTGTGTGAGTTTGGTCCGAATGCAATTTTAGCCATTTGCATCACACAGACTTCACATGAGATTTGCACAGCAGTACGGTGCGAATCACATGTGATGTCAGACATTGCAGCAGTGTGAAATGACCCTAAATGTGCCCCTCTTCTACTGTGGTGTTTGAGGGATCTCAGGGAGATTCACAGCAACCAGGCATGCAGAGACAGGAGGTGTGCAGTCTGTTAGGCTGAAAAGGAGCCATTATAGTGACCTCTCTTATCAAGCCCAAGTAGAGGAAGGGGAGAGCATGAGGGAGGATCAGAGAGGCACCATGCAGTGGTTGGAAGAACATCAGAGACAGTAGCTGGATGGAGAGGACTTCACCTCCATTATCATCAAGTACAGGGAGAGGAGGGAGGGCGCATGGGAAGGATCAGAGAGGCACCATGCAGTGGATGGAAGAACATCAGAGACAGTAGCTGGCTGGAGAGGACTTCACCTCCATTACCAAGCACCAGGGGGGGAGGGGGGGTGCATGGGAAGGATCAGAGGCATCTGCTTTGCAGCTGCAGGGCTAGAGTTTTGTCAGGGACAGGCTGGAGCCATGTGATACCAAGTGTACTCCCTGGCAGGGCTCTTCTATTTTCTGTCATGTCCAAAGTTAGTGCAGGAGGGAGAGCAAAGTTACAGCTGCCCAGGAAAGCTGCAGATCAGAACAGCAGAGCTCTCTCTATGTGTTCTCTCCAGACAGGCAGGGGCAGGCTCAATCGCTCAGAGAGAAATAAAACTACAAAAAATCCAGCAGCTTTAAAACATGTTACAGATACTCCCCCCCTTATCTCCATGGGAGCACAGCCTCGGCACTTACCTTGATGACTGTGTTCTCCTCTCCTGCGGTGTGTTCCACTCCTCATACTTCCTGTATTCTCTCCGGTGCAATGGGAGAGAGAAGACAGGAAGTGACATCTGAGTCAGATATCAATCAAACCGCCCGGCCGTAGTAATACATACTACAGCGTCGGGGGGAAACTACTCAGCGCTTCAGAAATCGCCCCAAGGTGGGCTAAACTCCCGCAAATGAAGCGCCACATCTGCAATCTCATGATTGCATTGACATGGTGCTTCCCATAGTGCACTGTGTCCGGCGCTTTTTTTTAACTACACAGAAGGGGGGTGGTGCCCGGGTGCCCCCTATGGATGGGCCTCCACTGGAGAGCAATGTGGGTGGTGTTGACTGGCAAGGATACAGGGCTGGCAGACACAGAGGAGAGGCACTTGCGTATCTTAGCAGGGCAGTTATTCACATAATGCCCAACCCACCACAGTAGAGGCACAAGTTCAACTGCCGGCGACGAGCACGTTCTTCCGGAGACAAGGTGGGTCGCATAAGTCCAAGCTGCATTGGCTCATCGGTGACAGGAGCAGGGCTGGCAGAACCCCCCTGTGGAGCAGGTGGGTAGCGGGTGGCAGGAGTAGGGACCCTTGCAGTCATCCAAGCCGGGTGATGGAGTTGTGAGGAATGTTCAGATCAGCGTTCCCGGAGCCAGTGGTCAATTTGGATGGCGAGTGTGATCAGACTTTCCAGGGAATCTGGGGTACCAACATGAGCAAGTTCATCTTTAAGTCCTTCTGAGAGGCCCATGTGGAACTGGTGTCTCAGAGCTGACTCATTCCACTGGGTGAATGTAATGTAGTCCTTGGCCTCTCTGCGGCCCTGCTGGAGCGCAGATAGGGCACATTCAGCTGTAGCAGTTCTCTGGGGGTCTTCATACAGCTGTGCCATGGCCTCAAAAAAGGAAGGAAGGGATTGAGTCAGAGCACTGTCTGCTTCCAGGAGATGATGGGCCCAGGTCTGAGCCTCCCCTTGCAGCAGAGAAATCATGAATCCCACCTTGGTATCTTCCTAAGAAAAAGTCCTGGGTTGGAGAGCAAAATACAGCTGGCAGGCATTTCAGAAAGCCCGGAACTTATAACGGCCCCCGAGAATCCTTTTGGGATAGGCACCCTTGGTTCAGGTGGGAGCATCATCACTGCAGGCTGGGAAGGGGTTTGAGCAGAAAGCAAAGGAGGTGCAGCGACCATGGGACTGGAACCAGAAAGATGTTGAGCCCGCTCTTCCAATCTGGTGTATCCTTCCTGGAGAGATTTCATGGCCTAAGTGAGAGCCACAAGATGTGAACAGTAGGGATGGCCGAACTGTTCGCCCGGCGGTCGCTTCGTGGCAAATTTTGCGTGTTCGCGATTCGCCCGATTGGCGGACTATTGCTGCTGTTCGCCCAGCGGACATATGTGTTTATAGTGTGAAAGAACTTTGACCCATGATGACACATCCATCATGGGGTACAGGACAGCCAATTGAGACATTTCAGCACATGGACAATTTGACATTCCCCCTACCTTATAAATAGACCTGATCTGGCAGCCATTTTACATTCTGTCTTATGTCATTATAGGGAGAGGTTGCTGTGTGGAGCAGGGAGAGACTGTAGTGACACAAATCGCTAGCTATTAGGTCCACGAAAGTCCTTTTAAGGACTGGTATGGTATAGGTGTAGTACACTATATAGGGTTGAGTGCACTGCTGTGCTGGTGATTGCAGCAGCCTGTCTTTTGTCAGTTCAGGGAGGGACAGGACGCTGTGTGCAGCTGGCACAGTCAGTTCAATCACTAGCTATTACTATTAGGTCCACAAAGGTCCTTTTAAGGACTGGTATAGGTGTACAATATATAGGGTTGTACACGTATAATATACTTTCTTCCAAATATAGAAAGAATATTATACTTGACTGCTGCCCTATTCTGCAGCAGTCCTTTATCAGTGTAGGGACTGAGGTACAGTCTGCAAATCACTAGCTACTAGGTCCACAAAGGTCCTTGTAAGGACTGGCATAGGTGTACAATATATAGGGTTGTGGTGCACTGCTGCAGATTACTGCCCTAATCTGCAACAGTCCTTTGTCAGTGTAGGGACTGAGGTACAGTCTGCAAATCACTAGCTACTAGGTCCACTAAGGTCCTTTTAAGGACTGGTATAGGTGTACTATTTGGTGTGCAGTATATAGGTGTGTAATACACGTATACAATACTTGCACATATAGAAAGCATAGTATAGTGCATTTCCACTGTGCAGCATTGTGACTGCTGAGGGGTTCTGCAGCGATACTACAAAGAGTGACAAACGCAATTAAAAAAAGTATTATAACTGGTGTGATAGACCAGTGGCCCCCAAAAACGAAAGATTGAAGCGCTGTTATATACCTTCTTCCACATAGATACTGCACTTCTCTAGAGACTTTTGTCACAGGGTCATTTAAAAAATGACAGGCAGAGGAAGAGGCAGGCCCTTCCGCAGGGGTGGTAGGGGTAGGGCAGGAGCAACAGACTTGAGCCAAAGTGGCAAATTGCAGAAGGTGCGTGCGGTTATGTTAAAGGACGCACCAGACTTGGTTGAGTGGCTCACTCAGCCTTACTCTTATGTACCCTCCTCATCCTCTCGATCTACACCCTCTTCACTCTCTGCTATGTGCACCCCCAAAGACACTACCACCAACACCACCACCACCATATACCTTCCGCTTGAGTCACAGGAATTATTTTCTGGTCCATATCAAGACATTTCTAATGCACAGCCACTCTTGGCATTGTATCAGGAAGAGGAGGTAGCAACAACCGCCAATCAACAGTCTGGCGACAGTACCCAGATCAGCCCAAGGCGGAGGTTTGTCCCCTCTGTTGCTGCCTACTCCGAGATCTCTAATTATAGTGGTGGGGAAGGTGACGTTGATGATGACTTGTCTAGTGATGCCATGTGATGTGGGTGCCCACAAGAGAGGAAGAGGAGGGGAGTTCAGAGGAAGATATGGACCAACAGATAGGGAGGAGAAGCAGGAAGAACTTAGATTGCAGAGGAGGGACAAAGCAGACTGCTAATGTATCAGGAGCGAGTCATCAACCATGTACGGTCACATCTGGCGCTCCCAGGATGCCGGCACATGGCTCCGCAATGTGGGCTTTTTTAACGTGTCCGCTGCTGACAATAGTGTTGCCATCTGCAATCTTTGCAGTCAACACATAAGTCGCGGTAAGCCCAACACTATGGCCATGTTCAGCGGCAAGTGAATGTATCTCTGGCACACAGTGTCTGTGCCAAGATACATCTGACCACAGACACATGGTCTAGCAAAAACGGGCAGGGAAGGTATATCACTTTTACTGCCCACTGGGTGAACTTTTTGATGGCCGTCAAGCATATAACCCGTGACACCTGTGTAGATTTGGTTTTACTGCCACGAATTGCATTCAGGCCTGGCTCTTCTTCTCCTCCTCCTCCTTCTCCATCCTCCTCCCTCTCATTCTTGGCTGACTCCTCCTTTTCTGCTGCTAAAGTCTCTTTCGCTGCACCGCCCAAGCTCCCCAGAACCTATTTGACATGCCAGGTGAGACGTTGCCATGCCGTGCTGTGTCTGTTGTGCCTGGAAGCCAAGAGCCACACTGGCCTGGCACTCCTTTCAGCTTTGCGTTCACAGGCAGATCAGTGACTAACACTGCTCAATTTGACAGTTGGTAAAGTGGTGTGTGACAACGGTGCCAGTCGTCTTAGCGCATTGAAACAGGGAAAAATTCTGCACGTGCCATACATGGCACACATCTTAAACTTGGTCATGCGCGATTCGTTGTCAAATACCCTTGGGTCCAGGACATCTTGCGGCAGGCAAGGAAAATCTCGCCCCATTTCAGAAGATCTTACACGGCCATGGCTCGCCTTGCTGACATTCAGCGGCGACACAATCTGCCAGTCAGATGTCTTATTTAC
Source organism: Lithobates pipiens (assembly GCF_037356315.1). Classification (NCBI taxonomy): domain Eukaryota; kingdom Metazoa; phylum Chordata; class Amphibia; order Anura; family Ranidae; genus Lithobates; species Lithobates pipiens. Next base: position 381,869 of record NW_027507718.1, on the reverse strand, counting down.
GATTGCCCGATGCGATGGAACTCAACCTTCTATATGCTTAATAGGCTGCTCCAGCAGAAACGTGCAGTTAACGTCTACCTGTATGAACTCTGCGGCAGAACAGGTTCTGGGGAGCTGTTTTTTTTTTCACAGCGCCAGTGGCTGCTCATGCGCGATGCATGCAGACTTCTGCAGCCATTTGATGAGATCACCAAAACTGGTCAGTCACAGCCATGGCCCCATCAGTGACATGGTACCTTATGCCTTCTTTATGGAGCTTGCGTTGCGTCGTGCCATTGATCAAGCCTTGGAGGAGCAGGAGCGGGAAGATGAGGAAGTCGCAATGCTGGATGAATTCCTGGGGGCTACTCTATCTGAGACAAGTCAACAACAGGAGTCTGAAGAGGAGTCAGAGGAGGATGGTGCCGGGCGGATGAGGAGGAACAAGAAGAGCATGCTTTAAACCTTTCTGGGATCCCTGTTGTTGTGCGTGGATGGGGAGAGGAGAAAGAGGAGGACGACATTATTCTGGATGATGAGCAGGAGCCTGGCCACCACACCGCTTCCAGTTAAGTGCAAATGGGGGCCTTCATGCTCCAGTGTTTTAACAGGGACCCCCGTATAAAAATCATAAGGGTAAAGGACCAGTACTGGGTGGCAATGTACTTAGACCCCGGTACAAACACAAAAGAGGGCTGTCAGAATGGAGCACTTTCAGGCCTTGCTTCGAGAAATGCTACATTTTGCTTTTGCGTGCGCTGGCAGTGGAGCAATTCCCACTCCCAGAGAAAGAGTTGCGGGTACTAATCCAACAGCGCCTGCAAGAAGAGGGTGGTTTGAAGATGTGTTGGTGACTTCTGATATGAGGTCATTCTTTCAGCCGACCCATCGACAGGTGTCATCCGGATCCAGCATCAGGGAATGCCTAGACCAACAGGTGTCTGACTACATCGGGTTAACGGCCGATGTGGATGCTCTGAAGAGTGATGAACCCCTGGACTACTGGGTGGGCAGACTTTACCTCTGGCCAGAGCTTGCACAATTTGCAATGGAACTGTTGGCTTGCCCCTCATCCAGTGTCCAGTCCGAAAGGACGTTCAGAGCAGCAGGGGGGATCTTGACCGATAAGCGCACTCGCCTAGCTCACGACAGTGTTGACTATCTCACATTTCTAAAAATGAATGAGGCATGCATCTCGGAGGAATTCAACACACGTGACCAGTAGACCATGTATATCTCTATAAACGATTTATTTAATTGAGCACACAGACCTTTTTTCTACAATTGGCTCACTTCCTTGTACAAAAAAAGCACACCGTACTATATGCCCGTACCCTCCTGTTTGAAGAGGTTGAGCGGTGTCATATTTTTGGGGCCCAGCAGTGAGTTGCTTGTATCAGTGCTGGTGTCAGTGCTCTATATCACGGTGCTGGTGTCAGTGCTCTATATCACGGTGCTGGTGTCAGTGCACTCTATCTCAGTGCTGGTCTCAGTGCTCTCTATCACAGTGCTGCTGTCAGTGCTCTCTATTACGGTGCTGGTGTGGTGTCAGTGCTCTCTATCTCGGTGCTGGTGTGGTGTCAGTGCTCTCCATCACTGTGCTGGTGTGGTGTCGGTGCTCTCTATCTTGGTGCTGGTGTGGTCTCAGTGCTCTCTATCTCGGTGCTCATGTCAGTGCTCTCTATCACGGTGCTGGTGTGGTGTCAGTGCTCTCTATCATGGTGCTGGTGTGGTGTCAGTGCCCTCTATCATGGTGCTGGTGTGGTGTCAGTGCTCTCTATCATGGTGCTGGTCTGGTGTCAGTGCTCTCTATCTCGGTGCTGGTGTGGTGTCAGTGCTCTCTATCACGGTGCTAGTGTCAGTGCACTCTAGGCATGGATCTCTGAGGAATTCAACACATGTGACCAGTAGACCATGCATATCTCTAAAAATGATTTATTTAACCACTTACAGACCGGACCATTTTGCTGGTCAAAGACCAGACCACTTTTTGAGATTCGGCACTGCGTTGCTTTAACTGACAATTGCGCGGTCGTGCGACGTGGCTCCCAAACAAAATTGACGTCCTTTTTTTCCCACAAATAGAGCTTTCTTTTGGTGGTATTTGATCACCCCTGCGGTTTTTATTTTTTTCGTTATAAACAAAAATAGAGCAACAATTTTGAAAAAAACGCATTATTTTTTACTTTTTGTTATAATAAATATCCCCCAAAAATATATAAAAAAACATTTTTTTCCCCTCAGTTTAGGCCGATACGTATTCTTCCACATATTTTTGGTAAAAAAATCGCAATAAGCGATTATTTATTGGTTTGCGCAAAAGTTATAGCGTTTACAAATTAGGGATAGTTTTATAGCATTTTTATTAATAATTTTTTATTATTTTTTTTACTAGTAATGGCGGCGATCAGCGATTTTTATTGTGACTGCGACATTGTAGGGGACCCATCGGACATTTTTGACACATTTTTGGGACCATTGTCATTTATACAGTAATCACTGCTATATAAATGCAGTGATTGCTGTGTAAATGACACTGGCAGTGAAGGGGTTAACCAGTGGGTGGCAGTGTAGGGGTTAAGTGTTCCTAGGGGTGTGTTACTAACTGTGGGGGGGTTGGGCTTTCATTTAGTGAACACTGATCTCTGCTCCAATCACATGGAGCAGAGATCAGCGTCACTAGTTGCTAGGCAGAATGGAGAAATGCTGTTTACACGGCATTTCCTCCATTCAGCCGTCCCGTGAGACGATCGCGGGGGTGCCCGCGGCGATCGAGTCTGTGGGTCCCGCGACTGGACTCACGGGGGTCCCAACCAGCGTGGGAGCACTCCGCCGATGGCGCACTCCCGATGGCAGGGCGGCATTGAATATTGGACATACCTGTACGCCAATATGCCTGCTCGTGCCATTCTGTCGACGTACATCGTCGTGCGTTGGTCGGGAACCGGTTAATTGAGCACACAGACCTTTTTTCTACATTTGGCTCACTTCCTTGTACAAAAAAAGCACACCATACTATATGCCCGTACCCTCCTATTTGAAGAGGTTGAGCGGTGTCATATTTTTGGGGCCCAGCAGTGAGTTGCTTGTATCAGTGCTACTGTCAGTGCTCTCTATCACGGTGCTGGTATCAGTGCTCTATATCACGGTGCTGGTGTCAGTGCTCTATATCTCGGTGCTGGTGTCAGTGCTCTATATCTCGGTGCTAGTGTCAGTGCTCTATATCATGGTGCTGGTGTCAGTGCTCTATATCACAGTGCTGGTGTCTTTGCTGTTCGCAAACTTTCATCCGCGTTCACAGTTCGCATTCGCAAAATGTCCCGTCGGAAGTTCGTCCATCTCTAGTGAACAGATCTCCTTCATAGCAGAAGCTTCTTCCGCAGGCTCAGTCATGGTTGTTTGTACTGTTAGGTACCTGGGTGGTGAGCCTGACTTGTGGAAGAAGACTTCTCTTACAACTCTGGTTCAGGGCCCACTGGAGTGAAGACAGTGGTCCCGTGAGTGCAGCAGGGTAGGAGTGTCTGAGCTGGATGCAGCAGCCGATGCAGGCAGTGGAGATGGTCCTCCGGATAGCTGAAACTGCAGAAACTGGCAGAGCTGGCAGAAGTTGGGCAGAGCAGGAGGATGAACAGCCAGCTGGGTAGATGAAGGCACAGGAACAGTGGCAGCAGATCCTGGATAGACTCAGCACACTTGGAACAAGCAGAGGGTTGGTCAGACAAGCCGGATCAGAGCAGATAGGCAATCGGGCAGTAATGGCAGGCAAAGGCAAGGTCACAGGCTAGCAAAGGTTCAGCATCAAATAGGCAGTCCATAAACAGGGTCAGGCAGGCGGGGATCGGGGCAGAAGAGAATAGCAGAGTCCGACATAAGCTGGGTCAGTGATAGCAATCAGATGAACAGGTAACAGGAGTCTCAGGTACAAGCTGCAGACAAACAGCACTGAACAAATGCAGCTGTAACTTTAAATAGGGCCACTGGCGACAAACCGCACTAGCGTGCACATGCACCTGTTGTGCATGCGAGTGCACTTGAGGTGCATACTGGCGCACACACACACGCCGATTCTTGGGTTGCATAACGGCGCGCGTGCGCAAGCGTGCACGCAGATTCGCCCACAAAGCGCGAGCAGAGCCCTGACAATAGCAAGTTCAATCAGTTACATCAGCCTCAGGTGCTTGATAGCTGCTGATCCAGGACTATTTTTTTTATAAATGTGAGCCTATCAATGGAGTCTGTGTAGCTTGATTGCATATTGAGCAAGTTCTGGCCAGTGGTCCAACCTCAAGACCCATTAACCTAATGGATGTTCGGAAAGGTCTCCAAGTCTGCTCTTGCCCTTGATATTCCTGCCCCATATAATGCAGACACTGATGATAGTTGCTGGAACCTATCAGAACTTGGCACTGAGGACTGAAAAATTGTTTAAAGGCATCGGTTAGCCGGCCACCTTCTCCACCGCTCTTCCTCTGACCGAACAAAGCCTCAGAAACAGATTGTCCAGCACCAGGATGGAAACCTCCCAGGGTCTGGAAATGCATTACACAAACTTTTAATTAAGGCCTCCTGAAGATGTTTCATCCTCTGCTACCTCTGCGAAGGCAGGATGAGTTCTGCAACCTTACCCTTGTAACATGGATCAAGAACGGTTGCCAGCCAGTAATGATCCCTCTCCTTAATACCACAAATCCTTGGGTCCTTTCACAAGCTTTGCAGAATCAGGGAGGCCATGCAACATAAGTTTGCAGAGGCATTTGATTCTGAGTCCTCTGGGTCACTAATTATCACATTATCAGTAACTACCTCCTCCCAGCCATGTACAACTCCTTCGGTTTCTGGGGACTGAAAACCATCTGTTGAAGACTGCTGCATGTTATCCTCAACATCCATGCTGACACAATCTTCCTCCTCTTTTTCCTGTGTGTTTGGTGGGCCCACAGGAATGCTATCTGGAAAAAGGGGGCCTTGGGAGGAAAGGAAGTCTTCCTCTTCCTCCAGCTGTTCTGCCTCAAGTGCCCTGTCCATGATTCCACAAAGCGTGTGCTAGACTAGAGGGACAATGTCACTGATGCATGCATGGTTGCTGCTCATCATCCTTGTGGCCTCCTCAAAATGTTGCCAGGACAGTGCATGCATCCTTGATCAGTAGCCACTGGATGGTAAAAAGAAGCCAAGCTGCCCTGACCCTGTCCTGGTGCCATACTCACACAGGTACTCAATTTTATGTGTATATATATATATATATATATATATATATATATATATATATATATAAAATTCCAGTTATAAGTGGTAAACGTGGAGCAATCATTAAGGGGGACACCTGGGACTCTGGGAAAGTGGGGGGACTCTGATGACCAAAGATGACCTTCCGCAGAAAGAATACACTAAGTTCTGGTTTCCTATACTATCCTCTCCGAAGTCCACATACAAGTCTGACTTCTCCCATGACCCCCATCCTGGCGGTGTTCCCACTGTTGATTCCTATCCAGACTCCAGACATGATATACAACAGGATGTCACAGGCTGTGGGCATGGTACAGGAGATCGGATGAGTACATAGAACTGACAGGCTCCCCCAACAAAGATGGCGTGGATCGATCCCACACATGAGCGGAACACTGCACCCTATATAAGCAGAGAGGTGCACCAATATGGCCCCTCCAGATGACGTCCTGATGACGAAACGCGCAGGGAGTGGCCATAGGATGTAACCTCTCCATAACAAACTACAGTGGATGGCGTGGTTTTCTTATATTACGGTTTTTAATCTTTGCTACATGTGAATAGTTTTATTTTCTAAATAAATTGTTTATGAAGACATACAACACCATGGATATTCTTCTCTTTTGTTGAACATATAAATGAGGCATTTATACCAGTGGATGAGAAATTAAACTCCCAGGGAAATACCAGAGAGCGGCACAGGGGCGAATCTACCCCTGCAGGGGCAGGGTATCTGGTGAGCGCAATATCATTTATTTCCACAGAAAAGCGCACCGGGAGCTCTTTCCACCTTTGGAACAACCACAGAAAGTCTGCACAAGTCACTTTTTGAAAAAACTTTTTTGGGTCTAGTTATATAGAAATATTTTTTCCCCTCACATGCTTTATTTTTGCACATTACCATATGTATGCATCCTTGTAAGTCAACTGTTTATCATCTATTGATGATACAGTATATTAGAGGTATGCATGTATGTATAATGGTTGTTTATGGTTTCAAATTGGTCATTAGATATTGATCTTAGATACGTATCACTATCTACTACATTTTTCACATACTTTAAACAAAAAAATATTTCTACTATTTGCAAGTACCCTTTCTAAGGATGGGAGGGACACACATTTTGATTCAGGGGATGCAACACTCTTAAATATAGTCACTGATTGACTTACTGTAATACCCAGTAAGCGGGGTGCACTCACGGCACAAATTAATTCAGAGGACACAGTGCCCTGTTAAATTAAATATTGTCACTGGGATTTTTCCATTGTAGTACACCATAGGAGGCGTATACTCACGGCACAAAGGAACATAATTAACAATTATAGAGGAGATGGCAGAGGCTGCGGGCATGGTACAAGAGAAGTCAGAGGCTGTAGGCATGGTACAGAAGGTGTCAAGATGGCAGAGGCAGTGGGCATGGTAAAGGAGATGTCAGAGGCTATGGACATGGTACAGGAAATGTCAGAGGCTGTGCGCATTGTACAGAGGATATCAACATAGCAGAGGCTATGGGCATGGTACAGGAAATGTCAGAGGCTGTGTGCATTGTACAGGAGATGTCAGAGGCTTTGGGTATGGTACAGGAGATGTCAGGGGCTATGGGCATGGTACAGGAGACTTCAGAGGCTGTGGGAATGGTACAGATGTCAGAGGCTGTGGGCATGGTACAGGAGATGTCAAGATGGCAGAGGCTGTGGGTATTGTACAGGAGATGTCTGAGGCTTCAAGCATGGTACAGGAGATGTCAAGGCTGTGGGCATGGTACAGAAGATGTCAAGATGGCAGAGGCTTTGGGCATGGTACAGGAGAGGTAGGGGCTGTGGGCATGGTACAGAACATGTCAAGATGCAGAGGCTGCGGGCATGCTACAGGAGATGTCAAGATGGCAGAGGCTGTGGGCATTGTATAGGAGATGATAGAGGCTGCGGGCATGGTACAGGAGATGTCAGAGGCTGTGTGTATGGTACAGGAGATGTCAAGGCTGCGGGCATGGTACAGAATATGTCAAGATGGCAGAGGCTGCGGGCATGGTACAGAAGATGTCAAGATGTCAGAGGCTGTCGGCATGGTACAGGAGATGTCAGAGGCTGTGGGCATGGTGCAGAAGATGTCAAGATGTCAGAGGCTGTGGGCATGGTAAAGGAGATGTCAGAGGCTGTGGGCATGGTAAAGGATATGTCAGAGGCCTTTGGGCATGGTACATGAGATGTCAGAGGCTGTGGGCATGGTAAAGGAGATGTCAGAGGCTGCGGGCATGGTATAGAATATGTCAAGATGTCAGAGGCTGTGGTCATAGTACAGGAGATGTCAGAGGCTGTGGGTGTTGTACAGGAGATGTCAAGGCTGTGGGCATGGTACAGAAGATGTCAAGATGACAGAGGCTGTGGGCATGGTACAGAAGTTGTCAGAGGCTGTGGGCATGGTAAAGCAGATGTCAGAGGCTGTGGGCATGGTACAGACTATGTCAAGATGGCAGAGGCTGTGGGCATGGTACAGGAAATGTCAGTGGCTGTGGGCATGGTACAGAAGATGTCAGAGGCTGCGGGCATGGTACAGGAAATGTCAGAGGCTGTGGGTATGGTAAAGCAGATGTCAAAGGCTGTGGGCATGGTACAGACTATGTCAAGATGGCAGAGGCTGTGGTCATGGTACAGGAGATGTCAAGAAGGCAGAGGCTGTGGGCATGGTACAGAAGATGTCAGAGGCTGTGGGCATGGTACAGGAAATGTCGGAGGCTGTGGGCATGGTGCAGAAGATGTCAAGATGGCAGAGGCTGCAGGCATAGTAATGGAGATGTCAGAGGCTGTGGGCATGGTACAAGAGATGTAAGAGGCTGCGGGCATGGTACAGGAGATGTCAGAGGCTGTGGGCATGGTACAGGAGATGTCAGAGGCTGTGGGCATGGTACAGGAGATGTCAGGATGTCATCGGCTGTGGGCATGGTACAGGAGATATAGAAAAAAGAGAACATTAGTCCGCTAAGAGCAGGATAACAATGGGTTACTAATGGCAACAATAAATAGATCTAAATTAATTGATTCCAGTTTAAATAGCTTAACCAATTTTATTAAAGTATCAAAAATAGAAAAACCTGTGCAGTTCATAAAAATAATGGTTCTCAATCTAATATAATTAATTGTGTACCCACAGACAATAAGACAAACAGGACACACATAAAACAACACAAAACACTACTGAGGTCCGGACAAATTGCTTTAGTCCATTGCAACCCACGTATTAGATTGCCTACTGAATATTACAGGGTCAAAATTCCCTATTTCTTCCCATAACTAAACGGTTAATCAATGAACTAAATAAACATTGAGTGGGGGAAGGGAGAGAGGGGATGAGGTAGATAGCTGAAAAATGATGTGTTCAATTAAGACAAATCCTATCTGTAGTTAGTGCTAATATTATTGCTATGGTAGTCACATGTCTCCATCCCTTGGTGCTGGAAAGGTTAAACAATGTACAATAGTGTAACGATAGAAAAAGCCAATGCACAGTAGGAAATCCCATCCAATCCATGGCATTTAATTGTAACAGCCTTCTATTTAATCACTTCACCACACTTCCAATGCACATTCCAAAGCTGCCGGCTGACATGTCAAGGCTGGGGACATGGTACAGAAGATGTCAAAATGGCAAAGGCTGTGGACATGGTACAGAAGTTGTCAGAGGCTGTGGGCATGGTGCAGGAGATCTCAAGATGGCAGAGGCTGCAGGCATGGTACTGGAGATGTCAGAGGCTGTGGGTATGGTACATGAGATGTCAGAGGCTGCAGGCATGGTACAGGAGATGTGAGAGGCTGTGGGCATGGTGCAGGAGATGTCAGAGGCTGTGGGCATGGTACAGAATATGTCAAGATGGCAGAGGCTGTGGTCATGGTACAGGAGATGTCAGAGGCTTTGGGTATGGTACAGGAGATGTCAAGGCTGTGGGCATGGTATAGAAGATGTCAAGATGGCAGAGGCTTGCGGGCATGGTACAGCAAATGTCAGAGGCTGTGGGCATGGTACAAAAGATGTCAAGATGTCAGAGGCTATCGTCATGGTACAGAAGATGTCAGAGGTTGCGGGCATGGTATGGGAAATGTCAGAGGCTGTGGGCATGGTACAGGAGATGTTGGAGGCTGTGGGCATGGTGCAGAAGATGTCAGTATGGCAGAGGCTGTGGGCATGATACAGGAGATGTCAGAGGCAGTGGCATGGTACAGAAGATGTCAAGATAGCAGAGGCTTTGGGCATAGTACAGGAGATGTCAGAGGCTGTGGGCATGTAATAAAAGATGTCAAGAAGTTAGAGGCTGTGGTCATGGTACAGGAGATGTGAGAGGCTGTGGGCATAAGTACATGGAACAGGAGATGTCAGAGGCTGTGGGCATGGTACAGGAGATGTCAAGATGGCAGAGGCTGTGGGTATTGTACAGGAGATGTCTGAGGCTTCAAGCATGGTACAGGAGATGTCAAGGCTGTGGGCATGGTACAGAAGATGTCAAGATGGCAGAGGCTTTGGGCATGGTACAGGAGAGGTAGGGGCTGTGGGCATGGTACAGGAGATGTCAGAGGCTGTGGGCATGGTACAGAACATGTCAAGATGCAGAGGCTGCGGGCATGCTACAGGAGATGTCAAGATGGCAGAGGCTGTGGGCATTGTATAGGAGATGATAGAGGCTGCGGGCATGGTACAGGAGATGTCAGAGGCTGTGTGTATGGTACAGGAGATGTCAAGGCTGCGGGCATGGTACAGAATATGTCAAGATGGCAGAGGCTGCGGGCATGGTACAGAAGATGTCAAGATGTCAGGGGCTGTCGGCATGGTACAGGAGATGTCAGAGGCTGTGGGCATGGTGCAGAAGATGTCAAGATGTCAGAGGCTGTGGGCATGGTAAAGGAGATGTCAGAGGCTGTGGGCATGGTAAAGGAGATGTCAGAGGCCTTTGGGCATGGTACATGAGATGTCAGAGGCTGTGGGCATGGTAAAGGAGATGTCAGAGGCTGTGGGCATGGTATAGAATATGTCAAGATGTCGAAGGCTGTGGTCATAGTACAGGAGATGTCAGAGGCTGTGGGTGTTGTACAGGAGATGACAAGGCTGTGGGCATGGTACAGAAGATGTCAAGATGACAGAGGCTGTGGGCATGGTACAGAAGTTGTCAGAGGCTGTGGGCATGGTAAAGCAGATGTCAGAGGCTGTGGGCATGGTACAGACTATGTCAAGATGGCAGAGGCTGTGGGCATGGTACAGGAAATGTCAGTGGCTGTGGGCATGGTACAGAAGATGTCAGAGGCTGCGGGCATGGTACAGGAAATGTCAGAGGCTGTGGGTATGGTAAAGCAGATGTCAAAGGCTGTGGACATGGTACAGACTATGTCAAGATGGCAGAGGCTGTGGTCATGGTACAGGAGATGTCAAGAAGGCAGAGGCTGTGGGCATGGTACAGAAGATGTCAGAGGCTGTGGGCATGGTACAGGAAATGTCGGAGGCTGTGGGCATGGTGCAGAAGATGTCAAGATGTCAGAGGCTGCAGGCATAGTAATGGAGATGTCAGAAGCTGTGGGCATGGTACAGGAGATGTAAGAGGCTGCGGGCATGGTACAGGAGATGTCAGAGGCTGTGGGCATGGTACAGGAGATGTCAGAGGCTGTGGGCATGGTACACGAGATGTCAGGATGTCATCGGCTTTGGGCATGGTACAGGAGATATAGAAAAAAGAGAACATTAGTCCGCTAAGAGCAGGATAACAATGGGTTAATAATGGCAACAATAAATAGATCTAAATTAATTGATTCCAGTTTAAATAGCTTAACCAATTTTATTAAAGTATCAAAAATAGAAAAAACCTGTGCAGTTCATAAAAATAATGGTTCTCAATCTAATATAATTAATTGTGTACCCACAGACAATAAGACAAACAGGATACACATAAAACAACACAAAACACTACTGAGGTCCGGACAAATTGCTTTAGTCCATTGCAACCCACGTATTAGATTACCTACTGAATATTACAGGGTCAAAATTCCCTATTTCTTCCAATAACTAAACGGTTAATCAATGAACTAAATCAACATTGAGTGGGGGAAGGGAGAGAGGGGATGAGGTAGATAGCTGAAAAATGATGTGTTCAATTAAGACAAATCCTATCTGTAGTTAGTGCTAATATTATTGCTATGGTAGTCACATGTCTCCATCCCTTGGTGCTGGAAAGGTTAAACAATGTACAATAGTGTAACGATAGAAAAAGCCAATGCACAGTAGGAAATCCCATCCAATCCATGGCATTTAATTGTAACAGCCTTCTATTTAATCACTTCACCACACTTCCAATGCACATTCCAAAGCTGCCGGCTAACATGTCAAGGCTGGGGACATGGTACAGAAGATGTCAAAATGGCAAAGGCTGTGGACATGGTACAGAAGTTGTCAGAGGCTGTGGGCATGGTGCAGGAGATGTCAAGATGGCAGAGGCTGCGGGCATGGTACTGGAGATGTCAGAGGCTGTGGGCATGGTGCAGGAGATGTCAGAGGCTGTGGGCATGGTACAGAATATGTCAAGATGGCAGAGGCTGTGGTCATGGTACAGGAGATGTCAGAGGCTTTGGGCATGGTACAGGAGATGTCAAGGCTGTGGGCATGGTATAGAAGATGTCAAGATGGCAGAGGCTTGCGGGCATGGTACAGGAAATGTCAGAGGCTGTGGGCATGGTACAGAATATGTCAAGATGTCAGAGGCTATCGTCATGGTACAGAAGATGTCAGAGGTTGCGGGCATGGTACGGGAAATGTCAGAGGCTGTGGGCATGGTACAGGAGATGTTGGAGGCTGTGGGCATGGTGCAGAAGATGTCAGTATGGCAGAGGCTGTGGGCATGATACAGGAGATGTCAGAGGCAGTGGCATGGTACAGAAGATGTCAAGATAGCAGAGGCTTTGGGCATAGTACAGGAGATGTCAGAGGCTGTGGGCATGGTACAGAAAATGTCAAGATGGGAGAGGCTTTGGGCATAGTACTGGAGATGTCAGAGGCTGTGGGCATGGTACAGGAGATGTAGGGGCTGTTGGCATGGTGCAAAAGATGTCAAGATGGCAGACCCTGCGGGCATGGTACTGGAGATTAGGGATGAGCTTCGTGTTCGAGTCGAACATACGTTCGACTCGAACATTGGCTGTTCGTCCGTTCGGCGAAGTCCGAACATTTTGGTCCGTTCGCACCAAATTCGTGTGGCGCTCACGGCCCACAATGCACTGCCATGGCGCAGTGCATTGCTGGCTCATGATTGGCCAAGCATGCACTGTGACCCCGCATGCTTGGCCAATCGCAGCACCAGCAGCGAGGAGAGCCATGATTGGCCACAGGCAGGATGCTTGTGGCCAATCATAGCTCAGGCTGTGTAGTGCACGCCCCACACTATATAAGGCCGCCAGCGTGGCGGCCTTGTGTAGTGTGTTGGCGTCTGAAGCAGTGGGTGTTCTGTGTACCTTCAACACAGTACACACCAATCGTTTTTGGCCGATTTTCGATCTTGCTGTTGTGTAGTGGTTATTGTCTGCGTGCCCTGACCGCAGTATACACCGCTATATTCACCTCACCTATATAGCTAGTGATCTATCTTTTATAATAGAGCTTGCAGTCAGTAGTGTTAGGAGCTAGTGCATGCTGTCTGCGTGCTCTGTACCCAGTACATACCGCTATATCCACCTACATAGCTCTTCTCTATTTGAGCCCACTTGCCATCTGCAGGAGTTATTGGAAGTTGTGTGTGCCTCCAGCACAGCACAGCACAGTATACACCTGTATATACCCCTTTATCTCTGGTGTTCTATAATAAAGGCATCTGCAGGAGGTAGTGGGTGTTCTGTGTAGCTTCAGCACAGTACACACCGATCGTTTTCGGACAATTTTCGATCTTGCTGTTGTGTAGTGGTTGTTGTCTGCGTGCCCTGACCGCAGTATACACCGCTATATTCACCTCACCTATATAGCTAGTGATCTATCTTTTATAATAGAGCTTGCAGTCAGTAGTGTTAGGAGCTAGTGCGTGCTGTCTGCGTGCTCTGTACCCAGTACATACCGCTATATCCACCTACATAGCTCTTCTCTATTTGAGACCACTTGCCATCTGCAGGAGTTATTGGAAGTTGTGTGTGCCTCCAGCACAGCACATTATACATCTGTATATACCCCTTTATCTCTGGTGTTCTATAATAAAGGCATCTGCAGGAGTTAGTGGGTGTTGTGTGCCTCTAGCACAATATACACTACCCAACTGCTTTTTTTACCCAACTCCCTTCAGGCCATTACCATGTCTGGAAGGCCAGCAAGGAGAGGCAGACAGGCGCGAGCCGATAAAAGAGGGCAAGAAGGCTCTGTGTCTAGAGACAGCAGTGCTGGTCGTGGACGCGGTGCATTGTCATCAGCACGTGGCCATGGAACACGCTTGTCCTTCTTTTCGGCAGCTGGACATGTTGAACCGCAACATGCCAAAGACTTGGTAGAGTGGATGACCAAGCCCTCTTCATCCTCCTCACCCTCTCTCACCCAGTCTCAGGGTACTAGCAAAGCAGCTGCCAATGCATCGTCTTCCCTCCTCTCAATGTCATCATCAGTGACTCCTTCCCTAGACCCACCACGTCCTCCTGAGGAGTCTCCTGAACTCTTTGAGCACAGTGTTGGGTACATGCTCCAGGAGGATGCCCAGTGTTTTGTGGGCTCTGATGATGACACTCAGCTAGAGGAAGGCAGTAGCGTGAGCGCAGAGAGAGGGGATGCTCAAGAAGGACAGCAATCTGGCAGTCATGTTCCACAAGCTGCAGCATACTGCCAGGTTTGCTACAGCGATGAAGAGGGAGGGGATGATGAGGGCACTGACTCCACGTGTGTGCCTGGAAGGAGAGAGGAGGAAGAGGAGGAGGCACATGTCCAACGAGGCAGGATGCCCTCCGGGGGCCAGCTTAGGGGCAGCACACCGACTGAATCACACCGCAGTGCTCCGCTGTGCAGAGCGCTGCCTCTGCGCGTTATTCTAAAAGTTCTTTGGTGTGGGCCTTTTTTGAGACGAGTGCATCAGATCGCACCACTGCTATTTGCAACATATGTCTCAAGCGTATCTCACGTGGCCAAAAACATCAGCAGCTTGGGCACCACATGCTTGACCAGACATATGTTGACCTGCCATGCAGCTCGTTGGCAAGCGTACCTCAAAGACCCACACCAAAGAACAAAGCGGACCTCTCCTTGCTCCTCATCAGCTGGCATCTCCAACCCCACTAGACCTTCAGTCCTCTCTGAAACCTGCTCTGAGAGGAATGAAGGTGTAGAATTAGGTGTGTCACAGCCAAGTGCTTCCGGGAACTCTGCTAGCGGTACACCCACGTCCGATTATAGCAGGCAAATGTCCCTGCCCCAGCTGCTGGACCGGCGAAAGAAGTTCACTCCCAGCCATCCACATGCCCAGCGGTTGAATGCTAGCTTGGCTAAATTGCTAGCACTTCAACTGCTGCCTTTTCAGTTGGTAAACTCGGCCCCCTTCCGTGAGTTTGTACAATGTGCGGTTGCTCAGTGGCAGGTCCCCAAACGCCACTTTTTCTCACGGAAGGCGATTCCGGCTCTCTATCGGCATGTGGAATGTCCTTGCCTCGCTGGACAGGGCGGTCAGCGGTAAGGTGCATATTACCGCTGACTCATGGTCCAGCAGGCATGGACAGGGACGTTGCCTATCTTTCACGGCCCATTGGGTCACTCTTCTGGCAGCTGGGAAGGATGCAGGACAAGGTGCAGTAGTGTTGGAGGTTGTTCCGCCACCACGCCTCCAAAATGCTACTATTGGTTGTGACACACCTCTCTCCTCCACCCCCTCCTCTTCTTCTTCCTCCATGGCCTCTTCCAGTGCTCTGTCCTCAGAACCATCTGTGCTTCGTAGGCGTTCCAGGGGCTACGCAAGTACGCAGGCAAAACGATGCCATGCCGTGCTTGCGCTGGTTTGTTTGGGGGACAGGAGCCACACTGGGGCGGATGTTTTGTCAGCTCTGCAGGGGCAGGCCGAGAGGTGGTTGACGCCACGCCAGCTTAAGCCAGGAATGGTGGTTTGCGACAATGGCACCAACCTCCTCTCCGCCCTCCGACAGGGACAACTGACCCATGTGCCCTGTGTAGCTCACGTCTTTAACCTGGTGGTGCAGCGGTTCTTGGGCAGGTACCCCGGCTTACAGAATGTCCTGAAGCAGGCCAGGAAAGTCTGTGTGCATTTCCGCCGATCATTTAATGCCTGTGCTCGGATGGCTGAGCTCCAAAAGGAGTTGAACCTGCCCAAGAACCGCCTTATATGTGACATGCCCACCAGATGGAACTCAACATTGGCCATGCTGCAGCGGCTGCACACGCAGCAGAGGGCCATCAATGAGTACCTGTGCGACTACAGCACCAGGACAGGGTCAGGGGAGCTCGGTTTTTTCTCACCACGCCAGTGGGGCATGATCAGGGATGCATGCACTGTCCTGTCACCGTTTGAGGAGGCCACAAGGATGGTGAGCAGTGACAGTGCATGCATCAGTGACACTGTACCTCTTGTCCACCTCTTGGAGCATACGCTGCGTGGAATAATGGACAGGGCACTTGAGGCAGAACAGAGGCAGGAAGAGGAGGACTTCCTTGCCTCTCAAGGCCCCCTTTATCCAGACAGTGTTCCTGCTGTGCCACCCATCACACAGGAAGAGGATGAGGAGGAGGAAGAGGAGGAGGAGGATGATTGTGTCAGCATGGAGGTGGAGGCTGGCACTCAGCATCAGCAGCAGCAGCAGCAGCAGTCTTGTAGGGATGATTTACAGTCCCAAGAAACACGTGGACTTGTACGTGGCTGGGAGTAGGTAGCTGCGGATCATGTTGTCCTTAGTGACCCAGAGGACTCCGGACCGAATGCCTCAGCTAACCTACGCTGCATGGCCTCCCTGATCCTGCAAAGCCTGCGGAAGGATCCTCGTATTCTTCGGATCAAGGAGAGGGACGATTACTGGCTGGCCACTCTCCTTGATCCACGGTACAAGGGTAAGGTTGCCGATCTTGTCTTGCCATCGCAGAGGGAGCAGAGGATGAGACATCTCCGGAGGCCTTGCAGAAAGGTCTGTGCAATGCGTTCCCAGAGACTGGGAGGTTACAAACTCCTGGTCCTGGACAACGTGTTGCTGAGGCATCGGTCAGAAGGAGCGGTGGAGAAAGTGGCCGTCTGACTGATGCTTTCAGACAATTTTTTAGTCCGCAGCCCCAAGGTATGATCGGTTCCAGCACCCATCGCCAGTGTCTGATTTACATGGTGCAGGAATACCTAGGGGCAAGGTCAGACTTGGACACCTTTCCCACCGAAAATCCTCTGGCTTACTGGGTCTTGAGGATGGATCACTGGCCAGAGCTTGCACAGTATGCAATTGAGCTACTGGCCTGTCCTGCATCCAGCGTTCTTTCGGAACGCACCTTCAGTGCTGCTGGTGGCTTTGTTACCGATCACAGGGTGTGCCTGTCCACCGAATCAGTTGATCGACTGACCTTCATCAAGATGAATCAGTCTTGGATCACCCACAGCTACCAAGCGCCTGAAGCTGATGTAACAGAATAATTTTTTTTGAAATATCACATCCCTTCAAGACTGCCTATGCTGATGCTGAGTGACTGTCCTGTTATGTTGATTGTCTATCCTCTTCCTCCTCCGCTGATATGTTGGAAGAACATTTCTGGTTGATGCCATCAGCCCAATTTTTCTACCCCTGTTTAACAGGGGCGTTTAAGTACAATTTTTGATGCAATGCTTTGCAGCAGGGCTAATTCCTGCAATCAAACAAGAGTATATGAGAGAGGTTGCAGTGTGGTGGCACCAGCACCAGTGCCTAAGGCCCAATTTTTCTGCCCCTGTTTAACAGGGGCGTTTAATTACAATTTTTGATGCAATGCTTTGCAGCAGGGCTAATTCCTGCAATAAAACTAGAGTATATGGGAGAGGTTGCAGTGTGGTGGCACCAGCAGGAGTGCCTAAGGCCAAATTTTTCTGCCCCTGTTTAACAGGGACATGTAATTACAATTCTTGATATAATATTTCACAGGAGGGCCCCTTCCTGTGCCCACCCAGAGTAACGGTGAGGACTTATAGTGTTGTGGCACCAGCACCACAACCACCAAAGGTCAATTTTTCTACCACTGTTCAACAATGGCATGTAATTACAATTCTTGATATAATTGTTCACAGCAGGGCGCTCCAGCGCCCACCAAGAGTCACTTTGAGGACTTACTATGTTGTGGCAAAACCAACACCTTGTTCCGCCATTTCTGCAGAGCATATAGGGCAGGCCCCTACTTTCAACATCCAATTTACAAACATCTCCTACTTGCAAACGGAAGGAGACAACAGCAAGTGAGATGAAAAAAGATGGACGACAAAACAAATTATACAGGGGTGATAACCCTTCCCTATGTTTTCCAAAAAGATTAAAAATAGTTTTTTTGACTGGAGCTACACTTTAAAAATGTACCAGTTGAAAATTACAAACAGATTCAACTTAACACAACAAACCTACACAGTCCCTGTCTTGTTTGCACCGCCTGTATACTGCTGTTCTGAGTATATAGGGCCTGGGGGCCACACGCATTTCCTTTTTTTAATATGGCTACAGGGTTCCCCTTAATATGCGTACAAGACCCAAATAGACTGGTAATGGGCAGGGAGGGCTACCCATGCCATTTTTCTCAATGATTTTCAACCATATTGCAGGAACCAGATATAACATTAAAACCGCAAGCAGTTTTAAATGGTGTTATTTCCGTTTAATGTCATTTTGTGCAGGGACTGTTCTAAACACGGGAAACACGTGGCACTTCACAGGCATACTACAGACACCCCCCAGGCACCATATTTAAAGGAATATTTCACTTTTTTTTCACTTTAATCGCCATTAAAATCAGTGCTCCCGCCCAACGGCCATTTTTAAAAACATTTTAGGCATTGACCCATGTCCCCTGGGGCAGGAGCCAGGTCCCCAAACCCTTTTTAGGACAGTATCTTGCATATTAGCCATTAAAATTAGCACTTTTCATTTTGAACGTTCGAGTCCCATAGACTTCAATGGGGTTCTAAAGTTCGTTCGAATTTGGGGTCCGTTCGAAAGTTCTGGTCCGAACCGGGGGGTGTTCGGCTCATCCCTACTGGAGATGTCAGAGGCTGTGGTCGTGGTACAGGAGATGTCAAAGGCTGTGGGCATGGTACATGAGATGTCAAGGCTGTGGGGATGGTACAGGAGATGTCAAGATGCCAGAGGCTACGGGCAGGGTACAGGAAATGTCAGAGGCTTTGGGCATGGTACAGAAGATGTCATAGGCTGCGGGCATGGTACAGGAGATGTAGGGGCTGTGGGCATGGTACAGAAGATGTCAATATGGCAGAGGCTGTGGGCATGGTACAGAAGATGTCAATATGGCAGAGACTGTGGGCATGGTACAGAAGATGTCAATATGGCAGAGACTGTGGTCATGGTACATAAGATGTCATAGGCTGCGGGCATGGTACAGGAGATGTAGAGGCTGCGGGCATGGTACAGGAGATGTCAGAAGCTGTGGGCAGGGTACAGGAGATATAGAAAAAAGAGAACTTTAGCCCGCTAAGAGCAGGCTAACAAGGGGTTACTAATGGCAACAATAAATAGATCTAAATGAATAACAACCAATTTTATTAAAGTATCAAAAAAAAAAAAACTGTGCAGTTTATAAAAGTAATGGTTCTCAATCTAATATAATTAATTGTGTACCCACAGACAATAAGACAAACAGGACATACATAAAACACAAAACACTACTCCAGGTCTGGACAAATTGCTTTAGTCCATTGCAACCCACGTATTAGATTACCTACTGAATATTACAGGGTCAAAATTCCCTATTTCTTTCAATAACTAAACGGTTAATCAATGAACTAAATCAATATTGAGTGGGGGAAGGGAGAGAGGGGATGAGGTAGATAGCTGAAAAATTACATGTTCAATTCAGACAAATCCTATCTGTAGTTAATGCTAATAATATTGCTATGATAGTCACGTCTCCATCCCTTGGTGCTGGAAAGGTTAAACAATGTGCAATAGTGTAACGATAGAAAAAGCCAATGCACAGTAGGAAATCCCATCCAATCCGTGGCATTTAATTGTAACAGCCTTCTATTTAATCACTTCACCACACTTCCAATGCACATTCCAAAGCGGCCGGCAGACTTATAATGTTTCAACCACTGGCAACAAGTAATCTCCTTTGTTTATTTAGGCAGACAAAGTAGCAAGGCAGAATGACTCTGATGTGAATAAACAGATAAGATTTTCAGCTGTTATTTCAAAAGGAAACTCAAGTCAGATGCTGGTCAGCGAGTGCTAAGATGTATATCAGCACCACAGTCACCACACCATTGCAGTATCCATCTGTAAATCACCTGGCTGCCTTTCAGCTGGTATCCCGTATGTTGGAATGTAAAGTAGATCTCCTCCAGTCATATATCTGCCAAAGATAGTAGGACAAACCCCCAAAAATTCTTCAAATATATTAATAGTAAAAAGGTCAAGTCTGAGCATGTAGCCCCTTTACAAACTAATCTGGAGTGGGTGACTGGGGACAAAGAGAAGGCTAACTTATTAAATACTTTCTTCAGCTCTGTGTATACAAAGGAGCATGGGGGAGCTCATGTCCATAATGGGTGTGGTAGTGACACAGCCCCAAATCCACAATGGCTCAAAAGTGATATGGTACAGAAATATTTGGACAGAATAAAGGTGGATAAAGCTCCTGGACCTGATGGCATCCACCCACGGATCCTAAAAGAATTGAGCTCTGTAATTTCAAAGCCATTGTATCTAATTTTTAGGGACTCATTAATGACAGGAATAGTACCACTGGATTGGCGCAGGGCCAAAGTCTTTACCAAGTAATTATAGACCTGTTAGCTTAACTTCTATAGTTGGGAAGATACTGGAGAGATTAATAAAAGACCACATAGACGATTTTTTGCAGGAAAAAAAATATTTTAAGCAACAGACAGCATGGATTCATGAAAGGCAGAAGTTGTCAGACAAACCTAATTTCTTTTTATGAAGAGGTAAGTAAAACCTTGGACAGAGGGGTGGCGGTGGACGGGGTATAGTTGGACAGAGGGGTGGCGGTGGACGTGGTATACTCAGACAGAAGGGGGGCGGTGGACGTGGTATACTTGGATTTTGCAAAAGCGTTTGATACAGTTCCACACACACGGCTCATGTGTAAGGTAAAGTCTACAGGTTTGGAAATATCAGTTTGTAAATGGATAGAAAACTGGCTAAAAGACAGAATTCAGAGAGAGTAGTGGGTAATGATTCTTACTCTGAATGGTCTAAGGTTATCAGTGGTGTACCCCGAGGGTCAGTGTTGGGACCCTTACTTTTTAATAGCTTTATAAATGATATTGGGTCTGGGATCAAAAGTAACATTTTCGTCTTTGCAGATGACACCGCGCTATGCAGTGGAATAACGTCCTTACAGGATGTCTCCAATTTACAAGCCAACTTCAATGCTCTGCCTAATTGGGGGACTATGTGGCAGATGAGGTTTAATGTTTAGAAATGTAAAGTTCTGCACTTGTGGGCTAAGAATATGCATCATATGTGCTAGGGGGAGTACAACTGGGGGAATCCATAGTGGAGAAGGATCTGGGGGTTTTGGTAAATCATAAGCTCAATAATAGCATGCAATGCCAAGCTGCGTTTTCCAAAGCGAGCAAAGTACTTTCCTGAATTAAGAGAGGTATGGACTCCAGAGAGGGAGATATAATTTTGCCCCTGTACAAATCATTAGTAAGACCTCATCTGGAATATGCAGTTCAGTTTTGGGCACCAGTTCTCAAAAAGGATATCAGGGAACTGGAGAAAGTGCAGAGAAGGACAACCAAACTGATAAGAGGCATGGAGGAGCTCAGCTATGAGGAAAGATTACAGGAACTGAATTTATTCCCTCTTGATAAGAGGAGATTAAGGGGGATATGATCAACATGTACAAATATATAATCGGTCCATATAGTGAACTTGGTGTTGAGTTATTCACTTTACAGTCAACAAAGAGGACAAGGGGGCACTCTTGACGTCTAGAGGAAAAGAGATTTCATCTCCAAATACGGAAAGGTTTCTTCACAGTGTGAAAATGTGGAATAGACTCCCTGCAGAGGTGGTTATGGCCAGCTCAGTGGATTGCTTTAAGAAAGGCCTGGATTATTTCCTAAGTGTACATAATATAACTGGGTACTGACATTTACAGGTAAAGTTGATCCGGGGAAAATCCGATTGCCTCCCGGGGGATCAGGAAGGAATTTTTTCCCCTGCTTTAGCAAATTGGATCATGCCCTGCTGGGGTTTTTTGTCTTCCTCTGGATCAACTGTGGGTATAGAATTGGGTATATGGGATTGTATGATATTATTATTATTATTTTATTTTTTTGTTGAACTGGATGGACATGTGTCTTTTTTCAACCTGACTAACTATGTCACTATATATGCCGATAGTATCACACTGACACTGCATCAGTTGTTATCTCATTCAGTGTCAGTGTGATACTATCGGCATATTTTGGCAGATATATGACTGGAGGAGATCTACTTTACTTTCCAACATTGACTAAAATTGAGTTTATTGGATTTTTCTTATAACAAAAAGTTGGAATATATATTTTTTAAATATTTTTTGTCTTTTTTCATTTATATTGCAAAAAATAAAATTCCCAGAGCTGATAAAACACCACCAAAATAAAGCTCTATTTGTAGTAAAAA
Source organism: Lithobates pipiens (assembly GCF_037356315.1). Lineage (NCBI taxonomy): Eukaryota > Metazoa > Chordata > Amphibia > Anura > Ranidae > Lithobates > Lithobates pipiens. The sequence continues at coordinate 359,852 of NW_027507718.1, read as the reverse complement.
AGGACACAAATGTTGTTTGTGTACAGCATTGCATGACCGCACAATTACCAGATAAAGCAGCGCAGTGCCAAATTGTAAAAAGTGCTCTGGTCATTAAGGGGGTAAAACCTTCCGGGGCTGAAGTGGTTAAGGTAAAAAACCTTCATCCTTTCCATCCTCTGTAATAATTCCTGTAACATCCTAGTATATGATCTATATATATGGAGATGATATCTGATTGGTGGAGACACTAAAGAATGGGGGATGGAAGAATAAAGTGCTTTAATGTGAAGTGTCCCCCATGTGAATGTAGAATCCCATTGTAAATGTGGAATATCCACCAATATAGTACTTGTATCTCTAATATATCCCAGAAGTCTCAGCACTAAAGGCTGGAAATGTATATCCACCCATCCCCCTACATTCTCTATAAGGGATCCTAGTCCTGCCACAATCCGGTGACCTTCAATGGGAACTTCTGATTGGTGGACTTTATGAAGGTGATGGAATATTGGGGTCATGGGGGAACCACCGTCAGAAATTCTGCTGTTTTATTTCATAAACCCCCCAGATCCTTTCCTTTTATCTATCAATTTCAGAAGCCCCTTTGAGACACTGTGTGAGGTCCTGCTTAATAACCGGGTACATAAGGGGGTGACTGAGCTGTCACAGCGTCCCCTCTTTATATCGTGTAGACATAAGTACTACAACAGCTTCACCTTTATCAGCTTCCCTAATAACAAGATCTTTCCTCTGTATAACATTCTGTATATCCTGATATTCCGCTCTACTGATGTTATGTTACTTTTCACTAAATGGGAATAATTCCTCATATTCATCTTATAATATAATATCATGTGTCTGGATTTGTCTCTGCAGGTTGGAGGGATGTGGTGTGACTTCCTCCGGCTGTGATGATCTCCGATCCATTCTTATCAATAATCGATCCCTCACCACACTGGATTTATCATATAATAATCTGGAAAACTCTGGAATAAAACTTCTATGTGAGACGCTCAGAGATCCTGGCTGTACTCTGCAGAGTCTGAGGTGAGAATTATCCTATGAATGATATAATATTCTGCAGGATTCTGGTATAAATCTTCTATGTGAGGGATCCAGACATATCACCTAGATGAAAGTTATACAAAGACAGACTTCTGATTGGCCGGTTACACTGGGAGTTCCCATCATAGTCCTTCAGGTCACTCGCTGTTATTGGCTTTCATCCCCTCCCCCTCCACTGACTATCAGAGATCAGACTTGGGGTCACACTGGAGGTCACAGCAGATCACAGAAGGGGGTCCGGTGCGTCTCCATTCACCTTTTCTGGTCCGATTTATGGCTTAATTTTGGGCTGAATTTGGACCTGAAACAGACCAGAAGACGCACAGGACTCTGTATTCTCTTCATTCAGTGACCAATCATAGACAGATGGTCCTCAATTAGAATCTGGAAGGACAGAGTGAGTCTCTAGACCAGAAGTGACCCCTAGATGCCAATAAAATCCCCCCATCCTTGTAGATATAAAATTGTCACCTCACTGAGCCTCAAAGAGAAGTCCTAGTCATTTCATCTACAAGCCCAGCAGGGGACGAGGCTGATACAGGGAGAAGTACATTCAATTACATTTTTTACATTTTCTTCCGCTATATTTTCTTCCGCTTTATTCCCCTTTCTTCCTTTTCTATTTATCCAAGCGCATTATGTTTTTATTTACCTAAGTTCACTAATGTTTTTATCTGTATTTACTTGTGTTTCATTTTGGTTTAATGAATTGGCAGTGATTTTACAGTAAATCCCAGATATACAGAGTCCATATATACAGGAGTAATGTCCAACCCTTATTCCGGCACCAAATAACAGTATCAACGCAGGCGCATTAAACAATCCCCTGCTTAGCCCAGTATGTTTTATATCATCGCTAATAGAGGGCATTCCCTCAATAAAAATGGCGGCGTTTTTCCGCGCATGCGTGTTGGCACATTACACCCTATATAAAGAAAAAGGTGCATGCAGATGGCCGCTCCAGATGACGTCTTAATGACGAAACGCGTAGGGTGTGGCCAGACAGCATACACCTCTAACTCAGATGGCGAGGCAGCCGAGCGGGACCTGTCTTCTTTTAAAAGAAACCAAGCAGCATAAACAAACGAGATTACATTCATTGATTGCTTGTGAGTAAATTTGTTTATTTAACCACTTGCTTACTGGGCACTTAAACACCCTTCCTGACCAGACCAATTTTCAGCTTTTGGTGCTCTCACACTTTGAATGACAATTACTCAGTCATGCAACACTGTACCCAAATGAATTTTGTGTCCTTTTTTTCCCACAAATAGAGCTTTCTTTTGGTGGTATTTGATCACCTCTGGGGCTTTTATTTTTTGCGCTATAAATGAAAAAAGACCGAAAATTTTGAAAAAAAACACATATTTCTTTGTTTCTGTGATAAAATTTTGCAAATTATAATTTTTTTTCATAAATTTTGGCCACAATTTATACTGCTACATATCTTTGGTAAAAATAACCCAAATTAGTGGATATTATTTGGTCTTTGTGAAAGTTAGAGAGTCTACAATCTGTGGTGCGAAACGCACAAAATTGATCACACCTGATGTACTGGTGACCTATCTAATTTCTTGCGACCCGAACAAGTCAGGAAAGTACAAATACCCCCAAATGACCCCTTTTTTGAAAGTAAACATTCCAAGGTATTTACTAAGATGCATGGTGAGGTTTTTGATGTTGTCATCTTTTTCCCACAATTCTTTGCAAAATGAAGATTTTTTTTATTTTTTTTTTCTCACAAAATTTTCAATGTAATAGGTTATTTCTCTCACATGGCATGTGTATACCACAAATGACACCCCAAAATACGTTCTACTACTCCTTCTGAGTATTACGATACCAAATGTGTGAGACTTTTACACAGCCTGGCCACATACAGAGGCCCAATATGGAAATAGCACCATCAGGCGTTCTAGGAGCATAAATTACACATTTCATTTCTCAACCTATTACAGTTTTGAAGGCCCTGGAGCACCAGGACAATGGAAATGCCCACAAAGTGACCCCACGTGGCACTGACGACACGTGGCACTGACAGATGGCACTGGAGGCAGATGGCACTGGAGGCAGATGGCACTGGAGGCAGATGGGGCTGGCAGATGGGGCTGGCAGATGGGGCTGACAGTTGGGGCTGGCAGTTGGGGCTGGCAGATGGGGCTGGCAGATGGGGCTGGGGCTGGCACTGGCAGATGGTGCTGGCTATTTGCTCTGGCTAATTGCTCTGGCAAATGGGGCTGGCAGATGGCACTGCGGCTGGCAGATGGCACTGGCGCTGGCAGGTGGCGCTGGCAGGTGGCACTGGCAGGTGGCACTGGGGCTGGCGGCACTGGGGCTGACGGATGGCACTGGCGCTGGCAGGTGGCACTGACAGGTGGCACTGGCAGGTGGCACTGGCACGTGGCACTGGGGCTGGTGGCACTGGGGCTGACGGATGGCACTGGCGCTGGCAGGTGGCACTGGCGCTGGCAGGTGGCACTGGCAGGTGGCACTGGCACTGGGGCTGACGGCACTGGGGCTGACGGATGGCACTGGCAGGTGGCACTGGTGCTGGCAGGTGGCACTGGCAGGTGGCACTGGGGCTGACGGCACTGGCGGCACTGGGGCTGACGGCACTGACGGCACTGGGGCTGACGGACGGCACTGGGGCTGACGGACGGCACTGGGACTGACGGGCGGCACTGGCGATGGCAGGTGGCGCTGGCAGGTGGCACTGGCGCTGGCGGCACTGGGGCTGTCGGCACTGGGGCTGACAGCACTGGGGCTGACGGCAGGCGCTGGCAGGTGGCACTGGCACTACTGGCAGATGGCACTGGGCTGACAGATGGCACTGGGCTGACAGATGGCACTGGCACTGGGGCTGACAGATGGCACTGGGGCTGACACTGGCACTGGGGCTGACACAGGCACTGGGGCTGACACAGGCACTGGGGCTGATACAGGCACTGGGGCTGACACAGGCACTGGGGCTGACACTGGCACTGGGGCTGACACATAGATCTCTCTCCCTCCTCACACGCTGTCTCTGTGTGAGGAGGGAGAGACACGGCAATGGGAGATGATCTCATATGTTTACATATGAGATCATCTCCCATTGGCAGCTGCGATCGCGCTGTGAACGGCCGCTTTGATTGGCCGTTCACGGCGATCTGTATTTGCCTGTCTCCGGGAGACACGGCAAATACAATACTTCCACGATGCGCGCCCCCGGCGGCGCGCATTGCGGAAGTAAACACCAGGCCGTCCAGGGACGGCCAGGCGAAGGAAACGCCCACTCTAAGGCCGTCATTCGGCTATAGGGCGGGCGGGAGGCGGTTAAATAAAACCTTAAATTATAAATGTACTACACCATGGATATGCCTCTTCCTTGTTGCATATAACGTTGCACGCTATACCAATGGAGGAACGAGGGACTCCCAGAACCACAGCAGAGGCAAGCCAGAGAGCAACACAGTGGCTCATACTGTGAAGGCTGATCCACACCGGACGGGGTTATACCTCTGGTGAGAGCAATTACATAAGTGGTCACCGAGCACCGGGAGCAACAGTTGAAGTCACCCCCCCTCCCCCCCACTTATAGAAGAAATTCCACCATTTTTGTCACTATTTTTTCACTATTTTTCACCATTTTTTCACTATTTTTATCATCAATTTTTGGTCAATTTTTTATCACATTTTTTCATTTTAATATCCATTATTAATTTTACATTCTTTCTGTTTTAATCATATTCTTATATACCATTCATTCACGGACTTCTCGTCACAGGTGCACAAATGGACATATGATATGCAAAATAGATAATTGAATGGTTATTCATTTTTATTTTTACATTTATATTTATTTTTATTTTTATATTTATATTTATTCATTTTTATTTTCATTTTCTATATTTTTTGCAATTGAATTTCGTGCATTCTAAACACTGGCACAAGTTTGTTCACTGGCACTTGCACTTTAATATTGTAATGTAAGAATTGCATGTAGCATTAGTTTACCTATGGCTCATTGATCTTTATGGTTTATTGATTATTATGATTTAATGACATCTATTGATAAATATATATATATATATATATATATATATATATATATATATATATATATATATATGAACAATTGCTATAGACTATCATTTGGCATTACACAGAGAGGTTTGCACTATTATTTGTGTACTTTTAAATATTAACTTTTTATTACTTACCAGCACGCTGGAAATTTTATGCAAATTGTAATTATTTTGAATCTCAAATGGTATAGCGCCAAGTCTATTTCCCCCAATTTCATTTCATTGTTTCACCCACATTGGGTAGAAATTTAAATAGAGGCCGCTCTTACCAGAACTATATCCAACAGTTCCATAGCGCGACCTTACCCTTCATGCTGATACAGGGAGAAGACCCCGAACTGTCTGCCACACATTGATTTATATCAGAGATCAGAGGAATCTATTTTATCTCTCATACAAAATAAAATATTAGTTGCAGAGAGATGGAAATAATTGCTCCTGATTGTAGACATGTTGGGGTACATGTACATATAACATTGTATGTGTAGTGAGGATAGAATCCAGGAGAACCCCCAGAATGGTTCTATGGGGTCTGATCACACCAGACAAGCTCTGATTGGTCTTGTTGGGATCAGACTGACATGCCGGTGTTGGAAATCCAATCCTCATCCATCAGAACCATTCATGGTCCATTTAGCTCTGGTTCCTTCAGAACACAGGACCGGCTTGTGGGCTGGGCAGGGAACACCCCCCAGGGTTGATTGGCTGATGGCTAAACTCCACCCACATCCATAAATTGAGGATCCTGAGATATGGACGGGGTGATTCCCATGGTGCCGGTCTAACCGGTGAATAGTGGATGTTCCTGACATGTTCCTGTCACAGGATAATCCTCAGAAAAAGTTTATTTCTGTTTTATTCTCACAGCCAGACTGTGTCTGTCCTTTTGTCTTTGTTGTATTTTCTCTCATTCTTTATCTTTCTACATATTTTATACACTAAATAACAAACTAGTGTAGCTCTGCTCTATATTACACAGACAGACAACCTACCTGCAGACAGAGGTAAGTGTTACCACAACCCCAGTGTTACTATACGGCTGTGTAACTATGTAACAAACCACCTAACCACCTGATCCTGATACTTCCAAATAATAATTACACAACAAAAATGATAATACAAAGCAAATACTACATAGAATATATGTCTGCTACTACCACAACCTCAGTGCTGGAACAATGTGCTGCACAATAATGAATTGCTATTAATACACTTTATACAGAAAACTAACAACTTTATCCCGGTAATTGTAGAAATGGAGTCGCTGAGGATTTCCTCTCAGTAGTGCCACATCCAAAAACTTGTTAGAAGCAAAATAAATACCCCTAAGGGGGGCTTTTATGGCACTTGTATATATAAAGTGGTGCTCCGGAGAAATGTGACTTTGTAGATAAATCTCCCCCTATAATCCTCATGATTCATGTATTCTAGTAAAGGTTACGCTGTAATCCAAGGGCCGCTTTCTATTTTTGCAGCATTGATTTCTTACTTCTGTAAGTCCCAGCAGGCCGCCGCCATCTCATGTGTGGGCATCTGAAGCCAGACTGTATCTCTTCCTGTATTCCATGGTTATTCCATGGTTACCCAGCATGCACCACCAGATCTTGCACATGCTCAGAGCAGCACGAGCCGTGTAATAGGTTGTAGGTCGGGTTTCCATAGCAATGTCAGAGGAAGTTCCCACCCCTTAGCTATGCAAACCTCCCCTCCCCCTCCAGGAAGCAGGAATTTTATCTACATTTACAAAGATTATAAATCTAGAAATACAAAAATCTCCTGCAAAAGGAAATTACTTTATAAAAGATAATTGTAAATGATATTCCTTGTTTATGTGCATCTTTTATAAAGTAATTTCCTTTTGCAGAAGCTTCCCCATCAAATTATCCTCATCAAAACTGCCCCATCCTATTGCCCCATAAAAATTGCCCCTTCAAATTTGCCCAATCCTATTGCTCCATCATATTGCCCCCACCAAAAATGCCCCATCCTACTGTCACATCAAAATTGCCCCATCATACTGCCACCATCAAAATTGCCCCCATCATATTAACACCATCAAAATTGCCCCATCATTTTGCCCCATCATACTGCCATCATCAAAATGGTCACAATCAAAATTGCTCCATCAAAACTCCATCAAAACTGCCTCATCCCACTGCCCCAATCAAATTGCCCCCTTAAAATTATCCCCATCAAAACTGCTATCATCAACATTGCCCCCATCATATTGCCCCGTTTTACTGCCACCATCACAATTGCCCAATCATATTGCCCTCCATTAAAACTGCCCCATCCTATTGCCCCATCAAAATGTCCCATTATACTGGCACAATCAAAATTGTACCATGAAATTGCCCCCTCAAAATGCCTCATCAAAACTGTCCTATGAAATTGCCCCCATCAAATTTGCCCCATTATACTTCCACCATCAAAATTGCCCCATTCTATTGCCCCATAAAAACTGCCCCATCCTTTTGTCCCCATCAAAATTGCCCATTATACTGGCACCATCAAAATTGCCCTCATCAAAATTGCCCCATCATACTGCCACCATAATAACTGCCTTATCCTATTACTCCCATCAATATTGCCCCACAATACTGCCACCATGTAAATTGCCTCCATCAAAATTGCCCTATCAAATTGCCCCATCAAAACTGCCCTATCAAATTTCCCCATGAAATTGCCCCATTATACTGCTACCATCAAATTGCCCCATCAAATTTGCCCCATAATATTGCCCCCATCAAAATAACCCCATCAAAACTGCCCCATCAAATTATCCCATCTTATTGCCCCATCAAAATTGCTCCATTATACTGCCACCACCAAAATTGTCCCATCAAAACTGCCTCATCCTATTGCACCAGGAAATTGCCCCATCAAATTGCCCCATACTATTGCCCCATCATACTGCCACCATCAAAATTACCCCTATCCTATTGCCCCATCAAAATTGCCACAATCAAAACTGCCTCATCCTATTGCCCCATCAAATTGTCCCCTTAAAATGACACCCATAAAATTGCTCCATCATACTACCACAATCAAAATTGCCCCCATCAAATTTTCCCCACCAAAATTGCCCCATCAAATTTGCCCCATCAAATTTCTCCATGAAATTGCTCCCTTCAAATTTGCCCCATTATACTGCCACCATCAAATTTGCCCCATTATACTGCCACCATCAAAATTGCCCCTCAAAAACTGCCCAGTCATACTGCCACCATCAAAATTGCCCCACCCTATTGCTGCCATCAAAATTTCCCTATTATACAGCCACCATTAAAATTGTCCAGTAAAAATTACCCCATAACAAATGCTCCATCATATTGCCCCCATCAAAACTGCCCCATCAAAATGTCCCATTATCCTGGCACAATCAAAATTACACCATGAAATTGCCCCATCAAAATTGCCTCATCAAAACTGCCCTATGAAATTGCCCCCATCAAAATTGTCCCATTATACTGCCAACATCAAAATTGCTCCATCAAATTTCCCCATAAAAACTGCCACATTATATTGTCCCATTATACTGCCACCATCAAAATTTCCCCATCCTATTTTCCCCATAAAAAACTGCCATCATCAAATCTGCCCCTTCAAATTGCCTGATGAGACTACACTGATCAGCACCACTGGTGGGCACTGATTAATGGGCACTGTGGGCACATATGAGGTGGCTTTGTATTTCATTTTCTAGGACCCCGCCCACTGATTATTCATTGGATATGTCTACTTCTGCCCCTCCCTGGAAGAAAATTTCACCTCTTTCCTGCTTCTCCCTCCAGTGTCTATGAATGTAAAGGGACATTATGGAGCTGTGATGATCTTTGCTCCGTTATCTCCACAAACCGAACTCTGACCGATCTGTCTATATCATTGAATGATGATGAGAAGATGTCAGAGTCAGAAGTGAGACGACGTTGTGAGGTCCTCCGGAATGCCGGCTTCTCTGTGGATAGAGACAGGTAAGATCTGTTCTATTGGAGGTAACACACATACTAAGTCTTAGAATGTGAATAGTAAAATGTAGACAACATTGGATGGGGGTGAAGTGACGGGGGTGAGATGATGGGGGTGAGATGATGGGGGTGAGATGATGGGGTGAGATGATGGGGGTGAGATGATGGGGTGAGATGATGGGGGTGAGGTGATGGGAATGAGATAATGGGGATGAGATGATGGGGATGAGATGATGGGGGTGAGATGATGGGGTGAGATGATGGGGTGAGATGATGGGGGTGAGATGATGGGGGTGAGATGATGGAGATGTGATGAGATGTGATGATGGGATGAGATGATCAAGATGAGATGATGGAGGTGAGATGATGGAGGTGAGGTGAGGTGATGGAGATGAGATGATGGAGATGAGATGATGGAGGTGAGATGATGGAGATGAGATGATGGAGGTGAGGTGATGGAGGTGAGATGATGGAGATGAGATGATGGAGATGAGATGATGGGGGTGAGATGATGCGGGCGAGATGATGGGGGAGATGAGATGATGGAGGTGAGATGATGGAGATGAGATGATGGAGGTGAGATGATGGGGGTGAGATGATGAGGTGAGATGATGGTGATGAGATGATGGAGGTGAGGTGATGGGGGTGAGATGATGGGGATGAGATGATGGAGGTGTGATGATGATGGAGATGAGATGATGGGGATGAGATGATGGAGATGAGGTGATGGAGATGAGATGATGGGGGTGAGATGGAGGTGAGATGATGGAGATGAGATGATGGAGATGAGATGATGGAGATGAGGTGATGGAGATGAGATGATGGAGATGAGACGTTGTTGGGAGGTCTTCTGACACCCGGGCTGCTCTGTAATGAAGATGGAAGGACGGGTGACAAACATTCTATACAATTTCTGTAGAGCCCATTGGAGGTCTCTGTAGTTATACAGATAATGAGAGAGATGATTGAGATTTCCTGTGCCAGTCACAGATTTCCCAGATGATGGAGAATTTATTCCTCATCCCAAGTTTTATCATTACAGATGGGGGATGGGAGAATCAGATCCACCAATAATAATCTTAGTCAGGTCCTACAATCTTCCACAAGGTTTTACCTTTTACAGGAAACCCCCCCATCCCCCGAGGTCCATCCAATGTGTCAGTATAACTGAGCCAATCAGATGTGTGTTCTCAGCCTGTACACATGACAGCCCAGCACACCCGGCATACAGTCTGCTAACCCAATGGATGGATGGAGATGAGTGTGGGGCCCCTGCCATGGTGAGGGCCCCTCACTTTTCCATCATTTCTTACAGAGCTCAGTATGAGCCCCTCCCCCCTTCCATCATCACAGCAACATTTCCTCCTCTAACGCTCATTTTATTCTTCTATGAAGGGGTGCAGGAGGAGGCTGGGATGTATCTATAAAGAGAAGAAGATCAGAAGATGGTGTGTGGGAGCCCCTCCCCCTCTCAGGTAATACACGGATCCGGATATGAAGAGAATGTCCGGAATGGATGATATCAGAGTAAAGTCACATCAACTCTCAGCTTTTATTTTCTCTTTCTGATCCTTAAATATAGAATTCCAGTAATAGTAATCTTTCTCTTCTTTTCCTCTTCTAAATGGCGTCATTTCTGCTCAGTATTGCCCACTTCCTGTGTTGTTGTGTGACCGGTGCCCCCTTCACACCACTGATCTGATAGGGGCACCCGCGCATGCGTGCTCCCATCTATTGTACTACAAGCCTGCGGTGACACACTGGCTGCACCGCCCATCAGATCACCGATACAGCTCCGCCTCCATTGTCATCTGATTGGAGCCCCGCCTCCTCTCTATGAGTGACAACTGCCCCCGCACTTTCAGAGCTGCATGTGGATTGGCTCCTGAATGATGTTCTGTGACAACGGCACAAGGACCAAACATTACAACAAACTTTATTCATACAAGACACTGTCCTGTTGTGTCAAATTTACTGACAATACATTTTACTGACTCAATTTTCATTGGAAAAAAATGGTTTATTCTGGTTTATTATGTGTCACCCCAGGACGATTCTGTGTCACCCCCCAGGACGATTCTGTGTCACCCCCAGGAAGATTCTGTGTCACCCCCCAGGAAGATTCTGTGTCTCTACCCAGGAAGACTCAGTGTCACCCCCTAGGAAGATTCTGTGCCACCCCAGGCAGATTCAGTGTCACCCCCCAGGGCATTGTGTGTCACCCATCTATTCTAGCAGCATTGCATGTCACCCATCCCACTGCATAGCATTACGTGTCACCCATCCCACTGCAGAGCATTACGTGTCACCCCTCCCACTGCAGAGCATTACGTGTCACGCATCCCACTGCAGAGCATTACATGTCACGCATCCCACTGCAGAGCATTACGTGTCACCCATCCCACTGCAGAGCATATTACATGTCACCCATCCCACTGCAGAGCATATTACATGTCACCCATCCCACTGCAGAGCATTATATGTCACCCAACCCACTGCAGAGCATTACATGTCCCCTATCCCACTGCAGAGCATATTACATGTCACCCATCCCACTGCAGAGCATTACATGTCACCCAACCCACTGCAGAGCATTACATGTCACCCAACCCACTGCAGAGCATTACGTGTAGTCACTAGTGATGGGCTGCACACCCTCTTGTTCATAACATATCAGAACGTTTGAACATCACAAAAAATTAGACCTGAATGGCAAACCTCATTGTCCCAATTTTAAAGACTTATATGCAACTAATTGGCCATAAAGAGGGTATGGGGGCCCGGGTACTCCCCTGGGGGACATCAATGAAAAACATTTTTTTTAAAACAATATTTTTTAAAGGAGCAATGATTTTAATGATGCTTAAAGTGAAACAATAAAAATGAAAAATTCCTTTAACCACTAGGGATCTGCGCTATAGCCGAATGATGGCTACAACGCAGACCTATTTTGCCGGGACTATGTCTATTGACGTCGTCCTGTGCACGAGTGGCCTGCGTGCCCCCTGAGGGGCGCGCGCGGCACGCTCTGTTATCAGCAAGTCTATGAGACTCGCCTGATCACGGATCGAAGCAAGGGGTCGATCCTGACCCCTTACCATGTGATCAGCTGTCAGCCAATGACAGCTGATCATGTGACACAATGGAGCTGGTAATCGGCGATTTTTTTAACTGAGGTGGCACTGGTAGGGGGCAGGTGGGCACTGGTAAGCTGGCCGTGATCGGGAGTGCAGCACCATTGTTGAGGCAGATTGTGGGCACTGATGGGTGGCACTGTGGGCACTGATGTGTGGCACTGTGGGCACTGATGTGTGGCACTATGGGCACTGATGGGTGGCACTGATGGGGGCACTTTTTTATTACTGAGGTGGCACTGGCAGGGGGCAGGTGGGCACTGGTAAGCTGGCCGTGATCGGGACTGCAGCACCGTGAAAACAGGAATTAAGACAGGAGTCTCTAACCTCTATCCCACCTCCATCCTCCCCTCCATTTTAAAGATCCCACTGCAAGGGGCAACCAGACAGCTTTCCAGAAATGTCAGGCTGACAGCAAGCCAGATTCACCGGAACCAGAGTGTTTAAAGGGGACAACCGCAGCCAGGTAAGCTCGCACCTCCACTCCCCCCCCCCCAGTGATTGTTCCAGGGACTCCGTCCGACTGCCTATGGGGGTCAGGAAGGAATTTTTGCCCCACTGGTGCATTTGGCTGTTACTGTCAGGGGTTTTTTCGCCTTCCTCTGGAACAACCATAGGTTAGCATACCCCTACCTCCGGCCTCCTTTCCATTTTTTACGCTATCCTAGGACGACTATTCCAGATCACAGCCAGACTTCTTTTCTAAGCGGAGACCTCAACCTTAAGTAAAGGCAGCTGGAACAGCCAGCAAACAAATACAACAACTCCTTCCGCATCCATATAGGCATCCCCTGATCAACTTGCACGCTAATAGCCTCAAGCACGGTGGCAAGTCTGATACCTAGCCCCACCTCAGGATCAATACCCTGATCAGGATCATCATCTTAGGCCCATAGTACCATCAACAGCATCCACAAACCATGTGCTACTTCAAATACTCAGCTGAAGTTCTGCACAGACTAAGGAACATCAACACCACATTGCCATCTTCCATACAAAAAATACTTCAAAGAGAACAACTATTAAAAACCGGACGACAACCAGCTCCCAACCACAGGAAGACATCTACTCGACCACTACAATTAGATTGCGCCTTGATTAACGCCAGGTCTGCAGTCAAACATAGACTGGAAGTACACAACTTCATCATCGAGAACAATGTAGACTGCCTCTTCATCACCGAAAGCTGGTTAACCTCTGACTGCAACACCATCCTCACCGAATTGGTGTCGGAAAACTACAGGATCCTAACCGAACACCGGATAGGGAAAAAAGGAGGAGGCCTAGCAGTGATCTTTAAAGGTCACCTGGATCTCACTAAACCATCATCTCAGAACCCAGTGTCTTTTATGGAAACCCTGACGCTACATCTTCAACCAACACCCCATGACACCACTCATATTCTACTGTGCTACAGACCACCGGGACCAAAGTCCAATCTTCTTTCACCCCTCACGGAATCCTTTGCAATGCACACCCTAAAATTCAAAAATTTCCTGGCACTCAGAGATTTCAACCTTTGGGCAAACGAGCCTAAAGACCCCATCACGACTGCCTGCATCAATCAACTAGAAGAACTGGGTCTACAGCAACTGATAAAGACTCCCACGCATGGGTCAGGACACACCCTGGACCTCATTTTCAAACAGAACATCGACGTCAACATACTCGACAACATGACTCTGCCATGGACGGATCACCACGCCATCAAATTCAAAATCGCTACCAACATCACCAACGCAAAACGGAAACCTGTAACAACGCATTGGACCAGATCGCACAAAAAACTGTACTCCGAAGCCTTCAAAACCACTCTGTCCAAAAAAATATCTACAATAACCTTAAACCACTCTACGGTGGAAACATTCAACTCCCTGAACAAGGCATTACTGCAATCAGCAGACTCGGTAGCACCAAAACGCTGGGCTCTCATCAGGAAGAAAAATGCTGGATGGTTTAATAGCTCCCTCTCCGTACTAAAGCAAGAACGCAGAAGAGCGGAAAGAACATGGAGAAGAAATCTCACCGAGGAAAACCTATTTAACTACAAAGGTCTGACAGAGAATTATCGGAAAGCAATCTTCAAAGCCAAAAAGGACCACTTCTCATATACAATCTCAACGGCCGCAAACCAACCACGGGAACTGTTTAAACTGGTTAATCAATCAATGAATCCGGTGTGCCTAGAACCCCCAGAAAGCGAATCCCAGGATTACAGTGACAAACTGTCGGATTTTTTCATCGATAAAGTCAAAACCATCAGGGAAACAATTTGTCAGAAGAAAACATCAAACCTCAGCCAATAAATACATAAAGAGGATGTCCGCACCAACATACCGCAACCGCCAAAATTTTCACTATCCCCAATTACCGTAGACACCGCAAAAAACATCATTAATAAACTGAGTGACAGTACCTCACCTATTGACATCATCCCCACAAAACTACTGAAAGAATGCTCCGACATCGTGGCTCCAACCATAACCCACCTCATAAACCGATCATTCCACGAAGGGATTGTTCCAGCATCCTCAAACAAGGCATCGTCAAACCTCTACTCAAGAAACCAAACCTGGACCCTCAGGATCCAAACAACCATAGGCCAATTACAAGCCTCAACACCATTTCTAAGATCATGGAGAAAGCTGTAGTACATCAGCTACAACTTCACCTGGATACTCACAAACTCCTGGACCCGCTGCAATCAGGCTTCCGCCCGGGTCATGGAACAGACACAGCTCTCCTCAAGATTTGGGATGATGCCCTCGAAGCAGCAGATGACGGAGAGCCGTGTCTCCTCGTACTGCTAGACCTAAGTGCAGCGTTTGATACAGTAGATCACAATACTCTACTCGTACTCGCAGAAGTAGCCGGAGTCCAAGACATAGATCTCCAATGGTTCGCGTCCTTCCTAGGAAATCGGTCACAGACAGTGAAACTAGGAAAATTCCTCTCCGAAACTCGGGCAGTCACCTGCGGAGTCCCTCAAGGCTCTCCGTTGTCACCCGTTCTCTTCAACATTTACATTCGCCCACTCCTTCAAATCATCAGATGCTCAGATCTCTGCTTCCACTCTTATGCTGACGACACGCAACTTTATTTCCGGATCAATGGAAAAAAAGATCACCAACAACAACTTGAAAACTGCCTCAAATCAATAGAGGACTGGATGACCACCAACTCCCTCCAGCTGAACCAATCAAAGACAGAGCTTCTTATCTTACACCCAAATCATAAGCCCGCAACCGAAACCTCCTGGTCTCCACCAACCGTCTTTGGGCAGACTATCTCCCCAAAGACCAAAGCGAAGAGTCTTGGGGTTAATTTAGACGCACAAATGTCAATGGATGCGCAAATAGGATCTGTAGTCAGTGGATCTCACCATCTGCTGCGCATGCTTCGCAGACTCATCCCTTTTATCCCAAAGAATGACAAAGCAGTGGTAGTTGGAACAATCATTAATTCACGACTGGACTACGCAAACTCGCTTTACATAGGATTACCACAATATCAACTTGCGCGATTACAACTGATCCAAAACACGGCGGCAAGGCTGATAACAGGAAAAAAACCCTGGGAATCCATTTCTCCTTCACTGAGGAGCTTACGTTGGCTAACCATAATAAATCAGATCACGTTCAAGACCCTTTGCCTCACCCACAAATGCGTGCATAGAGAAGCTCCGCAATACCTAATGGAGAAAATAAATCATTACACACCAAACCGCAGTCTTCGATCAGCCAACAAAAACCTCCTCCTTGTGCCCAAAGCCCGGTATAAATCCAAGGGTGATCGGAGATTCGCTGTCCAAGGGCCTCGGCTATGGAATGCTCTACCAATCAACATCCGCCTGGAAGAAAATCACCTGGCTTTTAGGAAAAAACTCAAGACCTTCCTCTTTTAGCAGATGATCAAAGCTCGCCACAGCGCCTAGAGGCGATTCAGGTTGCATTGTGCGCTATATAAGTATTTCATTCATTCATTCACTCACCGTTGAGGCAGATTGTGGGCACTGATGGGTGGCACTGATGGGTGGCACTGTTGGCACTGATGGGTGGCACTTTTTTATTACTGAGGTGGCACTGGCAGGGGGTAGGTGGGCACTGGTAAGCTGGCCGTGATCGGGACTGCAGCACCGTTGTTGAGGCAGATTGTGGGCACTGATGGGTGGCACTGTGGGCAATGATGGGTGGCACTGTGGGCACTGATGTATGGCACTATGGGCACTGATGGGTGGCACTGATAGGGGGCACTTACCAGTGCCCACCTGCCCCCTGCCAGTGCCACCTCAGTAATAAAAAAGTGCCACCCATCAGTGCCCACAGTGCCACCCATCAGTGCCCACAATCTGCCTCAACAATGGTGATGCACCCCATTGCCACATATCCATGCCCATCAGTGTCATCTACCAGTGCCACCCATCAGTGCCAGCCATCAGAGCCACCTATCAGTGCCCATCAGTCCCATCTATCAGTGGTACCTATCAGTGCCACCCATCCGTGCCACCCATCAGTGCCCACCTGCCCCCTGCCAATGCCAGCTCAGTAATAAAAAAGTACCACACATCAGTGCCCACAGTGCCACCCATCAGTGCACACAATCTGCCTCAACAACGGTGCTGCACCCCAGTGCCACATATCCGTGCCCATCAGTCATCTACCAGTGGTACCCATCAGTGCCACCCATCAGTGCCACCTATCAGTGCCCATCAGTCCCATCTATCATTGGTACCTATCAGTGCCACCCATCCGTGCCATCGTATCTGTGCCCATTTTTGCCCATCAGTGCCGCCTTATCTGTACCCATCAGTACTGCCTTATCTGTGCCCATCAGTACTGCCTTATCTGTGCCTATCGGTGCCACCTTATCTGTGCCTATTAGTGCCGCCTTAACTATGCCTATCAGTGCCCACCAGTGCAGCCTATCAGTGCCCACCAGTGCCACCTCATCAGCGCACTTCAATGAAGGAGAAAATGACCTGCTTGCAAAATTTTATAACAAACTATTAAACATGATTTTTTATTTTTTTTATTTTGCATCTTTTTTTGTTTGTTTAGCAAAAAATAAAACTCCCAGCTGTAATTAAATACCACCAAAAGAAAGCTCTATTTGTGGGAAAAAAATGATAAAAATTCCATTTGGGTACAATGGCCGCGCAATTGTCATTCAAAGTGCATCAGCCCTGAAAGCTGAAAATTGGTCTGGGCAGGAGGGGGGTTTAAGTGCCCAGTAAGCAAGTGGTTAAATATAGTGCCAGGGGTGTCTTTACTCTGCCTGTAAAGTGGACTTGATCGCCGCGGGCATACCCGCGATCGTCTCACGGGACGGCTGAATGGAGGAAATGCCGCCCTGCCATCGGGAGCGCACCGCTGGTGGCGTGCTCCCGTGCTGGTTGGGACCCCCGTGAGTCCGGTCGCGGGACCCATGGACTCGATCGCCGCAGGCATCCCCGCGATCGTCTCACGGGACGGCTGAATGGAGGAAATGCCGTGTAAACAGCATTTCTCCATTCTGCCCAGCAACTAGTGACGCTGATCTCTGCTCCATGTGATTGGAGCAGAGATCAGTGTTCACTAAATGAAATCCCAGCCCCCCACAGTTAGTAACACACCCCTAGGAACACTTAACCCCTACACTGCCACCCACTGGTTAACCCTTTCACTGCCAGTGTCATTTACACAGGAATCCCTGCATTTATATAGCAGTGATTACTGTATAAATGACAATGGTCCCAAAAATGTGTCAAAAATGTGCGATGGGTCCCCCACAATGTCGCAGTCACAATAAAAATCGCTGATCGCCGCCATTACTAGTAAAAAAAAAATAATAAAAAATTATTAATAAAAATGCTATAAAACTATCCCTATTTTGTAAACGCTATAACTTTTGCGGAAACCAATCAATAATCGCTTATTGCGATTTTTTTTATACCAAAAATATGTTGAAGAATATGTATCAGCCTAAACTGAGGGAAAATTTTTTTTTTTTATATATATTTTTGGGGGATATTTATTATAACAAAAAGTAAAAAATAATGCATTTTTTTCAAAATTGTCGCTCTATTTTTGTTTATAGCGCAAAAAATAAAAACTGCAGGGGTGATCAAATACCACCAAAAGAAAGCTCTATTTGTGGGAAAAAAAGGACGTCAATTTTGTTTGGGAGCCATGTCGCACGACCGCGCAATTGTCAGTTAAAGTGACGCAGTGCCGAATCGCAAAAAGTGGTCTGGTCTTTGACCAGCAAAATGGTCCGGTCTGAAAGTGGTTAAATAGTTTTTTCCTGCAAGCTTTCTTTTATAAATAACGGCTTGGGGGCCAGTCTGTATGATGAGGTCACAATGCAGTGCACTGGGAACAAGATTAGAGGATTGTTGGATACATTCTGGTGTCTCTTTGGCAGACTTTGGATGGAAATAACACATTTTTTGCACCACTTTGAGCAAGCCTTACTACTCTGCATCTGGTGGTGTGCTGCTGGCAGATGTGCTGCAAGGACCTGGGACACCCTGCACTATAATATCATCCCTGTCAGTGGAGGCTGCTGAGAGGTCATGAGGCATAGCGGGGACAGACTGAGGTGAGGAGGAGGGACAGATTTGTGCCCCTTTTGTGTGGCTTTTAGGTGCTCTTGCAATGGGCTGAGTGGTGGAAGGTTAAATGCCTTGTCAAGCATGTGGCACCCAACTGGTTGGAGTTTTTGCCATGTTCAATGTGCTTGAGACAAAGTTTGCAAATTGGAACAGTGCGATCGGCTGCACATGTGCAAAAAAAGTCTAGACATCTGAGCTGTGGGAAGTGGGCCGGGAGATGACAGCTCCACAATGTGATGGAATAGGGTGGCTGCTCTCTACTCTTCCATGATGGCTGTCTCGTTGGGGTTGTGCCTCACCCTCACTTTCCTCCTCTGCTCTATCCGGCACCCAAGTCACATCAGTGACCTCATCATCATCATCACCTCCATCCTCATTACCACCAGAGACAACTTGGCAATACGCTGCAGCTGGGGGAACATGACTGCCAATTTGTGTGCCAGTGTTCTCCCCTCTCTGTAGGCTCATGTTCCTGCCTTCCTCAACCTCAACCTCAGAACCAACATCTGAATCCAGTAATGGCTGTGCATCATCAAGGAGCATGCCTGATGCTGGGGCTAGGGCAGGAATAGATGTGGACAAGGAGGCAGAATAAGCTGCTCTGGCAACTGCAGGGGACTGTGCACTAGTCTCTGCTAGGGTGACGGAGGATGAGGATAATGAGGAGGATGACCAAGGATGAGGAGGGTTTAGTAAGCCAGTCCACCACCTCCTCTGCATGCTGTGGCTGGATAGCACGGGCACCATCACTAAACAGAGGAAATGATGTCCTGCCTGAGGACTGACCACATCCACCTTTGCCTGTGGTCACATACGCTGCTGGACCCCTCACAGTGCCATGGGGAATGTCTGCCTCTCCTTGTTGTCCTCCCAGACATGATGGGGGGTTATTACCCAAACTTATTATAAACCGGAAAATGTGTGATTGGATGCACTTTATTCAATGAGAAGTGGTGTTTGGTGCACTTTAAATTGAGGACTTCCGCTGACAGAAATGTAAAAACTATAAAAAAAGGGGGAACACCAACGTCACAGTCAGAAAAAACTGCAGCTGACAATTTAAAAAAAGGGGGCAGGAAAAAAAAAAACATGCAGCAACCAAGAAGGATATACAGCACTAAATGTTATGTAATGTGGTGTTAAACACTTCACTGCACAACACACTACACTATACTCACACACTATACTAACAGTATACTAACACTCTACACACACACTACACTATACTGACACACCATACTCACACACTATACTAATAATACACCAACACTCTACACTGACACTACACTATACTCACACTCTACACTCAGAATCACAATAAATGAACACACTAACTCACCTGTAGTAAACTGAGCCCGGCTCTATATATCTCCACTCCAACACTGCAAAGGCTTCCTATAAGAAGGAACCATTTATAGTGTGGGGTGGGACTATGAGCACTGAGCCCTGGTTGGAGAAAGTCATCATAACTTTGTCCAATCAGGGTCCTGAAAGTGCTAATTGCACCTGACCACTGGCTTCATCCAATTAGGTCCTCTAGAATGCAGTGCGAAGCTCACAGTGCATTGTGGGGACGCTCAGCGGGTGAACATTCCGCCGAACTAACCGCAAATGTGTGTGTTTGCCGAGCGGGCGAGCAGGTGATGTTCAGGGGGAACTTTTGCTCGGATAGAACTGTTGGCCCATCTCTAGTGCTGATCAGTCCAGTTCCTGGATTCCGGCTTCTCCTCTCTATAGATCTGGATCACTTCCTAACAGAAAATAATAAAACCCGTCCTGGCTGTTCCAGGGATGGGAATGGGACCGACATTCAATATTCTGAATACAATCGTCTCCTCAGTCGGCTCTGCTGCTGATATTGGGATCTGCAGATCTTCCTCAGGTCACATGATCCCAATTCTTCTGTGGATGGAAAGTAGCCAAATTACTGATATGACGAGTCCCTGTGTAACATGGAATGATATTCACATCACATTCACATATATATGTATTGATGACACATTTCATGGAATGTATACAATGTAATATCTCCGTGTAATTGTACAATTATCTCTTGTAGACGGCTAGAGATGTGTCTGGTGATTGTGTCCCGGTGTTGGGTCTGCTGGACCTCTTCCATGTATAGAGGATCTCCTCACCGACACCTCGGATTTCTCTGCAACCCTCTAAAGGAAAGTCTTCTACTCTTCATGGATATAATGGTCGCCTCCCATTGTGAATTCCCTCTTCTCCCCTCTGTAGGATTCCACACTTTCCAATATTATCAATACTACTATGATGGTGATGAGGATCCAACTCATTATTAAGACTCATTCATGGCGGGAAAAATACATTTTCTAAATTTTTAAAGTTTCTCATTAATGAAAGCTGACCGGAGCAATCACTAATACAGAGAAAGAGACCGCATCTTCCTCTTACTGCTACTCCTCTCCACCCTCCTCTCCATCCTTCCCACTCCTCTCCATCCTCCATACTACTCTCCATCCTCCATACTACTCTCCATCCTCCTTTCCATCCTCTATACTCCTCTCCATCATCCATACTCCTCTCCGTCCTCTATACTACTCTCCATACTCCTCTCCATCCTCCATACTCCTCTCCATCCTCCCCACTCCTTTCCATCCTCCGCTCAATTCTCCATCCTCCATACTCCTCTCCGTCATCCATATTGCTCTCCATCCTCCATACTGCTCTCCATCATCCCTACTCCTCTCAGTCCTCTATACTACTCTCCATCCTCCATACTCCTCTCCATCCTCCCCACTCTTCTCCATCCTCCCCACTCCTCTCCATTCTCCATACTCCTCTCCGTCATCCAAACTCCTCTCCATCCCCCATACTCCTCTCCATAATCTCTCCATAATCTCTCCTCTCCGTCCTCCATACTCCTCTCCATCCTCCATTCTCCTCTCCCTGCACTCTCTCTCCTCTCCTTGGATGTAATAAAGTGATGCGGCTCTATCTAACATATACGGCATTCCCGGCTCCCAGTGTCTCTCTCTGCAATGTCTTTCTCCATGTTTCTGACATTATCTTGTATAAGAACAGAAATCGATCCATCAGCAATCCCAAGGAGAGACGGAGATCTCATAGCCGGCTCTCTGCTGCCTTATATCAGAGTTTTTCTTCCACAACCAGAACTTTATCCCCCTGAATGACAAGCTTAGCCAAGTCATCCCAAGTTCATCTTTACTTCTGCCAACTCCCCCATCTCTGCTCTGCATGACTCTCTGCCAACACGGCTCCTAAGATTTCATTGTGCCGAGTCCGTTCAGCCGCTTCGCCTTTCACTGACAACTTGCTTCAATTTTTATTATATCATCTAAATGGATTTATCCACCGATTGTTCTGATTACATTTCATGTCTGATATATTGTATATGAGGATCATGTATTATTCCCGGAGGATTTCATGTCATGGATCATTACCCAAAGGGATGCGATTATCCCGATTGATTATTGGGCCACCAATATTATTACCTAGTTATTGGAAGGTGTTATTCTCTATAGATTTACCCCATTGAGGGTTTTTACTCATCAATAAAGTTTTGTATATTTTATTAACCTTATTCTGCGATTCTCTGATTATTACCAATTTCTTATCTTGTTCTCCACAGCCGATACCCTCTCACCTCTCCCTTCCCCCTCACCTCTCCCTTCCCCCTCTCACCTCTCCCTTCCCCCATCTCACCTCTCCCTTCCCCCTCTCACTTCTCCCTTCCCCCTCTCACCTCTTCCTCCCCCTCTCCCTCCCCCTCACCTCTACCTTAACTCTCTCTCCTCCCCTTTCCCCTCTCCCTTCTCTTTTTATCTGCCTTCTACCTTTCCCTTCCCCCTCTCTCTCCCCTATCCACCCCCCTCTCTCCTCTACCTTCCCCCCTCTCTCCTCTACCTTCCCCCCTCTCTCCTCTCCATTCCCCCCTCTCTCCTCTCCATTCCCCCCTCTTTCCTCTCCCTTCCCCCTCTCTCTCACCCCTCTTCCCCCTCTCTGCATTCTGTCCTTTCCTTGCACTCTCTTCTCTCTGCCTCTCTATATTTACCACATAATATGTTCCTACCATATACTGTATATATGACATAACATTTGTACCATAAAATGTATGCATGTTTTCTATATAAAAGCCCCAAGTTGGATGTACAGAATGCAGGGGTTGCAGGTGGAGCATTGAGGACACCTACTGGTAGGTGAAGAAATTACAGCCCAGTCCAATCACACCTTGCTATGGGTAGTAAGAAGGTAGGTACAGGCAGGAGAAGCAGGAATCTCCTGAGGTCTCTGGTGAAGAACCTTCCCCTTCTATGGAAATATGAGTCTGTCAGAGCTTCAGCCAATGCTATAGGTAGGAATAGGGAAGAGATATCTGTGCTGTGGACAGTTGGAATAAGAGACTGACAGATATCATACACAAGGTGGAGGGGATGGTATTAGGTGAGGTGGGGGTCTCCTCAGGTGGAGGGGATGGTATTAGGTGAGGTGGGGTCTTCTCAGGTGAAGGGGAGGGTATCAGGTGAGGTCTCCTCTGGGGAGGAGGATGATAACGGGTGAAGTGGGGTCTCCTCATGCAGGGAGGACAGTAACGGGTGATGTGGGGGTCTACTCATGCAGGCAGGACAGAATTGGGTGAGTTGGGGTCTCCTCAGGTGGAGGGGATAGTATTGGGTGAGATGGGGTCTCCTCAGGTGCAGGGGATGGTGTTAGGTGAGGTGGGGGTCTTCTTTGGTGGGGGGATGGTATTGAGTGAGGTGTGGTATCAGGCAAGGAGGACGGTGACAGGTGAGGTGTGTTCTTGGGAGGGGAGGATGGTATCCGGCAAGGTTTTCTCAGGAAAGGATGGTAACGGGTGAGGTGGGGTCTCCTTGTGCAGGGAGGATGGCAACCCGCCTCCTGTATACTCCCAGAAAACTAAGGCATACTGGGAGTAGGAGTGGGAGTAGGAGGGGCTATACTGGGCCACAGTTTGTTTGCCAGTGTCCTATTGGGCGGCAGTATAACCCAACAGTCTATAAATGATTGGGCCCTTCAAAGAAGAAGAAATAAATACAGATTTTGTTTTCCTTGACAGAGAAAATCCAGTGGTAATGGAAGGGTCATCAGAACAGCTGAGGCCCCTGGAGAGATAAAGCACACCAGCCAGGGGCCCACCTAGGGCCAATGATTCCACCTGCTTGTCATCTCCCATTAGTAATGTGTAAGATAGCTCCACCCCTCCTATACCCGTCTCCCTATCGCCATGTGTAAGAAAGTCCCGCCCCTTCTTTACCTTTCTCCCTATCGCCTTCCACACAGCTATGTTGGTCGATCATTGCAAAGCCTTGAGAGACGCCTGTAGTTCCTTCATCTGCCACTGGCGCATGGAGGCGCTGTCCACACTCTGCAATGTAAAGGAACAATGACACGGTTATGGCGGCTTTGTTGGAGCATCCAGTGATAGATTGTCTCCCACGATCACACATCTCCTGACCAATGTGAAACTTCTTATTTTTATTTTGGTGTCCATCTTTTTTCAATCGATACCCCTTCTATTTAGTCTGTAAGTCAGGTGACCACATTTCTCCCCCTGCTGTGGGATATAGTATCACCCGTTTTCTAACACCCCCCATCTTCACTTACATCCGTCACAAGTCCGACCTCCTTGGACAACCTCCGAGCGTCATTCAGGGAAAGAATAATCATCTTCATCCGCTCAACAATGGAATCCACTTCCCTGCGTAGAACCTGCCCCGTCTCCCATGCCTGGAGAGAAGATCGGAGGATGAAGGTGACCCCGGGAGGTCTTATATTTTATTGTACAGGATCAAAATAACAGTAAATTTCACTGATTTTTAATTCTTAATCATCATCAATAACTAAAAGAATTATAATTAAATTGTATCACAGAATTGAACACAGAAAGTAAGAGCACAGCGCACTGTTTCCACTGAGCGAGGGAACTGAAGTGGGACCCATTAAGACTTCAGAGGATTATTTTTCTCTCCAAAGGTACAGTCCAGACTCCACCCCCTCCCCCCATGCCATGGCTTGTTGCCCATGACTGAATTATACACAGCTAAATCTGATCATCTTCATTGATCATATTGATGACATTTGGCTGCTATATATTCCAATGATTATCATGATAGTCACACATTACAGGTGCTTTAAGTCACATGACCTGCACTGTGTGTGTAATTCTCATGGTGATGATGATGGGCGGTGAAATGCATCCTTGGCACTCATTTAGGGCTCATTCACACAGGGCACAGACACCCATCTGCCATGCACAGACTTTTACCAGTGCAGTGTTGTGTGCGTCCCCATGTCAGTGTCCCCAGGGTGCGTGTCCTAATAGAAATGGAAGATCGGCATGAGGATGTACACAGCACTGTGCCGGTAAAAGTCTCTACATGAGACATGGGTGCCGGTGCCCTGTGTGAATGTGCCCTCACACTTGTGTTTGGGAGGGAGGTAAAAACGTCACGCTTGTCTTTTTACCATCCCCGACCACTTCCCCTTATTTTGAAAATCAGCCGAAGATGCTGTGGCCATGAAGTGTTTTGCACAGCAAATATGATCCCTGCTGCGTTCAGCCCCCCTCCCCCGCTCTCCCCTCCCCCGTTCTCCCCTCCCCCGTTCTCCCCTCCCCCGTTCTCCCAGTCTCTCCCATTCCATCTGGTGGGATTGGCAGCACACAGAGAAGGAGGAACGTCAGTTTCTCCCTCTCCTCTGTGACAACTGAGGCCATGAAGATCTCATCACTTCCACTATCAGTTCTGCATTTCCCTGGCTGCTCCCAGCTTTCTCCATAGGATATGTCACTGCCCAACGTATCACAAGGATGATAAATATCACTGGAAGACAGCTGAACTCTTTTATGAGGTTGGGGGCGGGTCAGGGATGGGCCCAGGGGTGGGGTCATGGGCCCCATCAGGTAGGCTGTAGGGGGCCCCATGATATCTAACAGTCGCCCCCTGCCTCTGATAAGAAGGGAGGGGGCACAGACTCTGGCAGTGGCTGTGTATGTGCAGTCATCCTTCTCAGTCACACTGTGTGGGGGGGGCGCTAGGGAGCCGCAGAGAAATAAGAGCACAGACTACTATGCTGGAGTTTGTAGTCCCATGGAGGTGGGGAAATGCTCACACATACTGGGGAGGGGGAGGGGCTGGTCATATAAAGTAAAAGGCTCTGTGCTGTTACAGGGCTGCCATGGCTGAACTGACCCCTGTCTAGAAATACTTATTGTCTGGCTGTCCTTTCTGTTAAGGCTTTGATGGGGGCAAAAGGATGGGGCAGTTTTGATCGAGCAGTTTTGATGGGACAATTTTGATGGGAAATATGATGGGGCAATAAGATGGGGCAGTGTAATGGGGCAATTTTGATTGTGGCAGTATAATAGGGAAATTTTGATGGGGAAATAACATGGGGCAATAGGATGGGATAGTTTTGTTGGGGCAATTTTGATGGTGGTAGTTTTGATGGGGCAATTTTTATAGGGCAATTTTGATGAGGCAGTTTTGATGGGGCAATTTTGATTGTGGCAGTATAATGGGGCAATTGTGATGGGGCAGTTTTGATGGGGGTAATTTTGATGGGGCAATTTTAAAGGGGGCAGTTTTGATGGGGCAGTTTTGATGCAGTGATTTTGATGGGGAAATATGATGGGGCAATAAGATGGGGCAGTTTTGATGGGGGCAATATGATGGGGCAGTTTTGATGGGGGCAATATGATGGGGCACTTTTGATGGTGGCAGTATAATGGGACAATTTTGATGGGCACAATAGGATGGGGTAGTTTTCAGGGGAAAATTTGATGGGGCAATTTGATGGGGCAGTTTTGATGGAGACATTTTGATTGTGACAGTATAATGGGTCAATTTTGATGGGGGCAATAAGATGGCAACATTTTATGGGGCAATAGGATGGGGCAGTTTTGATGGGGGCAATATGATGGCTCAATTTTGATGGGGCCATTTTGAAGGGGCAAATTTGATGGGGCAGTTTTGATGGGGCAAGTTTGATATTGCAATATGATGGGGCAATTTTGATGGGGCAATAAGATGGCAACATTTGATGGGGCAATAGGATGGGGCAGTTTTGATGGGGGCAATATGGTGGCTCAATTTTGATGGGGCCATTTTGAAGGGTCAAATTTTATGAGACAGTTTTGATGGGGCAATTAATGGGGCAATTTTGATTGTGGCATTATAATGGGGAAATTGTAATGGGGCAGTTTTGATGGGGCAATAGGATCGGGCAGTTTTGATGGGGTAATTTTGATGGGACAGTTTTGATGGTGGCAGCATAATGGGGCAATAGGATGGGTAGTTTTGATGGGAAAATTTTGATGGGGAAATTTGACGGGGACATTTTGTATGAGGCAATTTAATGAGGGCAATAAGATGGCACAATTTGATGGGGCAATAAGACGGGGCAGTTTTCATGGGGCAATTTTAATGGTGGCAATATGATGGGCAATTGTGATGGGGCAATTTTGATGTTGGCAGTTTGATGGAGAAATTTTCATGGGGCCATTTTGATGGGGGCCATTTGTATGGGGGCAATTTGATGGTGGCAGTATAATGGGACAATTTTGATGGGGGCAATAGTATGGGGTAGTTTTAATGGGGCAACTTTATGGGGTCAATATGATGGTGCAGTTTTGATGGGGCAATATGATGGTGCAGTTTTGAAGGGGCAGTTTTGATGGGGGCAATAGAATGGTGCTGTATAATGGGTAAATTTTGATGGGGCAATAGGATGGAGTAGTTTTGATGGGGGCAATGTGATGGGACCGTTTTGATGGGGCAGTTTTGATAGGGGCAATAGGTTGGGACAATTTTGATTGGGGCAATTTTGGTCAAGTTGCATAAAAATTGCAGCAAAAATTGCGGTAAAGTTGCGGCAAAGTCTTTGCAACTTTGGGGTTGCAGTGGTGGAGACCTAGCCTTAGTGGCATATGTGATCTTCATGCATCCAATTTAGTATGGAATATGACCACTTATATTAAACTATTGATTTGCACAATTTACCAGTATTTGTTTATTGTGATATTAATATGTTATAAATGAAGCACACATTGGGGAGGGTCGTTTACATCGCGATTTGCATTATCACCTTGGCTGTTAAGCCGTTGTTTCTTCTGCCATACACAGTGCAATCAAGCAAGATCCCGATCTGCGGGGTGATTTATTAGATGGTGACAAATGTGATGTAGATCGTGTTGAATATATAATGTTTAATGATATCCCTGGTTGGATATAGAAGGTGTGCTTGGATTTTTGAATTGTTGAAATGCTCATATTGATTGTAGAATGCAGTGCAGCCCTTATGAGAATACAGGATAGCTGGAGAGTGCAGCTGGATGGGAGGTGAGAGCCGCTCAACAGAGACATGAACACACGGCGGGTTAATGTCCGTCTTTCCGTATGTGTATAAAAGGTTGGGAGGTGCGTTTTGTGGCCACGCCCTCTGATGAAAGCAATGAGGAAATGCATCAGGGCGTGACCATGCAGTGACCCACACCACCGAATCACCCTGCCGGCTCTCCAGTTGGCCTCAACCGGAATCCTCGCTGTAGTGGTATAGAGGTATATAGAGGTATATAAAGGTATATAGAGGTATATAGAAGTATATCAGAGGGAGGGGCTTCATTATAATTCTATTCATGATTTTATCATCTGTTGTTATAGTAAGTGGACATCTAGGAGGAGCTACGGGATAAACACACCTTATTGATGAATTGGATTACGTTATGAGAACCTCTTTTCTCCGCTTATAACGAGCGACATATAGATGGGAAGATTCAGTGATTGCTGATTATAACCACCTGACATCCACACACCTTCCTATTGGAGGAAGATTCCCAGAGCCACACCCAGAGATACGCCGTATATCCCCTAATATCTGGTCAGTGACCTTCCTTTGGGGGATGGTCATACAAGTGTCACGGAGACGGTCAATCGTCTGGATCCATGAATTATAACTCACCTCTAATTCTTATCTTCTGGAGAGGATCACCTTTCATCTCTTTTCTTACATTTTACTTCCTATTTTATCAAATCTACACGGAGCATCAAGTCTGAGGACTCTTGGATTTTATAAGCTCTATTAGTGTTTTATATATTTATATTTGGAGACATTTTCTGATGTATTGTTTTCCTATTATAGTAGCAGCTTTGTAGATATTATACTGTGAGTGCTGAGGGAGAGATCTCTACCATTGTTTGATCATTTCTCATTTCTCTGTCATGTAGAAGAATAAATATCCAACTAAACTCAGGAAGAAAATCCATTTTATACATTTTTTTGGGATATTTATTATAATAAAAAGTAAAAAATATGGTTTTGTTTTCAAAATTGTCGCACTTTTTTGTTTATAGCGCAAAAAATAAAAACCACAGAGGCGATCAAATACCACCAAAAGAAAGTTCTATTTGTGGGGAAAAAAGGACGTTCATTTTTTTTGGGAGCCGCGTCACATGACCGCACAATTGTCAGTTAAAGCAACACAGAAAGTGCTGTGGTCATTGGCCAGTGAAATGGTCCGGGGCTGAAGGGGTTAAACCTTCCTCTATGTATTTTGGGGTAACACACTTTCTAGGTACCAATTTATCTACATCCTTTAATACCATTTGTATAAAAACCTCCCGATGTTTATTGGAACGTTTGGAGGATTAAATAAAGATTTCTTGTTTAGCCCACTATCGCCCCCTCTGGTTGTGTGATCAATTCTATTCCTTGGATCCCATTGGATTCCTAAGAAGTATCTTTTCATCTTTATTTCTCTTCTATATTTCTGCACATCTATATAAACACCACATTTGTTCATCTCTTTATTGGCGGCACGTTTGAGTCCGGCGTTTACAATCTTCATTTCTTTATGGTTGAGTTGGATGTTTGGTAAATTATAAATCTTTCTAATCCATCTCCCTTCTTTTTTTGGACTCTTCACCACCCTCTACAGCCTCTATATCCTGTGTTCTTATTACTGGTAAGGGGCTGTGGGGTCTTTCCTATTGGGGTGAATCCCACCTCCTCGCTCCCTGGGGTATTGTGTCATCTTTGGGGGCGTGAAATTTCCACTGGGTCCCTCCTCTTCCTCTCTGCCCACCCCTCCCCCTCCTCCTTGCTGGTTTTGAGGTATTGGTGTTCCAGTGGTGTAACATTTCATATTGATTAGAAGGGGGATGGACTCCATTGATCTCTATCATCAGAATACTGATGGTGATTGGTCCATGGGTTCCTATACTTTTGTTCCCTAATATTAATAGGTTGTGCTCTATAATGATCCCTATTATCATTATTTGTATAATAATTATTAGTAGGGAGCCCTGAATGGGGCCTAGAAGTCTTCTGAGGATACGGCTGATTGAAATATCAATTATCTTCATTTTTATTATTTCTTCTCCCTCTCCTCCCTCTTCGGCCTCCTCTACCTCGTTGGGTGAAGGGTTGGGGGATGGCAGTCCATTTTGGTGCTGACAAATCATCTTCTACCCCATTATTTGGAACCATTCTCAATGGCAGTGGTGCTAGATCAGCCTTCTCATCCACATCCCTCTGCTCCCTACTAGCGTTTTGCATTAAGTAAATTGAATTATTTTTGAAGTTTCCCATGTCCCTGTGGAATTGTTTTATTTTCTTTTTCTGTGTTTCTCTATCAATTTTTTCTCATTTCTTTTAAATGTTTACAAATCATCGATCATTTTCTCAAATAACCTTTTTTTTTCCTTTATAACACCAGTTGGTGTAATTTAAACCCCCCATTAAAGAAGTGTAAGTCGTCATTCATAGACCCTTCCTCACTTAGACCCCCCTGTGGGGTCCCTTCCCCCCTGAGGCTCCTCATGATGATTGTCTCTTTTAGGTATTGTTCGATCGTCCAAATATCCCACCAAGTGCCGATTTGTCTTCTCTAATGTGTCCCCCGATGTTGTGAGGAATTATTGATGATCCACATTTTCACCTGGTGCCGCATCTACTGCAAATAAGTCATCTGAATGAATTGTTTGGTTACTGATCGATTTCCCCGCCTCCATGGCTGCTATAGGGAACAAAATTCAATATCTAATCAATGAGAAATAGTCACATAAAAGGTTGGCCCCTCCCCCCAGTGCTCATCCAATCACAGAATGAGGATCCAAAACAACATAAGCAGCCACTATAACAATCAATCGATGGTCACAAAAATCTGCTCCAGAAAAGCGATCAGATTGTCAGCGCTGACCAATCACAAGAAAGGATTGAGATATTCATCTCCAATTTATAAAATGTTGTGAATGATGGAAGAGATCTTCTGCTTCCCCAAATCTTGGTGGGGGATGGGGGGCACAGTGTCCTGGCTAATGCCCAATTACTCCACCATCCATTGTAGAGTCAGTGGCCAATCTGGTGGCAGCATTTGTGGGATTTGTTGGATGGTGTGTGGGGTCCTGCTTGTAGATGAGTGACCCGAGCGTGGCTCCTCCTCAGTTCTTTCCTTCCTGAACCGTCATAAACTCATCTTCTGCTCACGACTTCCGTCCCGTACAATCGTCCAACATTTCATGTGTCTCCTTCGCTGGTTTCCCCAATTTGTAGCAGAACTTCCATCATTGTCCCATTGTGCCCCTCCCCCCGCCCACAGTGGATTTACCCCGACAGTCACGTGTATTCCACACTAGATGGTTCTTCTCAGCGTGTCTCTGAATAGACATGTACATGCGTGTGCACCTGGCCCATGTTGTGATATGGGAGTGATGGATGAACTATTTAGACACACCTGGTATCTGTATCCCCACATATGTTAGTGGATTGTTCTTTGTATCAGCATGGCGCTTAGTCCTATATGTGTGCTATCTATACATGGAGAAATGACATCACAGTGCATGTGTATGAGTCATTACCTCATGTCACATGACCAAGTCATTATACATCACCTGAGGGGGTGGGGCCAAGATGCCAAAATCCATTGTGAGGAGATAATCCCAGACTCCCAGTGCTGGAAGTAGAATCTCAAAACATGTCATGTGATCAACCCATCAATATTCCATTACACAACACATGAGGGGGTGGGGACAAAATACCTGTGCTGAGGGGGCAATAGAATGGGGCAATTTTGAAACTGGAAGATTTGATGAGGCAATAGGATGGGGCAATAGGATGGGGCAGTTTTGACAAGGCAATTTACATGGGGCAATTTAGATGGGACAGTATTGATGGGGCAATTTTGGTGGGGGCAATTTTGATGGTGGCAGTGCGAGGCATAATGACGGGGCAGTTTTGATGAGGCAATTTATGGGGAAGTTTTGAAATGGGCAAGTTTGTTGGGGCAGTTTTGATGGGGCAATTTAGATGGGGCAGCTTTGATGGGGGCAAATTTGATGGGGCAGTTTCGATGGGGCAATATTGATGGGACAATAGGATGTGCAATTTTGATAGTGGCAATAGAATGGGGCAGTTTTGATGGGACAATTTAGATGGGCAATTAGATGGGGCAGTTTTGATGAGGGAATTTAGATGGGCCAGATTTGATAAGGGAATTTAGATGGGGCAGATTTAATGGGGCAGTTTTGATGGGGCAATTTTGATGAGGCAGTTTTGATGGGGGCAATTTTGATGGGGAAGTCTTGATGGGGCTATAGGATGGGGAAATTTTGATGGTTGCAGTATAATGGGGCAGTTTTGATGGGGCAATTTTGATGGGGAAGTTTTGATGGGAAGGTATTAATGGGGCAATTTGATGGGCAATAGGATGGGGCAATTTTGATGGCAATATAATGGGGCAATGGGATGGGGCAGTTTTGATAAGGCAATTTAGATGGGGCTATTTATATTGGCCAGTTTTTATAAGGCAATTTTGATAAGACAATTGTGATGGGGGAATTTTCATGGGGCATTATTGATGGGGCAGTTTGACAGGGGCAATTTTGATGGGGCAGTATTAATGGGAGAATTTTGATGGGGGCAATTTTTATGGTGGCAGTATAATGGGGCAATGATATGGGGCAGTTTTGTTGGGGCAGTTTTGTTGGGGCAGTTTTGATGGGACAATTTTGATGGGGTAATTTTATGGGGCAATCTTGATGGAGGCAGTATAATGGGGCAGTTTTGATGAGGCAATTTAGATGGGGCTATTTATATTGGGCAGTTTTTATGAGGCAATTTTGATAAGACAATTTTTATGGGGGAATTTTGATGGGGCATTATTGATAGGGCAGTTTGACAGGGGCAATTTTGATGGGGCGGTATTAATGGGAGAATTTTGATGGGGCAATTTTGATGGTGGCAGTATAATGGGTCAATGGTATGGGGCAGTTTTGTTGGAGCAGTTTTGATGGGGCATATTTGATGAGGCAATTTTGATGGGGTAATTTTATGAGGCAATCTTGATGGTGGCAGTATAATGGGGCAATAGGATGGGACAGTTTTGATGGGGCAATAGGATGCGACAATCAAAAGGTACAGAAATTGGAATTTTAAAAGGTGCACATAAATTAAAATTAATATCAAAAATAGTATATAAAATATTTTATTTTGAGGAACAAAATAAGAATTCATTCATTAAAAGGAAAGAAGGAAAGGAGATACAATGATTATTAGTACAATAGGTTACAGTTACGGCAACACAGTAATATATGATGGACTTCCCAACATGTTTCGCCCATAAGTTGGGCTTCCTCAGGGGATGCTGGTCATGTGTGACGTACAGTGCCTTCTACCAAGAAACAGACAATTGGACATATTGGATTAATTCAAGAATACAAAAATAGAAACTTTTATATCAGAAAACATTCTTATAGAAATGGGTCTCCTCTTTCAAGGTAGCACTGCTTACCTACCTCTCCTAAGAGGAGACCAAGAACTGCCGGGATGGCCGGATGTTTTACTGCATCAGAGGAACCTGGCTTTAAAATGGTGAATAAAGACCAACTGAAAAACGGGAAAACAGTAATGACCCCCATAGTGCCAGAGGGAGAGATGGAATATCCTTTCAGACATCAAGGGGGCAAGAAGCTAAAGTGGGGTCTACTTACAGGGGCAGGTTCAGCAGCTGGCTAAATGCCCAGGGCCACACACCTCCCAATAATCAGGTAAGTTTTGGGATATCTGGTGAACAAAATTAGAACAACACTTGTAACTTGCTGTACAAGGCCAGCAAACTGAAATAATTATCTTCAATAGTCTTATTCGTGCACACACGGTCAGAATTTCCGACAACAAGCTCCGATCGCACATTTTCCGTCGGAAAGTCGGAGTGTGTGTACGGGGCATAAGAGTCACAATTACCAATCTAAAGTCACAGGAAAAGCCATTTGTAAAGTATAGAGTGACTACAGTTACCGGACTAGAGAAGAGCAGCATGACGGGGTGTCCCCTGCTTCCCGCAGACTCTCCATGCTGCTGGGAGCCAATTCAAATACCATCCCTCCAGTGTGAACACCAGATGCGGATGTAAGAACTGCACAGCGCATGCGCGAGCCTCGCCGCAGTGACTCTCTCGTCCATTCCCACCGGCTCTTAAGGCTCAGTCCAATGAATGGAAATAAGACTCCCTGTGGGGGTGGAGTGAGGAGAACTCTCCAGTCACAAGGACAGGAAAGACTTCACACAGGTAGTGATGCACACACCTCGGGCACAGCAGAACAGGCGCCGGCTGTACGCCAGGACAGCCTGGGCATCCATATGTTCACCTCAATGCCATATGAGATTCAAAATCAGCAAAACAACATCCCGATTTTGCAGAGCGGTCGGCTGGATGGAATTAGGAGAGAGATGGACATAAGGAGGCGGGGCATAGCCATGAACTTGGAGACACAATGGCATTTACAATATATGATTATAATAATAAAAAGAACCCAAATCAGTAAAAATACAAAAGTAAATCATGAAAAAACTTAAGACAGCAATAATATAATAAAGGGAGCATAAATTTGTTTTAACGATGATAATATACGTGAAAAATATGTGATAATTAGGAGCCCATTAATGGTTCAGCAAATCATAAGGCAGAGACACCACTTTTTATGTTTAGGTCATTTATCTGAACATGAGGTGGAATGTGGTCTGCAGGTCAAGGGGGGTAATGAAAAGAGGGGGGTTTGTTGTTGGGATCCAATACAATATGAAGAAGACACTGGGAACAGGGATAGATAGAAAATGGGGTGGGGGAGAAAAAGAGAGAGGAAATAAGGGGGAGGGGAAAAAAAAGGGGGGAAGGAAAGGGGGAAGGTTAAGGAAAGGGGGAATGGAAAGGAAAGGCAGAGAGAAGGAGGAGGATGGACAATCCATAAAGTAGATGAGGGACAAGTAACAAAGTACCAAAAATAAGGGTCTTAAGGGAACAGTTTGTAACAAAGCATTTCATTTATCCCGGGATAAGCTGTAGCTTTCAATAAATAAATCCAACGTCATTCCAATTGCAGAGGGAGTCTTGCTTCCATTCATCGGACCGGGCCTTAGGACCCAGCAGGAATGGACGAGCGAGTCACTGCGGCGAGGCTCGCGCACACGCAGCGCAGTTCTTACGTCCGCATCCGGTATTCACATCAGAGGGATGGTATTTAAAGTGGCTCCCAGCAGCATGGAGACGCTGCGGGAAGCAGGGGACACCCCCGGAACGCTGCTCTTCTCTATTCCGGTAACTGTAGTCACTCTATACTTTACAAATGGCTTTTTCTGTGAGTTTATATTGGTGATTGTGACTCTTAGACAGGGGTAGACTGACCAGTCGGACCCTTCAGACACTAAAGGGGGCCTGCCAGATCCACCTGCTGGACCCTTTAAGGCTGGTGATCACCTTTTCAGCCCACATGGGCCCCAGCACTGCCTCGGAGGGTAAGGGGAGGGCAGGCGTCGCTGAATTACATAGAGCAGGGATCTCCCACTTGACGTTGTCATCCAATGTCCCGCCTCCTTTGATAGATATCTCACTGGTCCAATCCTGGGAAGTGTGACATCTAACAAAGGAGGCAGGACATCCGATAACAGCGGTCGCCAGGTGTCACAGTGGGAGTTCACCCGCTCTGTGTGATCCGGAGGCTCTCCTCTCTATTCCTGTGCATTCTGGTGAGGCTGCATGGAGGGGCCACTCTGGTGAGGCTGCATTGAAGGGTACAATGGTAAAGCTGTATTGAGGGGCACTGGTGAGGCTGAATTGATGGCCACTGGTGAGGCTGCATTGAGGGGCACTGGTGAGGCTGCATTAAGGGGCACTGGTGAGGCTGCATTAAGAGGCAATAGTGAGGCTGAATTCATAGGTACTGGTGAGGCTGCATTGATGGGCACTGATCAGGCTGCATTCATGGGCACTGATCAGGCTGCATTCATTGGCAGTGGTGAAGCTACATTCATGGGCACTGGTGAGGCTGCACTGACTGGCACTGGTGAGGCTGCATTGAGAAGCACTGGAGAGGATGCACTGATGGGTACTGATGAGAAATTTTTCTAACATAGACTCTCAAATGGGCACAGAGAGGACCCACACACACAGGAGAAGTCATTATCTGTTGCGAGACATGTCCCACAGGGCCTGCTGCAAACCTTCTAGATGTACCGTCCTGGGTAGGGCAAAGGTCACAAACTACCTCCAAGTACCTCCCTCACCTTGACAAACAGTGCTCAAAATGGCGGAAGAGGAGATGACACACCAACCAGCCAGAGTGCCAGTCAGCCACCCACTCACAGCAGGGCCAGGGAGGCAGCCAACCACCCATGGTGACCCACCCACAGCAGGGCCAGGGTGCGTGCCAGCCAACCACCCATGGTGACCCACCTACAGCAAAGCCAGGGTGCCAGCCACACACCCACAGTGACTCACCCACAGCAGGTCCAGGGTGCCAGCCAGCTAGCCACCCTTGGTGACCGACCCACACCAGGGAGCCAGCCACCCACAGGAGCCAGCCACAGAGGACACAGGAGCCAGCCAACCACAGAGGATGTGGGAACCAGACAAAGCTACAGACAGTACCCATAGTTAAAGTGGTTGTAAACCCACTTTTTGTACATTTACCTATAGGTGATCCTAGAGTAAGGCTTACCTATAGGTAGTGGAAATATCTCCTAAACGTGCGCTGTTTAGGAGATATTTCACTTGTAGTCTGCCGGAAATTTGTACAGCCCATGCACGGGGAAGAAACAAAGCTAAATGCAGTTTCTTCCCTAGCATATGCCGCTAGTCACGGCTTCCGTGCGTATGCATGGGAGTGACATCACACGGCTCCGGAAAATCACATTGCCGGAGTCAGCGGGCCCAAAGGAAGAGGGCAAGAAGATGGATGCTGCCCACACAGGACTAGTATGCGATGCACCAGGGGGCGAGGGGGGTGGAATCCACCCCAATAGGAAATACCCCGCAGCCCCTTACCAGTAATAATAATATAATATATAATTTACCAAACATACAATTCAACCATAAAGAAATGAAGATTGTAAATTCCGGACTCAAACGTGCCGCTAATAAAGCGATGAACAAATGTGGTGTTTATATAGATGTACAGAAATATAGAAGAGAAATAAAGATGAAAAGATACTTCTTAGGAATTCAATGGGATCCAAGGAATAGAATTGATCACACAACCAGAGGGGGCGATAGTGGGCTAAACAATAAATCTTTATTTAATCCTCCACAACCTTCCAATAGACATCGGGAGGTTTTTATACAAATGGTATTAAAGGATGTAGATAAATTGGTACCTAGAAAGTGTTACCCCAAAAAACATAGAGGAAGGTTTAACCCCTTCAGCCCCGGACCATTCCACTGGCCAATGACCACAGCACTTTTTGCGTCACTTTAACTGACAATTGCGCGGTCATGTGACGCGGCTCCCAAACAAAACTGACGTCCTTTTTTCCCACAAATAGAACTTTCTTTTGGTGGTATTTGATCCCCTCTGAGTTTTAATTTTTTGCGCTATAAACAAAAAAGGGCAACAATTTTGAAAACAAAACCATATTTTTTACTTTTTTTCTATATTAAATATCCAAAGAAAATGTATAAAATGGAATTTCTTCCTGAGTTTAGTTGGATATTTATTCTTCTACATGACAGAGAAATGAGAAATGATCAAACAATGGTAGAGATCTCCCCCTCAGCGCTCACAGTATAATATCTACAAAGCTGCTACTATAATAGGAAAACAATACATCAGAAAATGTCTCCAAATATAAATATATAAAACACTAATAGAGCTTATAAAATCCAAGAGTCCTCAGACTTGATGCTCCGTGTAGATTTGATAAAATAGGAAGTAAAATGTAAGAAAAGAGATGAAAGGTGATCCTCTCCAGAAGATAAGAATTAGAGGTGAGTTATAATTCATGGATCCAGACGATTGACCATCTCCGTGACACTTGTATGACCATCCCCCAAAGGAAGGTCACTGACCAGATATTAGGGGATATACGGCGTATCTCTGGGTGTGGCTCTGTGAATCTTCCTCCAATAGGAAGGTGTGTGGATGTCAGGTGGTTATAATCAGCAATCACTGAATCTTCCCATCTATATGTCGCTCGTTATAAGCGGAGAAAAGAGGTTCTCATAACGTAATCCAATTCATCAATAAGGTGTGTTTATCCCGTAGCTCCTCCTAGATGTTCACTTACTATAACAACAGATGATAAAATCATGAATAGAATTATAATGAAGCCCCTCCCCCTGATATACCTCTATATACCTCTATATACCTTTATATACCTCTATACCACTACAGCGGTGATCCCGGGTGAGGCCAACTGGAGAGCCGGCAGGGTGATTCTGTGGTGTGGGTCATTACATGGTCACACCTGACACGTTTCCTCATTGCTGTCATCAGAGGGCGTGGCCACACAACGCACCTCCCAACCTTTTATACCCATAGACGGACATTAACCCCGCCATGTGTTCATGTTGCTGTTGAGCGTCTCTCACCTCCCATCCAGCTGCACTCTCCAGCTATCATGTATTCTCATAAGGGCTGCACTGCATTCTACAATCAATATGAGCATTTCAACAATTCAAAAATCCAAGCACACCTCCTATATCCAACCAGGGATATCATTATACATTATATATTCAACACAATCTACATCACATTTGTCACCATCTAATAAATCGCCCGCAGATCGGGATCTTGCTTGACTGCACTGTGTATGGCAGAAGAAACAACGGCTTAACAGCCAAGGTGACAATGCAAATCGCAATGTAAACGACCCTCCCCAATTTGTGCTTCATTTATAACATATTAATATCACAATAAAAAAATACTGGTAAATTGTGCAAATCAATCGTTTAATATAAGTGGTCATATTCCATACTAAATTGGATGCATGAAGATCACATATGCCACTGAGGCTAGGTCTTCACCACTGCAACCCCAAAGTTGCGTGACTTTGCCGCAACTTTACCGCAATTTTTGCTGCAATTTTTAATGCAACTTGACCAAAATTGCCCCCATCAAAATTGCCCCATCAAAATGGTCCCATCATATTTCTCCATCAAAATCCCCCCATCAAAACTACCCCATCCTATTGCCCCATTAAAATTTACCCATTATACAGCACCATCCTTTTGCCCCCATCAAAACTGCCCCTTCAAAACTGCACCATCATATTGCCCCATTAAAACTGCACCATCATATTGGCCCCCATAAAGTTGCCCCATTAAAACCACCCCATCCTATTGCCCCCATCAAATTTGCCCCATTATACTACCACCATCAGAACTGCCCCATCCTATTGCCCCATCAAAATTGCCCCATTATACTGCCACCATCATTACTGCCCCATCAAATTGCCCCCATCAAAACGGCCCCCATCAAAATGACCCCATGAAAATTTCTCCATCAAACTGCCAACATCAAAATTGCCCCATCACAATTGCCCATCATATTGCCACCATTAAAATTGCCCCATCAAAACTGCCCCATCAAATTGTACCATCTTATTGCCCTTATCAAATTGCATCATAAAAACTGCCCCCATCAAAATTGCCCCATCAAAATTTTCCCATCAAAACTACCCCATCCTATTGCCCCATTATGATGCCACCATCAAAGCTGTCCTATCAAAATTACCCCCAACAAAACTGCCCAATCCTATTGCCCCATCAAAACTGCCCCATTACAATTTCTTCATTATACTGCCACAATCAAAATTGCCCCATTAATTGCCCCATCAAAACTGCCTCATCAAAACAGCACCCATCAAAATTGCCCCATCATATTGCAATATCAAACTTGCCCCATCAAAACTGCCCCATCAAATTTGCCCCTTCAAAATTGCCCCATCAAAATTGAGCCATCATTTTGCCCCCATCAAAACTGCCCCGTCCTATTGCCCCATAAAATGTTGCCATCTTATTGCCCCCATCAAAATTGCCCCATTATACTGTCACAATCAAAATTTCTCCATCAAAACTGCCCCATCAAGTTGCCCCATCAAAATTTTCCCCTCGAAACTACCTCATCCTATTGTGCCCATCAAAATTGTCCCATTATACTTCCACCATCAAAACTGCCCCATCATATTGGCCCCATCAAAACTGCCCCATCTTATTGCCCCATCATATTTCCCCATCAAAATCGCCGCATCAAAACTGCCCCATCAAAACTACCTCCATCAAAACTGCTGCATCAAAACTGCCCCCTTTAAAATTTCCCCATCAAAACTGCCCCATCAAAATTACCCCCATCGAAACTGCCCCATCCCAATTGCCCCATTATACTACCACAATCAAAATTGCCCCATCAAAACTCATCAAAATTGCCCTATCTAAATTGCCCCCATCAAAACTACCACCATCAAAATTGCCTCATCAAAACTATCCCATCCTATTGCCCCATGTTATTTGCCCCATCAAAATTTCCCCATTATACTGCCACAATAAAAATTGCCCCATTACACTGCCCCACTAAACTGCCCCATCTTATTGCACCATCATATTTCCCCATCAAAATTGTCCCATCAAAATTGCCCCATCAAAACCTTAACGGAAAGGACAGCCAGACAATAAGTATTTCTAGACAGGGGTCAGGTCAGCCATGGCAGCCCTGTAACAGCACAGAGCCTTTTACTTTATATGTCCAGCCCCTCCCCCTCCCCAGTATGTGTGAGCATTTCCCCACCTCCATGGGACTACAAACTCCAGCATAGTAGTCTGTGCTCTTATTTCTCTGTGGCTCCCTAGCGCCCCCCACACAGTGTGACTGAGAAGGATGACTGCACATACACAGCCACTGCCTGAGTCTGTGCCCTCCCTTCTTATCAGAGGCAGGGGGCAACTGTTAGATACCATGGGGCCTCCTACAGCCTACCTGATGGGGTCCATGACCCCACCCCTGGGCCCATCCCTGACCCGGCCCTAACCTCATAAAAGAGTTGAGCTGTCTTCCAGTGATATTTATCATCCTTGTGATACGTTGGGCAGTGACATATCCTATGGAGAAAGCTGGGAGCAGCCAGGGAAATGCAGAACTGATAGTGGAAGTGATGAGATCTTCATGGCCTCAGTTGTCACAGAGGAGAGGGAGAAACTGACGTTCCTCCTTCTCTGTGTGCTGCCAATCCCACCAGATGGAATGGGAGAGACTGGGAGAACGGGGGAGGGGAGAGCGGGGGAGGGGAGAACGGGGGAGGGGAGAACGGGGGAGGGGAGAGCGGGGGAGGGGAGAACGGGGGAGGGGAGAACGGGGGAGGGGAGAGCGGGGGAGGGGAGAACGGGGGAGGGGAGAACGGGGGAGGGGAGTACGGGGAGGGGAGAACGGGGGAGGGGAGAACGGAGGAGAGGAGAATGGGGGAGGGGAGGACGGGGGAGGGGAGAACGGGGGGGGGGCTGAACGCAGCAGGGATCATGTTTGCTGTGGAAAACGCTTCATGGCCACAGCATATAGTATCCACCTTCGGCTGATTTACAAAATAAGGGGAAGTGGTTGGGGATGGTAAAAAGACACGCGTGACATTTTTACCACCCTCCCAAACACAAGTGTGAGGGCACATTCACACAGGGCACCGGCACCCATGTCTCATGCAGAGGCCTTTACCAGCACAGTGCTGTGTACATCATCATGCCGATCTTCCATTTCTATCAGGACATGCCCCCTCCAGACATATTGGGGCGCAGTCTCTGTGTCCATGCAGCCATGTGTCCCAAAATAAATGAACGGGACACTGACATGGGGACACACACAACACTGCGCTGGTAAAAGTCTGTGCATGGCAGATGGATGTCTGTGCCCTGTGTGAATGAGCCCTAAATGAGTGCCAAGGATGCATTTCACCGCCCATCATCATCACCATGAGAATTACACACACAGTACAGGTCATGTGACTTAAAGTGAGACCTGTAGGAAAGGATGGACAGAGGGGCTGCATGACTAGGGGGAGGACCAAGGGGTCAGCTATCGGTCAGCTAGGTCAGTGTTGGGACAAGGAAGGGAGCTCTTACCTGATTGGTGGTCAAAGGAAGAGGGGGCTGGGTCCAGTGGAGGGAGTCAGGTGGACGGGGAGTTTGACGCAGCATTCCAGGGATTAGGAGGACAAGACAGCTTCAAGACAGCCAGCTTCCATCTGCAGGTAGAAAAGAAAGGGGGATGAGTGATCTAGAGGCCTTGTTAGATCAGGGTAGGGCCAAACGGGGCCCTCAGTGGCTGCAGCAGCAGCTGTCTGGAGTTCTTGGGGGGTCGGGGGCTTCCACTGCATCTCACCAGGCCAAAAATAGGCTAGGAAGAGGAGCCCCCGGATTGTTGGAGCCCATCCCCAGTTAGGAGCCCCTTGCGCAGGGACCCTCCAGGGCTTACTGCCGGGCGCCTGCTCTCTGCCTTGGCGGGGTCTCTGGGAGGAATCCGAGCCCCCAGAGCCCTTCCTATCCCCCTCGTGCTAGCCGGAGCTTGCGGCCGCCTCCCCCTCCTCCCCCGCTGAGGAAACGCAGCGGGGCGCCACCGCCCCTTGGCTGCTTCGGAAGGGCATGCTGTGCATGAGGGGAGAAGACACACTGGGGGGTGCCCCAATCCTCCTCTGCCAGTCACCGCCTCAGATCTGCATCTGTATCTGTCCCCCCGGTGGAGACAGCGTGGCAAGCATCGGCGTATATGATGCTGATTTTATTTTTTTGGGCTGATGTTAGGCCGATTTTTTTTTTCCTATCCCCCTCCATCTCATAAAATCTAACAGACACCTTTCCCACTGGGACGTTTTTCAGGCGCTTTTGGGCTAAAAATAGCGCCTGTAAAGTGCCTGCAAAACGGCTCCCCTGCAGTCTGTGTGAAAGACCGAGCGCTTTCATACTGAGGCGATGCGCTGGCAGGATGTTAAAAAAGTCCTGCAAGCAGCACGTTTGGAGTGGTGTATACCGCTCCTCCACCACTCCTGCCCATGGCTATTAATGGGTACCACTGCCGAAGCGCATGCAATGTGATTTGGCAGCGGTGCTTCTCGGGCGCATTTAACCTCTTCCTCGGCCGCTAGCTGGGTTAAATGCACCCCACTAGCAGCCAAATAGCACCACTAGAATGATGGTAAAGCGCCGCTAAAACTAGCAGCGTTGTACCATCATCATCTGCCCGCTCCAGTGTGAAAGCCGCCTTCATAAGTGATACAGAAAATTTCTTACATTTAAACATTTATTAAACAAAACAAACCTCCAATCAGTTTACTTGTATGTATGATTTAGATTAAAAAACAAACAAAAAAAAAACACTATATATTAAATAAAAACAGGTAGTCAAAACTTTTGGACAAAAAAAATGGGCTAACTTTACTGTTTTATTTTATTTTTTTTAAAATCATTAGTGTATTTTTTCCCCCAAAAAATTGCATTTGAAAGACCTCTGCGCAAATGCTGTGTGACATAAAATATTACAACAACCGCTATTTTATTCCCTAGGATCTCTGCTAAAAAAATATATATAATTTTTGGGGGGTCTAAGTGATTTTCTGGCAGAAAATACAGGATTTTTACTTGTAAGCAACAAATGTCAGAAAATATTTAGTCTTTAAATGGTTAAACTGAGAACTCTACACACTGAGATGAGTTCATTCATTCAAGTGTAAACATTGTATCTCTTTGCTCTTTTCTTGGCAGACTGCCCAGAGAGGAGGAAAGTCTCTTCTATGAAGACAGAAGTGGTTTGTAAGTCCTGCTGTAGTTCTAAATCTGCCTTTTTATCAGCAAAATCGGCCGATGCCAATTAATTAAAAAACGTCAAATATTGGCCGATATATCGGTCAACCTCTAATCTGGATGCCATTGGTGAAGCGTACAGGGTTTATGGTGGGATTGCTTGGCTGCGCTATGACAAGCAGTTCCATCAGCGCAAGGCCTTGCGGCCTAGCTTGCGCTGGGATCATAAAGACATTGGGTTTTGGATGAAGCTCATGGTGCAGGCGAGGGTTCCGGGTCAGCCCTTTTTCAGAGGGGCCAGCGGTTCAGGTACCGCTGGACAGTCAGCCTTTTCTAAGAGAGGCATTTGTTGGCAGTTTAATGAGAGGTCATGCCATTTT
The DNA here is from genome assembly GCF_037356315.1 of Lithobates pipiens. Lineage (NCBI taxonomy): Eukaryota > Metazoa > Chordata > Amphibia > Anura > Ranidae > Lithobates > Lithobates pipiens. The sequence goes on along the minus strand of NW_027507718.1, from coordinate 315,616 downwards.
GGCGTGGCCTGTCATTTCCGTCACGAGTGCTCTGGTTGCGGGGGCTCACACAGCTATGCCAAATGTTTCAAAAAAGGAAAAAAACAGCCAGGTGAGTCTGCTTCGAAAAGAGAGGACTCCATTAAGCCTTCCCGCAATGGTGCCATATCTAGATAGGTATCAGCGGAGGGGGCGGCAAGTTTTTTTAGTGGAGGGTTTTGCACATGGTTTTCGGATTCCAAGTTCGGGGCCAGTTGCCACGCCCCCTCGGCTAAAAAAATCCAAAATCAACTAGGCAATTTCCCCAGGTTGTCTTTGATAAGTTGGCGAAAGAGGTGGAGCTTGGGAGGATGGCTGGACCATTTGATCATCCTCCCATTCTGTCTTTACATGTGTCCCCGTTAGGGGTGGTGCCCAAAAGAGAACCCAACAAAATTTGGTTAATGCATCATTTGTCGTATCCAAAGGGGGCTTCGTTGAATGATGCTATTGATCCGGAGTTGTCTTCGGTGTTTTACACCTCCTTTGATGCCGCAGTCGGTTGGGTGCAGTGTTATGGACAGGGTTCGCTGTTGGCAAAGATGGATATTGAATCCACCTTATGCTTGCTGCCGGTACACCCGGAGAGCCAGCACTTGCTGGGTTGTTGTTGAGAAGGGCAGTTTTTTCTTGACCGTTGTCTCCCGATGGGCTGCTGTATTTTGAGGTATTTAGCACCTTTGTGGAATGGGTGGTCCGGGAGGAGACGCGGCTGATGATTTCCTTTGCATTGGCCCTCCCGATTCCTTGGTCTGTTCAGTATTGTTGCACACACTGGAAGCTATTGCGACGCGGTTCGGGATTCCGTTGGCGCCTGGGAAAACAGAGGGTCCAGCTATGGCCATACAGTTTTTGGGCATTGTCATTGATACACGGCGCATGGAATGTCGCTTACCAATGGACAAGCTGGAGGATCTGTGGGAGAGGGTGGTCGAAGAAAGTCAGGCTTAGGCAATTGCAGTCCTTGTTGGGAAAACGCAATTTTGCCTGCCGCATCATGCCTATGGGTCACATTTTAAGCCATCGCCTTAGTGGTGCCACTCCGGGAACTCTCTTGCCTCACCACATAATCAGGCTTTCGCGTGAGTTGAAGGATGATTTGAGGGTGTGGGGTGTGTTTTTGGCCTCTTTTATAATGGTAGGTCTTTATGGATGGCCCCAGTGGTGGCGACTTCTGACATAGACCTTTACACTGACGTGGTGGGCAGTTCAGGGTTTGGGCATTTTGTCAGAGGGCGTGGTGTGCGGTGGCATGGCCTGAGGCTTGGCGTGAAGCGGGGTTCTTGTGTAATTTGGTTTTACTGGAACTCTTCTCAATTCTAGTGGCTGTGGAAATTTGGGACCCCAAAATTTCAGAATCGGTGCGTTTGTTTTCATTGTGATAACATGGGGGTGGTAGAGGTGGTGTCTAGTTTGTCCGCTTCTTCGCGGCCAGTGGTGCGCTTTGCTGCGTCATCTGGTCTTGCATTGTTTAAGCTTGAATTTCTTTGTACAAACTGTTCATGTTCTGGGTGTTCTAAATTCCATTGCTAATTCCTTGTCTCGTTTCCATTGGGAGAGGTTCCGGAAGTTGGCCCCGGAGGCAGAGCAACAGGGGGTTCCTTGTCCCGAGCGGCTGTGGAGTCTGGCATTGGAGTAGCGGAAGGGTTGTTGCATCGAACGCTGAGCGAGAACACCTGGGCTGCATACTCATCTGTTTGGGGTGAGTGGTCCAATTTGGTAAGGTCGGTTGGGGGTGTGTTTCTACACTGGACCAACTGTCTTTGCTGTTGTATTTCATTGGGACAGGATTCACCCAGGGAATATCAGTTTCAAAAATGAACAGGAATTTGGCGGCATTGGCGTTTTTTTTCGGATGCACGGCCTTGTCGACATGACAAAGGACTTTAGGGTGAGGCAGGCTATGAAGGCTTTCAGGCGTGGGCGGGTGCTGCTGGATACTAGATGCCCGGTCTCGTTTGAGTTACTGCAGGATTTGGTGGAGAGGTTGCCTGAGGTTTGTACCTCTGCTTATGAGGTGAGTTTGTTCACGGTGGCTTTCGCTTTGGCTTTTTTTGGGGCATTGCGCATTGGGGAGCTGGTGAGCAAAAACAAGCGGGGTGTGGGGGATCTCCAACTATCAGATGTTACTGTGTCCGGTGATTGCATCTGGCTTCATATTGGGAGGTCTAAAACGGATGAGTTGGGTAAAGGGGTTTCAGTGTGTTTGTTTCGGGTGCTGCCAGAAGCGGTTTGCCCCGTTTCTGCAGTCCTACAGTACCTTAGGGTGAGGGGTTCGGGGGTGGGTTCCTTTTTGCTGCACAAGGACGGTTTGTCTTTGCCGCATTTTCAGTTTTTGATGGTTTTCCGCCGTTGTCTAGCTATGGCGGGTAGAGACGTTTCCCAGTTTAATACTCATTCTTTCCGGGTGGCGGCGGCTACCAAGGCGGCCAGACGGGGTTTGGAGGCACGGGTGGTGAGATGCATAGGAGTGGGAGTTGGATTGTTTTAAGATTTATGTTCACCCTTATCTACTGTGATATGTTTTAATGGGTGTTGTCGGTTTCATGTTCTTTTATCTTCTTTTTAAGATCTTGGGGGATTCATATTTTTTCTGGGGGTAGAAGCTGTGCTCAAATGGTTGGGAGTGCGGGGCATGATTTGGGGCCAGGTCCTTCCAGAATTTCATTATTATTCCCGAGTTGACAAGCCCCGGGATGTTTTAGTACTGCAGGCAGGAGGTAATGATCTGGGTGTCCGGGCCGCTAGGGACCTGGCGAGGGCAAATTTGACATTTTGCACTTACTGCTTGAGTTCCCCGTCTTCATCATTGTGTGGTCGGAAATTGTGGCTAGAAAGGTGTGGCGTTTTACTCGCTCAGTTGGCCGCTGGAACAAAATGAGGATTAAGTTGAATAGAGCAGTTGGGAGGTTTGTGGCTCGGCTTGGGGGCATAGTGGTGAGATGGTGGTGTTCACTTGAATGCAGTGGGCATTGACTTCTGGTCCCTGGGCCTTCAGAAAGGGGTGGTGAGGGCCTTGTGGGTGTGGAGGGATTTGCATGAATGAGAGTTCAATCAAGCTCATGTGGTGGTTCAAGGGGTCTTTGGGGGGTCAGTGAGGGATTACGTTGTTACAGGATTAGTGGGGCCCATCTAAGGTGTATGGCGCTTACACTTGGTTAGCGGTGGTTCTCCCAGGAGCTGGGTCCCCTGGGGGAAGGTAATATGGAAGTATGGGTGACGTCAGAGAGTCCTCGAGCCGGTCGGGGCATAGACATAGATCATTAGAGTTAAAATTGTGCCTTAAAGACACCCAAAGACCTCTTGTTATCGGTATTGTTTTACATGTTTTAAGTAATGTTATTTTATTCTTTGGTTAATAAAACATGGCTGCTGTGGCCATTTAAAATCCATGTCACGCAGTTTGTGTCTTTAATTTAATGGTAAGTCCCAAGGTTGACAGATCCTATAGTCAAGCACCTGTACTGTGTGACTATCATGATAATCATTGAAATATATAGCAGCCAAATGTGATTAACATGATCAATGAAGATGATCAGATTTAGCTGTGTATAATTCAGTCATAGGCAACAAGCCATGGCGTGGGTGAAGGGGACGGAGTCTTGACTGTACCTTTTGGAGAGAAAAATAATCCTCTGAAGTCCTGATGGTTCCCACTTCAGTTCCCTCACTCAGTGGAAACATTGCGCTGTGCTCTTACTTTCTGTGTTCAATTCTGTGATACAATTTAATTATAATTCTTGTAATTATTGATGATGATTAAGGCCGCGTACACACGGGCGGATTGTCTGGCCAACTAAGTTCGTCAGACAATCCGACAGTGCATGAAAATTTGCATGAACGGACTTGACCACACACGATGAGCAGACAGTCCGCTGAAAGCGTGCGCGATGACGTGTACAGCAGGTACGACGGGACTAGAAAAACGACGTCCTATACACTGCAATGCAACCTTCGGCCGTGTAAATCCTTTCTGAGCATGCGCCATACTTAGTCCGTCCAACTTGCCTACACACGAGCGGACTGTCCACTGAAACCAAGTTTGGACGGACAAAACCAAGTTTGAACGGACTGTCTTACGGAAATTCCGTAAGACTTTGTCCGTCAGATTGTCCGCTGAAAAAGTCAGCTGAAGCCCACACACGAGCGGATTGTCCGCTGAAACACTGTTCAGCGGACTAAGTTGGGCAGACAATCTGCCCGTGTGTACGCGGCCTTAGAATTAAAAATCATTGAAATGTACTGTTATTTTGATCCTTCTCTCCAGGCATGGGAGACGGGGCAGGTTCTATGCAGGGAAGTGGATTCCATTGTTGAGCGGATGAAGATGATAACTCCTTCCCTGAACGACGCTCGGAGGTCGGACTTGTGATGGATGTAAGTGAAAATGGGGGGTGTTAGGAAACGGGTGATTCTATAACCCACAGCAGAGGGGAGAAATGTGGTCACCTGACTTACAGACTAAATAGAAGGGGTACCGATTGGAAAAAAAAATGATGGACACCAAAATAAAAATAAGAAGTTTCACATTGGTGGGGAGATGTGTGATCGAGGGAGACAATCTATCACTGGAAGCTCCAACAAAGCCGTAACCATAACCGTGTCATTGCTTGGCAATGATCGACCAACATAGCTGTGAGGAAGGTGATAGGGAGAAAGGTAAAGAAGGGGCGGGGCTTTCTTACACATGGCAATAGGGAGATGGGTAAAGGAGGGGTTGAGCTATCTTACACATGGGCAAAAGGAGACGGCTAAAGGAGGGGCAGGGATAGGGAAATGGCTAAAAGAGGTGTGGGGTTATCTTACACATGGGGGATAAGGAGATGGGTAAAGGAGAGGTGGGGATATCTTGCACATGGGGATAATATATTTTATACTGTCTGGTCGGATGCCTTTACAGCTATTCATTGGATGGAATCCTCCAAGGTATAGGATATCCTGGCATAGAGCAGACTTCAGTCCTGGGAGATCTCCTGCCACCAATCAGATTCAAATGCTCCTTTTCCCCCTCCACCAGGCTGTAGAGAGAGTCCTGAGTCTGCTGGAGAGGAATGGCCAGCGTCCCATCATCGTGGACTGTGTGGAGGAGGAGTCTCTTCCAATGAGAGATCACCATTTCCTCTCCTGATATAGAGAATATTGTCCTTCCTCCCTGGAACACCTCCTCCCTCCGCCTCCCTGGAACTCCCCCGCCCTGGAACTCCCCCGCCCTGGAACTCCCCCGCCCTGGAACTCCCCCGCCCTGGAACTCCCCCTCCCTGGAACTCCCCCTCCCTGGAACTCCCCCTCCCTGGAACTCCCCCTCCCTCTGCCTCGCTGGAACTCCCCCTCCATCTGCCTTCCTGGGACTCCCCCTCCCTCTGCCTTCCTGGGACTCCCCCTCCCTCTGCCTCCCTGGAACTCCCCCTCCCTCTGCCTCCCTGGAACTCCCCCTCCCTCTGCCTCCCTGGAACTCCCCCCTCCCTCTGCCTCCCTGGGACTCCCCCTCCCTCTGCCTCCCTGGGACTCCCCCTCCCTCTGCCTCCCTGGGACTCCCCCTCCCTCTGCCTCCCTGGGACTCCCCCTCCCTCTGCCTCCCTGGAACTCCCCCTCCCTCTGCCTCCCTGGGACTCCCCCTCCCTCTGCCTCCCTGGGACTCCCCCTCCCTCTGCCTCCCTGGGACTCCCCCTCCCTCTGCCTCCCTGGGACTCCCCCTCCCTCTGCCTCCCTGGAACTCCCCCTCCCTCTGCCTCCCTGGAACTCCCCCTCCCTCTGCCTTCCTGGAACTCCCCCTCCCTCTGCCTTCCTGGAACTCCCCCTCCCTCTGCCTTCCTGGAACTCCCCCTCCCTCTGCCTCCCTGGAACTCCCCCTCCCTCTGCCTCCCTGGAACTCCCCCTCCCTCTGCCTCCCTGGAACTCCCCCTCCCTCTGCCTCCCTGGAACTCCCCCTCCCTCTGCCTTCCTGGAACGCCTCCTCTGTGCTCCTCAGGCATGCTCCGTATCAGCAGGCTGATTGTTGCTTCCATCCGGTCTCAGGAGAGCCGCCTGATGATAAACAGTGAGGTGGAAGAGCATGGAAGGACAATAGAGTGTCAGGGAATGGTGTGGGAGTGAAGTCATCAGAGGTTGGAGAACCTCCCGTATTGTCATCTCCCATTAGTTCTGGAGGTGGCACTGAAATTCGCACAGACAAAACTCAGCGACGCCGGACATGATACATGGCGGGCGGGAGAGAACTGACCTCCCCGGTGCCCAAATGGTGCAACTACATGAAATCTGAGAGTTTGGTGGTGGACATAGAGGTCATGTGACAGCTGTGGACATCACACAGGAGATCATACGTGTATATTGGGATGCTGCAGATGGGGTTATAGGGAGGAGTCATGTCCCTGAACACGTCAGCTGGGTGTGGTACCACCATATTGGGGGCCCAATTTATATCCAGCCAATCAGTACACAAGGAGCCTCACCCAGTGTCATCACATCTCACAGTGATTTGTGGATGGACAAAGATGGAGGCTGGCCTTCCATCCTGGGCCCTCCAATGAAATCAGAGTTCAGATTTACATTACTGCTGTTGGGTTTGACTTTCACATTATTAATGTGCTTTGCTGTCCCATATTTCCATGGCTAAATTTCCTATGCAGATGCATATTTTCTCTATGTATAACAAGGACAGGCAGTGGCATTGCTGAGGAATAGTGAAGATAAGAGGACCTGTCCATGGATAGATTGCAAGAAGATGGCCTGGATCTGCACTGGGGCCCCTCTCCTGTCCACCAATGACTAGATCCCAGTGTTCTGATAGGAACCCATCTGGGTAATATTGATCCAGCTGACACCATAGATACCCCATTTGTGATATGTCCTCTTTCAGTGTCTCATTAGCAGCAGGTGGAATCATTGGCCCTAGGTGGGCCCCTGGCTGGTGTGCTGTATCTCTCCAGGTGCCTCAGCTGTTCTGATGACCCTTCCATTACCATTGGATTCTCTCTGTCAAGGAAAACAAAATCTGTATTTATTTCTTCTTCTTTGAGGGGGCCCAATAATTTATAGACTGTTGGGTTATACTGCCGCCCCAATAGAACACTGGCAAACAAAAACTGTGGCCCAGTATAGCCCCTCCTACTCCCACTCCCAGTGTGCCTTAGTTTTGTGGGAGTATACAGGAGGCGGGTTGCCATCCTCCCTGCACAAGGAGACCCCACCTCACCCATTACCATCCTCTCCTGAGAAAACCTTGCCGGATTCCATCCTCCCCGCCCAAGAACCCACCTCACCTGTCACCGTCCTTCTTGCCTGAGACCACACCTCACCCAATACCGTCCCCCACCCAAGAAGACCCCCACCTCACCTAATACCATCCGCTTCACCTGAGGAGACCCCATCTCACCCAATACTAACCCTTCCACCTGAGGCGACCCCAACTCACCCGATACTGTCCTCCCTGCATGAGGACACCCCACCTCAGCCAATACCATCCCCTCCACCTGAGGAGACCCCGCCTCACCTAATACCATCCCCTCCACCTTGTGTATGATATCTTGCAATCTCTTATTCCAACTGTCCACAGCACAGACATCTCTTCCCTATTCCTACCTATAGCATTGGCTGCAGCTCTGACAACTCATATTTCCATAGAAGGGGAAGGTGCTGCACCAGAGACCTCAAGAGATTCCTGCTTCTCCTGCCTGTACCTATCTTCTTACTACCCATAGCAAGGTGTGATTGGACTGGGCTGTAATTTCTTCACCCACCAGTAGGTGTCCTCAATGCTCCACCTGTATTCTGTGCATCCAATTTGGGACTTATATATAGGAAACATGCATACATTTTATGGTACAAATGTTATGTAATATATACAGTATATGGTAGGAACATATTATGTGGTAAATATAGAGAGGCAGGGAGAAGAGAGTGCAAGGAAAGGACAGAATGCAGAGAGGGCAAAGAGGGGTGAGAGAGAGGGGGAAGGGAGAGAAGAGAGGGGGGATGGGAAATGGGGAAGACAGATGAAAAGAGAAGTGAGAGGGGAAAGGGGAGGAGAGAGAGGGAAGGGAGATGTAAGAGGAGGAAGGTAGAGATGAGATAGGGGGAAGAAGTAAGAGGGTGAAGGCAGTGGAGAGAGGGGGAGGGAGAGGTGAGAGGAACATATTATGTGGTAAATATAGAGAGGCAGGGAGAAGAGAGTGCAAGGAAAGGACAGAATGCAGAGAGGGCAAAGAGGGGTGAGAGAGAGGGGGGGAAGGTAAAGGAGGGAGGGGGGAAGTTAGAGGAGAGAGGAGGAAAGGAGAGGAGAGAGGGGGGGAAGGTAAAGGAGAGAGGGGGGAAGGGAAATGGAGAAGTGAGAGGGGAAAGGGGAGGAGAGAGAGGGAAGGGAGATGTAAGAGGAGGAAGGTAGAGGTGAGAGAGGGGGAAGAGGTAAGAGGGTGAAGGCAGAGTAGAGAGGGGGGAGGGAGAGGTGGAAGGGGGAGAGGAGAGGGGGAAGGGAGAGGTGGAAGGGGGAGAGGAGAGGTGAGAGGAGGAAGGGAGAGGGGAGAGGTGAGAAGGCAGAGGGGGAAGGGAGTGGTGAGTGGGGGAAGGGAGTGGTGAGTGGGGGAAGGGAGAGGTGAGAGGGTATCAGTTGTGGAGAACAAGCTGAGAAGTTGGTAATAATCACAGCATCGCAGAATAATGTTAATAAAATATACACAACTTTATTGATGAGTAAAAACCCTCAATGGGGTAAATCTATAGAGAATAACACCTTCCAATAACCAGGTAATAATATTGGTATCCAAATAATCAATCGGGATAATTGCGTCCCTTTGGGTAATGATCCATGACATGAAATCCTCCGGGAATAATACATGATCCTCATATACAATATATCAGACATGAAATGTAATCAGAACAATCGGTGGATAAATCCATTTAGATGATATAATAAAAATTGAAGCAAGTTGTCAGTGAAAGGCGAAGCGGCTGAACGGACTCGGCACAATGAAATCTTAGTAGCCGTGTTGGCAGAGAGTCATGCAGAGCAGAGATGGGGGAGTTGGCAGAAGTAAAGATGAACTTCTAGAAATGGGATGACTTGGCTAAGCTTGTCATTCAGGGGGATAAAGTTCTGGTTGTGGAAGAAAAACTCTGATATAAGGCAGCAGAGAGCCGGCTATGAGATCTCCGTCTCTCCTTGGGATTGCTGATGGATCGGGTTCTGTTCTTATACAAGATAATGTCAGCAACATGGAGAAAGACATTGCAGAGAGACACTGGGAGCCGGGAATGCCGTATATGTTAGATAGAGCCGCATCACCTTATTACATCCAAGGAGAGGAGAGAGGAGAGGGAGAGGGAGAGGGGAGAGGGAGAGGGGAGAGGGAGAGGGGAGAGGGAGAGGGAGAGGGAGAGGGAGAGGGAGAGGAGAGAGTGCAGGGAGAGGAGAGGAGAGGAGAGAGTGCAGGGAGAGGAGAGGAGAGTAGTATGGAGGACAGAGAGTAGTATGGAGGATGTGAAAGGTGAAAAAAAACAGCGCTGTCTATAAATAAATAAATATCAGTGAACAGAAAAAAATAATAAATGGAAAAGAAAAGATTTCTGCTGCAACTTAATGTGAGATACACACAATAGAATACTAATCAAAAAAGAAGCTGCAATGAAAAACCATAAAGATACGTGATATACATTCATATGACAAATAATATTATAAATTATACTGAATTAATTCACTACTAACGTGCCAAAAATAAATACATTTTTCACATGTAGTAAGCTATATAGAAAATCATAAATTTAAGTAAAGTGAAATGACAATAGTGAAAGCCAAGTGCACATAGTCCACAAATATATGGAAAATCCACAATTAAATTGTAGAAGCAGGAGGATACGGAGACAAAACTTCAGTCCTGTTAGGTGACACTGCACACAACACCCTCAAGCCGTGAGAAAGGTGCATCAAAGAGAAAATCCTCCACCAATAGATCCACTGAGGCTTACCAGCTGACCAGATCTCTTTTTAAGGAGAACAAATCATGCCTGAAACTCATCCCCCAGCCAGGATCTTTATGCAATCACTGGTAGCTCAAATTCGTGTGCCTCCTCCTTTATATGTCTCTCATCTCAGCCACATTGATGGATGTTATTAGGACAGAACAAACAGAAAAGGTCCCATAGGCTGATGAATTTCAGGCACAATTTTATATCCTTAAAGCGGGGTTCCACCGCCGGTTTTTTATTTTCCCGCAATAATGTTTGAAATTAAGTATTCTAAATATTTTACTTCTAAGTGCTGTCCGAGTCTCTTCCAAGTGTTTTTCTTTGTTCAAAACTGCTTAGGAAAATGTCTCCAGGCGTTTTCCATTTTGCCTGTGGGCATGTGAAGCCCACAGGCATTGTCTTCCGGGGCACAGTCCTCCTAAACTCCCATCATGCACCGCCCCTATGAGCTGCGATCTTGCGCATGTGCAGATCAATCCGCTCGAGCGCTGACAACCACTCAGGTCGCGCGAGATCTCGAGCCTGGGCGCCGTACAGACTCCTGAGAAATAAAAACAACGATCCCAGGAGCCCCTGCGGCCAACAGGAAGAAGTGACCTGCCATTGAAGCCCCGCCCATTTCCGCAGCGGCTCCGCCCCTTTCCGGAATCTCCAGAGGCAGAAAATTTGAAATAAGAAGAAAACAGAAGAAGACAGCAGAAAGGTAAGGGGGTTACCTAGCAATTAGGGAAGGGGGGATCACATACTGTAGACCTAGGACTGTTAATTAGGGTGGACCTCCGCTTTAAAAAGAGATCTGGTCAGCTGGTAAGCCTCAGTGGATCTATTGGTGGAGGATTTTCTCTTTGATGCACCTTTCTCACAGTTTGAGGGTGTATCACCTAACAGGACTGAAGTTTTATCTCCGTATCCTCCTGCTTCTACAATTTAATTGTGGATTTCCCATATATTTGTGGACTATGTGCACTTGGTTTTCACTATTGTCATTTCACTTTACTTAAATTTATGATTTTCTATATAGCTTACTACATGTGGAAAATGTATGTATTTTTGGCACGTTAGTAGTGAATTAATTCAGTATAATTTATAACATTATTTGTCATATGAATGTATATCACGTATCTTTATGGTTTTTCATTGCAGCTTCTTTTTTGATTAGTATGGAGGGGGAGAGGAGGGCGGAGAGGAGTATGCAGGGCGGAGAGGAGGATGGAGAGGAGTATGGAGGACGGAGAGGAGTATGAAGAGGAGTATGGAGAGTAGTATAGAGGACAGAAGATGGAGAGTAGTATGGGGGATGGAGAGTAGTATGGAGGATGGAGAGGAGTGGGGAGGGTGGAGAAGAGGATGGAGAGGAGTAGGACAGCAGTAAGAGGAAGATGCGATCTCTTTCTCTATATTAGTGATTGCTCCAGTCAGCTTTTATTAATGAGAAACTTTAGCAAATGTATTTTTCCCGCCATGAATGAGTCCTAATAATGAGTCGGATCCTCATCACCATCATAGTAAGTATTGATAATATTGGAAAGTGCGGAATCCCACAGAGGGGAGAAGAGGGAATTCACAATGGGAGGCGACCATTATATCCATGAAGAGTAGAAGACTTTCCTTTAGAGGGTTGCAGAGAAGTCCGAGGTGTCGGTGAGGAGATCCTCTATACATGGAAGAGGTCCAGCAGACCCAACACCGGGACACAATCACCAGACAAATCTCTGGCCGTCTACAGGAGATAATTGTACAATTACACAGAGATATTACATTGTATACATTCCATGAAATGTGTCATCAATACATATATACAGTGGTGTGAAAAAGTGTTTGCCCCCTTCCTCATTTTCCTGTTCCTTTACATGTTTGTCACACTTGTTTCAGAACATCAAACCAATTTAAACAATAGTCAAGGACAACACAATTAAACACAAAATGCAATTTGTAAATGAAGGTGTTTATTATTAAAGGTGAAAAAAAAAATCCAAACCATCATGGCCCTGTGTGAAAAAGTGATTGCCCCCCTTGTTAAAACATACTATAACTGTGGTTGTCCACACCTGAGTTCAATTTCTCTAGCCACACCCAGGCCTGATTATTGCCACACCTGTTCACAATCAAGGCATCACTTAAATAGGAGCTGCTTGACACAGTAAGGTCCACCAGAAGATCCTTAAAAGCTACACATCATGCCGAGACCCAAAGAAATTCAGGAACAATTGAGAAAGAAAGTAATTGAGATCTATCAGTCTGGAAAGGGTTATAAAGCCATTTCCAAAGCTTTGGGAATCCAGCGAACCACAGTGAGAGCCATTATCCACAAATGGCGAAGACATGGAACAGTGGTGAACCTTCCCAGGAGTGGCCGGCCGCCCAAAATTACCCCAAGAGCGCAGCGACGACTCATCCAAGAGGTCACAAAAGACCCCACAACAACGTCCAAGGAACTTCAGGCCTCACTTGCCTCCACCATCAGGAAAAGACTGGGCAAAAATGGCCTGCATGGCAGAGTTCCAAGGAGAAAACCACTGCTGAGCAAAAAGAACATCAAAGCTCATCTCAATTTCTCCACAACACATCTTGATGATCCCCAAGACTTTTGGGACAACATTCTGTGGACCGATGAGACAAAAGTGGAACTCTTTGGAAGGTGTGTGTCCAAGTATATCTGGCGTAGAAGGAACACTGCATTTCATAAAAAGAACATTATACCAACAGTAAAATATGGTGGTGGTAGTGTGATGGTCTGGGGCTGTTTTGCTGCTTCAGGACCTGGAAGACTTGCTGTGATAAAAGGAACTATGAATTCTGCTGTCTACCAAGAGATCCTGAAGGAGAATGTCCGACCATCTGTTCGTGTACTCAAGCTGAAACGAACTTGGGTTCTGCAGCAGGACAATGATCCTAAACACACCAGCAAGTCCACCACCGAATGGCTGAAGAAAAACAAAATGAAGACTTTGGAGTGGCCTAGCCAAAGTCCTGACCTGAATCCTATTGAGATGTTCTGGTATGACCTTAAAAAGGCCGTTCATGCTCGAAATCCCTCTAATGTAACTGAATTAGGACAATTCTGCAAAGATGAGTGGGCCAAAATTCCCCCAGGACGCTGTAAAAGCCTCATTGCACGTTATCGCAAACGCTTGGTTGCAGTTGTTGCTGCTAAGGGTGGCCCAACCAGTTATTAGGTTTAGGGGCAATCACTTTTTCACACAGGGCCATGATGGTTTGGAGTTTTTTTCACCTTTAATAATAAACACCTTCATTTACAAATTGCATTTTGTGTTTACTTGTGTTGTCCTTGACTATTGTTTAAATTGGTTTGATGTTCCGAAACACTTAAGTGTGACAAACATGCAAAGGAACAGGAAATGAGGAAGGGGGCAAACACTTTTTCACACCACTGTATATGTGAATGTGATGTGAATATCATTCCATGTTACACAGGGACTCGTCATATCAGTAATTTGGCTACTTTCCATCCACAGAAGAATTGGGATCATGTGACCTGAGGAAGATCTGCAGATCCCAATATCAGCAGCAGAGCCGACTGAGGAGACGATTGTATTCAGAATATTGAAGGTCGGCCCCATTCCCATCCCTGGAACAGCCAGGACGGGTTTTATTATTTTCTGTTAGGAAGTGATCCAGATTTATAGAGAGGAGAAGCGGGATCCAGGAACTGGACTTATCAGCACTAGAGATGGGCCAACAGTTCTATCCGAGCAAAAGTTCCCCCCGAACATCACCTGCTCACCCGTTCGCCAAACTAGCTTGGCGGGATGTTCGCCTGCTGAGCGCCCCACAATGCACTATGCCCTTCGCACTGCATTCTAGAGGACCTAATTGGATGAAGCCAGCGGTCAGGTGCAAGGCTTTGCCAATCAGCACTGTCAGGGCCCTGATTGGACAAAGTGATGATGACTTTCTCCAATCAGGGCTCAGTGCTCATAGTCCCACCCCCACTATAAATGATTCCTTCTCATAGGAAGCCTTTGCAGTGGCGATAGATAGAGCCGGACTCAGTTTACTGCTAGTGAGTTAGTGTGCTAATTTATTGTGACTCCGAGTGTAGAGTGTGAGTACAGTGTAGTGTGTGTGTATACTGTTAGTATAGTGTGTGAGTATAGTATAGTGTCAGTGTAGAGTGTGAGTGGATTATTAGTATAGTGTAGTGTCAGTGTAGAGTGTGAGTATAGTGTAGTGTCAGTATAGTGTAGTATACTGTTAGTATAGTGTGTGAGTATAGTGTTGTGTAGTGAAGTGTTTAACACCACATAACATTTAGTGCTGTATATCCTTCTTCTTGGTTGCTGCATGTTTTTTTTTTTCCTGTCCCCTTTTTTGTCAGCTGTAGTTTTTCTGACTGTGACGTTGATGTTCCCTTTTTTATTTTATTTTTTATAGTTTTTACATTTCTGTCAGCGGAAGTCCTCAATTTAAAGTGCACCAAACACCACTTCTCATTGAATAAAGTGCATCCAATCACACATTTCCCAGTTTATAATAAGTTTGGGTAATAATTCCCCATCATGTCTGGGAGGACAACAAGGAGAGGCAGACGTTCCCCATGGCACTGTGAGGGGTCCAGCAGCGTATGTGACCACAGGCAAAGGTGGACGTGGTCAGTCCTCAGGCAGGACATCATTTCCTCTGTATAGTGATGGTGCCCGTGCTATCCAGCCACAGCATGCAGAGGAGGTGGTGAAATGGCTTACTAAACCCTCCTCATCCTCTGTCATCCTCCTCATTATCATCATCCTCCGTCACCCTAGCAGAGACTAGTGCACAGTCCCCTGCAGCTGCCAGAGCAGCTTATTCTGCCTCCTTGTCCACATCTATTCCTGCCCTAGCCCCAGCATCAGGCATGGAGGAGTCAGCAGAGTTATTTGAACACAGCGTCAGCCACTTGCTCCTTGATGATGCACAGCCATTACTGGATTCAGATGTTGGTTCTGAGGTTGAGGAAGGCAGGAACATGAGCCTACAGAGAGGGGAGAACACTGGTACACAAATTGGCAGTCATGTTCCCCCAGCTGCAGCGTATTGCCAAGTTGTCTCCGGTGGTAATGAGGATGGAGGAGATGATGATGATGAGGTCACTGATGTGACTTGGGTGCCGGATAGAGCAAAGGAGGAAAGTGAGGGTGGAGCACAACCCTAACAAGGCAGCCATCATGGAAGAGTAGAGAGCAGCCGCCCTATTCCATCACATTGTGGAGCTGTTATCCCCTGGCCCACTTCCCACAGCTCAGATGTCTGGACGTTTTTTTAGCAGCCGATCGCACTGTTCCAATTTGCAAACTTTGCCTCAAGCACATTGAGCGTGGCAAAAACTCCAACCATTTGGGTACCACATGCTTAACAAAGGAATTTACCCTCCCACCTAAAATCCACATAAAAGGGGCACAAATCTGCCCCTCCTCCTCACCTCAGTCTGTCCGCACATCTGCCAGCAGCACACCACCAGATGCAGAGTAGTAAGGCTTGCTCAAAGTGGTGAAACAAATTTGTTATTTCCATCCAAAGTCTGCCAAAGAGACACCAGAATGTATCCAACAATCCTCTAATCTTGTTCCCAGTGCACTGCATTGTGACCTCATCATACAGACTGGCCCCAAGCCATTATTTATAAAAGAAAGCTTGCAGGAAAAAAATATTTAAATTACATTTTCTTTATTTATAAAGTAGTACAGTTTTGCTGCAGCAGGTTCTATACATGGTACAGATGTGCCACTTTACAGGCAGAGTAAAGACACCCCCGGCACTATATTTAAAGGAATTTTTCATTTTTTTTTTTTTTTTGAAAAATGTTTATTCGGTTTTACAAACAAACAAAGATCACATTAAATAACCAGATTGTTTGACAGAAACAAAAAAAAAAAAAAATCTACACAATAAAGCAGCTGACAATACCCGTACACCAGTTCAACATGTTAACAGAGTAACCCTTGGAAGACATACAGTTATAGAAAGTGAGACAGATGATAGAAAATAGTCAAAATAAAACAAATATCAGCACAGTAGAAAGTTGAAGTCCTCAAGGAGGCTTGAAGATAGCCGGGTCTCCGCTTGAAAGTAATTTAAGTCTACCCAAAGAATCTGTTAGGTCGTGTCGGAGGTACCATTCCGTGTAGCGAAACGGTTGCATGGCCCCCTGAAGATCTGAGTGGGACAGCGTGGTTTCCATGTAATTGCGCCACCTCGCAAAAAAGTGGCGGGTGGGTTTAGGATTTCTGGTAATGGTGTCCAGTCTCTCCATGTAGAAAAGCGATTCAATGGCCTTTTGAACCATTGATAGTGAAGGTGGTGTCTTGGAGATCCATGTTTGCATTATGGTTCTGCGGGCAACAAGGAGGCTCAGTTGGGCCCATTTTGAAACTGGGGTCCAACTCTGATCCCCCGGCGGAGCAGTTTGAGGAATATAACCAAATAGGCATAGTGTAATCTCTCTCGGAATCCGTTGGTGAGAGACAGAGCTAATATAGTCAGTAACATCAGTCCAGTAGGTATCAATGGTAGGACAGACCCAAAGACGATGCAACAACGTTGGGTGAGGCTCAGAACACCAAGGACAAATTTTCAAATTGCCATTATCCTTATCTATGTATACAGGATAGTACGCTCTGTGAAGCAGCTTAAATTGCGTCTCACGCCATGTTTCAGAAAGGGTAAGTTTCCGTACCCGTCTGTATCCCTCCAATAATTTATCTGGAATATCTTCGTCTTGCAGAAGGGTCGCCCACTGCCGGAATGGAGTGAGATGATATTTGTCAGCCTGATGTTGAATGAGGTGAGAGTAAAGATTGGTGATCGAGTAGTCTCCAGAGGCCACCGCCGTATCGATGAAAGACTTCTGAAAGGGGTCCGTTTGCGGACCGCAAAGGGAGCCCAAGTAGTCAATCAGCTGATAATAGTAAAAAAGATGGGTCGGTGGAAGCGAAAATTCCCGAGATAGGACTGCAAATGATTTAAACTTGCGAGAACCAGTGTTAAAGACAGCTTTGGTAGATGTAAGACCCTTTATTCTCCACTGCTCAAAGATAACATGTAGCGTGGACGGTAAAAACATGGGATTCCCCTGAATAGGAAGATAACTTGACACGGATGTTGGCAATCCCAGTAGTTTGCGGATCTCCCTCCAGGCAACAACAGTATCCCTAATCAGCAGGTTAGATTTCAGATGAGACGGTAAAGCCTGTATTTTGGAGTGAAGAATTGCTGCCAATGAATATGGTGCCGTCATAGCCTCTTCCAGTCTAACATTGCAGTACCTAGAGTTGCCTGACAACCAATCTAGACCCTGACGTAGGAGGCATGCAAGGTTATAAAAGCGAAGGTTAGGTACCCCTGCCCCGCCATCAGTCTTCGGGAGGCACAGTTTGCGGAGAGCTATACGTGCTCTTTTACGAGACCACAAAAAGGCCGACAGTGCCTTGTAAATTTTCTGGACATCAGTGTGTTTCAGCAGAAGGGGTATAGTTTGCATGGGGTATAGCAGTCTAGCAAATGATATCATTTTAAACAAATGGCATCTCCCGAAGAGTGATATAGGCAAAGCTGTCCATAGATCTAATTCCTGCACTATTTTGGAAATAAGTGGAGGGTAATTCAACCCGTATAACGACGTCGGTTCCCGTCCAATGTGTATACCGAGATATGTGATGTGATGTTTGGCTATAGTGAACGGGGAGTAATGTATCCATTTATGGGACATCCTGGGGTTCAGGGGTAATATTTCACTCTTGTCAAAATTAACTCGAAACCCCGAGCATTCCCGAAAGGTGGCAAGGGTTTTTTGCAGCTTGTCAAAATCCGAAGTGGGATCAGTGGTGAACAACAGGACATCGTCCGCAAAAAGAGCGGATCGCAGTGTGTGCTGACCTATCGGTAGACCACTGATCCCAGCCTCCGAGTTGAGCCAGCGAGAGAGAGGTTCAATCGCCAAGTTAAACAGTAGTGGTGACAGTGGGCACCCCTGTCTGGTTCCCTTGGATAGAGGTATGAAGTCAGACATGGAATCTGGGGTAACCAACCGTGCTGTGGGGGACAAATACATCAGGCGTAAAAATTGCAGGACGGGGCCCCGAAAGCCAAATTGCTCTAGCACCCTGAACAGCCAAGGTAGACTCACGTTATCGAATGCTTTTTCCGCGTCTAGAGAGATTATGGCTACGTCTTGTGTGGGGTGACTTTTGGCATAGTGAAGGGCTAGAAGGACTTTGCGAATGTTAAGGGTAGCAGAACGTCCAGACACAAATCCTGATTGGGCCGAGTGGAGCAGCGAAGGGAGAAATTTGGCTAGTCTAGCGGCAATTATTTTAGATAAAATTTTCACGTCTACATTTATAAGTGAAATTGGCCGATAGGAGCCAGGCATAGTGGGATCCTTGCCTTTTTTGGAGATCAGTTTTATGTGAGCATGCGAACCCGTGGGCAAATAAGGACCTCCCTGCCACATGCCCGCATAAACAGTCTGGAGGGTATCCGGCAAGTATTCCACTGTAGATTTGTAAAATTCCACCGAATAGCCATCCGGACCAGGCGCCTTGCCCGCGGACATGATCGATATAGTGCGTTTGACCTCTTCGAGAGTAATGGGGGCATTGAGTTCAGTAAGGTGGTCATCCTGTATGGTCGGTAGATTAACGGAGGACAAAAAAGCGTCGGCCATATCTATATTAGTTAAGTCAGCTTTGTATAAATTAGAGTAGTAGTTGGTAAGAATGGCATTAATTCTATCCGCGTCTGATGTAACTGAGCCGTCTAAATCTCGCATAGAATGGATGCGAGTGGTTTTCCTGGGTCCCGCGCATAATTTCGCAAGGAGTTTGCCTGATTTGTTCCCGTATCTATGAAAGTATAGTTTGGAGTATGCCAGTTGAGACAACTCCTGTTGCTCAGCCCAAAGGTCAAATTCCCTTTTGGCTTGGGTCCAGTCCTGAATGTGCTTCGGCGTGCGGTGTGTGAGCAGGCGCTCATGAGCTGCTTTAAGCACTCTACTAGAGGCCTCATACTGGCGTCGATTGTGTTTTTTCAGTTGCGCAGTGTATGATAATATTCTGCCTCTCATGAAAGCTTTACCCGTGTCCCAAAAAAGATTAGGATCCGAGACGTGCGCGCTATTCGTGGTCGAGTAGTCAGTCCATGCAGTCCTAAGCATGTCTTGAAAGTCCGGGCTGTCAGCCAAATAGGAGGGAAACCTCCATAACTTCGGCCCTCGAAGGGTACCTGTGAGTGATAACTGCACTACTACCGGACTGTGATCCGATATCCTGGCATCTAGAATTTCTGAATCTCTAATGAATGGCGTCAATGCGGGTGATGCAAAGAAATAATCAATGCGTGAGAAAGACTGGTGCGGAGGAGAGAAAAAGGTATATTCTTGGCTCGTAGGGTGTTGTAAGCGCCATATATCAGTGAAGCTTATGGAAGACAGGGCTTGGGCTAATGGAGTAGGTTTGGGTGCAGTAGAAGTCAGTGCAGTCCCACTACCGGTGCCAGTCTTAGAACGGTCAGTTATGACGGACATCACCGAGTTGAAGTCTCCTCCAACCAGATGCTGTGAGTCAGGGAAGGCTAAAATCCATTGAATGACATCCTGGTAGAATGGCGAACTCGGAGAGTTAGGTGCGTAAATATTCGTGATGGCCATGGGGGTTGAGTCAATGATCAACTGTACTGTCACCTTACGACCCTCATTGTCAGCTTTAACAGATACTATTTCGTGCGGGAGACGTTTATGTATTAGGATGGCTACACCAGCCTTACGTCCAGTGGCAGGCGAGCCATAAACCTCACCCACCCATAATTTACGTAGCCGTTGTAAATCCTCTACCGTGAGGTGAGTCTCCTGCAGTAAAGCTATGTCCGCTCGGAGGCGTTTCAGGTGCCTCAGTACAGCCATGCGCTTACACGGAGATCTAAGCCCCTTGACATTCCACGAGATAACTTTCACGTCACATCCACCAGTGATTGATGGGACAGGAAAGATAGCCGGGTAGAAATACTAGTGGTTAGTGCAAGGACAGTCTTGCTGTGCTCAAGAGTCCCCGCGTTCGTATGTCTCAATATACAATCAACAGGCCTCAAAGGTCTAGAAACTAAAACAGGTGTCAGCATCTGGTGTACAACTACAAAAACTAGGTATCTATGCATCGATAAGGAACACAATGTGTGTGGTAACATCCCAACATATATGAACTTTCCTTTTTTCCACATGAGTCACAACTTTCAGACTCGGCTACCAGCCCCGTCCCGTCCCTCCCCAGATGGCAGTAAAGGGGCCAAAAAGGGAGACAGTGGAACTCAGAGAGAATGAATCGGATTTAAGGGTGATAAAAAGAGAAAACAAAAGATAAACAGGGTAGCGAGTGTACCCAGTACCCCACAGGGACACAAGACTGAGTGAATTGAGAGGAGAAGCAAAACCCTAGGGAGGGCAAATATACCAGCAATGAAACCCCAATTTCGCAGGGTAGGGGTAGAGGGTGAGGGAGCCGAGGTGAAAACTGCGATCCCCATTTACATAAAACGTACAACTTTTTAGCAAACAGTAGTGACAGTAAAAAGTGGCAATCAACAAGGCAACCTGTGGTGTATGCAGCCTCTGCTTGTCCAAGCAGAGCGGAAACAGAAAAAACTAGAAGCAGAAGAAAAAGTGCAAGTCCAAAATCAAAGGCGGGCTGAAGTCATGAAGCCGTCATTGGGGCACTAGGCGTTCAGACGGCATCCCTTCGTATGCATAGGCTAGTTCCACGACTTTTTAAAAGGGTCGAAGAGAAAGAGGGGGGGGAGCTCAATTGAACATAGAGTCTCACCATAAGGTCCTCCCATATTCGGCGAAACGAAGAACTTGTCAGCGGTTTCCGGAACGATCGTCCTTGGGTGTGACCCTTATGCGCTTGTGTGGAGGGTTAATGGTACTGCGGTGAGACTTAGGAGATGCAGTCGACCTGTTCCCTAAGTTTGGAGAAGATGCGTCTGACACGTTCGATTGATCCATGGCAGAGCCCAACGATTCAACGTACCGTTCGGCTGCTCCCGGCGTAGTAAAGGTGAGCTGCTCTCCTTCGTTGCTTTGGAGGCGTAGCGTGGCTGGATACGCCAAAGAGAACTTGACACGAAGGTTGTAGAGAGTCGTACAGACCGGTGAAAAGGCTTTGCGTCTGTGCATAACATCCACAGAATAGTCAGCGAATAGGAGCAGTTTGACCCCGTCGATCACTAACGAACGTGAAGTACGAAATTTCTGCATAATAGCCGTCTTGTCGGCGTAATTGAGATATTTCACGATGACATGCCGGGGCTTGGAGCGTGATTCAGACGGCTGACCGATACGATGCGCTCGTTCGACTGTGCACGGCGTACGAAGGCCCAGTTGTTCGGGAATCATAATGGCGCATAAAGCTGATAATTGGGCCGAGGAAACCGATTCCGGGAGGCCGATTATGCGTAAATTGTTCCTTCTGGATCTATTCTCCAAATCGTCCAGCTTCTCCCAGATCTCCTTCTGGGTATGAAGGACCCTGTTTAGCGTAGCAGAGGTACCTGCAGCTTCATCCTCCAGGGCCGAAATACGATCCTCAGCCTGTTGGAGTCTCTGAGCCTGGGCCCGTACTTCCAGGTGAAGCTGCTCCAGCCCCCTATTGACTGCTGCATCCACTGTGGCTGTGAGCGTGGGACCCAGTAGGAGGACAACGGCGTGAGCTATGCCCTCCGGTGATGCTGGGTCTGCCTGTGGTGGCGCCGCGGCAATCGGCGAGTCAGAAGGCATCGGGGCCTGTTCAGTCAGGTGCGGCGCGGCCGCCATGTTGGCCGCGTGTGTCTCTCCCCCAGGCGGGAGCCCCGCCGAGGCTGCTTTAGCGTAGGATCGCTCCACAAAACGATCCATGAGGGGTCACCCTGCCGCAGGTAAGGGGTCGGTTCTCTCCGAGGTCCGTAGCGGAATTTAGAGCAGTATTGGCGAGGAGGGACACGGGAGCTGAGGGTGATCACCTCCTCCTCATGTGGCGCCGGAACCGGAAGTCGGAATTTTTCATTTTTATTGTTTCACTTTAAGCATCATTAAAATCATTGCTCCTTTAAAAAAAGATTGTTTTTTTAAAAAAATGTTCATTGATCTCCCCCAGGGGAGTACCCGGGCCCCATACCCTCTTTATGGCCAATTACTTGCATATAAGCCTTCAAAATTGGGACAATGGGGTTTGCCATTTAGGCCGAATTTTTTGTGTTGTTCAAAAGTTCTGATATTGAATGAGCAAGGGGGTGTTCAGCCCATCACTACACGTAATGCTCTGCAGTGGGATGGGTGACACGTAATGCTCTGCAGTGGGATGGGTGACATGTAATGTTCTGCAGTGGGATGGGTGACATGTAATACTCTTCAGTGGGATGGGTGACATGTAATGCTGCTAGAATAGATGGGTCACACACAATGCCCTGGGGGGTGACACAGAATCTTCCTGGGGGGTGGCACGGAATCTTCTGGGGGGTGACAGATAATCTTCCTGGGGGTGACGCAATCTTCCTGGGGGGCAAAGAATCTTCCTAGGGGTGACACAGAATCTTCCTGGGGGGTGACAGATAATCTTCCTGGGGGGGTGACGCAATCTTCCTGGGGGTGACACAGAATCTTCCTAGGGGTGACACAGAATGATTGGAGGTGATGGTTAAAATAAAACTTTTTTTCCAATGAAAATTAAGTCAGTAAAATGTATTGTCAGTAAATTTGACACAACAGGACAGTGTCTTGTATGAATAAAGTTTGTTGTAATGTTTGTTCCTTGTGCCATTGTCACAGAACATCATGCAGGAGCCAATCCACCTGCAGCTCTGAAAGTGCGGGGGGCCGCTGTCACTCATAGAGAGGAGGTGGGGCAGAGGTGGGGCTCCAATCAGATGACAATGGAGGCGGAGCTGTAGCAGTGATGTGATGGGCGGTGCAGCCAGTGTGTCACCGCAGGCTTGTAGTACAATAGATGGGAGCGCGCATGCGCGGGTGCCCCTATCAGATCAGTGCTGTGAAGGGGGCACTGGTCACACAACAACACAGGAAGTGGGCAAGACTGAGCAGAAATGACGCCATTTAGAAGAGGAAAAGAAGAGAAAGATTACTGTAACGGCACCCCTAATATAAAGGGGTTAACGCCGTTTACGATGTTCCCTCTCCTAGACACACATCCACTCGCGACCAATATCCACAGCTAAACGACCCTTTCCTATAGGAGCCGACCCCTCTGACAAAAAGACGAGACGCACTCTGTCTCTTCTGTAGTAGGAATGACTTTATTTTTGAGAAACATTGTAACTTTATACACAATTCAAGGCATATGCTTTAACATGAACAAGGGCCCAGCTCCACCCACACATCCCAAGAATCAACACCTCATCCTGACGTCTGCTAGGCTTCAAACGATCCCACCCAATACACATCTTTTCACAAAGGGTTGGCAGCCAGTCTGTCTGGCACTTTACAATACACACAAGGACAGACTTAAATGAACAATAGAAATGCAAAACAACTTAATTCCTCACAGCAATGATACTTAACCCCCACATACAATATACATCCAATCTATATACAATGTATATACAGCCTTGAATATGGCTATCACAGACCATATCGGGGGTTTCTTTTATTCACCCTGTGTCCAAAGTGACCCCACTGTCACAATTACTATTACTGGAATTCTATATTTAAGGATCAGAAAGGGAAAATAAAAGCTGAGAGTTGATGTGACTTTACTCTGATATCATCCATTCCGGACATTCTCTTCATATCCGGATCCGTGTATTACCTGAGAGGGGGAGGGGCTCCCACACACCATCTTCTTATCTTCTCTCTATAGATACACTCCAGCCTCTTCCTTCATACCTTCATAGAAGAATAAAATGAGAGTGTTAGAGGAGGAAATGTTGCTGTGATGATGGAAGGGGGAGGGGCTCATACTGAGCTCTGTAAGAAATGATGGAAAAGTGAGGGGCCCTCACCATGGCAGGGGCCACACACTCATCTCCATCCAACCATTGGGATAGCAGACTGTATGCCGGGTGTGCTGGGCTGTCATGTGTACAGCCTGAGAACACACATCTGATTGGCTCAGTTATACTGACACATTGGATGGACCTCGGGGGATGGGGGGTATTTTTCTGTAAAGGTAAAACCTTGTGGAAGATTGTAGGACCTGACTAAGATTATTATTGGTGGATCTGATTTTCCCATCCCCCATCTGTAATGATAAAACTTGGGATGAGGAATAAATTCTCCATCATCTGGGAAATCTGTGACTGGCACAGGAAATCTCAATCATCTCTCTCATTATCTGTATAACTACAGAGACCTCCAATGGGCTCTACAGAAATTGTATAGAATGTTTGTCACCCGTCCTTCCATCTTCATTACAGAGCAGCCCGGGTGTCAGAAGACCTCCCAACAACGTCCCACCC
Organism: Lithobates pipiens; assembly: GCF_037356315.1. Classification (NCBI taxonomy): domain Eukaryota; kingdom Metazoa; phylum Chordata; class Amphibia; order Anura; family Ranidae; genus Lithobates; species Lithobates pipiens. The sequence goes on along the minus strand of NW_027507718.1, from coordinate 291,205 downwards.
CATCATCTCATCTCCATCATCTCATCTCCATCTCACCCCCATCATCTCATCTCCATCGTCTCACCCCCATCATCTCATCTCCATCGTCTCACCTCCATCATCTCATCTCCATCATCTCATCCTCATCATCTCATCTCCATCTCACCCCCATCATCTCATCTCCATCGTCTCACCCCCATCATCTCATCTCCATCGTCTCACCTCCATCATCTCATCTCCATCATCTCATCTCCATCATCTCATCTCCATCATCTCACCCCCATCATCTCATCCCCATCATCTCACCTCCATCACCTCATCCAGCATCACCTCATCCAGCATCATCTCACCCCCATCATCTCACCCCCATCATCTCACCTCCATTATCTCACCTCCATCATCTCATCTCATCCCCATCATCTCATCCCCATCATCTCATCACTGTCATCTCACCCCCATCATCTCATCTCCATCATCTCACCTCCATCACCTCATCCAGCATCATCTCACCCCCATCATCTCATCCCCATCATCTCATCCCCAACATCTCATCCCCATCATCTCATCATTGTCATCTCACCCCGGTCATCTCACCTCCATCATCTCACCCCCATCATCTCACCCCCATCATCTCACCCCCATCATCTCATCCCCATCATCTCATCTCCATCACCTCATCCAGCATCACCTCATCCAGCATCATCTCACCCCCATCATCTCACCCCCTTCATCTCATCCTCATCATCTCACCCCCATCATCTCACCTCCATCATCTCACCTCCATCATCTCATCTCATCCCCATCATCTCATCACTGTCATCTCACCCCCATCATCTCACCCCCATCATCTCACCTCCATCATCTCACCTCCATCATCTCATCTCATCCCCATCATCTCATCCCCATCATCTCATCACTGTCATCTCACCCCCATCATCTCATCTCCATCATCTCATCTCCATTATCTCATCTCCATCATCTCATCTCCATCATCTCATCCCCATCATCTCATCCCCATCATCTCACCTCCATCATCTCACCTCCATCACCTCATCCAGCATCACCTCATCCAGCATCACCTCATCCAGCATCATCTCACCCCCATCATCTCATCACTGTCATCTCACCCCGGTCATCTCACCTCCATCATCTCATCACTGTCATCTCACCCCGGTCATCTCACCTCCATCATCTCATCACTGTCATCTCACCCCGGTCATCTCACCTCCATCATCTCATCCCCATCCAATGTTGTCTACATTTTACTATTCACATTCTAAGACTTAGTATGTGTGTTACCTCCATTATAACAGATCTTACCCTCTATCCACAGAGAAGCCGGCATTCCGGACGACCTCACAACGTCGTCTCACTTCTGACTCCGACATCTTCTCATCATCCTCCAATGATATCAACAGATCGGTCAGAGTTCGGTTTGTGGAGATAACGGAACAAAGATCATCACAGCACCGTAATGTCACTTTACAGTCCCAAACACTGGAGGGAGAAGCAGGAAAGAGGTGAAATGTTCTTCCAGGGAGGGACAGAAGTAGACACATCCAATGAATAATCAGTGGGCGGGGTCTGAGAAAATGAAATGCAAAGCCACCTCATATGTGCCCTCAGTGCCCATTAATCAGTGCCCACCAATCAGTGGTGCCAATCAGTGTAGCCTCATCAGGCAATTTGATGGGGCATTTTTAATGATGGCAGTATAATGGTGCAATAGAATGGGGCCGTTTTATGAGGCAATTTTGATGGGAAAATTTGATGGAGCAGTTTTGATGGAGCAATTTTGATGGTGGCAGTATAATGGGGCAATTTTGATGGTGGCAGTATAATGGGGCAATTTCATAGGGCAGTTTTAATGAGGCAATTTTGATGGGGCAATTTCATGGCACAATTTTGATTGTGCCAGTATAATAGGACATTTTGATGGGGGCAATATGATGGGGCAATTTTGATGGTGGCAGCATGATTGGGCAGTTTTTGTGGGGCAATTTTGATGGTGGCAGAATAATGGGGCAATTTTGATGGGAGCAATTTCATGGGGAAGTTTGATGGGGGCAATTTTGATAGGGCATTTTTGATTGTGGCAGTATGATAGGGCAATTTTATGGGGGTCATTTTAAGGGGGAAATTTGATGGGGCAATAGGATGAGGCAGTTTTGATTGTGGCAATTTTGATGGTGACAGTATAATGGGGCAATTTTGATGGGGGCAATAGGATGGGGTAGTTTTGATTGTGTCAGTAAGATGGGGCAATTTTGATGGGGACAATACGATTGGGCAATTTTCATGGTGGCAGTATGATGGGGAAATTTTGATGGGACAATAGGATGGGGCAATTTCGATAGGGGCAATTTCATGGGGCAATAGGATGAGGCAGTTTTGATGGGGCAATTTTGGTGGTGGTAGGATAATCGGGCAATTTTGATGGGGGCAATAAGATGGGACAATTTTAATGGGGCATTTGTGATGGGGCAGTTTTGATGGGGCAATAGAATGGGGCAATTTTGGTGGTGGCAGTATAATGGGGAAATTTTGATGGGGCAATTTTTATGGGGGCAATTTTGATTGTGGCAGTATGATGGGGAAATTTTGATGGGACAATAGGATGGGGCAGTTTTGATGGGGCAATTTCGATAGGGGCAATCGGATGAGGCAGTTTTGATGGGGCAATTTTGGCGGTGGCAGTATAATAGGGAAAATCTGATGGGGCAATTTGATGGTGGCAGTATAATGGGGCAATTTTGATGGGGCAATTTCATGGGGAAATTTGATAGGGTAGTTTTGATGGGGCAATTTTGATGGTGGCAATGTGATGGGGCAATTTTGGTACTGGCAGTAAAATGGGGCAATTTTGATGGTGGCAGTATGATGGGGCAATTTTGATGGTGGCAGTATGATGGGGCAATTTTGATGGTGGCAGTATAATGGGGAAATTTTGATAGGGCAATAGGATGGGGCCATTTCGATGGGGGCAATAGGATGGGGCAATTTTGGTGGTGGCAGTATAATTGGGCAATTTTGATTGTGGCCATTTTGATGGTGGCATTATGATGGGGCAACATTAAGGGGGCAATTTTGATGATGGCAGTATGATGGGGAAATTTTGATAGTGGCAGTATTATGGGGAAATTATGATGGTGGCAGTTTGATGGGCCAAATTTGATGGTGGCAGTATGATGGGGCAATTTTGATGGTAGCATTATGATGGGGCCATTTTGATGGTGGCAGTATAATGGGACAATTTTGAGGGGGCAATAGTATGGGACAGCTTTTATGGGGCAATAGGATAAGGCAATATTTGTGGTGGCTGTATAATCAGGTAATTTTGATGGGTCAATAGGATGAAGCAGTTTTGATGGGGCAATTTTGATTGTGGGAATTTTTATGGTGGCAGTATGATGGGGCAATATGATGGGGCAGTTTTGATTGTGGCAGTATGATGGGGCAATTTTGATGGTGGCAGTATGATGGGGCAATTATGATGGGGTCGTTTTTTTTGGGGGTAACTTTAAGGGGGCAATAGGATGAGACAGTTTTGATGAGGTCATTTTGATTGTGGCCATTTTGATGTTGGCAGTATGATGGGGCAATATAATGGGGAAATTTTGATTGTGACAATATGATGGGGCAATTTTGATGGGGGCAATTTTGATGGTGGCAGTATGATGGGGCAATTTTGATGGTGGCAGTATGATGGGACAGTTTTGATTGAGGCAATAGGATGGGGCAATTTTGACGGTGGAAGTATAATGGGGCAAATTTGATGGGGCAATTTTAATGGTGCAATAGGATGGGACAGTTTTTTTATGGGGCAATTGTGGTGGTGGCAGTATGATGGGGCAGTTATGATGGGGCAGCATCTGGAAAAAAGTAAGTACTTTATAACCACTTTCAGACCGGACCAATTTGCTGGTCAAAGACCAGACCACTTTTTGCGATTCGGCACTGACAATTGCGCGGTCGTGCGACGTGGCTCCCAAACAAAATTGACATCCTTTTTTTCCCACAAATAGAGCTTTCTTTTGGTGGTATTTGATCACCCCTGCGTTTTTTATTTTTTGCGCTATAAACAAAAATAGAGCGACAATTTTGAAAAAAACGCATTATTTTTTACTTTTTGTTATAATAAATATCCCCCAAAAACATATAAAAAAAACATTTTTTTCCCTCAGTTTAGGCCGATACGTATTCTTCTACATATTTTTGGTAAAAAAAAAATCGCAATAAGCGATTATTGATTGGTTTGCTCAAAAGTTATAGTGTTTACAAAATAGGGATAGTTTTATAGCATTTTTATTAATAATTTTTTTAATATTATTTTTTTTTACTAGTAATGGCGGCGATCAGCGATTTTTATTGTGACTGCGACATTGTGGGGGACCCATCGGACATTTTTGACACATTTTTGGGAACATTGTCATTTATACAGTAATCACTGCTATACAAATGCAGTGGTTCCTGTGTAAATGACACTGGCAGTAAAGGGGTTAACCAGTGGGTGGCAGTGTAGGGGTTAAGTGTTCCTAGGGGTGTGCTACTAACTGTGGGGGGGTTGGGCTTTCATTTAGTGAACACTGATCTCTGCTCCAATCACATGGAGCAGAGATCAGCGTCACTAGTTGCTAGGCAGAATGAAGAAATGCTGTTTACAACGGCATTTCTTCATTTGGCCGCTCCGTGAGACCATTGAGGGTATGCCCGCAGTGATCAAGTCCGCGGGTCCCGCGACCGGACTCACGGGAGTCCCGACCAGCGCGGGAGCGCGCTGCCTGCGGCGCGCTCCCGATGGCAGGGCGGCAAATTTAAAGGGACGTACATGTACGCCCATTTGCCTGTCCGTGCCATTCTGTTGATGTACATCGTCGTGCGCTGGTTGGCAAGTGGTTAAACAATGCTAATTGTAAATGATATCCCTCTTTCTGTGTAGATGTTATATACACACACACATCTGCACATAAACAAGGGATATCATTTACAATTATCATCTTTTATAAAGTAATTTCCTTTTGCAGATTTTTGTATTTCTAGATTTATAATCTTTGTAAATGTAGATAAACTTCCTGCTTCCTGGAGGGGGAGGGGAGGTTTCCATAGCTAAGGGGCGGGAACTTCCTCTGGCATGGCTGTTGCTCTGGAGACCCGACCTATAACCTATTACATGGCTTGTGCTGCTCTGAGCATGTGCGAGATCTGGAGGTGCATGCTGGGTAACCATGGAATACAGGAAAAGATACAGTCTGGCTTCAGATGCCCACACATGAGATGGCGGCGGCCTGCTGGGACTTACAGAAGTAAGAAATCAATGCTGCAAAAATAGAAAGCGGCCCTTGGATTACAGCGTAACCTTTACTAGAATACATGAATCATGAGGATTATAGGGGGAGATTTATCTACAAAGTCACATTTCTCCGGAGCACCACTTTATATATACAAGTGCCATAAAAGCCCCCCTTAGGGGTATTTATTTTGCTTCTAACAAGTTTTTGGATGTGGCACTACTGAGAGGAAATCCTCAGCGACTCCATTTCTACAATTACCGGGATAAAGTTGTTAGTTTTCTGTATAAAGTGTATTAATAGCAATTCATTATTGTGCAGCACATTGTTCCAGCACTGAGGTTGTGGTAGTAGCAGACATATATTCTATGTAGTATTTGCTTTGTATTATCATTTTTGTTGTGTAATTATTATTTGGAAGTATCAGGATCAGGTGGTTAGGTGGTTTGTTACATAGTTACACAGCCGTATAGTAACACTGGGGTTGTGGTAACACTTACCTCTGTCTGCAGGTAGGTTGTCTGTCTGTGTAATATAGAGCAGAGCTACACTAGTTTGTTATTTAGTGTATAAAATATGTAGAAAGATAAAGAATGAGAGAAAATACAACAAAGACAAAAGGACAGACACAGTCTGGCTGTGAGAATAAAACAGAAATAAACTTTGTGAGGATTATCCTGTGACAGGAACATGTCAGCAATAGGGATGAGCTTCGTGTTCGAGTCGAACATACGTTCGGCGAATTCCGAACGTTATGGGCTGTTCGCGCCAAATTCGTGTGGCGCTCACGGCCCACAATGCACTGCGTCATCGCAGTGCATTGCTGGCTCATGATTGGCCAAGCATGCACTGTGACCCCGCATGCTTGGCCAATCACAGCGCCAGCAGCGAAGAGAGCCATGATTGGCCACAGGATGCCTGTGGCCAATCATAGCTCAGGCTGTATAATACACGCCCCACACTATATAAGGCCGCCAGCGTAGCGGCCTTGTGTAGTGTGTTGGCGTCTGAAGCAGTTAGTGGGTGTTCTGTGTACCTTCAACACAGTACACACCAATCGTTATCGGCCGATTTTCGATCTTGCTCTTCTGTAGTGGTTGTTGTCTGCGTGCACTGACCGCAGTATACACCGCTATATTCACCTCACCTATATAGCTAGTGATCTATCTTTTATAATAGAGCTTGCAGTCAGTAGTGTTAGGAGATAGTGCGTGCTGTCTGCGTGCTCTGTACCCAGTACACACCGCTATATCCACCTACATAGCTGTTCTGTATTTGAGCCCACTTGCCATCTGCAGGAGTTATTGGAAGTTGTGTGTGCCTCCAGCACAGCACAGTATACATCTGTATATACCCCTTTATCTCTGGTGTTCTAAAATAAAGGCATCTGCAGGAGTTAGTGGGTGTTTTGTGCCTCCAGTACAATATACACCTGTATCTACCCTTTATTGCTGTTCTCTAATAGAGCCATCTGCAGGGCTTAGTGGGTGTTGTGTGCCTCCAGTTCAGTATACCCCTTTATCTCTGGTGTTCTATAATAATGGCATCTGCAGGAGTTAGTGGGTGTTGTGTGCCTCCAGCACAATATACACTACCCAACTGCTGTTTTACCCAACTCCCTTCAGGCCATTACCATGTCTGGAAGGCCAGCAAGGAGAGGCAGACAGGCGCGAGACGATAAGAGATCAGCAGGCTCTGTGTCTAGAGACAACATTGCTGGTCGTGAACGCGGTGCATTGTCATCAGCACGTGGCCATGGGACACGCTTGTCCTTCTTTTTTCGGCAGCTGGACATGTTGAACCGCAACATGCCAACGACTTGGTAGAGTGGATGACCAAGCCCTCTTCATCCTCCTCATCCTCTCTCACCCAGTCTCAGGGTACTAGCAAAGCAGCTGCCAATGCATCGTCTTCCCTCGTCTCAATGTCATCATCAGTGACTCCTTCCCTAGACCCACCACGTCCTCCTGAGGAGTCTCCTGAACTCTTTCAGCACAGTGTTGGGTACATGCTCCAGGAGGATGCCCAGTGTTTTGTAGCCTCTGATGATGACACTCAGCTAGAGGAAGGCAGTAGCGTGAGTGCAGAGACAGGGGATGCTCAAGAAGGACAGCAATCTGGCAGTCATGTTCCACAAGCTGCAGCATATTGCCCGGTTTGCTACAGCGATGAAGAGGGAGGGGATGATGAGGGCACTGACTCCACGTGGGTGCCTGGTAGGAGGGAGGCCGGGGGCCAGCTTAGGGGCAGCACACCGACTGAATCACACCGCAGAGCTCCGCCTGTGCAGGGCGCTGCCTCTGCGCGTTATTCTAAAAGTTCTTTGGTGTGAGCCTTTTTTGAGACGAGTGCATCAGATCGCACCGCTGCTATTTGCAACATATGTCACCACATGCTTGACCAGACATATGTTGACCTGCCATGCAGCTCGTTGGCAAGCGTACCTCAAAGACCCACACCAAAGAACAAAGCGGACATCTCCTTGCTCCTCATCAGCTGGCATCTCCAACCCCACTAGACCTTCAGTCCTCTCTGAAACCTGCGCTGAGAGGAATGAAGGTGTAGAATTAGGTGTGTCACAGCCAAGTGCTTCCGGGCACTCTGCTAGCAGTACACCCACATCCGATTATAGCAGGCAAATGTCCCTGCCCCAGCTGCTGGACCGGCGAAAGAAGTTCACTCCCAGCCATCCACATGCCCAGTGGTTGAATGCTAGCTTGGCTAAATTGCTAGCACTTCAACTGCTGCCTTTTCAGTTGGTAGACTCGGCCCCCTTCCGTGAGTTTGTACAATGTGTGGTTCCTCAGTGGCAGGTCCCCAAACGCCACTTTTTCTCACGGAAGGCGATTCCGGCTCTCTACCGGCATGTGGAAGGCAATGTCCTTGCCTCGCTGGACAGGGCAGTCAGCGGTAAGGTGCATATTACCGCTGACGCATGGACAGGGACGTTACCTGTCTTTCACGGTCCATTGGGTCACTCTTCTGGCAGCTGGGAAGGATGCAGGACAAGGTGCAGTGGTGTTGGAGGTTGTTCCGCCATCACGCCTCCAAAATGCTACTATTGGTTGTGACACACCTCTCTTCTCCACCCCCTCCTCTTCTTCTTCCTCCATGGCCTCTTCCAGTGCTCTGTCCTCAGAACCAGCGGTGCTCCGTAGGCGTTCCAGGGGCTACGCAAGTACGCAGGCAAAATGATGCCATGCCGTGCTTGCGCTGGTTTGTTTGAGGGACAGGAGCCACACTGGGGCGGATGTTTTGTCAGCTCTGCAGGGGCAGGCCGAGAGGTGGTTGACGCCACGCCAGCTTAAGCCAGGAATGGTGGTTTGCGACAATGGCACCAACCTCCTCTCCGCCCTCCGACAGGGACAACTGACCCATGTGCCCTGTGTAGCTCACGTCCTTAACCTGGTGGTGCAGCGGTTCTTGGGCAGGTACCCGGGCTTACAGGATGTCCTGAAGCAGGCCAGGAAAGTCTGTGTGCATTTCCGCCGATCATTTAATGCCTGTGCTCGGCTGGCTGAGCTCCAAAAGGAGTTGAACCTGCCCAAGAACCGCCTTATATGTGACATGCCCACCAGGTGGAACTCAACTTTGGCCATGCTGCAGCAGCTGCACACGCAGCAGAGGGCCATCAATGAGTACCTGTGCGACTACGGCACCAGGACAGGGTCAGGGGAGCTCGGTTTTTTCTCACCACGCCAGTGGGGCATGATCAGGGATGCTTGCACTGTCCTGTCACCGTTTGAGGAGACCACAAGGATGGTGAGCAGTGACAGTGCATGCATCAGTGACACTGTACCTCTTGCCCACCTCTTGGAGCATACGCTGCCTGGAATAATGGACAGGGCACTTGAGGCAGAACAGAGGCAGGAAGAGGAGGACTTCCTTGCCTCTCAAGGCCCCCTTTATCCAGACAGTGTTCCTGCTGTGCCACCCATCACACAGGAAGAGGATGAGGAGGAGGAGGAGGATGATTGTGTCAGCATGGAGGTGGAGGCTGGCACTCAGCATCAGCAGCAGCAATCTTGTAGGGATGATTTACAGTCCCAAGAAACACGTGAACTTGTACGTGGCTGGTAGGAGGTAGCTGCGGATCATGTTGCCCTTAGTGACCCAGAGGACTCCGGACCGAATGCCTCAGCTAACCTAGGCTGCATGGCCTCCCTGATCCTGCAAAGCCTGCGGAAGGATCCTCGTATTCTTCGGATCAAGGAGAGGGACCATTACTGGCTGGCCACTCTCCTTGATCCACGGTACAAGGGTAAGGTTTCCGACCTTATCTTGCCATTGCAGAGGGAGCAGAGGATGAGACATCTCCGGGAGGCCTTGCAGAAAGGTCTGTGCAATGCATTCCCAGAGATTGGGAGGTTACAAACTCCTGGTCCTGGACAACGTGTTGCTGAGGCATCGGTCAGAAGGAGCGGTGGAGAAGGTGGCCGTCTGCCTGATGCTTTCAGACAATTTTTTAGTCCGCAGCCCCAAGGTATGATCGGTTCCAGCAACCATCGCCAGCGTCTGATTTACATGGTGCAGGAATACCTAGGGGCAAGGTCAGACTTCACCTCAGTGAAGTCAGTGCTGCTGGTGGCTTTGTTACTGATCACAGGGTGCGCCTGTCCACCGAATCAGTTGATCGACTGACCTTCATCAAGATAAATCAGTCTTTGATCACCCACAGCTACCAAGCACCTGAAGCTGATGTAACCGAATATTTTTTTTTAAATATCACATCCCTTCAAGACTGCCTATGCTGATGCTGAGTGACTGTCCTGTTATGTTGATTGTCTATCCTCTTCCTCCTCTGCTGATATGTTGGAAGAATATTTTTGGTTCTGGGTGATGCCACCAGCCCAATTTTTCTGCCCCTGTTTAACAGGGGCGTTTAATTACAATTTTTGATGCAATGCTTTACAGCAGGGCTAATTCCTGCACTAAAACTAGAGTATATGGAAGAGGTTGCAGTGTCGTGGCACCAGCACCAGTGCCTAAGGCCCAATTTTTCTGCCCCTGTTTAACAGGGACATGTAATTACAATTCTTGATATAATATTTCACAGGAGGGCCCATTCCTGTGCCCACCCAGAGTAACTGTGAGGACTTATAGTGTTGTGGCACCAGCACCACAACCACCAAAGGTAAATTTTTCTACCACTGTTCAACAATGGCATGTAATTACAATTCTTGATATAATCGTTCACAGCAGGGCGCTCCAGCGCCCACCAAGAGTCACTTTGAGGGCTTACAATGTTGTGGCAAAACCAACACCTTGTTCTGCCATTTCTGCAGAGCATATAGGGCAGGCCCCTACTTTCAAACATCCAACTTACAAACATCTCCTACTTGCAAACGGAAGGAGACAACAGCAAGTGAGATGAAAAAAGATAGACGACAAAACAAATTATACAGGGGTGATAACCCTTCCCTATGTTTTCCAAAAAGCTTAAAAATAGTTTTTTCGACTGGAGCTACACTTTAAAAATGTACCAGTTGAAAATTACAAACAGATTCAACTTAACACAACAAACCTACACAGTCCCTGTCTTGTTTGCACCGCCTGTATACTGCTCTTCTAAGTATATAGGGCCTGGGGGCCACACGCATTTCCTTTTTTTAATATGGGTACAGGGTTTCCCTTAATATGCGTACAAGACCCAAAGGGGCTGGTAATGGGCAGGGAGGGCTACCCATGCCATTTTTCTCAATGATTTTCAACCATATTGCAGGAACCAGATATAACATTAAAACCGCAAGCAGTTTTAAATTATGTTATTTCCGTTTAATGTAATTTTGTGCAGGGACTGTTATAAACACGGGAAACACGTGGCACTTCACAGGCATACTACAGACACCCCCCAGGCACCATATTTAAAGGAATATTTCACTTTTTTCACTTTAATCGTCATTAAAATCAGTGCTCCCGCCAAAACTGCCATTTTTAAAAACATTTTAGGCATTGACCCATGTCCCCTGGGGCAGGAGCCAGGTCCCCAAACCCTTTTTAAGACAGTATCTTGCATATTAGCCGTTAAAATTAGCACTTTTAATTTCGAACGTTCGAGTCCCATAGACTTCAATGGGGTTCTAAAGTTCATACGAATTTGGGGTCCGTTCGAAAGTTCTGGTGCGAACCGAACCGGGGGGTGTTCTGGTCATCCCTAGTCAGGAACATCTGCTATTCACCGGTTAGACCGGCACCATGGGAATCACCCCGTCCATATCTCAGGATCCTCAATTTATAGATGTGGGTGGAGTTTAGCCATCAGCCAATCAACCCTGGGGGATGTTCCCTGCCCAGCCCACAAGCCGGTCCTGTGTTCTGAAGGAACCAGAGCTAAATGGGCCATGAATGGTTCTGATGGATGAGGATTGGATTTCCAACAGCGGCATGTCAGTCTGATCCCAACAAGACCAATCAGTGCTTGTCTGGTGTGATCAGACCCCATAGAACCATTCTGGGGGTTCTCCTGGATTATATTCTCACTACACATACAATGTTATATGTACATGTACCCCAACATGTCTACAATCAGGGGCAATTATTTCCATCTCTCTGCAACCAATATTTTATTTTGTATGAGAGATAAAATAGATTCCTCTGATCTCTGATATAAATCAATGTCCGGCAGACAGTTCGAGGTCTTCTCCCTGTATCGGCCTCATCCCCTGCTGGGCTTGTAGATTAAATGACTAGGACTTCTCTTTGAGGCTCAGTGAGGTGACAATTTTATACCTACAAGGATGGAGGGATTTTATTGTCATCTAGGGATCACTTCTGGTCTAGAGACTCGCTCTGTGCTTCCAAATTCTAATTGAGGACCATCTGTCTATGATTGGTCACTGAATGAAGAGAATACGGAGTCCTGTGCGTCTTCTTCAGGTCCGAATTCAGTCCAAAATTAAGGCAGAAATCGGACCTGAAATGGTGAATGGAGATGCACCGGACCCCCTGCTGTGACCCGCTTTGACCTCCAGTGTGACCCCAGCCAAAGTCTGATCTCTGATAGTCAGTGGAGGGGGAGGGGATGAAAGCCAATAACAGCGAGTGACCTGAAGGACTATGATGGGAAGTCCCAGTGTAACTGGCCAATCAGAAGTCTGTCTTTGTATAACTTTCATCTAGGTGACATGTCTGGATCCCTCACATACAGATTTATACCAGAATCCTGCAGAATATTATATCATTTATAGGATAATTCTCACCTCAGCCTCTGCAGAGTACAGCCAGGATCTCTGAGCCCCTCACATAGAAGTTTTATTCCAGAGTCTTCCAGATTATTCCCTGATAAATCCAGTCTGGTGAGGGATCGATTATTGATAAGAATGGATCGGAGATCATCACAGCCGGAGGAAGTCACACCACATCCAACCAACCTGCAGAGACAAATCCAGACACATGATATTATATTATAAGATGAATATGAGGAATTATTCCCATTTAGTGAAAAGTAACATAACATCAGTAGAGCGGAATATCAGGATATACAGAATGTTATACAGAGGAAAGATCTTGTTATTAGGGAAGCTGATAAAGGTGAAGCTGTTGTAGTACTTATGTCTACACTGTATAAAGAGGGGATGCTGTGACGGCTCAGTCACCCCCTTATGTACCTGGTTATTAAGCAGGACCTCACATAGTGTCTCATACAGGGGCTTCTGAAATTGATAAAGGAAAGGATCTGGGGGGTTTATGAAATAAAACAGCAGAATTTCTGATGGTGGATACCTCAGTGACCCCAATATTGCATCACCTTCCTAAAGTCCACCAATCAGGAGTTCCCATTTAAGATCACCGGATTGTGGCAGGAATAGGGTCCCTTATAGAGAATGTAGGGGGAGGGGTGGATATACATTTCCAGCCTTTAGTGCTGAGATTTCTGGGATATATTAGAGATACAAGTACTATAATAGTGGATATTCCACATTTACAATGGGATTCTGCATTCACAATTCACATTAAAGCACTTTATTCTCCCATCCCCATTCTTTATTGTCTCCACCAATCAGATATAATCTCCATAGATATAATGATATACTAGGATGTTACAGGAATTATTACAGAGGATGTAAAGGATGAAGGTTTTTTTTTACCTTAACCACTTCAGTCCCGGAAGGATTTACCTCCTTAATGACCAGAGAACTTTTTACAATTTGGCAATGTGCTGCTTTATCTGGTAATTGTGCGGTCATGCAATGCTGTACACAAACAACATTTGTGTCCATTTTTCCTACAAATAGATTTATTTTGGTGGTATTTTATCAGCTCTGGGAATTTTTATTTTTTGCAATATAATTGAAAAAAAGACGAAAAATTTTGAAAAAAAAATAAAATTATATTCCTACTTGTTATAAGAAAAATCCAATAAACTAAATTTTAGTCACCAACATTTTCTCATCCTGAGAATCTAAAGAGGGGCCCTTCTCCACTAGATTCCTCAGAAGTGGAATCATCAGTTTCCTCCCGATCCTCTGAGGGGGGGATTCCTCTCCTTTATCCCAGAGTTCCTCCCTCTGAGGGTCCTGGGTGACAGAGGGGGGCCTAATGTGTTTTCTTCCACTGAGTGAAGATGCGATTGAGGCCACTAATCTTTCCTCTAAACCGTTTATGTTTGAGGAAAAAACCTCCTGTGTAATGTACACAGGGGCTGAAGTGCCAGAAGCAGCTCCAGCTCCTGACCCCGATGGCTCTCCCTGGCCAGCCTCCCCGGGTCCTTCAGGGGGGAAGGTGCTGCAGAGGGGGGTCCTCAGAGCCTGAAGGGGACCCCTTAGAGCTCCTATTCTTTGGGGTACTTGTGCCTCTTTTACCCATAGTGCAAAGCAACAAAAGGTAGAGGTACCACACAAAAATGCACTGACTGCTGAGCCCTGTAGTTCAGCAACTGCCGTTGTTACTTAAGACTCAGTCTGGTGCCTAAGTAAATGCTGCCTGGGAATGCCTGTGTCTCCCACACTCGCATGCGCCTATCAGCTCTGTATCCTTCCATAGGCTGTGTGCATATGAAAAAGAGTGCACTTTAAAGCCTATTTAACCCACACGAGCAGAGGCTGGGACACAGGAGAGGGAAGGGCTGGTGGATGTGAATCCACTGTAATGGCGGTGGACAGCAGTGGGTGGTGGGGTATATTACCGCTTTCTGCCCAGGCCTGTCTCAGCCCCCTAACCCGTGGAGGGAGAATCCCAGAAGGAAAAAGCCCTTGATTCATCCTTCCTGGAGCAAGGCTGTAGGAGCATAGAGCGTGGACATCAAGCAGACAGATCGGGCATGAAAAGGTATGTGCTCTTGGCAGCCCGTGGTGGTGACTATAGGCATAGCTTACATTTACTTAAAAGGAGAAAACCTACTAGAATTAGAAAAATTCTTGAGGAGTCTCCCTTACCTAATCCAGCTGCAGGGTCTGAATAGCAGACCCAAATCTTCACCTCTCACGGTGGGCTCCGTTAGGAAAACAATTCAGAGACTGGGGCCCCCTTGAATAGGGGAATCCGCAGTTCTGGGCCCGTAAAGCACCCTGCCAGGAATATGGTTGAAAAAACAAATACTGGATCCCAGGGTCCAGCTCTCTAAAAAGAGAAGCATTACATGTAAAACCTTGTTTTTTTGGACAGGAGGCCCGGGTACTATCCAATTCAGTCTGGAAAAGACACTTTGAATGGATCCAGTCGCATAGCTGGCCCCAGTAAGGATATTCCAGCATAGCCCAGCACAGTACATCTTTACTTGTGACCAACACCTAAGACACTGGCGAAAAAACTGAGGTACCTCCAGTAGGGGGAGGGGTTATATGGGGGATTGAACTTCCTGTCTAGGGTGTGCCAGTGTCCAATCTCCTAGTAATACCCTATAACCCACCAGTAATTACTGAGTCTCTGTGTCCCGTGATGTACCAGAAAGAAATACTTTATGCCAATTCAAATACCTGCTAATTTCTTTACAACAATACAAAAACAACTGTTGAGTTTTGAGTGGGGGGAAGCAGGGTGAGGTGCTCTCCTTTCATACAAAATAAACATAAAAATGCAGGGGGTATGGGCCTGCCAATACTGAAGGATTATTTCACAGCACTTGTTATTGACCAGATTAAAAACCATGGTGCCAACTAGAACTTACTAGATTTCGATCATTTTCACCCCTTTCATTTCTCATGGCCTCTGTCATACCTACAGCTAACCAAACCACAGACCACCCCACAGTTCAAGCAGCATGTAGGGCATGGCCTGAGATCAGCTTAGAAGGTTCAGCACATTACCCAATAGTCAAAGTCCCCATTCCTCTGGAATCCATCAAATGGCTCATCCCTAACATAGCATTGAATAAATGGCTTGAGAACAAAATAAGTGATATAGCAAATCTCACCACAGGGGATAAAATAAGGCCTTTCACATACATTCAGCAAAAATTCCGAATCCCAAACACAGAAATCTTTATCTACACACAGAGAGCTTCTTTGGTTCAAAGCATAAAAGTGACACATATCCCCAGCATAGAAAAAATATGGAAATTCCTTCAGTCCTGCAACACCAAAGCTAAAGGTATAACATTAATATATAATTCTCTTCATTCTAAAGATGTCTTTCAGTAATATAATCCAATAATAAAGTGGGAATCAGAGTTGGGAAAGACTTTCTGGGAAGCTCAATGGGAAAAAGCCATTAAATGCAACTATAAGTACTCTAGATGCTCAAACTATGAAGAATTAAATCAGAAACTTATGCTGAGATGGTACTTTACTCCATACGTTGTAGCCAAATTCTCAAGGGACAATTCCAATCTGTGCTAGGGGGGGGGGGGGGGCAGGTAGGTGCTCTTTTACATGTGGTCTGGGCCTGCCCTCTGCTCCATAAATTTTGGTCAGATGTATTTAACCTGATTTCAAAAGTGACAAAGGTAAGTGTAAATCTGTAGCAAACCATTCTGAGTTTAAACACAGCGGATCATCCCTGCTCCATTAGATCCATATTTACACATATCCTATTATCCTATTATCCTATCCTAAGCAAATGGAAGTCCAGCGAAATTCCTAAACTGATTGAGGTTTCAATTAAAGTGAAGATGATTGCTGAATATGAAAATATAATAGCTTGCAGAGAGGGGACATACCAAGCATATCAGTCCAATTGGTCTTCTTGGAAGAATTTCTCCAAAGCCCAGGGGAGACCTGTTCAGAAATAGTCTTCACTGAGCGGACGCTACTTTTCATCTTCATTTTTATTTTTTGTTGTTATCTTGTCTATTCTTTTCCTTATTCATACTTCACCTTGTTGTGTCGGTACTTTCAAGATCCAGTGATCCTGGCTCCATTTTCAGTAAGTACTTAGTAGATGAGACTATATAAGTATAATAGAGGGAGGAGTGTGCCCCCTGAAGACACAGTGTGCCCCCAAAAGGGGTATCTGGGGGGGTGCCCTTATCCCTGTGACCATGGGATAGATCCTGGTAATTCCTAAAGAAGCAGAATATATGTTGGAGCAAAAAAATCTTGAAAGTAGATTACCCGTGACAATTAAGACCACCTCATACTGTTCATTGTTATAATTTTTGTACTACTTATTCTGTTAAGATTGTAAATGGAATTCTTCTGTAATCAGTAATTCTTCAATAAAAACCATTAAAATAAAATAGGGGATAGATTTATGACATTTTTATTATTTTTTTATTAGTAATGGCGGTGATCTGCAAATTTTTATCATGACTGTAACATTATGGCGGACACATCAGACACTTTTGACACTATTTTGACACCATTGTCATTTATACAACAATCAGTGCTATAAAAGTGCACTGATTACTGTATAAATGACACTGTCAGTGAAGGGGTTAAACACTAGGGGGTGATCAAGGGGTCAAGTGTGTCCTAGGGAGTGATTCTAACTATGGGGAATGGGCTACCTAGGACAAGATAGGGACCACTGCTCCCAATGACAAGGAGCAGTAGATCTCTGTCATGTCACTAGGCAAAATGGGGAAATGCCTTGTTTACGTAGGCATCTACCCATTCTTCCGATCCGTGACATGATCACTGGACACAGTCAAACATCGAGTCCAGGGGTCCCGCAGGCACAGAGCATGTGGCAGATGCACACGCACCCACAATGCTGCATCTTAAAGGGGATGTACCTATATGCCCATTTGCACAGCCATGCCATTGTGCCGATGTATATCGTCGTGCACTGGTTGGCAAGCAGTTAAAATCACGGCTCCTGAAAAAAATGGCCATTTTAAAAATGTTTTTGCATTGATACATGTCCCCTGGGGCAGGACCCAAGTCACTAAACACTTTTTATGACAATAACTTGCATATAAGCCTTTAAAATTAGCAGTTTTTATTTTTCACATTCATGTCCCAATGGTGTTTGCATGTTCACACAAAATTTCTGTGTGTTCACAAGTTCTGGTGAGAGCCGTACGGGGGGGGGGGGGGGGGGGGGGGTGTTTGGCTCATCCCTAGTCAAGGGTACTACAATCTGCTGTTTACACCTGAATTCTGGGCTGGCCAATGAATGGGGGAGGTACAGGCACTGCAGAAATGATGGGCTGCTAGTCAGGATTAGCAAACACATCAGGAAGGGCACTTTGGGCTCTACGGGCTTTTCTTTGAATTCTTGGTGGCTGCGGGGCACTTCTTGTGCTAGCCACCGCACCAGTCGGGTACACCTGACCTTAGCGGGGACCAGTACCCCATCACCAGAGCTATCTGTCAGGGTGCTCTCTACCAGTTTCTATATTGAGCCTGAATCTGACAGCGAGGTCTCTTCAATGCTGTATATTTATAGGTACAGCTAGTGTGACTCACAGGTAAAAGAGCATCTGGTTGTCAGCGACTGCTTCAATCACTACAAAAAATGAACTGTTAGCGCTAGAAGGGATCAGGCGTGACTCTGCTAACACTGCAGTTTTGTGTGCTGTGTTTTGTTAGGGACAGTGATCTATTGATACTGCACTTGGGAAGGCTGGGCTGGGGGGGGCTAAATAGGGGCTAAATGCCGGTGCTGGCAGGTATCTGGGCTGATTCTAATAACGCCACATTTTTGGGAACATTATACTATTGGGAACGCTAATATAGATTTGATCAGATCAAAGATATTGATCCATTCAGATACTATACTAGTAATGGAGCTATATAGTGTGAGTGTGTGTTAGTGTACCTGGCACTAATCTGATGCTGTCTGGGATTGACGCTGACCCTTACTGACACTAAAACTGATGTCACCCGTGACACTAATACAGTGATCAGAAAAGAGATCTGTACACTATATAGTGACACTGTAACAAGGAGTGAAAGGGTTAACTCGGGGGGAGGTAATCAGAGGGTTAAACCTTTATTAGGGGGTTAATGGGGAGTACCCTAAACCTACCTGGGCCTACTACTAACTGCCCTAACACTGATTGGTGTCACAACTGACATCAATAGTGACCAGTGAAAAATCTGAAAACTGCACTTGGTGAGACTGTGACAGGGAGTGAAAGGGTTAACTGGGGGGCAATCAGGGGGTGATCAAGGGGTTAAATGTGTGCCTACGTGTCCTGGTGTCAGAGTAGTGTTGGTGTACTCACAGATGTCTTCTCCTCACTTGCTGGAAACTAAAAGGTCTCCACGAGGGGAAATTACATCACTTCCTCTGCCTGTGTTTACATTACACATGTAGAGGACAGTCTGCCATTCACCAGAACCGATCAGCAGGTCCAGACCAGAGATCATTGGAATGGATCATGTTTTCTGTCTTTATTATGGTCAGGACAAAACATTCCATTCATAGATTTATAAATATGAAATATTGTATATATAAATAATTAGCATTTTCATTTTCAGCCAGCAGGTGGAGCTGAAATCTCTTTTCCACATGTTTACCTGCCTGTCCTTCCCGGATCACTGTACAATCCATGTTATTTACAGAGCTCAGTAGCTCAAGCTGTAATTTCCCTTCATAACTGAATGACTCAGAGGAGGGGGAGGAGGAGCAGATTCCTGAAAACCACCAGAGGGACTTCACTGGACATTATGTGAAAATTGAGGATGAATTAATCAGTGGTGTCTGTAGCTACAGGGGTCAGTGAGGTCTCATTCACACGTGTGTCAGTACCATGTGATTATGAGACATTTATTCAGCATTTTTAAAGCCTGATAACCGCCTTCCATGCCTGCCATGAATATTACAATGGCGGCACACAGTGCTGGTCACACAGGAGCGGTAGCGTTGTGTCGTGTTATAAATGAAGCCGCATGTCGCTGTCATGAGACATCCACGCTTGTCAGTCGCCTCCATTCATTTCATGGTGATGTCCAATAATCGCTGGGCATTGGAGGATAGACAGCAGAGGCTCCGGTATCCCAGAATGCACTGGGAAATAATAGAGAAGTAGGACAGAGCAGCTCCAGTCACTTCTGGTTGTACAGAACAGCCGTGTGGTAACTCCAATAGCTTCTGTGTGCCGGCAAAATCACCAACCAGCCGGCAATACTGACAGTGCCAGTGTTAATATTTACATATTTTAAACAAACACAAATATACATGATGAAGCCCTGCCTAGGGCGTAACGTGTAAGGTGGAGACGTCATCACGCCTGTCAGATACACTAGGAGAGCCGCTGCTATACTGTTATGAAGGAGAGGAGGGTCGCCGGGCGCTCTGTGCATTCTTACATGGATATATTGTGATTCTATGTGAGGATATATTACATGTTATTATTAATAAACTATTAATGACCCGAGTATCCCAGCTATTGTGACACATACAAATAAAACAGATGTGGTAACAAGTCACCAAGCGGGTATTATCCTCAGACCGGGAAATCTGTCCTCCAGGGGGCAGCAGAGTGATAGTGAGGATGATGACATGGCGGCTGGTTTTCATTCTATAGAATTATTGTAATATATCCGAAATCCACATATCAGAGGAGATCATTTCCTCTATATCACTTCCCCTTTAGGCTCCTCCCACTAGAAGAACAACCCCTCCCCCGGACATTTCTCCAGCATTCTTATAGTGTTTTCAGAGCTTCATAAACACAATGAAGACACATGATAAATGTCATAGAAGTGTTACTGAGCATTGCTTCCTTCTACATAATCATCAGACGTGTGAGCGAGTCCTAAGGGGGTCTATTCCATCCTATTTCCTGCTTGTTAGGAATATGGATGGTCATTCCATATGTACAGAGCCTGGTCACTGTTCTACTATAAGGGGAACCCCAAATCCCATGGATGAGATTACAAAGAGAAAGATTCCCTCAGAGAGAGGAGAAGACATGAGAAGAGGACAGGTGATGGAAGATTCTACATGGGTGAGGATGGAGGACACCCAGAGATAGAAGGAGACACTGAGAGACGGGAACAATCACAAGACGTCACATTTCCCCATCACGGCACATCACACATTTCTCTTACTGTAATTCCTGAATTTTACTCTCCGGGTTCATCAGAAAGGAAAGAGAATCCGACTTCCATTCATATCCTGAAGAGGAATCTTCTTCTTCTGCTTTGTCCTCTCCCGGACAATCTTTACTGGAAATATTACACCACCAAAATCTAAAAGCAATAATGAGATAATAATTATCACCAAGAATGTATGACCTCTGACCCCAAGAATAACAATGTAACCCCCAACATTTCCCTTCCACATGGCTGCCTTCCCTCCGGCTCTACAGCCTCATACTGGACCTGATGAGGACTTCTCATTGGTGGCTATGAGTGGTCTTTGAAGTCACACTCCAGACAAAACTTAAAGGAGGCCCCTGATATGTATACGGGGTCTCCGGCCTTCCTACACAGGGGTCTCCATTCAGCTTCTGGGAAATCCTGGAACACCACTTTGGTTTCAGATATAAAATGCAGTCCAGACATTCCCATCTCCGCCCACTTCTGCAGACAATTGGCCCCTCCAATGTTGGGATGATGATGTCACACCCCTGACATTATTTCCCTCCCCCACATCTCTGAACACAAAGCTTTCCCTCCAAATGTTCTGTGTGATAAATGGTATAATTGGGGGCAGGGAAAGGGTTAATGTGATGTAAATGATGTGATTGTTCCCAGAAGTTGTGTAGAAGGTGATATGTGGGAACCACCATTTAGCTCTGTTTCACACAGCACAACATGAAAGTCACAGCCACTTCCAGCTTGACTTTGCTCTACAACTTCCCGGCGACCAGGTGCGACTTCAAAGTGACTTTACTGAGAAGCATTCCTATGTGACTTTGATGATCCGTGTTTATAGCGTGTTTTATCACATGACAAAACATGTGTCTGATAACCGTGATTGGGGCATCATTAACAATCAGGCTGCATTTACATCTGCATGATTCTGAATGCACATCCACCGCCAGAAATTGTGTGCTTTGCCGCATGTTTCAGAAATGAGCTGCGACCGTGTGTCACGCTTGTACTGCAAAGATGGCAAGGCGAGTGCGATGCATGTTTCCAAGACGTGTGGCAAAGCATGCGTTTTCCTGCAGGTTGCCGGGCATTCAGAAACATTCAGACGCCAACGAATGGTGTCGCAAGTGCAGCGTGTGTTGTCACACATTTTCAAAATGCACAGCTAAGCATGCGTTTTCTTATGGGTTGGCGTGCGTTCAGAAACATGAAGATGCAGATGAATGGTAACACAAGTGTGATGTGCATTGTCACACAAAACACACAGAAAATCATGCGTTTTCTTGCGGGTTGCTGTCAGTTGTAAATACGTTTCCATTCATTCACAGCTGTACATTTCCAATTGCACAGCAACCTGTAAGAAAATTCATGCTTTGCTGTGCGTTTCATAAATGTGCGACAATGTGCGTCACACTTGTGTTATTATTCATTTGCTTCTGCACATTTTTGAATGCATGGCAGACTGCAAGAATACATGCGCTTTGCAGTATGTTTCAAAAAAGCACAGCAAGGAGCATTTCTTTTGCATTACCATTCATTTACATCTGTGCATGCGTGGCGTGTGTTGTTGTGCATTTTTCAGACATATGAAAAAGCGCACATTTTCTGTGTGGGTCGCCTCGTATTCGGAAACACGCAGATATGAATGTCGGCTGATTGTTAATGACACCCCAATCACAGTTATCAGACGCATGTTTTGCTGCCAAGATGCATGACGCTCCATGACTGAGAAGATTCTTGAGCTACTTTGGGGTGTTTGTTGCATGTCGGGCAGAACATTCCAGTGAATGGGCTCCCTATACACAATGTGTGATTACACATGAAAAATACACAAATAATGGAAGTGGGAATGTGCGTTTGCGCTACGCTCAGGTGTGACTGGGATGTGATTGGAGGAAGATTTTAGGCAGCAAGGATGACCAGGGAGGAGAGGTGGGGGGTAAAGAAGCCTCAGAAGTCTCAGCAAAGTCTTAAAGATTCAGACAAATGTGCGACTTTCTGGTGAATTTACATTGAAGTCTATGGGAGTCGTGCAGCACAAGAATCACACAAAAGTAGTGCCGGAAGTATTTTCTTTTGTTGCAGTGACTCAAATCGCAGCAATTAAGACAACGCCCAATAAAATCTTTGTGTTTTCACCTGACCTGCGACTTTACATGTCATCAGAATGTCGCTGGAACATTGCTGTAGTGTGAAGCAGGGCTTAGGGCTGAGGAAAGTGTGAGTTCCCAGGACTTCTAACAAGTGTGGTAGATGGAGAACATGTCTGATAATCACCGTTATACTGTATGCAGGTTCCTGCCCATTCTCTGAATTCAGTTAGGATATCCTCACACTTACTTACCTGACCTTCTTACTCCTATGTAGGAATGGAGATAGAAGTTTCCCGCACTCTGGATCCACAGTGAGAGAATCAAAATGTAAAGACTGAAAACTTTCTCTCTTCAAAGTCTTCAAGCAATAGTTCAGCTGCTTGGAATAATTCCTGTCCATCCACAAGTGATCAGTATATGAGCCCCACAGAAACAAATCTGTACAACCCGACATGACTCTCCTAATGAAGTCCTCATCCTGAGTCTCATACAGACAGAAGATGGTCTGAGTATAGAAAGTCCAATCACTGCCCTTCATGGCCCATTCTATGATTGCAGGTTTGGCTCGGAGTGAGATGGGGATTCCTGTGACCTCTGAAAATGTCTTCACCTGATTTTCATTTAAGAGACCAAACAGGAATTGTACAGATAATGATAAATGTGAGGAATGTGGACTGAAGTCACGGAGTGATTTCCCTTTACAGATCTCCGGGAGGAAAGTACCTTCCATAGACCCCGACCCATCATCCATCCCATAATAGAGAGCGGCAAGGAACTCCTGTACACTCAGGTGGATGAAGCTGTAGCAGGTCTGGTGACGGACGTCCCAATGAAAGATGTTCTCATTCAGAAATACAGACTCCACCTCATCCAGAGAAAGTCCATGTCTTTCTAGATCTTTCTTCTCAAATAAGATTTGTTGGTTCAGAAGCCCCTGATTGGCCAGAGCACACAGCTTCTTCAGACAGGTTTGTTTCCGGTGTACAGACTGCTCCTTCTTGCTGTGATGGGTTAGTAAAACCTCCAGGAAGAGAAGATAAATTGAAGTCGTTGTCTTACACTGAATTGCATCCAAATCTTTTCTTATTTCTTGTTTCATTACAGTGCAGACAATCCAGCATGTGATGGGGACGGCACACATGGTGTACACAACGTCATTGTCTTTTATTATACTGAGAACCTTGTCTGCATCTTCTTTATTTCCATAGAATTTATGGACATATTCCTCTCGATCGTCCCTTGTAAATCCCTGGATTTCCACATTGCGAGAATCATCGATGAATGTGTTAAGTTTCTCCATGGCCAGTGACCTTGTGGTGATGATCAGAGAAGATTCTGGGAGAACATGTCTCCTGAGCAAGCTTTGGAGAATTATTTCTTTGTGGGTTTCCATAGAAATGTCAGGACAACCCTCAGATTTCTCCTCCAGAGTCCACCTCAGTTCATCAAACCCATCAACTATGGTGAGAAGTTTTCTCTGACTTCCAGGATCCTTCAGAATAGACACCAGGTCATTTGAACTCAGTCTGCAGGTTCTGGATAAAAGTCCCACAAGACTTATGTTTTCAGGGATGGTGTTGATTTCTCTACAGCTCAGATAAAACACAAAATCAAACTTGTCTCGGTAGAGATCCCCAGAGGCCCAGTCCAGCATGATCTTCCTGGAGGTCATTGTTTTTCCAATCCCAGCAGGTCCTTGTAACACCACAATTTTAGGGATGAACCCATATTTATCAGGGTCAAAGAGGGCCTGGATTGTGGTTGGGGATCTTTTCTCCATGATCTGTAGATGTCTTCTGCCTGAACTCCTTATTTCTTCTTCTTTTCCCTCTTTATTCTGGGGTCCATTTATCATCAATAAATTGGTGAATCTTTCCTGTAGATGAACAGTCTCCCCCATACGGGAATTATATTCTGGAATCCTCTGGAACTTCTCAGATTCTCTGTGTTCCTTACTGATGTCTTGAGAGAAAGGAGAATATTTTATTCCTCATACACACATGAAATATTACAATGCAGAAAAACCCACAATGGGGTATGGGAGGGAATTGGGACTAGGGATGGCAGAACCGTTTGGCCGGCGGTCGTTTCGCGGCGAATTTCGGCTGTTCGCGGTCCGCCCGTTCGGCGGACTATTGGCGCCGTTCGCCCGGCGGACTTCCGTGTTTAATGTGTAAAAGAACTTTGACCTATGATGACACATCCATCATGGGGTACAGGACAGCCAATTGAGACATTACAGCACATGGACACTTGGACATTCCCCCTAACTTATAAATACACCTGATCCGGTGGCCATTTTACATTCTTTCTTCTGTCACTATAGGGAAAGGTTGCTGTGTGGAGCAGGGAGAGATAAATCGCTAGCTATCTGGTACACAAAAGTTCTTTTCAGGACTGGTATAGGTGTTAGGTGTATATAGGTTTGCTGTGCTACTAATTGTTGCAGCAGCCTGAGTGTCTTTTGTCAGTTTAGAGAAAGGGACAGGACGGTGTGCGCTGCTGTAGGGACAGCCAGATTAGTCATCATCATCATCATTAGCTGTTACTATCAGGTCCACAAAAGTGCTATTCCAGTAACCAGTTATTGTTCCAGCAGCCTCTGTTTTGCCAGTTTATATAGGGACAGGCAGGAAGCAGTGTGTCAGGCAGTGAGGGTCAGTTTAAACAGTAGCTGTTACTATTAGTTCCACAAAGGTTCTTTTCAGGCCTGGTATCAGTGGTATGGTAATAGGCTTGCACACATATAATATTCTTTCTTCCAAATATAGAAAGAATATTATACTTGACTGCTGCCCTTCTGCTGCAGTCTGCTAATCATTCACAACTCACTTGTTCCACAAAGCTCTTTATCAGGACTGGTAACTTGGTCTGTCTAGGGTGCTACAGTACATAGGGTTGAGTGAGGTACAGTCTGCTATTCTATAAGGACTGGTATCGGTCCACAATACATAGGGTTGAGGTGCACTACTGCTGACCGCTGCCCTATACTGCAGCAGTCCTTCATCGGTATAGGGACTGACGTACAGACTGCTAATCACTCACACACAACCTACTTGGTCCACAAAAGTCCTTATAAGGACTGGTAACTTGGTCTGTCTAGGGTGCTACAGTACATAGGGTTGAGTGAGATACAGTCTGCTATTCTATAAGGACTGGTATCCGTCCACAATACATAGGGTTGAGGTGCACTACTGCTGACCGCTGCCCTATACCGCAGCAGTCCTTCATTGGTATAGGGACTGAGAGCTTTGTCACAGGGTCATTTAAAAAATGACAGGCAGAGGAAGAGGCAGGCCCTTCCGCAGGGGTGGTAGGGTTAGGGTAGGAGCAACAGGCTTGAGCCAAAGTGGGAAGTTGCAGAAGGTGTGTTCAATTACTTTAAAGGACGCACCAGACTTGGTTGAATGGCTCGCTCAGCCTTACTCTTCTGCACCCTCCTCATCCTCTCGATCTGCACCCTCTTCTTCACTCTCTGCTATGTGCACCCCCAAAGACACTACCATCAACAACACCACCACCACCACCACATACCTTCCGCTTGAGTCACAGGAATTATTTTCCCATCCATATCAAGAGGACATTTCTGATGCGCAGCCACTCTTGGTATTGGATCAGGAAGAGGAGGTAGCAACAACCGCTACTCAACAGTCTGACGACAGTACCCAGATCAGCCCAAGGAGGAGGTTGGTCCCCGGTGTTGCTGCCTACTCCGATATCTCTACTTATAGCGGTGGGGAAGGTGACGTTGATGATGACGTGTCTAGTGATGTCACGTGGGTGCCCACAAGAGAGGAAGAGGAGGGGAGTTCAGAGGGAGATATGGACCAGCAGATAGGGAGGAGAAGCAGGAATAACTTACATTGCACAGGAGGGACAAAGCAGACTGCAAATGTATCAGGAGAGAGTCATCGACCATGTACGGTCACATCTCACGCTCCCAGGACACCGGCACATGGCTCTGCAGTGTGGGCTTTTTTTTAACGTGTGCGCTGCTGACAATAGCGTTGCCATTTGCAATCTTTGGAGTCAACGCATTAGTCGCAGTAAGCCCAACACTCGCCTAGGGACGACCGCCTTAAGAAGGCACATGGGCAGCCATCACCAAGCCGAGTGGGAGCAACGGAACACACAAAGCCACACTGCAGGCTCTCACCGTCCAGCCTCGTCTTCTACTTCTCCTTCTCCTCTCTCCTCACAATTGTCCTCTACTCCACCTTCCATCACGCCAAGCTCACGTTTTTCTGCAAAAAGGCAGGCTTCCGTGGGTCTAATGTTCGAGCGTAAAAAAATGATGACGCCGGATACCCCTCTTGCCCAACGGTTGATGGCTGGCTTGTCAGAACTCATAGCCCGCCAACTACTGCCATATAAACTGGTGGACTCGGAGGCCTTTCGCAAATTTGTGGCCATTGGAACACCACAATGGAAGGTCCCAGGAAGGAAGTATTTCTCAGAGAAGGGCATCCCAGAGCTATATGGCCATGTTCAGCGGCAAGTGAATGTATCTCTGGCACACAGTGTCGGTGCCAAGATACATCTGACCACAGACACGTGGTCTAGCAAACACGGGCAGAGAAGGTATATCACTTTTACTGCCCACTGGGTGAACCTTCTGACGGCCGTCAAGCATGTAACCCGTGGCACCCGTGTAGATTTGGTTTTACCGCCACGGATTTCATGCAGGCCTGACTCTTCTTCTCCTCCTCCTCCTACTCCATCCTCCTCCCTCTCCTCCTCAGCTGACTCCTCCTTTTCCGCTGCTAGCGTCTCATCCGCTGTACCGCCCAAGCTCCCCAGAACCTATTCCACATGCCAGGTGAGACGTTGCCATGCCGTGCTGCGTCTGTTGTGCCTGGAAGCCAAGAGCCACACTGGCCCGGCACTCCTTTCAGCTTTGCGTTCACAGGCAGATCAGTGGCTAACACCTCTCAATTTGACAGTTGGTAAAGTGGTGTGTGACAACGGTGCCAAACTGCTTAGCGCATTGAAACAGGGCAAAATCACGCACGTGCCATGCATGGCACACGTCTTAAACTTGGTCGTGCAGCGATTCGTTGTCAAATACCCTGGGGTCCAGGACATCTTGCGGCAGGCAAGGAAAATCTCGGCCCATTTCAGAAGATCTTACACGGCCATGGCTCGCCTTGCTGACATTCAGCGGTGACACAATCTGCCGGTCAGACGTCTTATTTGCGATTGCCCGACGCGATGGAACTCAACCTTCTATATGCTTGATAGGCTGCTCCAGCAGAAACGTGCAGTTAACGTCTACCTGTATGAACACTGCGGCAGAACCGGTTCTGGGGAGCTGGGGTTTTTTTCACCGCGCCAGTGGCTGCTCATGCGCGACACATGCAGACTTCTGCGGCCATTTGAGGAGATCACCAAACTGGTCAGTCGCAGCCATGGCGCCATCAGTGACATGGTACCTTATGCCTTCTTTATGGAGCGTGCATTGCATCATGCCATTGATCAAGCTGTGGAGGAGCAGGAGCGGGAAGATGAGGAAGACGCAATGCTGGATGAATTCCCAGGGGGGGCTACTCTATCTGACTATCTGAGACAAGTCAACAACAGGAGTCTGAAGAGGAGTCAGAGGAGGATGGTGCCGGGGCGGATGAGGAGGAGCAAGAAGAGCATGCTTTAAACCTTTCTGGGATCCCTGTTGTGCGTGGATGGGGAGAGGAGAATGAAGAGGACGACATTATCCTGAATGATGAGCAGGAGCCAGGCCACCACACCGCTTCCACTTTAGTGCAAATGGGGGCCTTCATGCTCCAGTGTTTTAATAGGGGCCCCCGTATAAAAAGCATAAGGGTCAAGGACCAGTACTGGGTGGCAACGTACTTAGACCCCCGGTACAAACACAAAATGGCGGAAATGTTACCGCCGTCGCAGAGGGCTGTCAGAATGCAGCACTTCCAGGCCTTGCTTCGAGAAATGCTGCATTCTGCTTTTGCGTGCGCTGGCAGAGGAGCAATTCCCACTCCCAGAGGAGTTGCGGGTACCAATCCAACAGCGCCTGCAAGAAGAGGCTGGTTTGAAGATGTGTTGGTGACTTCGGATATGAGGTCATTCTTTCAGCCGACCCATCGACAGGTGTCATCGGGATCCAGCATCAGGGAACGCCTAGACCATCAGGTGTCCGACTACATCGGGTTAATGGCCGATGTGGACGCTCTGAGGAGTGATGAACCCCTGGACTACTGGGTGGGCAGGCTTGACCTCTGGCCAGAGCTTGCCCAATTTGCAATGGAACTGTTGGCTTGCCCCTCATCCAGTGTCCTGTTCGAAAGGACGTTCAGCGCAGCAGGGGGGATCGTGACCTATAAGCGTACTCGCCTAGCTCACGACAGTGTTAACTACCTCACATTTCTAAAAATGAATGAGGCATGGATCTCGGAGGAATTCAACACATGTGACCAGCAGACCATGTATATGTCTATAAACTATTTTTTTATCAAGCACACAGACCTTCTTTCTTCATTTGGCTCACTTCCTTGTCCAAAAAAAAGCACACCGTACTATATGCCCGTACCCTCCTCTTTGAAGAGGTTGAGCGGTGTCATATTTCTACTGGGGCTGCTTATTATGAGGGGCTTCCACCATCCCTGTGCTGTGCTGACATCCTCCTGGGGCTGTACCTCTGCTGTGCATATTATGAGGGGCTCCCACCATCCCTGTGCTGTGCTGACTTCCTCCTGGGGCTGTACCTCTGCTGTGCATATTTTGAGGTGCTCCCACCATCCCTGTGCTATGCTTATTATGAGGGGCTCCCACCATCCCTGTGCTGTGCTGACTTCCTCTTGGGGCTGTACCTCTGCTGTGCATATTTTGAGGTGCTCCCACCATCCCTGTGCTATGCTCATTATGAGGGACTCCCACCATCCCTATGCTTTGCTGACTTCCTCCTTGGGCTGTACCTCTGCTGTGCATATTTTGAGGTGCTCCCACCATCCCTGTGCTATGCTCATTATGAGGGGCTCCCACCATCCCTGTGCTGTGCTGACTTCCTCCTGGGGCTGTACCTTTGCTGTGCATATTTTGAGGTGCTCCTACCATCCCCGTGCTATGCTCATTATGAGGGGCTCCCACCATCCCTGTGCTGTGCTGACTTCCTCCTGGGGCTGTACCTCTGCTGTGCATATTATGAGGGGCTCCCACCATCTCTGTGCTATGCTCATTATGAGGGGCTCCCACCATCCATGTGCTATGCTGACTTCCTCCTGGGGCTGCTTACGGTGCAGGTGTCAGTGCTGTATATCACGGTGCTGATGTCAGTGCTCTCTGTCACGATGCTGCTGTCAGTGCTGTATATCACGGTGCTGGTGTGAGTGCTTTATGTCACGCTGCTGATGTCAGTGCTCTCTATCACGGTGCTGCTGTCAGTGCTGTATATCACGGTGCTGGTGTGAGTGCTTTATGTCACGCTGCTGATGTCAGTGCTCTCTATCACGGTGCTGTTGTCAGATGACTCTATCACGGTGAAGGTGTCATTGCTGTATGTCACGCTGCTGATGTCAGTGCTCTGTATCACGGTGCTGCTGTCAGATCACTCTATCACGGTGCAGGTGTCATTGCTGTATGTCATGCTGCTGGCGATCATCTCCTGCACCCTCTTCTTTGCCTACCCTGGTCCCTGACCTTCCCTCTCCTCCATTGCCTTCATGCGCTCCACAGTCCTGAATTGTCACAACAATTTCCCATATAAAAAAATAATGCTTGTAGTTGTCAATCCCAGATTCACCTCATACATGTGTTATGTCATTGGCCATGTGGTGGGACTATGTTTGCACAGCTAATAATTATTTTGTGGCTGCAAATTTGACCTATAGGTTTGCGAAGTTCGCCTCCCATTGAAGTCAATGGGGCCCGCCGCGAAAACGTTCCGGTTCGCAAACTATCGGCCACGTTCGCGAAATGTCCCCTCGGAAGTTCGTCCATCACTAGTGACATTGTGGCAGACATATCGATATCGGACACTTTTGACACTATTTTGGGACCATTGGCATTTATACAGCAATCAGCACCGTGATAGAGTCTTCTGACAACAGCACCATGATAGAGAGCACTGACATCAGCAGCATGACATAAAGCACTCACACCAGCACCGTGATATACAGCACTGACAGCAGCACCGTGATAGAGAGCACTGACATCAGCAGCGTGACATAAAGCACTCACACCAGCACCGTGATATACAGCACTGACAGCAGCACTGTGATAGAGAGCACTGACATCAGCAGCGTGACATAAAGCACTCACACCAGCACCGTGATATACAGCACTGACAGCAGCACCGTGATAGAGAGCACTGACATCAGCACTGTGACATAAAGCACTCACACCAGCACCGTGATATACAGCACTGACAGCAGCACTGTGACAGAGAGCACTGACATCAGCACCGTGATATACATCACTGACACCTGCACCATAAGCAGCCCCAGGAGGAAGTCAGCATAGCACAGGGATGGTGGGAGCCCCTCATAATAAGCATAGCACAGGGATGGTGGGAGCCCCTCATAATAAGCAGCCCCAGGAGGATGTCAGCATAGCACAGGGATGGTGGGAGCCCCTGATAATAAGCAGCCCCAGGAGTAAGTCAGCGCAGCACAGGGATGGTGGGAGCTCCTCATAATGAGCATAGCACAGGGATGGTGGGAGCACCTCAAAATATGCACAGCAGAGGTACAGCCCCAGGAGGAAGTCAGCACAGCACAGGGATGGTGGGAGCCCCTCATAATGAGCATAGTACAGGGATGGTGGGAGCACCTCAAAATATGCACAGCAGAGGTACAGCCCCAGGAGGAAGTCAGCACAGCACAGGGATGGTGGGAGCCCCTCATAATATGCAGCCTCAGTAGAAATATGACACCGCTCAACCTCTTCAAAGAGGAGGGTACGGGCATATAGTACAGTGTGCTTTTTTTGGACAAGGAAGTGAGCCAAATGAAGAAAGAAGGTCTGTGTGCTTGATTAAAAAAATTGTTTATAGACATATACATGGTCTACTGGTCACATGTGTTGAATTCCTCTGAGATCCATGCCTCATTCATTTTTAGAAATGTGTGGTAGTTAACACTGTCGTGAGCTAGGCGAGTACGCTTATAGGTCACGATCCCCCCTGCTGCGCTGAACGTCCTTTCGGACAGGACACTGGATGAGGGGCAAGCCAACAGTTCCATTGCAAATTGGGCAAGCTCTGGCCAGAGGTCAAGCCTGCCCACCCAGTAGTCCAGGGGTTCCTCACTCCTCAGAGCGTCCACATCGGCCATTAACCCGATGTAGTCGGACACCTGCCGGTCTAGGCGTTCCCTGATGCTGGATCCGGATGACACCTATCGATGGGTCGGCTGAAAGAATGACCTCATATCCGAAGTCACCAACACATCTTCAAACCGGCCTCTTCTTGCAGGCGCTGTTGGATAGGTACCCGCAACTCCTTCTCTGGGAGTGGGAATTGCTCCTCTGCCAGCGCACGCAAAAGCAGATGCAGCATTTCTCGAAGCAAGGCCTGGAAGTGCTGCATTCTGACAGCCCTCTGCGACGGCGGTAACATTTCCGCCATTTTGTGTTTGTACCGGGGGTCTAAGTATGTTGCCACCCAGTACTGGTCCTTGACCCTTATGCTTTTTATACGGGGGTCCCTATTAAAACACTGGAGCATGAAGGCCCCCATTTGCACTAAAGCGGAAGCAGTGTGGTGGCCTGGCTCCTGATCATCATCCAGGATAATGTCGTCCTCTTCATTCTCCTCTCCCCATCCACGCACAACAGGGATCCCAGAAAGGTTTAAATCATGCTCTTCTTGCTCCTCCTCATCCGCCCCGGCACCATCCTCCTCTGACTCCTCTTCAGACTCCTGTTGTTGACTTGTCTCAGATAGAGTAGCCCTCCCTGGGAATTCATCCAGCATTGCGACTTCCTCATCTTCCCGCTCCTGCTCCTCCACAGCTTGATCAATGACACGACGCAATGCACACTCCATAAAGAAGGCATAAGGTACAATGTCACTGATGGCGCCATGGCTGCGACTGACCAGTTTGGTGATCTCCTCAAATGGCCGCAGAAGTCTGCATGCGTCGCGCATGAGCAGCCACTGGCGCAATGAAAAAAAAAACAGCTCCCCAGAACCGGTTCTGCCACAGAGTTCATACAGGTAGACGTTAACTGCACGTTTCTGCTGGAGCAGCCTATCAAGCATATAGAAGGTTGAGTTCCATCGCGTCGGGCAATCGCAAATAAGACGTCTGACCGGCAGATTGTGTCGCCGCTGAATGTCAGCAAGGCGAGCCATGGCCGTGTAAGATCTTCTGAAATGGGCCGAGATTTTCCTTGCCTGCCGCAAGATGTCCTGGACCCCAGGGTATTTGACAACGAATCGCTGCACGACCAAGTTTAAGACGTGTGCCATGCATGGCACGTGCGTGATTTTGCCCTGTTTTAACGCGCTAAGCAGATTGGCACCGTTGTCACACACCACTTTACCAACTGTCAAATTGAGCGGTGTTAGCCACTGATCTGCCTGTGAATGCAAAGCTGAAAGGAGTGCCGGGCCAGTGTGGCTCTTGGCTTCCAGGCACAACAGACGCAGCACGGCATGGCAACGTCTCACCTGGCATGTGGAATAGGTTCTGGGGAGCTTGGGCGGCGCAGCGGAAGAGATGCTAGCAGCGGAAAAGGAGGAGTCAGCTGAGGAGGAGAGGGAAGAGGATGGAGTAGGAGGAGGAGAAGAAGAAGAGTCAGGCCTGCATGCAATCCGTGGTGGTAAAACCAAATCTACACGGGTGCCACGGGTTACATGCTTGACGGCCGTCAGAAGGTTCACCCAGTGGGCAGTAAAAGTGATATACCTTCCCTGCCCGTGTTTGCTAGACCACGTGTCTGTGGTCAGATGTATCTTGGCACCGACACTGTGTGCCAGAGATACATTCACTTGCCACTGAACATGGCCATATAGCTCTGGGATGCCCTTCTCTGAGAAATACTTCCTTCCTGGGACCTTCCATTGTGGTGTTCCAATGGCCACAAATTTGCGAAAGCCCTCCGAGTCCACCAGTTTATATGGCAGTAGTTGGCGGGCTATGAGTTCTGACAAGCCAGCCATCAACCGTTGAGCAAGAGGGTTATCCGGCGTCATCCTTTTCTTACGCTCGAACATTAGGCCCACGGAAGCCTGCCTTTTTGCAGAAAAACGTGAGCTTGGCGTGATGGAAGGTGGAGTGGAGGACAATTGTGAGGAGAGAGGAGAAGTAGAAGACGAGGCTGGATGGTGAGAGCCTGCAGTGTGGCTTTGTGTGTTCCGTTGCTCCCACTCAGCTCAGTGATGGCTGCCTATGTGCCTTCTTAAGGCGGTCGTCCCTAGGTGAGTGTTGGGCTTACCGCGACTAATGCGTTGACTGCAAAGATTGCAGATGGCAACGCTATTGTCAGCAGCGGACACGTTAAAAAAAGCCCACACTGCGGAGCCATGTGCCGGTGTCCTGGGAGCGCGAGATGTGACCGTACATGGTCGATGACTCGCTCCTGATTCATTTGCAGTCTGCTTTGTCCCTCCTGTGCAATGTAAGTTATTCCTGCTTCTCCTCCCTATCTGCTGGTCCATATCTCCCTCTGAGCTCCCCTCCTCTTCCTCTCTTGTGGGCACCCACGTGACATCACTAGACACGTCATCATCAACGTCACCTTCCCCACCGCTATAAGTAGAGATTTCGGAGTAGGCAGCAACACCGGGGACCAACCTCCTCCTTGGGCTGATCTGGGTACTGTCATCAGACTGCTGAGTAGCGGTTGTTGCTACCTCCTCTTCCTGATCCAATACCAAGAGTGGCTGCGCATCAGAAATGTCCTCTTGATATGGATGGGAAAATAATTCCTGTGACTCAAGCGGAAGGTATGTGGTGGTGGTGGTGTTGTTGGTGGTAGTGTCTTTGGGGGTGCACATAGCAGAGAGTGAAGAAGAGGGTGCAGATCGAGAGGATGAGGAGGGTGCAGAAGAGTAAGGCTGAGCGAGCCATTCAACCAAGTCTGGTGCGTCCTTTAAAGTAATTGAATGCACCTTCTGCAATTTCCCACTTTGGCTCAAGCCTGTTGCTCCTGCCCTACCCCTACCACCCCTGCAGAAGGGCCTGCCTCTTCCTCTGCCTGTCATTTTTTAAATGACCCTGTGACAAAGCTCTCAGTCCCTATACCAATGAAGGACTGCTGTAGTATAGGGCAGCGGTCAGCAGTAGTGCACCTCAACCCTATGTATTGTGGACCGATACCAGTCCTTATAGAATAGCAGACTGTACCTCACTCAACCCTATGTACTGTAGCACCCTATATACCTTACCAGTCCTTATAAGGACTTTTGTGGACCAAGTAGGTTGTGTGTGAGTGATTAGCAGACTGTACATCAGTCCCTATACCGATGAAGGACTGCTGCAGTATAGGGCAGCGGGCAGCAGTAGTGCACCTCAACCCTATGTATTGTGGACCGATACCAGTCCTTATAGAATAGCAGACTGTACCCCACTCAACCCTATGTACTGTAGCACCCTAGACCAAGTTACCAGTCCTTATAAGGACTTTTGTGGACCAAGTAGGTTGTGTGGGAGTGATTAGCAGACTGTACGTCAGTCCCTATACCGATGAAGGACTGCTGCAGTATAGGGCAGCGGTCAGCAGTAGTGCACCTCAACCCTATGTATTGTGGACCGATACCAGTCCTTATAGAATAGCAGACTGTACCTCACTCAACCCTATGTACTGTAGCACCCTAGACAGACCAAGTTACCAGTCCTGATAAAGAGCTTTGTGGAACAAGTGAGTTGTGAATGATTAGCAGACTGCAGCAGAAGGGCAGCAGTCAAGTATAATATTCTTTCTATATTTGGAAGAAAGAATATTATACGTGTACAAGCCTATTACCATACCACTGATACCAGTCCTGAAAAGAACCTTTGTGGAACTAATAGTAACAGCTACTGATTAAACTGACCTTCACTGCCTGACACACTGCTTCCTGCCTGTCCCTATATAAACTGACAAAACAGAGGCTGCTGGAATAATAACTGGTTACTGGAATAGCACTTTTGTGGACCTGATAGTAACAGCTAATGATGATGGCTAATCTGGCTGTCCCTACAGCAGCACACACCTTCCTGTCCCTTTCTCTAAACTGACAAAAGACACTCAGGCTGCTGCAACAATCAGTAGCACAGCAAACCTATATACACCTAACACCTATACCAGTCCTGAAAAGAACTTTTGTGTACCAAATAGCTAGCGATTTATCTCTCCCTGCTCCACACAGCAACCTCTCCCTATAGTGACAGAAGAAACAATGTAAAATGGCCGCCGGATCGGGTGTATTTATAAGTTAGGGGGAATGTCCAAGTGTCCATGTGCTGTAATGTCTCAATTGGCTGTCCTGTACCCCATGATGGATGTGTCATCAGGTCAAAGTTCTTTTACACAGCCGGGCGAACTGTTCGGCCATCACTAAATGTCACAGTCACAATAAAAATTTTGTGTGGGGTCTCCTCTGTCCATAAGGGCCTAGTAAGGATTTTAAGGGGAACTTCATGCCAAAATGTAAAAAAAAATTGCGGGGGGCCCCAAAATCCATATCAGACCCTTTTCCACATGACCTCTGTAACAGAACCCACTGTCAGTGTTGTGTGTTTTGGAGGGGGCTGTGGGCTCGCCTCCTACCCACAGACTATGGCCCAGCAGAGAACGTGAAATTTGGAGGGCTATTTGCCATCTCCCACCACCTGGAGTAGTTTAGTTTTCTAAACCTATTGGCTCGGCTAAATATAATAAAATGCTACATCCCTTCTCCCCCACCCCCCTCTTGTTGTTGTGTTAATTGTGTTGGGTTATGGCATGTAGACAAAGGTCTGGACTGGAGACACATCTAAGCAGGAGATGTGTAAGCAGGGGCTGCCTGCTCATCATAATCCCTTCATGTGCTCCAACTGTTGTTGTTTGAATATACAATTGTTGAGTTCCCATTGGTCCTTCCTTGTCCCCTACCCCCTCTATGACAAGGCTAAGGGGTGTGTCCCTAACTGTGTTGCGGTTGTATACCCACTGAGGTATTTTTTTTTTCAGACCTGCAAGGGAAAAGGCATAATGAGCTAGTATGCACCGCATACTAGCTCAATATGAAATACTTACCTTAGAACGAGGCCCCGACATCTTGGCCGATCCATGCAGAGGGAGCTGACATGTTCCCTCGGCGTGTCTTCCAGTTATCGTGGCTCCGGCGCTGAGTGGCCGGAGCCGTGATAGCGTCAGTCCCGCGCATGCATGCAGGAGATTTCTTCCCGGAAGGGTCCGGCGCCTGCCGGGCTTTCAGCTGAGAATCCCCGGTGTGCATTTGCCACTGCAATCAGCGGCTCATTGCGAGGGGGAATATCACCTAAACCATACAAGTTTAGGAGATATTTTTTTTACCTGTAGGTAAGAATTATTATAGGCTTACCTGTAGGTAAAAGTAAAAAAAAAAGACTATACAACTGCTTTAAAGCTGGATATTTTGTATTTTCAATAATCAGTTTATGCTCTGGATGTTTTAACCCTCAACACCTGTGTGGCTTGTCTCGTGATTGAGGGGTTAAGGGCTGTTATGGTGAATCTGCAGGCTGCGGGTGCATTTGGAGGACAGAAGACAAAGGTCGGCGGGAGGTTCTCATACAGGGGAATCGAGATCCATCACACCCTCAACATGAGGGATGGATGCTTTGGGGCAGGGGGTCTCTGTACCCCCATCCCAGAGCACTTTGTCCCCATGTTGGGGACAGGGGCTTCTTCCCAACAACCCTGGGCTGTAGTTGTCAGGGTCTGCGGGGGGGGGCTTATTGTAATCTGGAAGCCCTCTTTGACAAGGGGGGCCCTGGATCCCTCCCCATATGTGAATAGGTATCAGGTATATTGTACCCTTACTCATTCACCAAAAAAAGTGTCAAAAAGTAAAAACCACAACATACAGTTTTTGACAATTCCTTAATCTAAAAAAAAAGTGTCCCGCGATGTCCATCCATCATCAATCATGCTGCCTTAAGGACCCGAAAAATAAAAATAAAATAAAAAAACTAGAAAATAGAAAAAAAATTAAAAGCTCGGCCTCCATGGGAGGCCTCCCAGCGTCTGCTGAGTTTTTGCTTTGACAGCTCTTATATAGACAAGGGCGGGGCCACCCGCTGAATTAACCTGATGACCCCACCCCCTCTGATGTCAAAGGACTTCAGAAGGGGCAGGGACACTCGGTTACTCCACAGGGTGGCCCCGCCCTTGCCTATATAACAACTGTTAAAGACAGCAGTTGCCAGGAGGCCTCCCATGGAGGCAGAGCTTTTAATTTTTTTTCTATTTTCTATTCTATTTTTTTTCAAAGAGGACTGGAAATTAGACAGGGTCAAACAAGCCAAGGTCATACACGTGGCGTCAGATCAGGTACAGATGAGGAGGCAGAAGAGGAGTCAAGGTACGAGCCAGGGTGGGTGCAGGTGGAGAGCAGGGGTAGTCAGAACAAGCCGGGTCAAATACTGGAACAGGAGAAGAGCAACAGGGAACAGGATATTCATGGGAACGTTGTAGACAAGACAACACTGATCCTGGGTACTGATCCAGTTTAAATAGCCCATTTGGGGCCATCATCTGACACAAGCTGCGCAGCGTATGCACATCCATCCACATATGATGTGCCGACATCTAAATATTGTATAATAAAGTGTAATTCATGGGAATCACACAACACATGTGCTGTGCATCTACAGTAGGTGCCGCCGATATTGTGTTTCCAGTGCGACAGTATCGTGCTGGTTCCCGGTGACAGGCTTCTCTAACCAGCGCGATACCGTTGCGCTTGCTGCAATAAGAAAATGTAATTTTCCTATAGCAGACAGAGCGAGGTGATAATGTCGCCTCACTCATGAAGCCCGCATGCCTTCTCTGGGGCATACCAGGCCCTTAAGTCCAGTATGGATTTTAAGGGGAATCCCCTTCGCCAAAAAAAACGGCGTGGGGTCCCCCCCAAAATCCATACCAGACCCCTATCCGAGCACGCAGCCCGGCCGGCCAGGAAAGGGGATGGGGACAAGTGAGAGCCCCCCCCTTCTGAGCCGTACCAGGTCGTGTGCCCTCAACATGGGGGGTGCCTTGGAGAAGGGGGGCCGCGTGGCCCCCCACCCCATAGCACCTTGTCCCCATGTTTATGAGGACAAGGGCCTCTTCCTGACAACCCTGGCCGTTGGTTGTCGGGTTCTGCGGGCGGGGGGCTTATCGGAATCCGGGAGCCCCCTTTAATAAGGGGGCCCCCGGATCCCAGCCCCCAACCTATGTGAATGAGTATGGGGTACAATGTACCCCTACCCATTCACCTGTGAAAAAAATGTACAAAAAAACACAACACACAAGGGTTAAAATAGTTCTTGTGCCCAAGAGGACAAGGTGCTTTGGGGTGGGGGGCCATGCAGCCCCCCTTCCCCAAGGCACCCCCCATGTTGAGGGCACGCAGCCTGGTACAGCTCAGTAGGGGGGCGCTCGCTCGTCCCCACCCCCTTTCCTGGCTAGCCGGGCTGCGTGCTCGGATAGGGGTCTGGTATGGATTTTGGGGGGACCCCTACCAGACCTAAGGGCCCGGTATGCCTCCCAAGGGGGAACCCACGCCGTTTTTTTTACATTTGGCATGGAGTTCTCCCTTAGGATTCATACCAAACACAGTGCCTGGTATTGGCAGGAATGCAATTCAGATCCCCGCACCAGTGTCAACCCGGCCAGCGATGCTTGTCGCTTATCAGGAAAGGAAAAGAAAAATGTTCCTTTCCCGATGCGAGCCAGCTCGGCGCTGGCTCCCACGACGGAGCTCGTAGGGTGTCAATCTGGCCGCTAGAAGCGGCCAGATTGACACAATATCGCGGTCACCTACTGTAAATATGAGATAATAAAGTGCAATTCATGGGAATCACACAACACACATGATGTGCTGACATCTAAATATGAGATAATAAAGTACAATTGTGTAATAATTGGTAAAGTTTGAAATTAAATGAATCAGAAGATATGTGTAATATAATATCATAAGTGCAAATACCGTGCAAATAAAAAGAAAACTTGATCGAATGCTCGGCAGCGTGATATCGATCACCACAAATAAAATTAAGTCTTACCAGAAAGCCCCGCCCCCCTTATTCAGAGAGGTCACAAAGCACTTTGTTGGGTCTGTGATCCCCAGAAAAGATCTCCGGACGTCTCTCTTCAGTATCCTCAGAAGATATACACAAGAAATGTCACAGTCGATCGGGGCGTGGTGTGATAGAAAAGCCCAGAGCCGGAGTATATAGAGACACAAAAGACCCCACATAGTATAAGATTGTCTCTTCTTTGCAGTTTATTAGCAGCAGTGCAAATACACAGGAGAGCAAAAAGTCCAAGCTGAGAACATGTCTCAATCCAAACACTTCCTTCAAATCCAGACATCGATCGAATATGTGCAGTAGTGTGTGTACGTATCCATCCCAATGATTGTTTTGTCATAAATGACATCATCAGGGGTATGTACACACACCTCTACCTATGCCAAATAAACTACAATAGGCAGACAAGGAAGCACAGCCATTGGTCGAAGATTAACTCAAGGACAGTCATTAGTAGACAGTCATAGGTGAAGTGAAAAAGACTGGCCTATGCAGTCATTGGTGGAATGACATGTCCATCATCCTGGATGAACGGATCCCTTGTAGACAGCAATACAAGAGGCACTAGAATATACTGTGCTATCTTGTGGAGCAAAATATAACCTGAATATGAATGATATGAAATCAATTAGGCTCCATGCACAATACAAACTAAAACTTGCGCTAATGGAATGATAAACAAAATTATAAAATTATGGGGGGGTGGCCTGCTGCCAACCGGAATGGCCGCCTAGATCCGAAGCTCTGCTCCACAGCTGGAGAACAGGTAACCTGAGGCAACTGATCTCCCTCCCAAGCCTGCTGCCTGGGAAGGGAAGAGCTGAGAATCTACCAAAATATGTTGAAAAAGCGGGTATGTCAAAAAAGCGTCAGAAGCTGCCTGCACCGCGCTGCCTGACTCATTATTATACTGCTGCCGTGGCCATGCAGACAGCCCAAGATGGCGCCGGCGCAGAGGACCCACACCGCGTTGTCTCCAGGCCCTCGCAGCAGATCATGCAGCCAGCTATGCAGCGCCCAGCAGAGGGACGATCCACCACCCTCAACGAAAACATGGATACCCTGCAACCACCAGCAGCAGCCCCAGGGACATCTCAGATGGACAGAGGTAAGAGGCTGGCTTCCTCTCCAGCTAACTCCCCCTGCGAAGAGCCCATTCTAAAAATCAATTATGGTCAGCAGTAGTGGCAGGGGGGCAGAGTACAGAACAAGCCCCCTTCACTAGCTGCAGTCCCTGTCACAGATAATCCAGTATCTGGAGCAATGCTTAAATCCATGCTGTTAACCCTTCAGAAGGATCTGCACAGAGAGCTGCAAATCTCCATGTCTCAGATTCATGATAGCATAGACTGCTTGGAGGAGAGAACAGATGTCATAGAAGAAAACTTGAAGGATTATTCCAAAGCCCATAATGAGCTATTGGACGCACATGAGCACCATACTGAGGAAATTCATCATTTAAAATTAAAAATGGTGGATTTGGAAGACCGCGCCAGGGGGAATAATATAAAGTTTACAGGAGTCCCAGAATCTATTAAATCACCTGATATTATCCCATACTTGCAGCAATTATTCACAACGCTAATACCGCACCTTGGCACTAGTGACATCTTAATCGATCGGGCGCATAGGATTTTTTAAACCCGCACATCTGCCTGATGACATCCCCCGAGACATTCTGGCCCGGATTAATTTCTTCCACATTAAAGAACAGATTCTCTCCACTGCCAGGGCTTCCAAATCCCTACCTGCACCGTATACAAACATTAAGTTGTTTATTGATCTCTCCCCTGCAACGCAAATCTTTCACTCCAGTCACCTCTATCCTGCAACAGAAGAAAATCACCTACATATGGGCATTCCCCACAAAACTCCTGGTGAACTATCAACAGCAAATGGCCCCCATCCTTACCCCTAAGGATGGATACAAGAAGCTAACCAACTGGGGTCTCCTTCCGTTAACCCCTAGAGATGCTTGTCAAACCAAAAAATACCCCAAGTCACCTCCCGCTGAAAAGCTGACGCCTCATCAAGAGTGAGATGTTTAACCTTCTATTACACCCGATCCTCATACCAACCTCCCTGCCATCCCACTATGCACGCAACCCTTTTTGCTTTGGTTTCTTTAAAAAAATGAAGGTAGAATCCGTGCTTCTCTTCCACCCCCCAGGATATGGTGTACTAAGCACACCAAGTGATACCCGTATTGACACGGTTTTATTCTAATTGAGCTCTGCTCATAACCTTATTTGTTGGTTCTCTACTGTATTTTATATACCATATTGTACATTACATATAATTTTGTTTTTCTTTTCTTTAACTTGTTTAACCAGTTCCTGACTGGTGCACGCCAATGTACGTCGTCAGAATGGCACGGGCAGGCATATTGGTGTACAGGTACATCCATTACTATATGCCACCCTGCCATTGCGTGCTCGCGTGCCGTCGGGACCCCCATGAGTCCGGTCGCGGGTCCCGTGGACTCAAACGCCGCGGGGATACCCGTGATCGTCTCACGGGGAGGCTGAACGAGGAGATGCCGTTGTAAACAGCATCTCCCCATTCTGCCTAGCAACAAGTGACACTGATCTCTGCTCCATGTGATTGGAGCAGAGATAAACGTTCACTAACACAAAGCCCAGCCCACTCACAGTTAGTAACACGCCCCTAGGAACACTTAACCCCTACACTGCCACCCACTGGTTAACCCCTTCACTGCCAGTGTCATATACACAGGAATCAGTGCATTTGTATAGCACTGATTGCTGTATAAATGACAATGGTCCCAAAAATGTGTCAAAAATGTCCGATGTGTCCATCATAATGTTGCAGTCACAATAAAAATCATTGATCGCCGCCATTACTAGTAAAAAAAAAATATTAATAAAAATGCCATAAAACTATCCCCTATTTTGTAAATGCTATAACTTTTACGCAAACCAATCAATAATCGCTTATTGCGATTTTTTACCAAAAATATGTATAAGAATACGTATCAGCCTAAACTGAGGAAAAAATGTTTTTTATATATTTTTGGGGGATATTTATTATAACAAAAAGTAAAAAATAATGCATTTTTTTCAAAATTGTTGCTCCATTTTTGTTTATAGCACAAAAAATAAAAACCGCAGGAGGTGATCAAATACCACCAAAAGAAAGCTCTATTTGTGGGAAAAAAAGGACGTCTATTTTGTTTGGGAGCCACGTCGCACAACTGCGCAATTGTCAGTTAAAATGGCGCAGTGCCGAATCACAAAAAGTGGTCTGGTCTTAAGCCAGCAAAATGGTCCGGTCTGAAAGTAGTTAAGACAATTAGACTGTGAACAGAGTGTAGTACAGAGGTATCTGCTTGACTTGTCTAGAAGGTGTGGTCTTTCTCTGAATATGCGCTCTCTGTTACATAACCCATGACTATGGCCCTCACAATTACCACTATAAATGCAAAAGGCCTCAACTCCCCCTTCAAACGCAATCTTCTCTGGAAGGAGGCATTGGCCCTCTGCTCTGGCATTCTTTGTGACCAGGAGACCCATTTCTCCAAGAGCAGACCCCCTGTCTCCACTCACAAATGCTACCCTCACTCCTTTTTTGCGAATGCCTTGCGCAATCAAAAAACGGTAATGATAGCCATTAGCGCCTCAGTTGGCTTCATGTTACACCACTCTGAGATTGATGAAGAGGGCA
Source organism: Lithobates pipiens (assembly GCF_037356315.1). NCBI lineage: Eukaryota > Metazoa > Chordata > Amphibia > Anura > Ranidae > Lithobates > Lithobates pipiens. The sequence continues at coordinate 247,601 of NW_027507718.1, read as the reverse complement.
GATACATAATTTTATAAATCACAATTGACGCCCGTCCTCTGACCATAGTCCATGTGTACGCCCCCCACATGGCACAGAAAAAAAATATTCGTGACCCTCATGGCCAAATTGGCCCCCTACAGATCCTCAACTCTAATTATGTGTGGACACTTCAATGATATAACAGACCCCTCATTAGACTCATCATCCCCCTCTAAACGCAGACCCTCTTCCTTGTCCGCCCTATTCAGACTGGATGACCTCTACGATTCATGGAGGTGTGCACATGGCTCGGAGAGAGACTACACCTTCTTCTCTCCCCGCATCAGTCCTACTTGCGGATAGATTTGATCATTACAAATAAACATTTGTTACAGTCCATAACCGACTCACGCTTAGGAACAATCTTGTGGTCTGACCACGTCCCAGTCACCATCAAATTGGCCCCACTATCCCACGTACCCAGACATACCCTCTGGAGACTAAATTCCTCCCTCCTTAACAACCCATTGCTTGAGCCACAAATACAGTTGTAAATCCTCTCATATTTCCAGAATAATGAAAACTCGATTATGGACCAAGCCATTGTGTGGAACACCCATAAGGCTCACCTGCAAGGTCTCTTTATAAAACTTGGAGCACACTTAAAAAAGAGCAGAGCGGGCGCTACAGAGTCCCTGCTCCAGCAAATTCGTACATTCGAAAACACAAACAAACAATCCCCCTCGGATAAGGCCCCTGCCGAATTAAACAACCTTAGACTCCAACTCAGTGAACACCTCCAAGCTAAATTTGACTACTACATAAAATGCCTCAAACTTCAATCGTATTCCTCGGCTAACAAACCGAGTGCCTACATGGCCAAGCAACTAAAAAGACAACTAGCTAATAAAAATATCTCATTCTTGACAAACTCCCAAAAGGTTTGTATATCCAACTCTCTTGATATCGCAAAGGAATTTAGTAAATTCTACCATAAACTTTATAATCTCGCGGATACAGACCCTCCCCCAAAACCAAACGGACATCACAAAATTTCCATTGTCTATCTCCCTCCCCGTGATCACTCTGGAACAACTTGACTTTATATCAGCCCCCTTTCTACCTGAAGAAATACATCAACTCATTAGACTGCTCCCTTTACATAAAGTGCCGGGTCCTGACGGCATCCCCCACGAATATTATAAGTATTATGCAAATCTTATTGTCCCCCACCTCTGTAAAACCTATAATCAGTTCGCATCTACGGGAAACATCCCAAGAGAATCCCTAGAGGCACTAGTGGTCACTATTACCAAACCGGGGAAGTCTCTGGACAACCCTGCTAATTACCGCCCTGTATCGCTCCTCAATACGGACACAAAATTATATGCCAAACTCATAGCCCAACGTCTTTCCACAGTTATCCCCACCCTGATTCACCAGGATCAAATTGGGTTTGTCCCAGGATGGCAGACAGCAGATGGCACAAGACGGTTTATTGGGACTTCCGGTTCCGGCGCCGTATGGAGTAGCTGTCCTCTCCCACAGCTCCCGCACACCGGCCTCGAAACTCAGCATTTACACCGGCGATTTTGCCCCCAACACCGACCGGCAGCCACACCCACTTCACCGGCTCCACGATGGACTGGTTTGTGGAAAAAACCAGGCTGCGATCGTACGCGGCCACCACCGCACGGCAGGCCTCACCGCCAATCGAGGCCCCAGCTTCGGCCTACTCAGCTCCGGCCTGCGCGGCCCCTCTGGAGGAGACAGTGCCTGAAATGGAGTTAGGCGAACACGCAGCGGGTCAGACTGCTTCAAGGGACAAACCATCCCTACAGTCTCCAGCCCATCCGCATCTGCCTGGCTCTGCTTCACCTCTCTTCATGCGGCAGTCCCTGCTATCCCCACCATTACAAGACCATCACACAGAACTCTTGGCACAGGCTGTGGCTGCTCTCCTCTCCCCTATGATTGCTGCCTCAGTGGAAAAAGCTATCAGTACAGGCATGCAGAAATTTCAAGCCTAATTAGGGGAACATACTTCTAGATTAAATGAGGTTGAAAACCGCATCTCCAATTTAGAGGAAGAACTCTATCAGACACAGTCCCTGGAACAAGCCCAGGACAGAACCAATAAATATGCTGGAAAAGCTTGATGACCTCGAAAATAGGTCCAGGAGGAGCAACCTGCGATTTGTAGGAATCCCGAATCGCTTCCCCAGTCTACTTTGTCAGAACTTTGCGCACGCCACATCCCTGAGGCATTGGGTCTCGGGGGACCCTTTACAGTTGAAAGTGCACACCGTGTGCTAGCTTTAAATTCGGAACGTAAATCCCCTCGCCCAATAATAGCTAAATATCTCAACTACTCGGACAAAGCCTCCATTCTAAAGCAGTACCGACAATCCAGATCTCTTCAGATTGATTGAGCCAAAATCTTAATCTTTGCTGACTACTCGGTGGATGTTTCAAAGAAACGAAAGGCTTTCCAACACATCTTCATGGAACTCCATCAACGACAACTGAAATTCACTCTGGCGTTCCCGGCGGTTCTGCGGATCAAAGCACCTAATGGCGAACAACTTTCTTTTCATGACCCTGATGAGGCAACTCGCTTCCTGAAATCGCTATGCTCGGGCCCTCATCTCAGCCCCACACCCAAGACGGCTCCAGTCAACCGAGCCCTGGACCAAAGGAGCCCACGGAAAGGCTCTCCCAAGCACTTCAGGGCTGTGGGTCCAGCTCAACATGCCCAAACCTCACGTTGATGGGCTCCAGTGCCCTGCAGGTTCTCTCACTTTTCTCCTGGGTTTAAGGCCCTACACATACCCTTTCTCGCCTGGATGAAGTGACCCGTTTTGAACCCTCCCCCTCCTGGGCCTTTCACACTTCTTAGTATCAGAAAAGGGTAAAAAGGGCTTTGAGCCATCTTGATTTGTACCTTGTTCTCCTATGCAATTCATATTGTTCCTCATTTCAGATGTTTGTTCTTTTTCTTACTGTTCCTTTTTTATTACTTGAATTGTTTCTACAAGTTTGCACCTGCATTTCCCCTAGGGTTTCCTCTGTGCAGTCCGTCTTGCACGCCCTGGACCCTGCCTGGATTGATGGCGTACCCCGTTCCCTTTTTGTAGGGCGGCAGTACCTGCATCAAACACGAGGCTTGGTTATGGGAGCTGGTCTACACAGTGACCCTCATGCGGAAAAAAGTGAAGTTGGTAATTGTTCATGTTTGCTTCCTTTATATATGTACCTGGCACTCATACCCTTCCCTCCCCTACCTCCTCCACTTCCCTCCCCTTCTCGCTACGCTTGCTCTCGAGCAGTCCTTACTCGCTGTTACCATACCGAGGGCCATGTCGGCCCTCTATAATGTAACGTCCTCACTTTTGCATCTCTTTAGGCCCAACAGACAAATGATACTATTACGTTCCAGTCATGTCCCCTTTAATGCTCCATTATGCTTCAGATAGTCTCATGGAATGTTAAAGGGCTTCGTTCCCCCTCCAAAAGGCTGAAGGTACTGAGGCACCTCAAAAGGCTTAAAACAGACATAGCGTTATTACAGGATACCCATCTTTCTTCACCTGACTTTGACCGGATGAAGAAGCTATGGGTGGGTGATGTGGTTGGCTCTGAGGCCATTGGCCATAAGGCGGGAGTACTTATCCTTATTAATAAGAATCTTCCCTGTAAGATCTTATCTACAGACGCAGATCAACAGGGCAGACTTCTTTCTATTCGGGCCTGTATAGGGACCAAAGAGCTTGTAATATCTAATGTCTACGTCCCTAATAACCCCACAAAGCAATTCTTCAGCGCGTTAACTAGCTGGCTCCTGTGTTTTCCTCACCTTCCACAAATTGTAGGGGGCAATTTTAACTCCACTTATCACCTGCTCAACGTTAGGTCCTCGCTTCTGCGCCCTGTCTTATCTTCAGCCCCTACTAATCCCACGAGCCTTGCGTCGACGATGGACTCCCTCCACCTTCATGACATCTGGTGACTACACCACCCGACCGACCGTGAATTCTCTTTTTACTCCCATCCACACAATGTCTTCACTAGGATTGACTACATCTTCTGTACAAACGACCTAATTCCCATACTCCCGGGAGCGGACATCCATGACATAGCTATATCGGACCACGCACCCGTCTCATTGACCCTAGAGACCCCCGACCTTCACACCAACCCCAAAATATGGCATTTTCCATCCTACCTTCAACACAACACAGACTTTCAATCATACATGGAAAAAGAGTGGGTAATTTACACACAAATGAATGTGACGCATACTGATAATCCGAACCTGTTTTGGGATGCTGGCAAAGCGTTCCTCAGGGGACGCATTATCTCCTATGCATCTTCGTTTAAAAAACACGCCCTTCTTAACTACAAGACCTCCAGTTCCAGATTGCACCAAGCCCAGCCAGTACTCTACACCAATGACTCTCCCGAAAACCGGACGGCTTGGCACTTAGCCAAGCAGTCTTTTTGACACATGGGCTGAAACCTTGGAAACCACCAAAAGGGCTTACCTTGATGCTACTTTACATAAATTTGGTAACAAAGCTGGCAAGCTTCTTGCCAGACTTTGCAAAGGTCCCTACCACCCGACGGTTTTCCCATCCATACACGACTCAGACGGTCATGTGACGGCCACGCAGAAAGGCATAAATGCAGCTATGCTGCGCTACTATTCTGCCCTCTATGCAGCAGACCCTATTGACCAGCACACGGCACGCGACTTCCTTGGAAAAGTCGAGTTGACCCGAATATCTCCCACCCAACTCGACGCTCTAAATGCCCCCATCTCCCCTTCGGAAATATCCTCCACGATTTGGAACCTAGCCTCCTCCAAAGCCCCTGGCCCTGATGGCCTGACAGGCGAATTTTACAAATCTTTAGGTCCTCTACTGACTCCGACTCTTACGGATGTCTACCAACACATATGGTCTGGCAGCCCCTATATACCATCAGGTAACCAAGCGATTATCAAACTGCTAGAAAAAAAAGGGAAAGACCCACAAGAACCTGGGTCGTACAGGCCCATCTCGCTCCTAAACCTCAACATCAAGATCCTTTCCAAAATAGTAGCCAACCGCCTGGCCAACGTCATCCCCTCCCTGATACATTCTGCCCAATCAGGTTTTGTCAAGGGCAGAACAGTAACCATTAATATCAGGAAGGTGATGATAGCGCTGGAACACGCTAGATGCAACCCTAACAGTGACTCAGCCATTATTACCCTTGATGCTGAAAAGGCTTTTGAAAATGTTAACTTTGAATGGCTATCCATGGTTTTGGGCGAGATGGGCTTCTCTGGCCCCTTTCTTCACCTAATCAGCTCCATGTACACCTCCCCAGCAGCTAGGCTAGTCGCCGCAGGCCTCCTCTCAGACGAGTTTCGCCTGCATAAGGGAACCAGACAGGTCTGCCCCCTATCCCCACTCCTTTTTAACATTGCCCTTGAACCACTTTACAGATATCTGTCAAACGTAGCCCCGTTACATGGGATCAAAATAGGGTCACACGAACTGAGAACATCTCTTTTTGCAGATGATGTTCTTATTTTTTCCGCCAACCCATCCGCAGACATGCCCACAATTAAATATATTTTTGACCAATTCATAAAATGCTTGGGATTGCGTATAAATTATTCCAAGAGCGAGATACTCCCTTTGGGCTCCCGTCCACCTCCAGCATGGGCACAGCATTCCATTTTCATGATAGCAAAATCACATATCACATACCTAGGTATCAAAATAGGGAAACTCCCTTCTTCTCTCTACCACCTGAATTATCCTCCCCTCTTTGCCAAAATTGTTCAGGAATTTGAAAACTGGATGGATCTGCCTCTTTTGCTTCTGGGAAGGTGTCATCTAGTCAAAATGATCAGTTTTGCACTCCTATTATATCCTCTTCAGACGGTACCTCTACTCCTTCGACACAAGGATACCAAACTCAACAAAAAACAAAAGACCATGCATAGCCTTTTCATAGCACATATTCGATCGCTGTCTGGATTTGAAGGAAGTGTTTGCATTGAGATGTTCTCAGCTTGGACTTTTTACTCTCCTATGTATTTGCACTGCTGCTAATAAACTGCAAAGAAGAGACAATCTTATACTATGTGGGGTCTTTTGTGTCTCTTTATACTCCGGCTCTGAGGCTTTTCTATAACACCACGCCCCGATCGACTGACATTCCTGGTGTATATCTTCTGAGGATACCGGAGAGAGATGTCAGGAGATCTTTTTTGGGGATCACCGATCCAACAAAGCGCTTTGTGACCTCCCTGAATAAGGGGGTGGCTTCTTTTTTTTTTTTTTTTTTTTTTTTCAAAAAATTTTTATTGAGAAAAGAAAAGGGTACATTACAAATGGGTGAATAGTACGTACAAAATTTTTCTCATTTTTGAAAATTTACAGGTTATATAATAGCAATACATTGAGCAACAATTGGTGCCAGGGCACCGTCCCATAAACCACATAATGGAGAGTATCCCTCTCCCTGACAGTCATATAGAAACGAGGTAGTAATAACTGGATGGATCATGGAATAATTAGGCACTAACTCAACCTCGGGGAGAAGAACAATATATATATCAGATCATCAAGAGGGCTCTGAATGGGGGGGGTGTAGGAGGAGGGGGGGGTGGGGCCCATAATTGTAGTCTTGACGTGGGTAGTTACCCCATAGTGGAGGGGGTTGCGGTGGGCCATTGGCCATTGTAGATAAAAGAGTGTTCATCAAGGTGGGCTTGTTCCTGAGGAGTAAGTTGCGATTTCACAAAAGAGTCCCATCTGCTGTGGAAGCACTGAACGGCCTTTTTGTGGGCTAGATTAGCATTAATTTTGTCACGGAATAGGAGATGCAGGAGATCTCTGTGAACTTGCACGACTGAGGGTGGAGCAGTAGATGTCCAATTGGCTAGTATGGCCCGTCTTGCCATCAGGAGGCATATCAGGACCCATTCTTTGTCCCGTGGGACAGAAACTTTCGACCAGGGAAGTAGTGTGGCATCCCAATATCCAAAAATAAGAAGTAAAGGGTCTTTGGGTAGCTTCAGCAGTGTGATCTTAAAGATGAAAGCCAGAATTTGGTCCCAGAACCCCGAGATAAAGGAGCAAGTCCAGTAACGATGCGCGAGAGAGGGCTTAGGTTGTTGGCAGAGAGGGCATAGTGAAGACGGAGTGGAGTGGGGTTGTTTGGCATGGAGAAAGGGGATGTGTGCCCGGTGAGCGATTTTGAGTTGTGTTTCCCTCCAGGATTCATTAGGAACCAAGTTGTAAACTGTGCGAAGACCTTGAAGGATCTTGTCCACCATGTCGTCGTTCGGGAAGTCTTTAGCCCAATTAGACACTGATGAGGAATCCAAGGGAGGCGTCGTTTGGATGAGTAGTGGCTTATAGATATCTGAGATTTTGTATGAGTCCTTCTGTATAAGGGTCTCGAGGAATGACGATGTGAATCTCGTGGATGCATCTCTGCAGGTGTTGCGGAGAAAGCTGAGACATTGGCCATGATGAAACGATGAGGTTGCGGTGAGGGAGAATCGGGTAGCTAGAGTATGAAAAGGTAGAGCCTGGCCAGTAGCAGGATCACATAGGGAGAAGAAGGTGGAGAGACCCTTTTGCCGCCAGGAGTCATAGGGATTATGTTCCAGACCTGGAGAGAAGCTCGGGTTGCCTTGTATCGGGAGAAATTTGGAGATGAAAGGTGAGAGACGGAGGCTTTTCCTTACCTCCCTCCATGCTATAGCAGTGTCTCTCAGCAGAAGGTTATGTTGATATGGTGTTGGTAGAGATTTCCACTTACAGTGGAGAAGGGCTGTTAGAGAGTAGGGGTGGACCATTGCGGCCTCCAATTGGTAATTAGAGCATTTGGATTTTTGGGTTATCCAGTCCAGACCTACCCTTAAAAGACAAGCAAGATTATACATTCTAAGGCTTGGGAGACTAATACCGCCCTCGGTCCTGGGAATATGGAGTTTTGAGAGAGCTATGCGTGGTCGTTTGTTTCGCCATATAAATTTTGAGATCGCAGAATTCAGTAATTTGGAGTCTTTGTGTCTTAGCAGTAGGGGTATTGTCTGGAGAGGATATAACAGGCGGGCGAAACTGACCATTTTCACCAAATGACATCTTCCCAGGAGCGAGAGGGGCAGATCCATCCAGTTGTCTAATTCCTGAGTGATTTTAGTAAAAAGTGGGGGGTAATTCAGGTGGTAGAGAGAGGACGGGAGTTTCCCTATTTTGATTCCCAAGTAAGTGATATGTGACTTGGCCGTAGTGAAGATGGAGTTTTGAACCCAGGCAGGTGGGGGGAGGGATCCTAAGGGCATAATCTCGCTTTTGGAGTAGTTTATGCGCAACCCTGATCATTTCCTGAATAAATCAAAAGTGTATTTTATTGTGGGCATATCTGCGGAAGGGTCAGCAGAGAAGATGAGGACATCATCCGCAAAGAGGGACGTCCTCAACTCTTGGTTCCCTATTTGAATGCCATGTAGCGGGGCAACTGTTAAGAGATATCTAGAGAGTGGTTCCAGAGCTAAGTTAAAGAGGAGTGGGGAGAGGGGGCAACCCTGTCTCGTGCCTTTGTGAAGGCGAAATTCAGGGGGTGGCTTTCTGGTAAAACTTCATTTTATTTGATTGGTATCACGCTGACGGGCATTCAATCGTCATTCCCAATACACCCCTCTTCATGGGACTTCTTCTGATGAAAATCAGCTGCATATGAACTTTTCTTTTTGTTTTCAATTGTGATATTATATTGTACACATCTTATGATTTATTTCATTTCAAACGGTATAAATTATTACACAATTGCACTTTATTATACCATATTTGGATGTCGGCATATCACGCGTGTTGTGTGATTCCCATGAATTGCACTTTTTTCCCTATCGCTGTACTTTTATTTAAAGTGTTTGTTAACCCAAAAAAATTGATCCTGCTCCTTTAAAGCATGTTATACAGCACAGTGCTTGTCCCGTGTCATTTGACCCCTTGTAACACCTGAAATACCTGGCTGATCCTGCCAGTTTCTGCCCTCCCTTCTGTAAACTGACCACGGTGTATCATGGCTGCTGAGACCTGACACTGTGCTCAGTTTACGTACCTCCATCATTAGCCTTCTATCTGCTCTACTCGCTGCTCCTGTGTCCCTCCCCTCTCTGCTTGTGACAGTGCTGTTTTTTTCTTGGTGCTCGATATCTGGGTTATAGTCCTCGGCTGCTGGCTATTTTATGTATTAAGCACTTGTTCAAGAAACCATTAAGGCCCCCTGACCACAGGGGCCATTTCTGTCAGTCCCTGGCCCTTTCTTCTGGTCCCAGGGCCCTTCCCTCCAAGACTGGGGCTCTTCTCTCTGAAGCGGGGGGGCTTTTCTCTAGCCCTTTATAAGCCCAGGTTCCCACTGCTGTGACTTATCATTGGACTTGCAACAAAAGTCACATGCGTGATGTCCTAATCAATGCAACTTAAGTCACAGTAACAAAGAAAAAGGTTCCTGCAATACTTTTCTGTGACTTTGGTAAGATTTGAGTGCCATAGACTACAATGTTAAATCACAAAATCACAAGCAAGTCACAAGCAGGTTGCAAGCAAGTTGAACAACTTTGGGATCACAGCAGTGTGAACTGAGCCCATGTTCTGCAGTGGGTCCCCTTGCTGCCATCTTGGGCCCCCTACAGTGGCAGAATGCCAGGACCCAGTCTCAAGTGCAACCTTTCTGACCCTGGTAGTTCCACCACTGATCCAGACTACAATAAAAACAAAATGTTCATCCAGAAGAGATTTCATATGAAACATGGATGTCCTACTAACCTGATAATGTTTTGCTATGTGTCGTCTTCTTCAGTTTGGCTGGAAATAAGATTAGGGAAGTGATTAGTCCTGACAAACCTCTGAAATGTAGAAAATAATAACTAAGAGAATTATTAGTGTAGCAGATCCTCCCAGACACCATCATCCCACCAACCCCCTGTAGATTGGAGTCTCTCCTCCTCCAGGTAATGGGGAGAGTCTTTGCCTGGTAACATCTCAGCACATTGCAGTGACATGTGACCATGGTGGGGGGACCAGAAAAGCCCCCAATTCTCTGTGCAGGGATTACAGGCACACACCTAGAATCTGGAGCCTTGACTCCTCTTTCTGATGGAGGTTCAGGTAGATACATGGGGCACAAGGCTCAGAACCTCAAGTAACAATCATGAGGGTCTCCTAGGAATACAGCTATAAATATGGAGGTTCTGTATAATAAACAAGTGGCTGTGATTGTATTGCTCTGCCTGGCATGCTGAATGATGTCATAGTGTTATGGTGACTGACTGACGGCATCCTGGAGAAGTGTTACTCCGCTTCCCTTTTACATTGTTCCTGAACTCTGTAGCCTTTCCTTCATCCACAATTTTGCAACCAAATACATTGTATTCTGTAAACTCCCTCAGTAAAGATTATTTAACCCCTTGGTGACTGAGGGGAAAACAAATGTTAATGCCTGAACACAATTTTGCAACTTTGACCCGTGTTAGTAAATCTGTAAGTAGCGCCCCCCACCTTTAGGTGGGTGCTAGTAGGTAAGTGTTAGGTAAATTGCCAGTGCCTTACCCTTTTTGTTTAGGTCTGGTTGTTAATTTGGTTTGGGGAGGAGTAGTAGAATAGAGGGGGGTGTGACCACCTGTACTCTGAGATGAAAGATCTCCTTTGCTTTCTCCAAGAAATGTTCTGGAAAGGAGGTGGGTCAGGGACTGGAGTGCAGGCAGTTTATATGGCCCAGGCCCAATCATTAATTTGTATGGGCAGGGGTGGGACTGATATACATACTGAGGTCACATGCTTCCTGGGGGAGATGGGAAGAAACTGAGTCCAGAGAAACAGACAAAATGTGACTCCAAGGAGCAGGCTTGAAGGCTTAGGGGTTCAGAGACCCCAATGCTGGAGAGCAGGAACCAAATCTGAAGGCCTGAGGGTTCAGAGACCTCAGTGCTGGATGGTTCAACTACACCAAGTCATCAAAGAAACCCTGGGAGAAGTGAACCAGGCATCCCGGCTGGGATGGTTCTAACTACAAGAAACGGGAAGTAGCTGCAAGGAGGATGGAGTAGACCAGGATGTTAACCCGGACTTTCCTGAACTGACCTGGGAGGATCGCAGGAGGCAAGAAAGGCAGGTGAGGCCTGGGACTTCCAGCATCCAAATACCAAGGGGCTTTTCAGAGGGGCATCGTCAGTTCATTAAGGGAAAGGGACTTAAATACTCTAAGAAACCATAAGGAAGAGGCAACTCATACATTCCTTTAACACACTTGTAATGACTGAAACCAAGAAGAATAACGTTATCTGTTCAACCTTTATTGATTGCTTCTGTGGTGAATCGTGCAGGGGTGGAAGAACGGAGGTATGTTAGTGTGACAGAACCCACTGTCACTGTGTGTTTTGGAGGGGGCTGTGGGCTCACCTCCTACCCACAGACTATGGCCCAGCAGAGAACATTGGGGTTTAGAGGGTTATTTGCCATCTCCCACCTGGAGAAGATGCCACCTCCAGACATTTGTGTCCAGAGTCGCCAGTTCATCGGAACCGGGTGAATGTGGTATCTGTGGCTGGGCTTGTGGAGTCATTCCTGGCTACCTAAACTTATTGGCCCGGCTGGGTTAAATATATACTTTTATTCCACAAACAATGTACTTTTAGCTGATAAAGACATATACAAGATGCCACAGAGATAATGTAATGTAATGCTGCATCCCTTCTCTCCCCCCCTCTTGTTGTGTTAATTGTGTTGGGTCATGGCATGTAGACAAAAGGTCTGGTCTGGAGACACATCTCAGCAGGGGATGTGTAAGGAGGGGCTGCCTGCTTGTCATAATCCCTTCATATGCTCCAACTGTAGTTGTTTGAATATACAAGTGTTGAGTTTCCATTGGTTCTTCCTTGTCCCCTACCCCCTCTATGACCAGGCTAAGGGGGTGTCCCTATCTATGTTAAAAGTGTATATTTGGCACTTAATAAACAGTTTATACTCTGGATGTTTAACCCTCAACACCTGTGTGGCTTGTCTTGTGATTGAGGGGTTAAAGGCTGGTTATGGCGAATCTGCAGGCTGCGTGTGCATTTGGAGGACAGGAGACACAGGTCTGGTGGAGATGCTCAGCAGGAGTATCCGAGATCCGTCACAGTTAGCAGTAAAGTATGAACACACAGCAGCTCCCAAGGGAGTAGTGCGCTACATGTACATATCATCACTAGGGATAGGCCCGAGGTTCAAGTCAAACGTAAGTTTGACCCAAACATTGGGTGTTCACGCTTTCATCGAATAGCGAACATTATGGGGCGTTCACGGCAAATTTGAGCACCGCGGAATGCCCCATAATGCACTACGAGATCGCAGTGCATTGACGTCTGATGATTGGCCAAAGTATGTACCTGACCTGAATGCTTTGGCCAATCATAGCGTGCTCTGCTGTGAGAGACATAATTGGCTTGTTTTCAATCCTGTATTATATAATATATCCTGTATGTATACAATGTATTATATAATATATCCTGTATGTATACAATGTATTATATAATGGATCCTGTATGTATACAATGTATTATATAATATATCCTGTATGTATACAATGTATAATATAATATATCCTGTATGTATACAATGTATTATATAATGGATCCTGTATGCATACAATGTATTATATAATATATCCTGTATGTATATAATGTATTATATAATATATCCTGTATGTATACAATGTATAATATAATATATCCTGTATGTATACAATGTATTATATAATGGATCCTGTATGTATACAATGTATTATATAATATATCCTGTATGTATACAATGTATTATATAATGGATCCTGTATGTATACAATGTATTATATAATATATCTTGTATGTATATACCATTATATAGAGGATGCTGTGTGTATACAACTTATTATATAATGGCTTCTGTATGTATACTTCCCTGAGGCCTCATATTTGTGTACTGTCAGTGGGAAGTGGTTCATCCAGTTGGAAGCTCCTGATTGGTCACTGGCTTTCCCTGGGTGACATTCCTTGTTCTTCCTCACACAGATATTGATCGGGAATTGGTTGAAAATGAACATTATAGATGGGAACTCACCATGTTGTGCTCTCCTTTCCTTGAGCTCATTTGCGGGTCCCTTCAGATCGATGACTTCAAAGACATGAATGGTGACATCCAGAGCCTCTTCTCCATATTTGTCTATAAGGAGGTCCTTGGTGGTGATCCAGTCTGCATTTTCTAGTCTTCCTCGGGGGATGGGACGTGTATCTCCATAGGTGAAATCAGACAATTTGTTCCTAAATCTCTTGAAGTCACTTCCTTTCAGATCCTCCAGAGAATATATGAGAAGATCCCCGGGGGTTTGTGGGACCTTTCCCGGGACACCAGGAGCCGACCCTGCAGAGAGAACAAGCAACAACTATAAAAATTAATTCTGATTGGATGATTTCTGACACATGACAGCAGATACAGTGCCTTGAAAAAGTATTCATACCCCTTGAAATTTTCCACATTGTGTCATGTTACATCCAAAAACGTAAATCTATTTTATTGGGATTTTATGTGATAGACCAACACAAAGTGGCACATAATTGTGAAGTAGAAGGAGAATGATAAATGGTTTTCAAATAAATATGTGAAAAGTGTGGGGGGATTTGTATTACGCTGACTCAATACTTTGTATAACTACTTTTCACTGCAATGACAGCTGCAAGTCTTGCCACAAATTTGCAATTCGATTTAGGTCTGGACTGTGACTGGGCCATTCTAACACATGGATATGCTTTGATATAAACCATTCCATTGTAGCTCTGGCTGGATGTTTCGGGTCGTTGTCCTGCTGGAAGGTGAACCTCCTCCCCAGTCTCATGTCTTTTGCAGACTCTAATGCCGCATACACACGACAGGACTTAAGTCCGGCAGACTTTCGACAGAGTTCTGACGGAGTTCTGACAGAGTTCTGACGGACTTTCCGAATGAACGGACTTGGCCACACACAATCACACCAAAGTCCGACGGATTCGAACGTGATGACGTATGACTGGACTAGAATAAGGAAGTTCATAGCCAGTAGCCAATAGCTGCCCTAGCGTCGGTTTTAGTCCGTCAGACTAGCACACACACGAGCGGATTTCTGGGTCCGGCAGAGTTCTGGCGGAAAAATTTGAAGCATGTTCCATTTCTAAAGTCTGTCAGACTTTTGCAAATCAAAAGTCCGTTGCAGCCCACACACGATCGAATAGTCTGCCGGAATCATTCCGTCAGACTTTTGATGTTGAAAAGTCCGGTCGTGTGTACGGGGCATAACAGGTTTTCTTCTAAGATTTCCCTGTATTTGTCTCCATCCATCTTCCCATAATCTCTGACCAGCTTCCCCGTCCCTGCTGTAGAAAAGCATCCCCGCCACATGGCGCTGCCACCACCATGTTTCACGGTGTGGATGGTGTGCTCAGGGTGATGTGAAATGGTCATTTTCCGCCACACGTAGCGTTTGGTTTTTAGGCCAAAAAGTTAAATATTGGTCTCATCTGACCAGAGCACCTTCTTCCACATGTGGATCTCTGCAGCTCCTCCAGAGTTACCATGGACCTCTTGGCTCTTCTCTGATGAATGCTCTCCTTGCCCGGCCTGTCTGTTTAGGTGGACGGTCATGTCTTGGTAGGTTTGCAGTTGTGCCATACTTATTCCATTTCCCGATGATGGATTGAACAGAGCTCTGTGAGATGTTCAAAGCTTGGGATATTTTTTATAACCTAATCCTGCTTTGTACTTCTCCACAACTTTATCCATGACCTGTCTGGTGTGTTCCTTGGCCTTCATGATGCTGTACCTTCATGAATAATTCACATAATGTGTGTAATATGTTTATTTCCTGTAATCTTCAGCTCCATCTAGTGGCCATAATGTCATATATTACTGGTTGAGGTATATCAAGAAAATACTGTATTATGGCCACTAGATGGAGCTGAAGATTATAGGAAGTAAACCTGTTAGACACATTACGGGGATTATCAGTGATGGTTGTAGAAATGACACAAGCTCATAATATTTTTATGTATATATCTATATATATATATCTATATCTATATCTATATCTATATCTATATCTATATCTATATCTATATCTATATCTATATATATATATATAGATATAGATATAGATATAGATATATATATATATATATCTATATATATATATATATATATCTATATATATATATATATATATATATATATATATATATATATATATATATATATATATATATATATATATCTCCTAATGCATATGTAGGAATTTTAAACATCATGTTTATTGATTGTTTCGTAGTTAACTAAAATAAACTATCAATCCTTTAAGAAACCTTCCCCCTGAATAATGATGTGTCTGATCAGTGTGAACTAAGAACTCTGATTACCCCCAAATCTCCCAGCAGTATGTGTCATGTGACACAGGGATGTTTTCTCCTTAGGGTTATAGATAAAGAATTCCCCCGACCACTACACAAACAGCCATAACATTTGGGGTCCTCCAGTCATTATGGATCACTGGACCATCTCAGAAGATCATTTCCATCAATGATAAATAAAATCTGAAGAGATGGGAATGTGATGGTGGAATTGATGAAAAGCTCCTGAACTCTTCTAATGGGTGGACTGACCAGATGTCTACAGGAAATGTCCAGAATACGGACACATAAGACTTTCTATCCTCTAATTCCAATCTCTGGAGATGTGAGATGGAGGAACACATTGGAAAGGATGGTCAGGATCAGCAGTCATACCTTGTGGGGAGGAGGATGAGGAGAAATAGGCCCCCATTACATCAGAAGATGACCCGAGATGACATCACCTGGAAAGAGACCAAACAATAACAATCTCATTTGTAGTGCAATGAACAGGAATTTGCTTCCTTATGTGAATAACGATTGGCTGTCTAGTTGTCCAATCTGGGAAGATCTGAAATTGACTTCTGTTAGTGATGGCCGAATGGTTCACCCGGCGGTCGTTTCGCGGCGAATTTCGGCTGTTTGCGGTCCGCCCGTTCGGCGGACTATTGGCGCCGTTCGCCCCGGCGGACTTCCGTGTTTACTGTGTAAAAGAACTTTGACCTATGATGACACATCCATCATGGGGTACAGGACAACCAATTGAAACATTACAGCACATGGACACTTGGACATTCCCCCTAACTTATAAATACACCCGATCCAGCGGCCATTTTACATTTTTTCTTCTGTCACTATAGGGAGAGGTTGCTATGTGGAGCAGGGAGAGATTACAGTGACCCAAATCGCTAGCTATTTGGTACACAAAAGTTCTTTTCAGGACTAGTATAGGTGTTAGGTGCAGTTCAGGATAGGCAGTGCTGTGCTAGTGATTGTTGCAGCAGCCTGAGTGTCTTTTGTCAGTTTAGAGAAAGGGACAGGACGGTGTGTGCTGCAGGGACAGCCAGTTTAGTCATTAGCTGTTAGTATCAGGTCCACAAAAGTGCTATTTCAATTATTGTTCCAGTAGCCTCTGTTTTGTCAGTTTATATAGGGACAGGCAGGAAGCAGTGTGTGAGGCAGTGAGGGTCAGTTTAATCAGTAGCTGTTACTATTAGTTCCACAAAGGTTCTTTTCAGGACTGGTATCAGTGGTATGGTAATAGGCTTGTACA
Source organism: Lithobates pipiens (assembly GCF_037356315.1). Classification (NCBI taxonomy): domain Eukaryota; kingdom Metazoa; phylum Chordata; class Amphibia; order Anura; family Ranidae; genus Lithobates; species Lithobates pipiens. The sequence continues at coordinate 230,928 of NW_027507718.1, read as the reverse complement.
CGTATAATATTCTTTCTTCCAAATATAGAAAGAATATTATACTTGACTGCTGCCCTTCTGCTGCAGTCTGCTAATCATTCACAACCCACTTGTTCCACAAAGCTCCTTATAAGGACTGGTAACTTGGTCTGTCTAGGGTGCTACAGTATATAGGGTTGAGTGAGGTACAGTCTGCCATTCTATAAGGACTGGTATAGGTCCACAGTACATAGGGTTGAGGGGCACTACTGCTGACCGCTGCCCTATACTGCAGCAGTCCTTCAGCAGTATAGGGACTGACGTACAGTCTGCTAATCACTCGCACACAACCTACTTGGTCCACAAAGGTCCTTATAAGGACTGGTAAGGTATAGGGTACTACAGTACATAGGGTTGAGTGAGGTACAGTCTGCCATTCTATAAGGACTGGTATCGGTCCACAATACATAGGGTTGAGGTGCACTACTGCTGACCGCTGCCCAATACTGCAGCAGTCCTTCATTGGTATAGGGACTGAGAGTTTTGTCACAGGGTCATTTAAAAAATGACAGGCAGAGGAAGAGGCAGGCCCTTCCGCATGGGTGGTAGGAGTAGGGCAGAAGCAACAGGCTTGAGCCAAATTGGGAAGTTGCAGAAGGTGCGTTCAATTATTTTAAAGGACGCACCAGACTTGGTTGAGTGGCTCGCTCAGCCTTACTCTTCTGCACCCTCCTCATCCTCTCGATTTGCACCCTCTTCTTCACTCTCTGCTATGTGCACCCCCAAAGACACTACCACCAACAACAACACCACCATCACCACCACCACCACATACCTTCCGCTTGAGTCACAGGAATTATTTTCCGATCCATATCAAGACATTTCTGATGCGCAGCCACTCTTGGTATTGCATCAGGAAGAGGAGGCAGCAACAACCGCTACTCAGCAGTCTGACGACAGTACCCAGATCAGCCCAAGGAGGAGGTTGATCCCCGGTGTTGCTGCCTACTCCGAGATCTCTACTTATAGCGACGGGGAAGGTGACGTTGATGATGACGTGTCTAGTGATGTCATGTGGATGCCCACAAGAGAGGAAGAGGAGGGGAGTTCAGAGGGAGATATGGACCAGCAGATAGGGAGGAGAAGCAGGAATAACTTACATTGCACAGGAGGGACAAAGCAGACTGCAAATGTATCAGGTCATAGTCAGAGGTCAGAGGTCAGAGTCATCGACCATGTACGGTCAGATCTGGCGCTCCCAGGACACCGGCACATGGCTCCGCAGTGTGGGCTTTTTTTAACGTGTCCGCTGCTGACAATAGCGTTGCCATCTGCAATCTTTGCAGTCAACGCATTAGTCGCGGTAAGCCCAACACTCACCTAGGGACGACCGCCTTAAGAAGGCACATGAGCAGCCATCACCGAACCCAGTGGGAGCAACGGAACACACAAAGCCACACTCCAGGCTCTCACCGTTCAGCCTCGTCTTCTACTTCTCCTTCTCCTCTCTCCTCACAATTGTCCTCCACTCCACCTTCCATCACGCCAAGCTCACGTTTTTCTGCAAAAAGGCAGGCTTCCGTGGGCCTAATGTTCGAGCATAAAAAAATGATGACGCCGGATAACCCTCTTGCCCAACGGTTGACGGCTGGCTTGTCAGAACTCATAGCCCGCCAACTACTGCCATATAAACTGGTGGACTCGGAGGCCTTTCGCAAATTTGTGGCCATTGGAACACCACAATGGAAAGTCCCAGGAAGGAAGTATTTCTCAGAGAAGGGCATCCCAGAGCTATATGGCCATGTTCAGCGGCAAGTGAATGTATCTCTGGCACACAGTGTCGGTGCCAAGATACATCTGACCACAGACACGTGGTCTAGCAAACCAGGCAGGGAAGGTATATCACTTTTACTGCCCACTGGGTGAACCTTCTGACGGCCGTCAAGCATGTAACCCGTGGCACCCGTGTAGATTTGGTTTCACCGCCACGGATTGCATGCAGGCCTGACTCTTCTTCTCCTCCTCCTCCTACTCCATCCTTTTCCACTGCTAGCGTCTCTTCCACTGCGCCGCCCAAGCTCCCCAGAACCTATTTGACATGCCAGGTGAGACGCTGCCATGCCGTGCTGCGTCTGTTGTGCTGGAAGCCAAGAACCCGGCACTCCTTTCAGCTTTGCGTTCACAGGCAGATCAGTGGCTAACACCGCTCAATTTGACAGTTGGTAAAGTGGTGTGTGACAACGGTGCCAATCTGCTTAGCGCATTGAAACAGGGCAAAATCACGCATGTGCCATGCATGGCACACGTCTTAAACTTGGTCGTGCAGCGATTCCTTGTCAAATACCCTGGGGTCCAGGACATCTTGCGACAGGCAAGGAAAATCCCGGCCCATTTCAGAAGATCTTACACGGCCATGGCTCGGCTTGCTGACATTTAGCAGCGACATAATCTGCCGGTCAGACGTCTTATTTGCGATTGCCCGACGCGATGGAACTCAACCTTCTATAAGCTTGATAGGCTGCTCCAGCAGAAACGTTCAGTTAACGTCTACCTGTATGAACTCTGCGGCAGAACCGGCTCTGGGGAGCTCGGTTTTTTTCACCGCGCCAGTGGCTGCTCATGCGCGACGCATGCAGACTTCTGCACCCATTTGAGGAGATCACCAAACTGGTCAGTCGCAGCCATGGCGCCATCAGTGACATGGTACCTTATGCCTTCTTTATGGAGTGTGCATTGCTTCGTGTCATTGATCAAGCTGTGGAGGAGCAGGAGCGGGAAGATGAGGAAGTTGCAATGCTGGATGAATTCCCAGGGGGGGGCTACTCTATCTGAGACAAGTCAACAACAGGAGTCTGAAGAGGAGTCAGAGGAGGATGGTGCCGGGGCGGATGAGGAGGAGCAACAAGAGCATGCTTTAATCCTTTCTGGGATCCCTGTTGTGCGTGGATGGGGAGAGGAGAATGAAGAGGACGACATTATCCTGGATGATGAGCAGGAGCCAGGCCACCACACTGCTTCCACTTTAGTGCAAATGGGGGCCTTCATGCTCCAGTGTTTTAATAGGGACCCCCATATAAAAAGCATAAGGGTCAAGGACCAGTACTGGGTGGCAACGTACTTAGACCCCCGGTACAAACACAAAATGGCAGAAATGTTACCGCCATCACAGAGGGCTGTCAGCATGCAGCACTTCCAGGCCTTGCTTCGAGAAATGCTGCATTCTGCTTTTGCGTGCGCTGGCAGAGGAGCAATTCCCACTCCCAGAGAAGGAGTTGCGGGTACCAATCCAACAGCGCCTGCAAGAAGAGGCCGGTTTGAAGATGTGTTGTTGACTTCAGATATGAGTCATTCTTTCAGCCGACCCATCGACAGGTGTCATCAGGATCCAGCATCAGGGAATGCCTAGACCGTCAGGTGTCCGACTACATCGGGTTAACGGCGGATGTGGACGCTTTGAGGAGTGATGAACTCCTGGACTACTGGGTGGGCAGGCTTGACCTCTGGCCAGAGCTTGCCCAATTTGCAATCGAACTGTTGGCTTGCCCCTCATCCAGTGTCCTGTCCCCGTGTTGTGCTGACATCCTCCTGGGGCTGTACCTCTGCTGTGCATATTATGAGGGGCTCCCACCATCCCTGTGCTGTGCTGACTTCCTCCTGCGGCTGTACCTCTGCTGTGCATATTTTGAGGTGCTCCCACCATCCCTGTGCTATGCTCATTATGATGGGCTCCCACCATCCATGTGCTGTGCTGACTTACTCCTGGGGCTGCTTATTATGAGGGGCTCCCACCATCCCTGTGCTATGCTGACATCCTCCTGGGGCTGCTTATTATGAGGGGCTCCTACCATCCCTATGCTATGCTGACATCCTCCTGGGGCTGCTTATTATGAGGGGCTCCCACCATCCCTGTGCTATGCTGACTTCCTCCTGGGGCTGCTTACGGTGCAGGTGTCAGTGCTGTATATCATGGCGCTGATGTCAGTGCTGTATATCACGGTGCTGGTGTGAGTGCTTTATGTCACGCTGCTGATGTCAGTGCTCTCTATCATGGTGCTGCTGTCAGTGCTGTATATCACGGTGCTGGTGTTAGTGCTTTATGTCACGCTGCTGATGTCAGTGCTTTCTATCACGGTGCTGGTGTCAGATCACTCTATCACGGTGCTGGTGTCATTGCTGTATGTCACGCTGCTGGTGATCATCTCCTGCACCCTCTTCTTTGCCTACCCTGACCTTCCCTCTCCTCCATTGCCTTCATGCGCTCCACAGTCCCGAGTTGTCACAACAATTTCCCATTTAAAAAAATAATGCTTGTAGTTGTTGATCCCAGATTCACCTCATACATGTGTTATGTCATTGGCCATGTGGTGGGACTATGTTTGCACAGCTATTAATTATTTTGTGGCTGCAAATTTGACCTGTAAGTTTGCGAAGTTCGCCTCCCATTGAAGTCAATGGGGTCCGCCGCGAACGTTCCGGTTCGCGAACTATCGGCCGCGTTCGCAGTCCGCGTTCGCGAAACGTCCCGTCGGAAGTTCGTCCATCACTAACTTCTGTCATTTACAGCCCATAACTATGATGGTCACTAAATAACTTAATCCCAGCATTCATCTATTGGTATCTCGGGGGTCACAAAGGAATGTCACTCTGTTAAGGGCCCCAATTTTTACAGGCTCATATATTTAGGTGTCCCCTCCACAAATCTGTGCCATTCATAGCCAAGACTGGTACTAACCAGCACCAAAGTATCAACCAGTAAGATGTCTACAGAGAGGTCAGGTAATAAAAATGAGAATACCTCAAAATAGAAGCGATGTGTGATCAGCAGAGACCTCCATTCAATAATAAGATGCTTCTAAGTGGATTCTTAAGGAAGGTCGGTAATTATTGTTCATAAAAAGGTTAAACACCATTAATGAATTTTGTGTCTCTTTAGTGGCCACTTTGTCAGGGAAAGGTGTATAGTACACTTTAATGGGTGGGATCTGTGTGTGTCCTTCAGCCCAGACTATACTGTACAGTATACTGATATGTAAGGTTTTTTTTATATAATTATTCATGACCTATTAATATTCCTGGCCAGGGCTGAAACTAGGGGGCAGGGGGAGGCTGCCCCGGGTGCGGCATTGAGAGGGGTGCTGCAGCTGGTACTGATCCTCCTGCAACAGCTGAAAGGCTGCTTCTCTTCCTTTACCTCCCGCTAGCCTTTAACTGCTCCTGGAGGAAAATTCAGGGATCAGTACATACCCGTCAAAGCTGACCCAGCTGCCACTCCGGTTCCTGCCCCTTCTTCAGATCATGCCCCCCTCCACTCCTCTGTCCCCCTCCTCTGGTACCCCTGCATTGCTCACATCTTCTTCCTGGCTAGTCATGTAGTGCAGGCTGAATAAAAACATGATCCTGAGCACAGAGAAGCCCATAATATGATCAGGAAGACAGCCATACAAAGTTATAACTTTTCCTGGTCTTTCCTTCCCCCACTATCCATCCTATCTGCTGCTGCGGGAATCTAGATGGAGAGCGGGGAAGGAAAGACCAGGAGAATGGGTGCCAAGGAAGGTTATAACTTTGTTTGGCTGTCTTCCTGATCATATTATGAGCTTCTCCATGATGATGATCATGTTTTTATTCAGCCTGCAGTGCACACAACTAGCCAGGGAGAGGAGGTGAGTGCTGCGGGGTTACCAGTGGAGGGGGGGCAGAGGAGGGGGACCAGAGGAGCACGGGGGGAACCAGAGAAACACAGGGGGATCCAGAGGAGCAAGGAAGCCTCCAGGAAGCACACAGGGTGTCAGAGGGGGCAGGATCACCAGTTTACATCACCAGGTCGCCCGGCCCTCAGCTATATAAGAACTGTCACCCAGAAGTAGTGTCACTCAGCAGGAGCATCCCATGGAGGCGGAACGGTTTTGGCTTTTTTTTTTTTTTTGTTCGAACACGCAACCACCATTAAAGTCTTTGGGAAACGAACGTGAAAAATCAAAAGTGCTCATTTTTAAGGCTTAGGGAAAAAAGGTGCATATAAAAAGTGATGGGGACCCGGGTCCTGCCCCAGGGGACATGTATCAATGCAAAAAAAAAAAAAGAAAAGCTTTAGAAATGGCAGTTTTTTTGGGAGCAGTGATTTTAAGAATCAGAACAGTAGAAGCATTAAGAGTTTTGGTGTGCAACAGTCAGCCACCTTTCTATTGTGCCCCATCCCCTCAGTTTAATAAGGGCCCCCCCTGAAAAGCATTAAATTACTACTTAAATTACTGTGAGGTGTCAGATGTCGGTGTTTTGTCGAATACTGTCCCCCGTCAGATAGTGTCTGCCCTATACTGCGCTTGTGCAGTACGGAGGACAAGGAGAAGCCAAAGGTCTCCGAATATGAATGGCACCTGTGCACTGAGTCCATGTTCAAGCCCCACCATCCAAGTGGACATAGAGAATAAAAAATTGCAGAGCGAAGCGAGGCCATGCCCGAAGCATGGCGAGCGAAGTGAGCTCACGAGGGGCCCTCTTACTAAGTGCTGTTTCATCATCTACTGTATGTCCACTTGCATGGTGGGGCTTGAACCTGGACTCAGGGCACAAAGTGTACAGGCGTTGTTCATCTTTGAATACTTTCTGTGTCTCCTTGTCCTCTGTACTGCGCAAGTGCTGCACCTGCGCAGTATGGGGCGGACACTATCCGATGGGGGACGGTTCTCAGCAGAACACCGGCAATTGACTGTGTACAGTTGAGGGAACTCCTAGACTCCTCCTCGAGGTATCATATGACACAGCTGAAGAGAGACTGGGGATGCAGAAATTTTCCTACTTCTGTGCTGTGCTGAATCTGAGGTCTGGTAAGTGGGGAGACATCAATTTTTTTTTTTAATTTCATAATCTTTATTCATTTTCAACATACTTTTACATAATAAAAGCAAAAAAAGCATTCTCTATAGCATGTGTAGCACTTATTTCACCTTTACAAATACAGTAATACTTTAGTGAGTAATAAAAAAACCTTTAGAAAACATTCCTATCCATGATGTGTCAATATTTCTTCTATCTAACCCCTCTTTTCGCTCATTGCTCATATAATCCTCCTTCCCCTCCTACTTCCTCTCTCTCTACCCAGCTTTCACCTCTCCCATACCTCATTCTGGGTATCTCATTCTATCCAGCCAGGGTTTCCACATCTTTTTAAATTCTTTAAAATTTCCTCTTCTCAAATATATCACCCTCTCTTTCCATATTGTCTCCATAGTTGCTGTCTGCCAGTCCACTACTGAAGGAGCATTTTTTGCTTGCCACCTTTGAGCTAACAATCTTCTTGCCTGAAACAAACATCTCAGTATTGCTTTATTGGTATGTCGCGATCTCCCTATTGCTTCACCCAGGCCCAGCACACATATCCTTGGATCACCTCTGATCGTTACACCAAATGTTTCATTCAAGGTGATAACAATCTCTGACCAGTAACGAAACAATTTTGGGCATCGCCAGAACATGTGAGCTAGGTCTCCAGACTCTTGACATCTAGGGCACCTATCATCTGCTCTACGTCCAAAACTGAACAGTCTTTTTGGCGTATAATAGGCCCTATGCAGCAGCATTAAGTGTGACATCTTCTGGGCGGGCGAAACTGAGATTGAGTAACCATCCTCCAATATTTTCCTCCACTGTTCATCCGTGAATGTTCCCAACTCCTCCTCCCATTTCCTTCTGCATTTAAACCCTTCTGGGCTTCCTATACTTCCTTCACATATGACTGGATATACATCCGCTATAAATCCTTTTGTCCTCACTGGGGCCTTTAATCTGGTAAAAATAGGGGAGCTATTCCACACAGGACCTTGCCTATTAAATTGTTTCCCTAGGGCGTGTCTGATTTGAAGGTATTTATAAAATGATTGTTTGGGTATATCAAACTCTGATCTTAAAGCACTAAATGTTTTTAATATTTTCCCTGTATATAACTGGGCCAACCTATCTATCCCTTTAACTTCCCAATCTTTATATACCCCTATTTCTTCCATTTCCTGCAGGTTCCGGTTGTCCCACAATGGGGTGTACTGAGTTAAGCCTCCCAGGCCTTTAATCGCCTTAACTGCCTTCCACACCTTTACTACTAGTTTTATTGTGGGTATTTTTTTTTTGGGAAATGAATTTGCCTCCAGAGCTTCTACCATATTCTTATGGGGTGTCTCCGTTAATATTAAGGCCTTATTAATTCCTCCACCCATCTCCTCACTCATGTCCAGGTGTTGTAATTGCGCAGCTAAAAAATAGCTCCTTGGATGTGGAACTGCCATTCCACCTTTTCTTGTAGGTAATTGCAAGGTTTGTAGAGCTATCCTGGATACTCCCCCTTTCCATATAAGTTCTCGGAATAGTACCTCTATTTTCCTAAACCACATTATGTCTACCCAAATCGGGGAGTTATGTAACACATACAACAACTGAGGCATCCATACCATTTTAATCAAGTTACATCTCCCTGCATTCGATAATGGGAGTCTTTTCCAGATTTCGATTTTCTTCTTGAATTTAGCTATTAATGGAACCAAATTATCATTTATATATTTATTAGGATCTTTTTGTATGTGTATCCCCAGGTATTTCATGCGCTCCACAACTTCCAGCTGCGCGCCTGTCCCTGGGCTTTGGGCCCTACTTTTATCCAATGGCATAAGAACTGATTTTTCCCAGTTTATCTCCAGGCCAGAGAACCTCCCGAAATCTGAAATAAGTTTCATCCCTTGTCTGAGGGACTGCTCTGTGTCCCCCAGAAAGAGGAGAATATCGTCCGCATATAGCGCTATCCTCTCTTCCCTCGTCCTCCTTTGAAAACCGACCATATTCCTACTGGATCTAATTGCAATAGCTAATGGTTCTATTGCTAGGGCGAAGATCAGGGGTGACAAAGGGCACCCCTGTCTTGTCCCCCTCTCTAGAAAAATCCTATCTGAATATTCATTATTGACCCTAATTCTAGCACTAGGGCCGTTATACAGAGTTTTTACCCATGCAATAAGATTAGGGCCAAACCCAAATTCCCTCAGTACCCGCCAGATATAGGGCCATTCTAAACTATCGAAGGCTTTGATTACATCTAAAGCCATTATTGCCTTATTGCCATCATTCTCTATAGGTACCTGCATATTAAGATATAGTCCTCTTATGTTTGTGCTTGTAGTTCTGCCCGGGATGAAACCTGTTTGGTCGGGATGTATCAGCCTGGAAATAATTTTATTCAATCTAATGGCTAATACTTTGGCTAATATTTTAGCATCCGCACAGAGAAGGGAAATGGGTCGATAGGACTGTGTTTCCAATGGGTCCTTCCCCTCCTTGTGTAAGACTATTATTGTTGCCTCAGTCATTGAAGTTGGCAATCTCCCCTCTTTTTTTGCCCAGTTAAATACTTTCAGGAGCTCTGGAAGCAATATTTTACTGTAATATTTATAGGTTTCCAAAGGAAGACCATCTGGCCCTGAGGATTTCTTATTGGCCATTGCTGCTACTGCGCACTGGATTTCCTCAATTGTTAATGGGGCTTCCATTATCTCATTCTCCTCCTTTGTTAGGGAAGGCATTTTGATATTCGAAAAGAACCTATCCATATCCTCGCCAACCTCTGTCCCCCGTGAAGAATACAGTTTGGCATAGAATACCCTAAAGGTATCAGTAATCACTGAGCTCTGTGCTGATATTTCTCCTTTCTCAGTCCTTATTACTGGGACAGTGGATGGCGAGGAGTTACTTCTTACAATCTGTGCCAACATCTTTCCTACTTTTTCCCCTTCCCCATATTCCACTTGTTTCTGGAACAGTTTTTTATTCTCTATTTTCCTAATAACCACTGCCTTGTGTTCCCGTTGTTTCTCTAACCATGTTTTTTTTTTCTCTGGGGTGGGGTTTTCTATATAGGCTCTCTCTGCTATTACTAGATCCCTTTCAACCCTATCCTCCCATTCATTAGATGTTTTCTTAACATTCGCTACCTGTTGGATAAGAATACCCCTAAGATAGGCCTTCAATGCATCCCATATTACTCCAATCTCTGCAGACCCGCTGTTAAACTCCACAAACTCTGCCACACTAAACAGCACCCTCTCGGGGTCCCCAATTAGCTCAAACCACACTGGATTCATATTCCATACTCTTGGGGGCTTTATCCCTCCTAGATTTACCGAAACTGTCACTAGCGAGTGATCTGACACCCCTCTAGGTTGATAAACTATTTCCTTTACTACACGGCTTGCCTCCTCATTCCCAAGGACTAAATCTATCCTTGAGAGTGAGGAGTATGAGCTTGAGAAACATGAATATTGTAACTGGTCCGGGTTACGCTTTCTCCATATATCAGACAGGCCCCCCTCCAGCAAAAATCGAGACAGCCGAGTCTCAGCCTCCGTTTGCATATATATTCCTGGTGGAAACCTATCCTGGCTTTTATTTATAACCTCATTAAAGTCTCCCATTACTATAACAGGAATCCCCGATTTGTCCGCTATAAATTCCATCAAATAATATAAAACTTCCATTTTAAATGGGGGAGGAATGTAAACATTTGCAAAAACATACTCCTGATTTTCAATTACACAGTGTAAAAAGATAAACCGCCCTTCTTTATCTATATTGATCTGCCGACAGGAGAACGCCACCTCTCTCCTTACCAACACGGCCACTCCCCTCGAGTAAGAGGTGTGGACTGAATGGTACTGGACTTGAAATTTCCTACTCTGAGTTTTTAATATAGTTTCTTTACTTAGGTGTGTCTCCTGTAGGCAGATCAATCCTACTCCACACTTTTCCAAGGTGTCGAACACTACTGCTCTTTTTACAGAGGCTCCCAGCCCTCGGACATTCCAAGAGCCAATATTCAAAACTCTGGACTGCATAACTCTAGGAAGTGTGGAAAAAGAAAAAAGAAGAGCGAGAAAAGAGTAAAACCTGAAGGCTCAAAATTAACATTTAAATTGCTTGAATTCCCTGACGTTGAGCAGAAATAATCCCTGCTTCTCCCTCTATAGTTCATGCCGAAGAGGCGAATGCAATGGGGGGATGTAAAAAGAAAAGTGCAATCCCACTTAGTGAGTACTTTAATAAAGCTATACCATCTTTTATACTCCCTAGTGTCAACCCTTCTCAGTCTCCTCTTGTGAGCGTGAGATCCAAACCTTCTATCTACACACACCATTACCCCGTATTTACTCATTACTTTTAAATTAACATCTATGACTGTGCAAATATTACCTATTTCCTTTTCCTGAATTTTGTATGCTTCCATCTTCCCTGTTCCCTCCCCCCTACCCTCTCCATACCTATCTAGGTTACCCCTAGGGGTTTTTACCGTGACCACTACACTCCCACACATACCCTCATGCTCCCCCCTCCCCACTCCTTCTCTCATGCTTCCATCCCCACCCACCTCCCGCTCCCCCCCAATACTCAACAACCCCCCCTTTTGACCCTCCCCTTCCTCAAGCATAAATTCTTACTATATTGTGTGTCATTCTCTGCACCCTGACTTTAGTGTGTCATCTTCCCTTACTTCATTTACAGTGCACCCATTACATCCCCCCTTCGCTAATCTTCCCCTCTCCCGATAAAAGAGGGAGGGGAAAGGAGAAAAAAAAAAAAAAAAAAAAAAAAAGAAAAGAAAGGATAAATGAAGTGAAAAGGGGGTCATACACATGCATATATAAAAAAGAAAAACACATCATTTCTTCAATAACTGATCTCCCTTCTCCTGCATCCATGCTTCTACCCTTGCAGGCGTATCAAAAAATAAAGTCTCTCCCAATGCTACTACCCGTAACCTTGACGGATAGAGCAGAGCATATGTAATGTCCAATTTCTGGAGTCTACGCTTGACTTCTATAAACTCCGCTCTGCGCTTCTGCAAATCAGGGGAAAAGTCAGAGTAAAACGAGATTTTAGCGCCCTTGTAGCTGACACTCCCCATCTCCCTGGCCCTCCGAAGCAAAACAACCTTATCCCGGAAGTTCAAAAATTTGATTAGTACAGATCTAGGCTGACCCCCCCGATGCATAATTCTAGGCGGAACTCTATGTGCCCTTTCAATAGCAAATTGTTGGGAGAAAGACTCTCTGCCAAACACTTCAACAAGCCATTTTTCCAGAAACTCAGCTGTATCAGAGCCTTCACACTTCTCGGGGAGGCCTACCAGTCTTATATTGTCCCTGCGGAGTCTGTTTTCCAATTCATCCAGTTTCCCTTCATATTTGCCCATCTGTATTTTTAAATCTTTGACCTCTTGATTTAATGGATACACCTCATCTTCAATCTGAGAAATTCTACCTTCTGCTGCTGTTAATCTGTCAACCGTTAACTGAAGTTCCTGCCGTATAAAGGCCAGCTCTTCTTTAATACTTCTTGTTTGATCGCATAGCTCCAATAATGATTGTTTGCAAACGTTAACAGCCCCAAGGACCTCCTTCAGCGTCGGCTCTTCTTCACCATTTATTGGGTGTACCAGCATGGGATCTGACTCTGATCTTCCAATTGCACCCGCGTTTTTGTTATTTATTTGTTTTACGCCTGTTTGTGACAGTTGCCCTTGACTCTTTCTGTCCGTTGGAGGTTTTACTAGACTCCCCTGTCCCCCCTTGGTTGGCGTATTATCGGGAGTATGAGCATGGGCATATTTTTCCAACTTGGCCGCAGCAGCTATCCCAGCGGTTGTTGCAGTGAACTGGGGATCTTTTTCTTTATCTTTTTCTTTGGCGGATCTCAAAGATTGCGCCCCCACATTTTCCTGCCTGGCATGCTCCTCCCCCCTCCTCCTTGCAGACATCGTTCAGATCCGTAAGTGTCCCCGGGAAAAAAAAAAAAAAAAAAAACAATAACGTTTTTTGAAGGGGGGTAATTTCCCTAGGCCAAGGCAAAAAAAAAAAAAAAAGGAGGAGAGGTCGGCTTCAGCTACTCCGCAGTCGGTCCAGAACTTCAAACATGAGTGGATTTGATTTGAACTAATTTCTTAAAGGGAAAGCAGCAGCAGGAGCTATTTTTTCCAGTATATGTATTTGTATATTTCTTTCTTACTGCAACGCTTTCCCCAAGGATAATACAGCGTTCACAACAACTCCCCTCTTATTTCTCCTTTAAATCAACTCAAACGGGGCAATGATGGGGGGGATCTGGCTTGAAATAAAACGTCTCTCCACAGTCACTGCATAACAATATATAATATATCTATGCCTTTAAATTTCTTCGCTGGGTTTAGCTGGCTTTTACCTGGAAGTGGCTGTGCCTCCTCCCCAGTCTCAGTGATGTGGCTCCTCTCTCGAGCGGATCTCACGGGATTTCACCTCCAGGGGCTGAGCTGAGAGATCTCCCCTCCGTTCACCCTCCTCCACACACCGCCGGTGCTCAAAAGATCCCACCGCTCCGCCACACTCTGCCTCTCCCGACCGTCAGCAACCACTGCTGGGCACCACAGGTCTCCCCAGCACACCGAGCCAGAGCCTTCTCCGTTAGGGAGATCAAACGGGGATGTCACAGGCGCAGCTGATACCAGCTCCCGTCAGCGTGCAGTGAGAGCACACATCTCTCTCACACTCACTCCTCACACACCGCCGCCATCACCATCCGGTCACGCCCCCCAAAAATAAGGGAGACATCAATTTTAGGAAAGTTTTTGGAAGGAGGAAGTAAGAATTGCAGTCTGGGGAGTTTCTTTTTTTGGGGTTAAGGAAAGGGGTGTGTGTTTGATTTTGGAGAAGGGGGGAGTTTCTTGTAAAGAAATTTACAGGGGGTGGTTAATGGCAGGGATTTGCTTCTGGGAGGGAGGTTGATTGGATGAAGGGAGATTTTTTCATAATTATAAATATTTACTGGGGGAGAGGGTATTGATTGAGGGAGATATTTTTGCATTGCTGGGTCGGGCGAGAGACAGGGGGGTTTAGTTTTTTTAGGGGGGATATTTGAGAGTGGGAGATATTTTACAGTAGGAATCTTTGCTTGGGGAGAAAGGGTTCTTAGGAGGGAGAGGGGGATTTTTTTTCTTTAAAAGAGGTATTTTCTTTAATTATACTTACCTAGGTGGATAGAGCATTGATCCAATGTTGCATCTGTCCCCACTGATTACTCAGTTCCCAGCCTTCAGTGAGCAAAGAGGCCTGTTGACTGTCAGTCCCTGGCTCTGCCCCCCCTCCCCCAAACTCACTGGAATACCAGGCTGTGGAGGAGGAAGGAGCGGCTGGCTCAGGGTCTCTGCGTCCCTCACTGAGAGGCTGAGTGAGCTGCTGGACCAGGCATCTGGGTGAATCCTGACTTTAAAGTTAGGATCTTTCCACAGCCTGGACCTGCTGAGCGATATCAGCTGACGACGGGCTATAGCTGGCTGTCGGATAAAAATGGGTCACAAAAGTGTAGAACGAACTGCGCTCCTCCCCAGGAACAGTACAACCAAGCGGTATGCCGTCCCTTCAGAGCGCATGCACCAATGACATCACCGGCTGCTTTCCATGTGAATATCCCCTAAACACCACCAGATTTAGGAGATATTCACTATACCTACAGATAAGAGTTATTATAGGCTTACTTGTAGGTACAAGTTCAAAAGCTGGGTTTGCTACAGTTTAAAGAAGTAGTAAAGGCATTTTTTTTAAAAGCACACCCTGTAAGGCAAAGGCATAATGAGCTAGTATGCATAGCATACTAGCTCATTATGAATAACCTGAGAACGAAGCCCCCGAAGCGGTCCTCCGCCTTCCTCTTCGCCGCTGCCATGGATCCCGGAGCGACTTCCGGGTCTTGCAGCTCCGGCGCTGTGATTCGCCGGAGCCGCGATGACGTCACTCCCGCGCATGCACACGGGAGCCGACACTCACTGCATATCGCCGCAATCTGCGGCCTGCCCAGGGTGCCTGTGGCTGTCTTCGGATAAATATCTCCTAAACTGTACAGGTTTAGGAAATATTTCTTGGACCTACAGGGAAGGCTTAATCTAGGCTTACCTGTAGGTTAAAGTTGGTTGTAAGGGTGTTTTCAAGCACTTTAAGACTGAATAAAAGCAAACCATATTGACCAGATGCAAAGGGCGCCATCCTGTGGTAGGCAGTGCACAATATTTTTTTATCTCTTAAAACATTTCTTTTTTTTTTTTTAGGACAGTTTTTAAGGTTTAAATAAATCACTGAATTTACTGCCCACCACAATATGTTGCCCCTTGCACCTGCTCAACTTGCCCAGTAAGGTTAGCTAAAATCCTTGGGTGTCATTCATACATCCTACATAACCATGGCGCAGCAAGTATACTGCAAGTACCTTCACCCGGGATCAGATGTTCCAATATCTGCTCAGCCTGTACACCTGAGTGATGAAAAGAGCCAAGGCTGTCTGCTGCTGTAACCATGTATCCACCTGTATCTGGACATCCAGTGGTGATCTGCAGGTAGGGATACATTTTTGCCCTTGGATAAAATCTCTCTGCATCCAGGGTCAGAAAATTGTCCCCAACAGCCGGTAACCACTATGACCTGAGGTTTGTTAGTGTGTCGCTCAGGCTCAATCGATGTGGGGAGTAATGTAGAGGATACCGAATGTGCTGCAGGAGTGCTGGCGAGGGATGGAGCTCATCCCAGATCCTGTAGTCACTGAAGGGAAGAGGGAGAAAACAATCCCTGGTGCCGCACGGAGTCCTATGGTAATGTAGTAGTGATGGGAGAGACCTCAGCCTGGGTTTCCGCCAGGCCACACCCCAATGTGTTCTTCTTTGTCCCCCGGAGCTTAAAGCGGTTGTATACTCAAAATGATGATTTTCATTTTATACAGTATTATAATAATACCAATGTATTGCCATTATTTATTTTTTACCTACCTGCTTCATTTCCGACTTATCGATATATTGCACAGTGATTACGTCTAACGCATCCTCGATAATTCCAGCAAGCCGAGACCCTGCCGGAAACATTCTGTGTCTATGTCGGGGCTGCGTCATTTCCTCTTGTAGACATCAGGCCCGGCATCCCGTGATGCTTTCTCTGAATTTTCATCTCCAAGAGGATCATGGTAACCTTGTGAGCAAGCTGTGAGTTGCTATGCCTCGTTTTCGTAGTAACCGGAAACAAAGAAGAGGCTTGGCTTTGTTACTAGTGTGCATGCGTGGGATTACCGAGACTATTATGTACTGTGGGCGCGGAAGACCACAGTGGAGATGGCTCTAGCTAATATGCAAGATAAACGTGGAAAAAAAATCTATAAATGCAGTAAGATAAACTTTTTATGAATATACACAGTGATCAATTGTTTCTTAACCAGTTGCCGTCTGCCGCACGACGATGTACGTCGACAGAATGGCACGGGCAGGCATATGGGCGTACATGTACGTCCCTGCCTTCCCGCGGGTGGGGGGCCCGATCGGGACCCCCCCCTTGCCAGCGGCGGTCGGAATCCGTTCAGGAGCGATCCGGGATGAGGGGGCGGCCATTCATTCATGGCCACCCCCTCACGATCGCTCCTGACGAATGGAAGTGCAGCATGACATCACTTCCTCTCCTGTAAACACAGGCAGAGGAAGTGATGTAATCTCTCCTCCGTGTCGGTCTTTTTCGTTCCAGCACCGAGGAGAGAGGATCGGTGAGTTGCACCAACACACTACACGTACAGTAGAACATGCCAGGCACACTTTCACCCCCCCTTCACCCCCGATCACCCCCCAATCACCCCTGCACCCCCAGTCACAGTGACACCAATTGCATTTTTTTTTTTTTTTATTATTGCATTGGTGTCATTTGTGCCTGCAATAACTGTTAGGGCAGTTAGGGTTAGCCCCCTTTAGCTCTAGGATACCCCCCTAACCCCCCCAATAAAGGTTTAACCCCGTGATCACCCCCCATCGCCAGTGTCACTAATAAGCGATCGTTTTTCTGATTGCTGTATTAGTGTCACAGGTGACGCTAGTTAGGCAGGTAAGTATTTAGGTTCGCCGCAGCTTTTTATAGCGTCAGGGACCCCCATATACTACCGCATAAAGCCCCCTGATTGCCCCCTAGTTAACCCTTTCACCAGTGATCACCATATGACTGTTACAGGTGACGCTGGTTGGTTAGTTATTTTTTTATAGTTTCAGGGCACCCGCCATTTATTACCTAATAAAGGTTTAACCCCCTGATCACCCAGCGGGTGATATAAGTTTGAGGGTCAGATAAGGTCTGCGTCGCCCCAGGCAGCGTCAGGTTAGTGCCAGTACCGCTAACACCCACGCACAAAGCATACACCTCCCTTAGTAATATAGTATCTGATCAGATCTATATTAGCGTTGCCAGCATTTTAGGTTTCCCAAAACGCATTGTTAGCGGGATCAGCCCAGATACCTGCTAGCACCTGCGTTTAGCCCCTCCGCCAAGCCCAGCCCAGCCCACCCAAGTGCAGTATCGATCGATCACTGTCACTTACAAAACACAACACACATAACTGCAGCGTTCGCAGAGTCAGGCCTGATCCCTGCCATCGCTAACAGTTTTTTTTGTAGCGTTTTGATACAGTCGCTGACAGCCTAGGTGCTTTTTTACCTGTGAGTCTCACTAGTGTACCCCTAAATTTAGAGCCCAAAATGGCAAAGCGAAGGTACACTAGTGAAGAAGCCTACATGTTTCTGAGCATGACAGATAGTGAAGAGGACGTCACTCATCTGTCAGATTCAGGCTCAGAATACAATCCTGTAGAGGACAGCGGCTCCATGACAGATAGCTCTGGCGACGGAGATGAGGTCCCTGTTAAGGGCAGGTGTACCCGATCCCGAATGTATTCTGTTGTTCAGGTGGAGGAACCGCAGGTCACTCGTATGGAGCAGAGACGTACTAGAGACGCTCATCCTTCTGGTGAACTGGCAAGCACCAGCGGCCTAGTACACCCTGGATGTACATCCAGCACTGCAGTAACACGTGGTGACGTGGCGAGTCCCATAAGTGCAGTTCAAGCTGGCGAGGTGGCAAGCACAAGTAGTGTCCCGCTGCCACCTAGACAAAGACAAAGACAGGCCCGTCGTACCCATAGTGCCCTTCCTGCAGAATTCGCCAATCCTGATTGGGTGCCCACCACTTCTGCAGAACCCATACTTCCCCCATTCACTGGCCAACCTGGCATTAACGTGGAAACAGTTGATTTTACGACACTTGATTTTTACTCACTGTTTTTCACCGAAGATCTCTATAGATCTATTGTGGACCAAACCAATTTGTACGCTGGTCAACACATCGCCACTGTTCCCCAGTCCACCCTTGCCAGACAATGGAAACCAATTATGGTTTCCGAATTCAAGATCTTTCTGGGCCTTTCCCTCAACATGGGCATAACCAAAAAGAGTGAGTTGCGGTCATATTGGTCCACTGACCCAATTCACCATATGCGCGTGTTCTCTGCTTCCATGTCCAGGGCACGATACGAGATGATTTTGCGGTTCATGCACTTCAGCGACAATGAACTCTGTCGTCCTCGTGGAGACCCTGAATAAGATCGGCTCTACAAAATTCGGCCCCTCATAAACCACTTCAACCAATGTTTTGCAGACTTGTTTACTCCCCATCAAGTTGTCTGCGTTGATGAATCCCTGATTAAGTTTTCTGGTCGCTTGTCATTCAAACAATATGTTCCCAACAAGCGTTCCAGATATGGGGTCAAGATGTATAAGCTCTGTGACAGGGCCACAGGCTATACACGTAGTTTTATGGTTTATGAGGGTAAAGATAGTCACGTAGAGCCGGAGAACTGCCCTGACTACATAGGAAGCGCTGGCAAGATAGTGTGGGACTTGGTGTCACCCTTATTCGGAAAGGAGTACCACTTGTACGTGGACAATTATTACACAAGCGTGCCACTGTTTAGTCACTTGTTTGATCAGCAGATTGGAGCATGTGGCACCGTGCGACCTAATCGCTGGGGCTTTCCCCAGCGGCTTGTAGAGTCCCGTCTTAGGCTGGGGGAGAGAGCCTGATTGCGCAGTAATAATTTGCTCACTATGAAGTGGAGGGATAATAAGAATGTTTTCGTTCTTACCTCCCTTCATGCAGACATGACGGTCCAAATTCCTACGGCGACTGGTATTGTGGAGAAACCCCTCTGTGTCCACAAATATAACCTTAACATGGGAGGGGTGGACCTCAATGACCAGTTGTTGGCGCCGTATCTAGTTGCCCGTAAGGCCAGACGCTGGTACAAAAAAAGTGTCTGTTTATTTATTCCAATTGGCTATACTGAATGCTTATGTACTACACAAAGCTTCAGGGCGGACTGGATCCTTAAATTCCAGGAGGATATCGTCAGAGCCCTTCTGTATCCAGGCGGTGCTCCACCTCACCTTCCCCTACCAGATGCAGTAAGCCGGCTGCATGAGAGGCATTATCCTTATGTCCTCCCGAGTACCCCTACCCAACGAGCCCCCCAAAGAAAATGTTGTGTCTGCAGAAAGCGCGGATATAGGCGTGACACCCGTCATTATTGTCCCCTCTGCCCTGACAATCCTGGTCTTTGCATTGGTGAATGTTTTGAACGCTACCATGAACTAGTTGAGTTTTAGAGTAGGGTACAGCATTGCACAGGCTAGGCACACGTTCACAGGGTCTCCCAAGATGCCATCGCATTTTGAGAGACCCAAACCACTGGAAACGTTACAACAGAAGTGTTAAAGTTACATAAAAAAGTTTTAAAAAAAAAAATAAAAAGTAAAAAAAAAAAATATATAAAATAAAAAAAAAACAAAAATAGTTGTCCTTTTATTGTTCTCTCTCTCTCTATTCTCTCTCTATTGTTCTGCTCCTTTGTACTGTATTTTTTTCTGCAATGTTTTATTGTTAACCATTTTTTGTGATTTCACCACCACAGTTAAAAAAGAGCATATATGCCGAAGCATGGGGGCATAAGGGGTGGAGGAGCGATCTGCTCCCACCTTTTGCGGGAGGATGCCCCCATGCTTCGGCATATATATATTTTAGGCACAGATTGTGTTAAATGTGTTATTTTTTGCTATTTTTTTTGTATTTGCTTTGCAAGTATGGTAAGTCCTACTGTTATAGTGTAATGTTACTTTGTTTTATTGTTAACCATCATTTGCTTAGCAGGTATGCCATTCTGCTGCAGCGCGGATTTATTTATCTTGACAGCAACAGCGTTTTGCTCCCACGATACATAAAGCCGCGACTCCAGCACTGTCGGAGGTGATATCACCACCACAGTTAAAAAAGAGCATATATGCCGAAGCATGGGGGCATAAGGGGTGGAGGAGCGATCTGCTCCTACCTGTTGTGGGAGGATGCCCCCATGCTTCGGCATATATAAATGGTGCATGTATGCCCACCATTAGAAGTGGATGGATGAAGGGTGGTATCTAATGGTAGGCATACCCACCGATCAATATTTTTTTTTCGTTCAGCCCACAGGCTGCATGAAAAAAAAATTACAATATATGCCCAACCAGTTCCAGCAACATACTGGTATGTTGCGGGACTTTGAGTGCTTATACCAGAATGATGCCTGCAGGTTTAGGTATCATCTTGGTATCATTCTTTTCAGCCAGCGGTCGGCTTTTATGTAAAAGCAATCCTAGCGTCTAATTAGCCTCTAGACTACTTTTACAAGCAGTGGGAGGGAATGTCCCCCCCGCACCATCTTCCATGGTTTTCTCAGGCTCTCCTGTCCCAACAGGGAACCTAAGAATGCAGCCGGTGGTTCCGCCAGCTGACCATAGAGCTGATCAGAGACCAGAATGGCTCCAATCATCTCTATGGCCTAAGAAACCGGAAGCTATGAGCATTTCATGACTTAGATTTTGCGGGATGTAAACAGCGCCATTGGGAAATTGGGAAAGCATTTTATCACACCAATCTTGGTGTGGTCAGATGCTTTGAGGACAGAGGAGAGATCTAGGGTCTGATAGACCCTAATTTTTTCAAAAAAGAGTACCTGTCACTACCTATTGCAATCATAGGGGATATTTACATTCCCTGAGATAACAATAAAAATCATAAAAAAATATATAAATGAAAGGAACAGTTTAAAAATAAAATAAAAAAGCAAAATAAATAATAATAAAAAAACAAAACAAACACCCCTGTCCCCCCTGCTAAGGCGCAACGTCGAACGCAAGCGTTGGTCTGGTGTCATATGTAAACAGCAATTGCACCATGCATGTGAGGTATCACCACGAAGGTCAGATCGAGGGTACTAATTTTAGCAGTAGACCTCCTCCGTAAATCTAAAGTGGTCACCTGTAAAGGCATTAAAGGCTTTTAAAAATGTATGTAGTTTGTCGCCGCTGCACGTTTCTGCACAATTTTAAAGCATGTCGTGTTTGGTATCCATGTACTCGGCCTAAGATCATATTTTTTATTTCATCAAACATTTGGGCAATATAGTGATTTTTAGTGCATTAAAAAAAAAAAAAGTGTGTTTTTTCCCCAAAAAATGCGTTTGAAAAATCGCTGTGCAAATACCGTGTGAAAAAAAAAAAGACATTATTATTTTATTTTTTTTATTTTTTTTGCACAAAATTGTCATTAAATTATATATTGCTCAAACATGCCATGGTTATATGTGAAATTACACCCCAAAATACATTCTGTTGCTTCTCCTGAGTACGCGGATACCACAAGTGTGAGACCTTTTGGGAGCCTAACCTGCGTACAGTACCCCAAAATCCAAGCACCACTTTCAGGATTTCTAAGGGTGTAAATTTTTGATTTCATTCCTCACTGCCTATCACAGTTTCGGAGGCCATGGAATGCCCAGATAGCACAAAATCCCCCCAAGTGACCCCATTTTGGAAAGGAGACACCCCAAGCTATTTGCCGAGAGGTATGGCGAGTATTTTGCAGACCTTCATTTTTGTCACAAAGTTTTGAAAATTGAAAAAAAGAAAAGAAATATACATTATTTTTTTTTCTTCATTTTCAAAAACAAATGAGAGCTGCAAAATACTCACCATGCCTCTCAGCAAATAGCTTGGGGTGTCTACTTTCTAAAATGGGGTCATTTGTGGGGGTTTTGTGCCATCTTGGCATTTTATGGCCTTCAAAACTGTAATAGGTAGTGAGGAGTGAAATCAAAAATTTACGCCCTTAGAAAGCCTGAAGGCGGTTCTTGGCTTTCGGGGCCCCGTACGCAGCTAGGCTCCCAAAAAATCCCACACATGTGGTATCCCGTACTCAGGAGAAGCAGCAAAATTTATTTTGGGGTGTCATTTCACATATGCCCCTGGCATGTGTGAGCAATATATCATTTAGTGACAACTTTGTGAAAATAAAAATAAATAAATAAAAGTTTGTAATTTTCCCGCGACTTGTGGCAAAATATAAAATATTCCATGGACTCAACATGCCTCTCAGCAAATAGCTTGGGGTGTCTACTTTCTAAAATGGGGTCATTTGTGGGGGTTTTGTGCTATCTTGGCATTTTATGGCCTTCAAAACTGTAATAGGTAGTGAGGAGTGAAATCAAAAATTTACGCCCTTAGAATGCCTGAAGTCGGTTCTTGGCTTTCGGGGCCCCGTACGCGGCTAGGCTCCCAAAAAATCCCACACATGTGGTATCCCCGTACTCAGGAGAAACAGCAGAATTTATTTTGGGATGTCATTTCACATATGCCCATGGCATGCGTGAGCAATATATCATTTAGTGACAACTTTGTGAAAAAAATAAATAAAATAAAAGTTAGTAATTTTCCCACAACTTGTGGCAAAATATAAAATATTCCATGGACTCAACATGCCTCTCAGCAAATAGCTTGGGGTGTCTAATTTCTAAAATGGGGTCATTTGTGGGTGTTTTGTGCCATCTTGGCATTTTATGGCCTTCAAAACTGTGATAGGTAGCGAGGAGTGAAATTACAAATGTATGCCCTTAGAAATCCTGAAGGCGGTGCTTGGTTTTCGGGGCCCCGTACGCGGCTAGGCTTCCAAAAAGTCGACCACATGTGGTATCCCCATACTCAGGAGAAGCAGCAGAATGTATTTTGGGGTACAATTCCACATATAACCATGGCATGTGTGAGCAATATATCATTTAGTGACAACTTTGTGTAAAAAAAAAAAAAAATGAGGCAAAAAAATAAAATATTCAATGGGCTCAACATGCCTCTTATCAATTTCTTTAGGGTGTCTACTTTCCAAAATGGGGTCATTTGGGGGGGTTTGTACTGCCCTGCCATTTTAGCACCTCAAGAAATGAGATAGGCAGTCATAAACTAAAAGCTGCGTAAATTCCAGAAAACGTACCTTAGTTTGTAGATGTGACAACTTTTGCGCAAACCAATAAATAAATACAGTAACCAATAAATATACAGTTATTGACTTTTTTTTTACCAAAGACATGTGGCTGAATACATTTTGGCCTAAATGTATGACTAAAATTGAGTTTATTGGATTTTTCTAATAACAAAAAGTAGAAAATATCATTTTTTTTCAAAATTTGCGGTCTTTTTGCGTTTATATCGCAAAAAATAAAAATCGCAGTCGAGTCAGTCAAATACCTTTAAAAGAAAGCTCTATTTGTGGGAAAAAAAGGACGCAAATTTTGTTTGGGTACAACATTGCATGACCGCGCAATTACCAGTTAAAGCAGCGCAGTGCCAAATTGTAAAAAGACCTCTGGTCATTGACCAGCAAAATGGTCCGGTCTGAAAGTGGTTAATTAACATGTCTTTCATAATATTGTGAAAATCTTATTGATGTGGGAGGGTTTACTACCGCTTTAAACATGGGGAGCACTAGATGTGCAGATACATGTTACCAGCAGTGGCTCTTTTCAGTTCATCACTCAGGTGAACAGGCTGATCAGCTGACAAAAATCTGAACATCTGGGATCCTGGCTGTAGGTATTCATGGTGTATTTGCCATTCCATGGCCAATTAGAACATATGAATGAGATCTAAAGCCTGGTTCACACAGTACGTTTTTTTTTTATTCCAACTCAGTGGGCTTAAGAAAAAAAAAAAACTAGGGAGCTTAGGAGGAGCACGCTGTACTAATGAGTACACTACCGCACCACAACTGCGTGCATTGCGTTCTATCCAGTGCATTGCCTTCTATCCAGTGCATTGTGTTCTATACAGTGCATTGCGTTCTATCCAGTGCATTGTGTTCTATCCAGTGCATTGCGTTCTATACAGTGCATTGCCTTCTATCCAGTGCATTGCCTTCTATCCAGTGCATCGCCTTCTATCCAGTGCATTGCCTTCTATCCAGTGCATTGCGTTCTATCCAGTGCATTGCGTTCTATCCAGTGCATTGCCTTCTATCCAGTGCATTGCCTTCTATCCAGTGCATTGCCTTCTATCCAGTGCATCGCGTTCTATCCAGTGCATTGCCTTCTATCCAGTGCATTGTGTTCTATCCAGTGCATTGTGTTCTATACAGTGCATTGTGTTCTATACAGTGCATTGCGTTCTATCCAGTGCATTGTGTTCTATCCAGTGCATTGCGTTCTATACAGTGCATTGCCTTCTATCCAGTGCATTGCCTTCTATCCAGTGCATCGCGTTCTATCCAGTGCATTGCCTTCTATCCAGTGCATTGTGTTCTATACAGTGCATTGCGTTCTATACAGTGCATTGTGTTCTATCCAGTGCATTGCCTTCTATCAGGTGCATTGCCTTCTATCCAGTGCATTGCCTTCTATCCAGTGCATTGCCTTCTATACAGTGCATTGCCTTCTATACAGTGCATTGCCTTCTTCCAGTGCATTGCCTTCTATACAGTGCATTGCCTTCTATCCAGTGCATTGTGTTGTATCCAGTAGAATGAGGATCATTTTTGCTGCACTGCATTGCAAAGCCTTGTGGCTCCACTTTGCTGTCACATGTTTTTATCTTCCCTCCCCCAACATAAAAGTGTAAATGATGCCTTTAAGTTTGAAAGACCTGAATCCCCCCAGGAAAAAAATGCTGTCCCTCCATCCCTCTTTCTTTCCTCCCTTCTCTCTCCTTCCCTCCCTATTTCTTTCTTTCTCCCTCCATCCCTCATTCATCTCAGACTTGAAAAGTCAGAAAGATACAACAAATTCTTACCTCTGTGACACGCTCAGACGAATCTCGCAATGCTTCACTTCCTTACAACAGCCTCTTGTATATCTCTCTCACACCCATAGCAGGAAATCGCATGTTTCCTAATCTGTGGTCTCCGAGAGGGCCATGTACAGAGCTGGAGGTTAAAGAGGAAGTAAACCCTGATGGATTTACTTTTTCTTTATTTCCCTGCAAAAGTAAAGGATAATGAGCTACTATGCATCTCATCGCATCGCATAGTAGCCAATTATGTGTCACTTACCTGAAACCGAAGCCTGCAATGTCACTGCTGTCCCCACCAGCAGCGAGTGTCCATCTTCACCCCTCTTCCTTCCGGGTGTCACAAACTCCGACTCCTGTGCATGGGAGCCACCAGTCACAGCATGACCCCTTTAGAAAACAGCACAATCTGCCCGTAGACATAGTAGGCACACGGCTTTATTGTAAATATTTCCTAAACCGTGGAGGTTTAGCAGATATTCCCAGCACCTACAGGTAAGCCTTAATGTAGGCCTTAATATTATTATTATTATTATTATTATTATTATTATTATTATTAATAACGATTTATATAGTGCCAACAGTTTACGCAGCGCTTTACAATGTATAGGGGAGACAACACAATTACAGTACAATACAAAAGGTACAGGAGGTTAATATAGGCTTATCTGTAGGTAAATGTGGTTGTACAGGGTGCGCAGGGTGTACAGGGTGTGCAGGGTGCGCAGGGTGCGCAGAGTGTACAGGGTATACAGGGCGTGGAGGGTGCACAGGGTGTACAGGGTGCGCATCGTGTATAGGGTGTGCAGGTTGCGCAGAGTGTACAGGGTATACAGGGCGTGGAGGGTGCACAGGGTTTACAAGGTGCGCATGGTGTACAGGGTGCGCAGGGTGCACAGGGTGTGCATGGGGTACAGGGTGCGCAGGGTGCGCAGGGTGTACAGGGTGCGCAGGGTGTGCAGGGTGTACAGGGTGTGCAGGGTGTACAGGGTGTGGAGGGTGCACAGGGTGTGCAGGGTATACAGGGTGCGCAGGGTGCGCAGGGTGTGCAGGGTGCACAATCACTTTAAACTTGTTTACAACACTCAGATGCACTCAAATGTTTTTTTTTTTTTTAACACAGTACAAATGCACTTTTTTATGTATTTCAATAAACCTTGTTTATACCATTGTGTTGCCTTTATGCGCATTTAAAAAAAAAGTACAGCTTTCTGCATTTTGTATGATTCCATCAAAACAATCAAGTGCACAAACAATTTAATAGCCTTAAGCTCTCATCCGATCAATTTCGATAGGATTTGATCAAACTGAGTTGATTGTCAGGGCGGAATATTATCATTTGCAATCAGCCAACAGCACTAAGAAACACTATATTACCAAAAATATTGGGACACCTGCCTTTACACGCACATGAACTTTAATGGCATCCCAGTCTTAGTCCGTAGGGTTCAGTATTGAGCTGGCCCACCCCTTTGCAGCTATAACAGCTTCACCTCTTCTGGGAAGGTCGTCCACAAGGTTTAGGAGTGTGTCTATGGGAATTTTTGACCATTCTTCCAGAAGAGTGTTTGTGAGGTCAGGCACTGATGTTGGATTAGAAGGCCTGGCTCACAATCTCTGCTCTAATTCATCCCAAAGGTGTTCTATTGGGTTGAGGTCAGGACTCCGTGCAGGCCAGTCAGGTTCATCTACCCCAAACGTGTTCATCCATGTATTTCTGGACCTTGCTTTGTGCACTAGTCCAAATCATTTGGTGGAGGGGGGAGTATGATGTGCAGTGGCAGCTGGTATTTTTTTTAGGGGGGCAAATAACTACCCCCCCTGGTTGGCCAGTGGCTCCACCCCCTGCTCCCAATAGGTTGAGTCACCCTCCCCCCTGGGAGTCTTGCAGCCAGTCATCCAGCCCCACCCTTACCCCATGTAGGTTGTAGGCAGCGTCCCAACAGGTGATGGGTGGTGGGCAGGCGTCTCCTCCTCTGTATCACAGTGGCTTCCACCATGCGTCTTCTGCCTCCTCCTCTAGGCATCCAAAAGGATTGAAAGGAAATGAATACTGTGCTATGACTAAAAAATAATACTAAAATGAAAATAAATGGCTGCAGCTCAAATTTGTAAGATATATGCAAAGTGATCTTGGGAAAAAGGAAAAAGCTGCGCAAATAAATTAAATTATATGTGAAGTGACAAAATGTAGTATGTTCCACCAACTAATCAACCCATATAAATAACAATGAATAATAAATGAATATTAAATACGATTATTAAATAATGAATAATAAATAATAAATAACAAATCCTCCAAAAATTTTAATTTGAAGAATAAAGAAGAAACAGTCCAGTGAAGTGAATGAAATTGAATAAATCCTTGTATACAGACAAAAAAACACTGATATTTGTGAGTAGGGATGAGCCGAACACCCCTGGTTCAATCCGCACCAGAACCTTTGAACGGACCGAAAATTCCATGAACTTTAGAACCCCATTAACCACTTCCCGACCGGCGCACGCCTATGTAAGTCAGCAGAATGGCATGGGCAGGCATATTGGCGTACAGGTACGTCCATTTTTAAATGCCGTCCTGACATCGTGTGCGCGCCGCCGACGGCGCGCTCACGTGCCGGTCAGGACCCCAGTGAGTCCGGTCACGGGTCCCTTGGACTCGATTGCCGCAGGGGTTCACGCGATCGTCTCATGGGGCAGCTGAATGAGGAGATGCCATTGTAAACAACCTCTCCCCGTTCTGCCTAGCAACAAGTGACGCTGATCTCTGCTCCATGTGATTGGAGCAGAGATCAGTGTTCACTAAAACAAAGCCCAGCCCCCCACAGTTAGTAAGACGCCCCTAGGAACACTTAACCCCTACACTGCCACCCCCTGGTTAACCTCTTCACTGTCAGTGTCATTTACACAGGAATCACTGCATTTATATAGCAGTGATCACTGTATAATTGACAATGGTCCCAAAAATGTCCGATGTGTCCGCCATAATGTCGCAGTCAAAATAAAAATCGCTGATCGCCGCTAAACGCTATAACTTTTGCACAAACCAATCAATTATCGCTTATTGTGATTTATTTTTACCAAAAATATGTAGAAGAATATGTATTGGCCTTAAACTGAGGGAAAAAAATGTTTTTTCATATATTTTTGGGGGATATTTATTATAACAAAAAGTAAAAAATAATGCGTTTTTTTCATAATTTTCGCTCTATTTTTGTTTATAGACCAAAAAATAAAAACCGCAGGGGTGATCAAATACCACCAAAAGAAAGCTCTATTTGTGGGAAAAAAGGTCATCAATTTTGTTTGGGAGCCACGGCGCACGACCGAGCAATTGTCAGTTAAAACGACGCAGTGCCGAATCGCAAAAAGTGGTCTGGTCTTAAGCCAGCAAAATGGTCCGGTCTGAAAGTGGTTAAAGTCTATGGGACTCAAACGTTCGAAAATCAAAAGTGCTAATTTTAAAGGCTAATATGCAAGATATTGTCCTAAAAAGAGTTAGGGGACCCGGGTCCTGCCCCAGGGAACATGGATCAATGCAAATTTTTTTTTTAAATGTCAGTTTTTTCGGGAGCACTATTTGTAATGAAGATTAAAGTGAAATATTCCTTTAAATATTGTGCCTGAGGGGTGTCTATAGTATGCCTGTAAAGTGTCACGTGTTTCCCGTGTTTAGAACAGTCCCTGCACAAAATAACATTTAACGAAAAAAGTCATTTAAAATAACTCTCGCCGCTCTCTCGTCCCCCCTCTTTTCCTGCAGCCTGCCTGGTTGCGTGCTCGGATAAAGGGTCTGGTATGGATATTTAGGGGGACCCCCACGTCAATTTTTTTTAAAAATTTGACCCAGGGTTCCCCTTAATATCCATGTCAGACCTGAAAGGCCTGTTAATTGAATTTAGGGGAACCCCCACGCTTTTTTTTTTTTTTTATCAATGAATGAATGAATTGTCGGCTAATACAGAGAACACTCATTGAGTGTTCTCTGTATTACGGGGAGCCGACAATTTAGCCACAAGTGATTTTAAAAAACTTTTTTTCCTGCACAAATGACACTTTGTGCAGGGACAGTTCTAAGCACCAGAAACATGCGCCCCTTCACAGGCACACTATAGACACCCCCCAGCTATGAAATTTAAAGGAATATTACACTTTTATTGTTTCACTTTAATCATTATTAATATCACTGCTCCTGAAAAAACTGCAGTTTTTAAAACTTTTTTTTGCATTGATCCATGTCCCCTGGGGCAGGACCCGGGTCCCCAAACACTTTTTAGGACAGTAACTTGCATATTACCCTTTAAAATGAGCACTTTAGATTGTGAACGTTCGAGTCCCATAGACTTTAATAGGGTTCTAAAGTTCACACGAAGTTTAGGTCTGTTCGCAGGTTCTGGTGCGAACCGAACAGGGGGGTGTTCGGCTCATCCCTAACCAGGAACAACATTACAAGGGTCTCACAATAACTCTGAAATAAAGAAGGGGACTACAACACAACAGTAAGCATACTTTACATAAACTGAGTGAGAAACTTGTAAGTATGACAAATAACAATAAGATCTTCAAAATGGAAAATGTGAATTTTGAATAGGTATTGGGTGCTCATACATACAACTTCCTAATGGTATAAACACCCCCCAACAATATTTTTAAGTCATACAGAACCATTACTATATAGTTTGACTCCTATACCGCAACTAAGACCAATGAACGAGAATAGAGAGCGCTTTTTCTAGATGAACCATAAGGAACTGAAAATAGCTGACCATTTTCTGTGTGACAAATACGTTTTTCCACGCTACTAGTGATATTTTTCTCACTATGAGAGAACAAAGTTTATATGCTTGTAACATTGAGTTCAACTTATGGTTATAAATATACAAACAAGGTTGATACTGGCTAAGTTCATCCATAGCCCAGATACGCAGTTGATGTTATAAATGTAATGACAAGAATAGATGGACTTTCTAAAAGCTAAGGTCTGGATTTGAACATGCAAGATGGGATGGTTTAACCACTTGAGATCCGCGCTATAGTCAAATGACGCTACAGCGCGGATCTCAATTTCCGGGACTACGTCTATTGACGTCGTCCCCTTTAAGAGTTCCCCGCGCGCTCCCGGGAGCGCGCATCGGGGAAAATCTGTGTTGGCCGTGTCCGCTGGACACATCCAATCACAGATCGCTGTAAACGGCCAATCACAGCGGCCGTTTACAGCGCGATCGCCTCCTCCAATGGGTGATGATCTCAAATGTAAACAAATGAGATCATCACCCATTGCCGAATGTGTCTCCTCACACAGCGATAGCGTGTGAGGAGACAGCGAACAGTGAGTGAGCTTCTCTGCCAGTCCAGTCAGAAATAAAAAGTGCCAGTCATACTAATAAACCCTGCCAGTGCCCAGATCTACCCTGCCAGTGCCCAGATATACCCCACCTGTGCCCAGATCTACCCCACCTGTGCCCACCTGTGCCCACCTGTGCCCACCTGTGCCCACCTGTGCACCGCCAGTGCTCAATCTGTGCACCGCCAGTGCCCGCCAGTGCCAATCGGTGCCCATCTGTACCAATCGGTGCCCATCTGTGCCGCCTAAGCAGTGCCCATCTGTGCCGCCTCAGCAGTGCCCATCTGTGCCGCCTCAGCAGTGCCCATCTGTGCCGCCTCAGCAGTGCCCATCTGTGCCCATCTGCTGCCTTATCAGTGCACATCCGTGCAATAAATCAGTGCACATCTGTGCCGACCTATCAGTGCCCATCTGCCGACTCAGCAGTGCCCATCTGTGCCGACTCAGCAGTGCCCATCTGTGCCGCCTCAGCAGTGCCCATCTGTGCCCATCTGCTGCCTTATCAGTGCACATCCGTGCAATAAATCAGTGCACATCTGTGCCGACCTATCAGTGCCCATCTGCCGACTCAGCAGGGCCCATCTGTGCCGACTCAGCAGTGCCCATCTGTGCCGCCTCAGCAGTGCCCATCTGTGCCGCCTCAGCAGTGCCCATCTGTGCCGCCTCAGCAGTGCCCATCTGCCGCCTCAGCAGTGCACATCCGTGCAATAAATCAGTGCACATCTGTGCCGACCCATCAGTGCCCATCTGCCGCCTCAGCAGTGCCCATCTGTGCCGCCTCAGCAGTGCCCATCTGTGCCGCCTCAGCAGTGCCCATCTGTGCCGCCTCAGCAGTGCCCATCTGCCGCCTCAGCAGTGCCCAGCCGTGCAATAAATCAGTGCACATCTGTGCCGACCCATCAGTGCCCATTTGTGCCACCTCAAAAGCGCCCATCTGTGCCACCTCAAAAGCGCCCATCTGTGCCACCTCAAAAGCGCCCATCAGTGCTACCATGGCTAAACGCGTCTTTTCCGCTGAGGAGGCGTACCAAATTATTTCCGCGGCCAACGAGAGCAACGGGGAGCTCTCCTCTTCCGATTCCTTTTTGGATTCGGATTCTGAAGCCGACGTAACTTATGAGCCAGTCCTCAGCAGTGAAACACTGACTGATGAATCCGAGGAGGAAGATATCCGGCCCATCAAGCGAAGGCGTTCTAGTGAGGCAGTGCCGTCCACCAGCACCGCAGTGCCGTCCACCAGCACCACAGTGCCGTCCACCAGCACCACAGTGCCGTCCACCAGCACCGCAGTGCCCCAGCAAGAAAGGCCCCAAAGGGTTAGGAGCCATGCTGGCCTTCCCTATGCCCTTCAGAACCCCTTGTGGCTTCCTCCTAATTCAGGAGAGGCCAATGTTCCCCCTTTCACCGCCCAGCCAGGAGTCCAGGTGGACACGGAGAATTTTAGCCCTTCTCGTTTTTTTTTATTTAATTTTTACGGAGGACATGTTGGCGTCAATTGTGGCCCAGTGCAACCTGTATGCACAACAATTTATTTTTCAAAATCCGACCTCCTATTATGCCCGTCCCTACGAATGGAGAGACCTAACGGTGGAGGAGTTCAAGCTTTTTTTAGGCCTCACATTTAATATGGGACTCAACAAAAAAAAACAATTACGTACCTACTGGTCAACCCACCCCCTCCACCACTCACCGCTCTTCTCCGCGGTAATGCCCAGAACCAGATATCAGATGATCCTGAGGTTCTTACATTTCAGTGACAATTCCCAATGCCTTCCACGAAATGATCCAAATTATGACCGCCTTTACAAAATTCGACCAATACTAAATTATTTTTCAGAAATATTCCCCAAATTGTTTACCCCGGACCAACACATATGTGTGGATGAGTCCCTTATTAAATTTAGTGGCAGGCTTAGGATGAAGCAATTTATGCCCAGCAAAAGGGCCCGCTATGGGGTGAAGGTCTACAAATTATGTGACCGAGCCACAGGGTACACATATTCCTTCAAGGTGTACGAAGGGAAGGACACCCAGCTACAGCCCCGTAATTGTCCGGACTATTTGGGATCCAGCGGAAAAATTGTTTGGGACCTCATATACCCCCTACTGGATAAAGGCTACCACCTCTATGTAGATAACTTCTACACATCTCTGCCCCTGTTCCACAACCTTCACCGGAAAAAGACGCCAGCATGTGGCACTGTAAAAAAGAATCGGAAGGGCTTTCCTCAAAGTCTGGTGAACAAGAAGCTGCGGAAAGGAGAAACCGCAAGTCTAAGAAACAAGGAGGTTCTGGCAGTGAAGTGGAGGGACAGAAGGGATGTGTATATGTTGTCTTCTATCCACAACGATACCTTCGTGGAAATCCCCAGAAGGAATGGCCCCGTAAAGAAACCCAAATGTATTTCCGAGTATAATTTGTTCATGGGAGGAGTCGACTTCAACGACCAAATGATGGAACCATATCTGGTCACAAGACGGACATATCATTGGTACAAAAAAGTAACAATTTATTTTTTTCAATTGGCCATTTATAATTCATATGTAATTTACCGCAACGCCACCCAAAACCCCAAACGTTTCTTTGGCTACCAGGAGGAAGTTTTCACAGCCCTTATTTTCCCAAACGGCCCACCAGAAAATATCAGATCAGACGTTGTTAGTCGACTCTCCGAGCGCCACTTTCCAGATAAAATTCCCCCCACACCAACAGGCAAAAGACGCCAAAAAAGATGTAAGGTGTGTACCAAAGCAGGAGACACATCTTATTATTGTGCACAATGTCCTTCCCAACCAGGCCTCTGTATAGGCGACTGTTTTCGGCGTTACCATACTTCAATAAATTTTTTGTGAAGTATGGTAAACATAATCCTCAGTTCCTGCCTTCATACACCTTCACACCCCTTATGCCACTGCCTGCTTTGTAACTGACCCTGGCTTGTTATTTGACCACTCTTATGCCTGCCGATTCTGTACATACCGCTGCCTGATCTGGAACTGACCCTGGACTGTTATTCGACCACGCTTCTGCCTAACGATTCTGTACATACCTCTGCCTGATCTGGAACTGACCCTGGACTGTTATTCGACCATGCTTCTGTACATATCTCTGCCTGATCTGGAACTGACCTTGGACTGTTTGACCACGATATTTGCCTGCCTCTTGGACTGATCTTGTATTCTGCAACTGGACTAGTGGGATTCAACACGGGGTCTCACATATGTGAGGGGCTCCAGTATAGTTTTTCTGGAAGAAGAAAACAATTTTCTTTGTTTTCTTATTCCTAGATTAGGGTCTGGAGACTCGGAGGCTTCAAAGAGATTTGGAAGGGAGAAGCCTCTACCCCTATCCCCATTCTGTCCTGAACGAGGCTCTACTTCTGTCTGCTGCCTGTAGGACTTACTGCCATCATGCCGCACTGACCACACCACAAGGACCTGCCTACTACCAGGACCAATATTTTTGGCACTGCTGACATCTCTGCACTAACCCTGGACTGTAATATGGACAGTATCCCTGCCTGCTGCCTGAAAAACTGTGTTCGCTGTTGCTGACCAAGTCCCTGCCTGCTGCCTGGACCAGTGATATCCTCCTGTGGACAACTGCGCTTCTAAAACCACAGGTAATCTTTTCTTTACCCTTTGCTCAGCATAATGTATTTGGGGGTGTAATTCTTGGTATGTGCAGGCTATGTGTCCCTGGAACGCCGACGGTGTTTCTTGCATGTTGCGCCTCTGTATGTGGCCAGGCTGTATAAACGTCTCACACATGTGGTATCGTTATACTCAGGAGGAGTAGTAGAATGTATTTTGGGGTGTTATTTTTGCTATGTAAATGCTATGTGTTGGAAATATCTTATAAACTGACAACTTTGTGTAAAAAAAAATGCGTTTTCATTTTTTTCCACATTTTCCAAAAACTTCTGGAAAAAAATGAACCATTGAAAAGACTCATTATGCCTCATAGATTATATGTTGGGGTGTTAGCTTTCCAAAATGGGGTCATTTTCTGGACGTTTCCATTGCTCTGGTGTTCCAGGGCCTTCAAAACTGTAATAGGTGGTTGAGAAATGAAATGTGTAATTTATGCTCCTAGAATGCCTGAAGGTGCTACTTCAAAATTAGGCCTCTGTATTTGGTCAGGCTGTGTAAAAGTCTCACACATGTGGTATCGTTATACTCAGGAGGAGTAGTAGAACGTATTTTGGGGTGTTATTTTTGCTATGTAAATGCTATGCGTTGGAAATATCTTATAAACGGACAACTTTGTGTAAAAAAAAATGCGTTTTCATTTTTTTCCACATTTTCCAAAAACTTCTGGAAAAAAATGAACCATTGAAAAGACTCATTATGCCTCATAGATTATACGTTGGGGTGTTAGCTTTCCAAAATGGGGTCATTTTCTGGACGTTTCCATTGCTCTGGTGTTCCAGGGCCTTCAAAACTGTAATAGGTGGTTGAGAAATGAAATGTGTAATTTATGCTCCTAGAATGCCTGAAGGTGCTACTTCAAAATTAGGCCTCTGTATTTGGTCAGGCTGTGTAAAAGTCTCACACATGTGGTATCGTTATACTCAGGAGGAGTAGTAGAACGTATTTTGGGGTGTTATTTTTGCTATGTAAATGCTATGCGTTGGAAATATCTTATAAACGGACAACTTTGTGTAAAAAAAAATGCGTTTTCATTTTTTTCCACATTTTCCAAAAACTTCTGGAAAAAAATGAACCATTGAAAAGACTCATTATGCCTCATAGATTATACGTTTGGGTGTTAGCTTTCCAAAATGGGGTCATTTTCTGGACGTTTCCATTGCCCTGGTGTTCCAGGGCCTTCAAAACTGTAATAGGTGGTTGAGAAATGAAATGTGTAATTTATGCTCCTAGAATGCCTGAAGGTGCTACTTCAAAATTAGGCCTCTGTATGTGGTCAGGCTGTGTAAAAGTCTCACACATGTGGTATTGTTATACTCAGGAGGAGTAGGAGAATGTATTTTGGGGTGTTATTTGTGGTATGCACAATCCGTGTGGGAGAAATAAGCTATTACAATGAAAATTTTGTGGGAAAAAAAAAAGAAAAAAATTGTAATTTTGCAAAGAATTATGGGAAAAAATGACAACTTAAAATAACTAACCATGCCTCTTACTAAATACATTGGAATGTCTACTTTCCAAAAAGGGGTCATTTGGGGGGCATTTGTACTTTCCTGGCTTGTTAGGGTCTCAAGAATGGAGATAGGCCTTAGTACATCAGATGTGATCTTTTTTTGCAAATCTTTATGATTTGCACCATAGCTTGTAGACTCTATAAATTTCACACAGATCATATAATATGCAAAAATTTGGGTTATTTTTACCAAAGATGTGTAGTAGTATAAATTGTGGCCAAAATTTATGAAGAAAAATTGCTAATTTGCTAAATTTTGTCACAGAAACGAAGAAAAATTCATTTTTTTTCAAAATTTTCGGTCTTTTTTCATTTATAGCGCAGAAAATAAAAAACCGAGAGGTGATCAAATATCACCAAAAGAAAGCTCTATTGGTATGAAGAAAATGACAAAAAAATCATTTGGTTACAGTGTTGCATGACTGAGTAATTGTCATTCAAAATGTGAGAGCACTGAAAGCTGAAAATTGGTCTGGGACTGAGGGGGGTTTAAGTGCCCAGTAAGCAAGTGGTTAATCAGAATCGCATTCACCACAATAGCCTACAGACAGGCTTTTAAGCTCTGATTAAAGATATAGTACCAAATAGTCAAAGTTTGCCTAACTTTATAAACAAAATTACACGGTGTATGATCACACAGGCCATCGTACCTTGCATGCTTGAAAACCGGATCAGAAGTAAGAATGCAAAAATAGAGGTGAAGAATATCTTTTATCTCTATTAGTACTCTGAATACTTACCTTGGTTAACGGTACAATCTTTGTTTATGTTAATGGTTTCTATATTAATACACACTAATCCATGCTTTTTACATAATACATTAGTACTTAGGCCTTCTATAGTGGCTAAACTATTCTAATACAGGAGGATTACAGCTCAATGAACTACTCAGGTACCTCTAATGTCCTATACTGTAAGTTTGACTTTTATAAGAATTGCACCAGCATGTTTTCTTATTGCTCCATATGTGTTCGAATCACTCCACTCCAGGCCTAACACTATTTAATCTACTGCAGATCAATGTTCAACCCTTTCTAGAGTCCACCTCACCTTACAAACACCCTGTAATCATAAAATAACATATTTAGCTAGTTTCTTCGGGGTGCTAGATAATTCAAAAGAAACCTGTTGAATAACACCTCCCTATTATCTACAATAATATAAGATAATTAATTTAGAACCGAGGGGGGCGTGGCCTAACTCCGGACGAAGATGGATGCCTGATCCCTTAGCTCCGGCACTCGGGAGTACAATCCTCTGCAATCAGGGCGAATCCTGCAGCATCCACGCCAGGGAACATAAGATCTGAGTCCCCCAGCACCCCAGGCTTAGATGG
This sequence comes from Lithobates pipiens, assembly GCF_037356315.1. Lineage (NCBI taxonomy): Eukaryota > Metazoa > Chordata > Amphibia > Anura > Ranidae > Lithobates > Lithobates pipiens. The sequence goes on along the minus strand of NW_027507718.1, from coordinate 194,135 downwards.
AGCAGCAGCAGCAGCCGCCGGTAAGCATTCCGGCGATGTTCCGGACAGCGCACGGAGAAGGCCCCAAAGCCGCGGCCTCGCCTAAACCGCCCATGCCGCCCGGCGGCTCCGCGGCCTCCGCGGACGCCGGTAATAGCGCGAACGGCGCTCAAAATCAAGGGGCATATCAACAACACTCGTTCACCCTAGCAGACCTCCAGACCAACCTGCAGGCCATGTCAATGGACATAAAAGCCTCCTTTTCTGCTGCTATTAATGACATCAGATCTGACATACAGAGCATTGCAGCCAGGACAGGAGCAATAGAACAAACAGCAGCTCACCAGGCAGAAGCAATAAAGCAGGTGCAAAGACATGCAGACATCCATCTCAATCACATTATTGATATGCACCGTCGCATAGAAGATTTGGACAATAGGGGGAGGAGACACAACATTAGAATCAGAGGGGTCCCTGAAATGGCTGATCAAAACCCAGTTGAACAAATGGCAGCCGCTCTATTCAATGACATCCTGGACAGACCCCCTGACTCCCCTATTGAATTTGAGAGGATACACAGAGCTCTTAGACCCAGGGGTAGAGATGATGATCCCCCTAGAGACATAATATGCTGCCTTGTTAATTTTCCCCTTAAGGAAGCAATCCTCAAGAAAGCCAGAGAAAAAGGTAGAATCATATTTAATGGAAATGAAATCAAACTGTACCAAGACCTATCAAATATCACGCTACAGCAGCGCAAAGCTCTACGCCCGATCACAGAACAACTGCGCACCAGAGGCATTCCATACAGATGGAAATTTCCGTTCTGCCTCTCAGCTACATGGAGGGGCCACACAGCACTACTACGCACACCAGAAGACCTCCAGACTTTCTCTGAAACTCTAGATCTTCCCAGAATTGAAGTTCCGGATTGGTACAACACCTTCACTCCGAACGAATCCTGGATTGCAATCTCTAACAACCTCACTCCAAGATCCCAGAGGAATAGAGACCGCCGTCGCAGATCACCGTCTCCACACTTCAGCAGAAGAAACGCTCACCAAAGAAGTCCCGGAATTTCTCCACCCAGACGCAGAGATCGCATAGATCACCGAGAGCAAATGGACACCTGAATACTTACCTCCCAGGATAAGTTTTACTCTTAGAAACCCTTAATAACTTTGACTTTGTTCACCTCACGCTACTAAGTCTCACCTCTTTTCTCTCTAATTGCTATATTTCCACTTTGTCGCTCCTTACTCAGCTCCGTGCTGGCTTATTCCTCTCATTTCTCTCCCTCTCTCTATGAAGGACTCCTTAAGCACCGACTGGTAAAAAACTTTGGGAAGGGATCAAAGGTTCTTAAGGGGGAGGCGGAGGGGAAGTGTGAGGGCATATCTTCTTTACTTAACTGTTATGATCCCCGTTGATTAAATGTGGTTTTAGATCACCCCATTAACTTAGTTTAGAAACATCCCCTCCCCTCCATCTGATGTGGATCTTTCGATCATTCATGGTAATAATCACCCCGGTAGTTGAGATAATTATCTAAACAACCCAGACGTGCCAAACCCCAGATTAGATAACCAATGCTTAATGGTATGCTATGATACCAAAAAGAAATAAGGAGGGCAAGGAGAATAAGGAAAACAGGGAATACAGAGATTTCTAAGGCAATTAGATTACCTTATTGCTATGTCAGCAATTCTCACTAACCCTCAGGGACCTTATTTTAGGGTTAACGGAAGAAAACAAAGGTAAAAAAAAAAAAAAGAAAAAAAAAAAAAGAAGGGAGGGTGTGTGCAGTACCACACTCATTAAGGTTAAAGAACATATCGCTCAGCTTACAAATTAATAGATATATATTTGCTTTTTACGAAATGTTTTTTTTCTTTTTTTCTTTTCTTACACGCTCTTTATCTCAAAGTTAAGACTATCTAGTTAAGAAAACTGGGTATAAGTTGTTTACGATGTTTACAATGTTATTACGGGTTAATATTGTTGTGCAGTTCGAAATGGCAATAGAGTTGTTTCTAATAGTGGTAACCCCGAGGGTGCGACTTGCCCCCTAGGTAGTATGGAGGCGGTTCCACTAGTCGTTGGAAAGCAACCCAAATCCATTTTTTTTTTCCTTTTTTTCCCTCCTGTATTCCACCAGGAGCGACACTACTTTCAGAACGGAGCCAACACAATCAGTTTCTCCATTTTGGACAGTTATTACTAGCATTTGGTAAAAATTTCTGTGACTACATTACACAACACACACCATCTCCAATGTTTTAAAATAAACACAAAGATATGGTCAAACACTTGTTCCTAATGTTATTACGTTGATTACAAATATGGGTCACTGGAGTGGCTTAAAGCGGGCTCCTTGTTTTCATCACGATATTCATCTGGTGAAACCATCCTTTAGACCGGACCTATAGCCATACTCCAAAGACCAGTTTATCGCTTTATTAATCCCCTTAGGGCGCTAGTCATACAAGAATGCATCGTTAAAAGGTATACGTTTTGGTACATCTAAAAAACAAGCTTCCAAATATGTTTCTACAGGTATACACATAAGTTTGTAACACAACATATCATTTCTAAAGCCATCCAATTGATACGAGGTTGAACACCCCCCCTCTCCCTGGCCTACAATATTGATAAATGTCCTGAACTACCCAATTTTATGTTAAATGACTTCTCCCAAGTGCAGGAAGTTACTATCTGTTAGAAAAAGTATCTTTAAGGAAGAAAAGAAAGGAAAAGTACAATAAGAGTTAAAAGAAATCACTTCCTTTTGATTAATATTTCAATAATTAACAAGCAAACATTAGCATCCATTGAACCCCGAGTGGACCCCGAACTCACACAAAGGGCAACTATCTTTGCCCTTTGAACATACCGGATTATTCGTTGGGTAGACTAGCAGGTCTATATCTACCCCCGGTCTAACACCAATCACATACCCCTATCCCCTCCCACCCTATCCCCACTCCTTTTTTTTTTTTTGTATCTGGAACTGAACATCAAAACTCCAAGATGCCTGATTACAAACAAACACTAACTCCACTAACGATTAAATTTCTCTCAATTAATGCCAAAGGTCTTAACATACCTGAAAAAAGGTCTAGACTTCTTGATGAGCTTCATAAGCACAGAGCAAATATTATTTGTATCCAAGAAACACATTTCAAATCTGAAAAAACCCCAAAATTACAAGACAAAAGGTTCCCATTCGCATACCATGCCACAAACCCAGAAGGTAAAACAAAAGGGGTCTCGATTCTGATTTCCAAACAGACACCTTTCCAACTCCAAGACACTATGACAGACCCTGGAGGCAGATTTATTTTTCTGAAAGGCAAAATAGGACATCATCCCATAACCATTGCTAACATATATGCCCCTAATATTAAGCAGGTAGCTTTCTTTCGCCGAACCATAGACCTTCTAACAACCTTCGCGTCGGGAATTATTATTCTAGGGGGAGACTTTAACACCCCCCTTAACCCCGCAATAGACACCTCAAATGGAACATCGAGTCTCCCATATAGAGCACTGAAACAAATCAAAATTCAGTTACAAAACCTTATGCTACATGATTCATGGAGAACCCTTAACCCCCTATCCAGGGACTACACATTTTTCTCCAATGTTCACCAAAAATATTCAAGAATTGACTACTTTTTTATAACACAACCGGACATTCCCCTTTTGAGCAACAGCACTATTGAACCGATGACGATATCCGACCATCATACAATCACCATGACACTGACCTTCCCAGAGAAAATTACCAGCACCAAAACATGGAGACTGAACACATCCTTACTGAAAGACCCCAAAGATATTTCCGAGTTTAATGACACATTAAAAGATTACTTTACAAGAAACGACAACGGGGAGACCTCTTCAATCACACAGTGGGAGGCTCACAAATGTGTTATTAGGGGCGAATTTATAAAAAAACTATCCAAAATAAAGAAGGAAAAACAAGCCAAAATAAACTCATTGATATCCCACATCCACAATCTGGAAAAAACGCATAAACAAACTATTGCAGTCTCAACATTTGAGGAACTTACAAACGCACGAAAACAGCTTGCAGAGGAACTTAATATAAAAACCAAACGGCAATATATACTAAGACACAAAATTTACTACGAACAAGGCAACAAGAGTGGGAGACTACTCGCTAAAGCAGTACAAAGCAAAAAGTCCTCAGCAACGATCCATCAGATAATGGATAAACAAGGTAAATTACGATCCTCAAATGAGGAGATTGCAAAACAATTTGAACTCTACTACCAATCTCTTTACAATATCCCCTCCAATCCCAAAAGCCCACAAAACTCTGACCTAAGAGCCAACCTCATTCAGGACTTTTTAAGTAAATATAGTCCGCCCCGAATTTCAGATAAAACAGCCCAAAAACTAGAAGAACCGATTTCTGGCACAGAATTAGATAAAGCAATAAAAGAGATGAAGATAGGAAAAGCCCCAGGCCCTGACGGATTACCCCTACAATACTACAAAACTTTCATTGAAACATTAAAACCTCATTTCCTGAATTCTTTCCATTCTCTACATACGGAAAATCATCCCCCTAAACAATTATTAGAAGCACATATAACTGTAATTCCCAAAGAAGGTAAGGATTTAACCCAAGTCACAAATTATAGACCAATTTCATTAATTAATGTAGATGTAAAATTATACGCAAAAATCCTAGCAAACAGAATCTTACCTTTACTAACATCCTTAATAACATTAGACCAAGTGGGCTTTATACCCGGCAGAGAGGGTAGAGATAATACGACCAAAGCGTTAAACATTATCCATTGGCTAACCTCGAAACAAAAACAAGGATTCTTTCTCTCCCTCGATGCAGAGAAGGCGTTCGATAGGGTGGCATGGGATTTTATAGACGCAGTATTAACTCATATAGGGATTCTACCCCAAATGAGATCCTACGTCAAGGCGCTCTATTCCAATCCTACAGCACGAGTCTGCGTAAATAACCACCTATCGAACGCCTTCAACTTACGAAACGGCACCCGTCAAGGATGCCCGCTTTCCCCACTCCTATTTGTTCTTACTCTAGAACCACTGTTAAATAGGATCAGAGCTAACAATGACATCAAAGGAATAGAAATTCAGAACAACACCTACAAAATTGCAGCTTTTGCGGATGATATGCTCCTCTTCCTATCAGAACCACACACATCCCTACCCAACCTCCTTAAAGACCTGGAACATTTCCATCTTCTCTCTAATCTCAAAATAAATCATTCCAAGTCAAATGCACTTAATGTTACATTACAGGCGAGCTCAGTGGAACTATGTAAGAAAAACCATCCATTTACCTGGGCAGACAAAAGCATCACTTATTTGGGCATTGAAATTCCCTCGGACTTAGAAAACCTATTCCAGCTTAACTTTTTACCCATTTTAAAAGAAACTCGAGAAGACTTGAAAAGATGGAATGCCCTAAACATCTCGTGGTTCGGCAGAGCCTCACTGATAAAAATGACAATTTTACTTAGATACCTTTACGTTATGCAGACAGTTCCCATCAGAGTGCCCTCATCTTTTTTCACAGCCTTCCGTAAAGCATGCTCCTTGTTTATTTGGAGAGGCAAAACCCCCAGAATAAAATTTGCCAGATTAAACCTCCCTAAACACAAGGGTGGCATAGCTCTCCCAGATCTTAGGAAATATTACCAAGCTACTCTTTTAACGCGTATAGTGGATTGGAACATTCATCAATCTGTAAAGGATTGGGTGACGCTAGAACAATCCCAATTTCCCCTACCAATTAAATCACTCCCGTGGATTAACCCTAAATTTCATTCTAGCGATATTAGGACACATCCCCTAGTTGGACCCACTTTAGAAACCTTTAACAGTACATTCAAATCCAAAAACTCTACCCCCTGGTATGGCCCCCTCACCCCCTAGCAAACAATCCTGATTTCCCACCAGGTCTAGAAAGAAATTTTCTCAAACAGAACTGGCCATATAAGGAAATCCTCACCAAGCATTTCTTTAAATATGGGAAATTACTCTCTAGAGAAGACCTACAGGACACTATAGCACCCTTCCAAATACCCCCTTGGTCTTATACCCAAATTAGACATTTCCTAACCAACAAACAGTTAACACATCATTGGACAAAACCCCTAACGACAGTGGAAGACCTTTGTTCGAAAAATACACCACATAGACACCTCATCTCAATCATATATAACTCACTATTCGAGGGTGCACCAGACTTAGCCAGTACAACATGCAAAAACTGGGAAAGAGACCTCGACATCTCGATCTCCGAACAACAGTGGGAGAAAGTACATATTTATGCACACAAAGGGTCTCTAAATGTAGCTACTCAGGAATGCAGCTATAAGATCCTATCCAGATGGTATAGGACACCCTCCATCTTACACAAATTTTCCCCCACAATCTCAGAAAAATGCTGGAGATGCAACCGAGAGGAAGGGTCGATGATCCACATATGGTGGTCCTGCCCCTGAATCCAGACTTTCTGGGAAGCGGTTCATGATACCATTAACAAGATATCCTCAGAACCCCTGAGCTTTAATGCCGCACAGTACCTCATTCATGTAAACGATATCCCTAGGAAAAAATATCTAAAATCATTACCAATGTTTATGGTCAACGCTGCACGTCATTGTATCCCCTTCCACTGGCGCTCCGAATCCGTTCCAACGAAAAAGGAATGGTTTCGGAGAATAAATAAGATAGAGCAAATTGAAGAGCTTATTAGTATTTCTCAGGAAAAAATCACCAGATTCTATGCAACATGGCATGAATGGATAGAATACAAGAATTCTCAAGAATATAAATCAACTATTACTCAGTAATGAAGCAAGGTTTTAGGAGATGTACTCGTTTATTAACGAAATTGTATCTGTAAATTTCAGTATTATTGCTTTTTTTTTTTTTTTTTTCTTTCTCCTCAACCCTCCCCAACCCCCCCCTTTCCCTATCTATTTGTACTCAATTTAACAAACAGCTATTCCCCATTAATACGGTTTATTATTATGACTATTCGATCTCTTACTTAATGTATTACCTATTTGAATATTGTCCATTTGTAACAATGCAATTGTACCCGACATGTGTTACATATACAATATGCGCTTCTATGTATTTTGTTACTTTAAGTTGTATTTTATCCACTTTTTCAACCAATAAAAACTTGTGAAACAAAAAAAAAAAAAAAGAACCGAAAGGGGAGTGAAAAAGAAAAAAGAGAAAATTATAAGAAAGGAAAAAACCTTTTATTAAGGTAAGAAAAGGTAACTCCATTTCATCCGGATTAGACCACGTTTCCACAAAAAGGGTAAGAGATTATTTTTTTTTTTCTTTTACCCTTTGACTTTACCGGATCTCTATTAGGGTAGACTAGCAAGTCTATATCTACCCCCGAAATACTTTTTTTTTTTCCTCTCATCTTTTTCCTCATATCAGGTTCACTTAAAAAATAGAACCCCCTTCAAGGACAAACAAGGTACCGCTCCCCTTAGAGCTATAGCACAAAGATGGCCAATCACGATCAACCATCCCATTAACGCTTAAGCTATTATCAGTAAAGGACTCAACATACCTGAAAAAAGATCCAAATTCCTTAATGAATTTCACAAACAAAAAGCTAATTTAATTTGCATTCAAGAAACACATGCTCAAAAAAATCCCGAAATTGCAAGATAAAAGATTCCCAATAGCATTCCATGCCACAAACCCAGAAGGGAAAACAAAAGGTGTCTCAATATTGATATCCAAGCAGACTGCATTTCAACTACAGGACACTATGTTAGATCCCGGTGGCAGATACATATTATATAAGGGGAAAATAATCGCCCCATAACCGTTGCTAACATTTACACCCCGAATTCAAAACAGGTAGCTTTTTTTCACAAAATTAAAGACCCTCTAACAACATTTGCCTCAGGAATTCTCATTCTAAGAGGGGATTTCAATATACCGTTGAACCCCACCATAGATACATCGAATGGAGCATCAAGCCTTCCATACAGAGCACGGAAACAAATTAAAATCCAGCTACAAGATCTAATGCTACATGACACCTGGAGAACCCTTTACCCTCAGAGTAAGCAGGGGTAGGGAACCGTGGCTCTCCAGCTGTTTTGAAACTACAAATCCCATCATGCCTCTGCCTCTGGGAGTCATGCCTGTGATTGTTAGGGTCTTGCAATGTCTTATGGGACTTGTAGTTTCAAAACAGCTGGAGAGCTGACGTTCCCTACCCCTGGACTAAAGACTTCACGTACTTTTCCAACGCCCATCAAAATACTCAAGAATTTATTATTTTCTCATATCACAACCAGACCTATCTCTCTTAACTAACTCTACAATCGAAACAATGACTATTTCAGAGCATCACCCAATTACCATGTCAATTACCTTTCCAGAGAAACATACTAGTACTAAAACTTGGAGACTTAACACTACTGTTCTAAAAGACCTCCTAGATGTATTGGAATATAAGGAAAAATTAAATGACTACTTCTCACGAAACGAAAATTAAGAAACCTCATCAATTACACAATGGGAGGCACACAAATGTGTTATTAGAGGGGAGTTTATCAAAAAACTAGCCAAACTCAAGAAAGAAAAACAATCCAAAATAAAGTCACTGGTAGAACTTATCCACAAATTAGAAGCCTCACATAAAAAAAATTATTGCGATCTCCACATTCGAAGACCTAACCAATGCGAGAAAACTCCTTGAGGAAGAATTAAGCTTAAAAACTAAAAGACAGTATATATTAAGGCACAAGATCTACTATGAGCAAGGAAATAAAAGTGGTAAACTGCTCACTAAAGCAGTCCAAAACAAGAAAAGCTCAGCAACAGTACACCAAATAAAGGATAAACAAGGTAACTTGCAGTCCTCGAATGAGGAGATCACTAAACAATTCAAACTCTACTATCATTCCCTATATAACATACCATCAAATCCCAAAAGCCCACGAGATTCAGACATGAGAGCCAACCTCATCCAAGACTTCCTAGAAAAATATAGCTCACCCAAAATCCCAGAAAACAAAGCACAGGAACTTGAGGAACCAATTTCAGCCCCAGAATTCGACAAAGCTATAAATGAGATGAAAGTAGGAAAAGCCTCAGGCCCTGATGAAGTGCCCCTTCAAAATTATAAGACATTCACGGAAATACTGAAACCGCGATTTCTGAAATCTTTCCAATCACTACACACTGAAAAAAAACCCCAGAAACAGTTATTAGAAGCTCACATCACGGTGATACCCAAAGAGGGAAAAGACACAACGCAAGTCACAAATTATAGGCCAATTTCTTTAATCAATGTAGACGTTAAAATATATGCCAAAATACTAGCTAACAGAATTGTACCTTTACTGACTTCCCTTATTGCATTAGATCAAGTGGGCTTTATACCAGGTAGAGAGGGACGGGATAACACAATTAAAGCTCTAAACATTAGCCACTGGTTAACTTCAAAACAAAAACAAGGTTTCCTCCTCTCCCTAGATGCAGGAAAGGCATTTGACAGGGTGGCATGGGATTTCATAGATGCAGTTCTAAAACATATAGGCATCTTACCTCTGATGAGAGCTTACATAAAAGCACTATATTCTAATCCAACAGCAAGAGTCCGAGTTAACTGCCACCTGTCGAACGCCTTCATCTTATGAAATGGCACCAGACAGGGATGTCCCTTATCCCCACTTTTATTTGTCCTAACCCTGGAACCACCACTAAACAAAATCAGAGCCAACAAATACATCAAAGGTATCAAGATTCAAAACAATACATATAAACTTGCAGCCTTTGCCGACGACCTCTTTCTCTCTGAACCAAACATATCTATACCCAACCTTCTAAAGGATCTAGGTCAATTTCACCTGCTCTCAAACCTAAAGATAAACCACTCTAAATCTAACGCACTCAACATCACACTACAACCTGACACAGTTGAACTATGCAAAAAAAAAAAATTCATTCACTTGGGCTAAACAAAGCTTCACATATTTGGGAGTTGAAATCCCCTCAAATCTAAATAATCTCTACCAATTAAACTATCTACCCATTCTGAAAGAAACACATGAAGACTTGAGGAGATGGAATTCTTTAAATATATCTTGATTTGGAAGAGCTTCACTAATAAAAATGACAATTCTACCCAGTTTTTTGTACGTCATGCAAACCATCCCCATTAGACTACCACCCTCATTCTTCGCAGCCTTTCGGAAAGCTTGCTCCTGCTTCATTTGGAAGGATAAATCTCCCAGAATAAAATTCGCCAGGCTGAACCTACCCAAACACAAAGGTGGAATAGCGCTCCCTGATCTCAGGAAATACCATCAGGCAACCCTCCTAACACGTATAGTGGATTGGAATATCCATCAAACAGTAAAAGACTGGGTAACCTTAGAACAAATCCAATTCCTCCATGAAATTAAATCTCTACCTTGGATTCACCCCAAATTTCACTCTAAGGACATCAAATCACACCCCTTAATAGGCCCCACCTTAGAAATCTTCCGACAAGCATTCAAAGCTACCAATCCAACACCCTGGCTAAGCCCCCCTCACACCACTCAGCAACACCCCCAACTTCCCACCAGGTCTAGACAAAAACTACTTTACACATAGTTGGCCTCACAAACAAATTTTAACCAAACACTTCTTTATAAATGGGAAAATACTCTCCAGGGACGAGCTTAATGGAGATATTAAATCATTACAAATCTCACAAAGGAATTACAACCAAATTAGACACTTCTTGACCAAAAAACAGACAACACATTCATGTACGAAACACCTTACAATGTTAGAAGACCTGTGCACAAAAGTGACTCCACATAGAGTCAGAGCTCGTCGATATTGGACCCATCCGTTGATGGGACAGCGAATGTCTGTTGGATATTACACAAACATGTATGTGCAGCTGCGTACCTACCCCGACAAGTTTTTTTACATTTGATCTGCTCTTAGAAAAAGTATGACCTGGTCTGGCATCCATGGACACCAATATGAGAAACAGTGTGTCACCAGAGGAACGTCTGTTGGTAATGATCAGGTATGTGTATATATTTATAAAATATATTTATCTATAGATGTAGAGATGAATTTTTTTCTCTGTCTTTTATTATAAAAAAAAATGTTGATTTATAGCAAATTATCCAATTTTTTTAAATATCTAAAATTTTCTTGTGGCAATTTTTAAAATGTTTTCATTATTTCTAATATAAAACAATATTAAAATAGTTATTTTTTTTTTTAATCTTAATATATTTTTTTATTCATTTTTTCTAGTTTCAAATTGTTTTATTTAAAAGCAAATCTATCTTAATTCGATTTTTTTTATAATTGTTTTAAATTTATTTGCCCATTTTTTAAATATATTTTTATTGTGAAATATGTATTTATTAATATATTTTAATTCTTTGCTGCTGTATATGGTAGTATAATATTTTTTAATGCCTTATTGAAATATCCAGAATCCTAACCCTAACCATTCATCCTGGGGTTGAACTGGATGGACTGGTGTCTTTATTCAACCTTATTAACTATGAAACTATGAAACTATCCTAACCCTACCCCTTACCCTAAACAATAACCCTAACACTAACCACTAACCCTAACACTAACCCTACCCCTAACCCTAACAGCTAACCCTATCCCTTACACTAACCCTAACCCTAAACAACCCTAACCCTAATCCAACCCTTTATCCTAAACAATAACCCTAATGGATAACCACTTACCATAACACCCAACCCTAATGACCAAATTACATTGCCGCAGATGGTCACAGTTGACTTTGAGGCCATGTATCTCTGATGCAGAAAAGTGCATGACATTTTGCGACCCGAATTTGGGGCCCCCTATCTCGGGGTCACTTAGAGATAGGAACCTCAAATTGGATATGTTGTAGTGCTAGTTCCACAGTGTCTGCATACCAAATTTAGGGTTCCTGCCAATAAGTGGCTCCAAGATATGGGCCTCCAAATTCGGGTCGCAAAATGACATTCTCTGATGCAGAAAAGTGCATGACATTTTGCGACCCGAGTTTGGGGCCCCCTATCTCGGGGTCACTTGGTGATAGGAACCTCAAATTTGGATATGTTGTAGTGCTAGTTCCACAGTGCATACCAAATTTGGGGTTCCTGGCAATAAGTGGCCCCAAGATATGGGCCCCCAAAGTCGGGTCGCAAAATGTCATTCTCAGATCATATTTCTGAGTTTTCAGGTCCAAAAAATTGGGATCCTTTAAAAACGCTTATAAATGCAAATGCGGCTAAATGTGGCTAAATGTGGGTGCCGCGTTTAGCTGCGTTTTGTGTCTGAAACGTGGAAATTTTTGCATCTGAACCCATTTTTTTGCTTCTGGAAAAACGAGGTTAAACGCAACTGCATAAAAGCGGCAAAAAACGATACTGTGTGCATGGACACATAGGATAACATTGAATGAGTTCAGGGGCAGTTGAAAAAGGTGTCCAACTGCATCTGAACACGCGTTTAACAGCGTCTCGTGTGCATGAGGCCTAACTATAAGCTCTAACTAAATGGTTTTTGTATCGGATAAAATATTATGCCACTTATTTCTGTAACTATACGTTATTTTATCAGCCATCTGTTGTTAAATTCAATTGTTTATTCCTGTACTAAGATGTGTTGTGTATTTTTCTAATTCATTCAATAAAAGTTTGTGAAACCAAAAAAAAACCTATGTGACCCACGGCCAAAGTTAAAAAAGCTCTAAATTATAAGAAAAGAGCTTTTAAAAAATATAAAAATGAAGGAACGCTGTTCTGGAAATTTTGGCCATGCACAGAGCACACAGCCAAATCTCCTGTTTCCCATAATAATAACATTTCCGTCTTAATGATAAAATACTTCTTACCTTCAAACCCACTCATCCAAGTATTCAGAAATTACCCGCATTCCTACATCCTCATTTCAGACTGACTGCTCCTCAGCCAGGCCCCTCTGGTTCCCCATTAACCACTACAATACAGGGCACTTTCGTCCCCTTCCTTCCCAGCCCAATTTTCAGCTTTCATCGCTCTCGCAATTTCAATGACAATTGCGCAGTCATGCTACGCTGTACCCAAATGAAATTTTCATTATTTTGTTCGCACAAATAGAGCTTTATTTTGGTGGTATTTATTCACGACTCAGTTTTTTATTTTTTGCGATATAAGCGCAAAAAAAGTGGAAATTTGGAAAAAAACAATATTTTCTTTTTTCTATTTTAAAAGAAATCCAATAAAATAGAATTTTGTCATAAATTTAAGCCAAAATGTATTCTGCTACATGTTTTTTGGTAAAAAAAAATTCCGTTAAGTGTATAATAATTGGTTCGTGTGATCACAAACATATGTACGCAAATGATCATGTACATATGTGTGCAGGTGATCGTGTACATATGTGTGCAGATAATCATTGGGACATGTGATTTTAGTGGGACATTTTTTTTTTATTTGGGGACATGTCTTTTTATTATTTGGGGACATGTGTGTTTTGGGGACATGTGTGGGGACATGTGTGTGTTTACACTGGACTAGTGATCAGTGAGTAAAAAGCTGTAAAAACAGCTCATACTCACTGATCACCAGCCGGCTGCAGCGATCTTCTCTCCTCAGTGACGACTTCCGTGTGAGGAGAGAAGAGCCGATTGCCTAGCAACCGGCTGTTTGTTTTGATCACATGACGGCTGTGATTGGATACGGCCGTCATGTGATCAGAAGGGCCAATCACAGAGCCCTCCTGCCGATCCGAGATGCGCCGGGTGACACGAGCGCATCGGAATTGCGCCGATCCCCCTCCGGCTCCCACCTGGCCGTATATGTACATTGGCCGGGTGGGAAGTTGTTAAAGAGACATCACCAACATTCTTACATTCTCCAAATGGTCAGCATGTGTGTGCTCTCTGACCTGAACAAATCTTTTATTTACATTTCCACAGGAAGCCACGCCCTGGAGGGTTTGCCTCCAAACAGCTAGACACCTCCTACAATGCTTGTGACCTCACTGCAGCAACACAGGATGTGAATGTCCATATAAGGACAATACAATGCAATACAATACAGCAGAAAGTGGTGTCTTCACAGACAATCAGACATTTGTTTTCCTTCAAAAGAACCAATCACAGACATGTATACATTCGAATAGTCAGTGACGCAAAGGGACTAAATGCTTTCAATGATGGAAACCATACAAAACCAAAGAACGATGACTACAATTCCATTGATAGAAATCCTTAATATACATTGTTCCAGAGAACAATGTATACCTGAATTATTCTACACCTCCTTGTGGATGGAAGGTTATCCACAGATGTGCACCGCCTATCTCCATGTGCTGATCAGACACAGCAGAGACAATGAGCACACATCCGCACACAACCAATCCTTGCAGAGCAAGCACATGCCCCCAGACGATCATCTGTACAGTGTACAGGGGCCCTTTTGCTGGCGGACAAACCCCCACTCCGCAAACACATCTTTCCAATCCCAGGAAGTTATCCACTACCTAACGGATCTCAACCAGCATCAGTCTGCCCCAGTCAGCTCTTTTAGAGTGGGCTAGGGGAGAATGAACACAGGAAGACTCTTATGACAATACATATAAAAATACATCAAAAATTTTCCACAACAACACTAGTGGTATTTACACGTTACAAAGAATTTAACAGAATATGTAAAAAGGAAATCAAGGATGCAAAAATTCAAAACGAACTACAGATTGCAAAAGATAGTAGAACAAACCCCCAAAAAATTCTTCAAATATATTAATAGTAAAAAGGTCAAGTCTGAGCATGTAGGCCCTTTACAAAATAATCTGGAGTGGGTGACTGGGGACAAAGAAAAGGCTAATTTATTAAATACTTTCTTCTGCTCTGTGTATACAAAGGAGCATGGGGGAGCTCATGTCCTTAATGGGGGTGGTGGACACAGCCCCAAATGGCTCAAAAGTGATATGGTCCAGAACAAATTTGGACAGAATAAAGGTGGATAAAGCACCTGAACCTGATGGCATCCACCCACGGACCCTAAAAGAATTGAGCTCTGTAATTTCAAAGCCATTGTTTTTAATTTTTAGGGACTCATTAATGACAGGAATAGTACCACTGGACTGGCGCAGGGCCAATGTGGTGCCTATATTTAAAAAGGGAACAAAGTCTTTACCAAGTAACTATAGACCTGTTAGTTTAACTTCTATAGTTGGGAAGGCGGTGGACGTGGTATACTTGGACAGGGGGGCGGCTATGGACATGGTATACTTGAACAGAGGGGTGGCGGTGGACGTAGCTTACTTGGATTTTGCAAAAGCGTTTGATACAGTTACGCACACACGGCTCATGTGTAAGGTAAAGTCTACGGGTTTGGAAATATCGGTTTGTAAATGGATAGAAAACTGGCTAAAAGACAGAATTCAGACAGTAGTGGCTAATGATTCTTACTATGAATGGTCTAAGGTTATCAGTGGTGTACCCCAAGGTTCAGTGTTGGGACCTGTGACAGACCTAGCCAGGACAGAGGCTGTTGGAGGTGACTGAACGCAAGCTTCTTGCCTTGCGATTATGGGCCCTGGCATTTGGGGGAACGGTGCTCTTTGTGAGCTGTATGCCTGGGGACCCCCTAGGTGGTGTTACTTGGATTCAGATCCATGCCCCCCCCCCTAAGACACACAGACTCTGGATATGTATTTGCCATATTAGCAATAGACTGAATCCCACTGTTGGGACACAAACTGTTAGATGCTAATGTCATCACCTCCAGCCACCAGTCTGTTGTGTAAATGAGTCTAGTCTGGCTTGTAAGAGTATTCCATCAATTGTTGTTTGTGCTAATTAACCCTGTGTTCATGTTTACGGTAATGTGTATTGAATAGTCAATCAGTTAGTTAGGAGACAAAGTCTTACCCTGAAAAGTCCTATCTCTCAGACAACTAGTCTGGGTCAATGATTAGATAATTAGCTCATGCTAATTAGGTTAGGTTTTAGTCATCCTACTGTATATATTTGTGGGATATCTCAAATAAAAGATTATTCCTGGTGTACTTCAAGACTGGTGTTGTCTAGTTCTTGGGGGTTCCTATAGCCAGATCCATTGGACTTGTGTTCCAGGACTTAGGAAGCGGTATACTGACAGAAGCACTCAAGTGGAGTGTGGGGGACGTTCCGTTACAGGAACCTTACTTTTTAATATCTTCATAAATTATATTGGGTCTGGGATCAAAAGTAACATTTCCGTCTTTGCAGGTGACACCAAGCTATGCAGTGGAATAACGTCCTTACAGGATGTCTCCAATTTACAAGCCGACCTCAATGCTCTGTCTAATTGGGCAACTATGTGGCAGATGAGGTTTAATGTTGAGAAATGTAAAGTTCTGCACTTGGGGGCTAAGAATATGCATCATACATGCTAGGGGGAGTACAACTGGGGGATCCATAGTGGAGGAGGATCTGGGGGGATCCATAGTGGAGAAGGATCTGGGGGTTTTGGTAGGTCATAAGCTCAATAATAACATGCAATGCCAATCTGTGGTTTCCAAAGTGAGCAAAGTCCTTTCTTGTATTAAGAGAGGTATGGACTCCACAGAGAGAGAGATATAATTTTGCCTCTGTTCAAATCATTAGTAAGACCTCATCTGGAATATGCAGTTACGTTTTGGGCACCAGTTCTCAAAAAGGATATCGGGGAACTGGAGAAAGTGCAGAGAAGGGCAACCAAACTGATAAGAGGCATGGAGGAGCTCAACTATAAGGAAAGATTAGAGGAACTGAATTTATTCACTCTCGAGAAGAGGAGATTAAGGGGGATATGATCAACATGTTTAAATATACAGTATAAGGGGTCCATATAGTGAACTTGGTGTTGAGTTATTCACTTTACATTCAACACAGAGGACAAGGGGGCACTCTTTACGTCTAGAGGAAAAGAGATTTCATCTCCAAATACGGAAAGGTTCATTCACAGTAAGAGCTGTGAAAATGTGGAATAGACTCCCGCCAGAGGTGGATCTGGCCAGCTCAGTAGATTGCTTTAAGAAAGGTCTAGATACTTTCCTAAATGTACATAATATAACTGGGTACTAACATTTACAGGTAAAGTTCATCCGGGGAAAATTCGATTGCCTCTCGGGGGATCAGGAAGGATTTTTTTCCCCTGCTTTAGCAAATTGGAGCATGCTCTGCTGTGGTTTTTCGCCTTCCTCTGGATCAACTGTGGGTATAGAATTGGGTATATGGGATTGTATGATATCATTTTATTTTTTTATTTTTTTCATTTATGGTTGGACTGGATAGACGTGTGTCTTTTTTCAACCTGACTAACTATGTAACTATGTATGAATGTTTAGATGTTGAAATTTTAAAGCAGCAAATTCTGTCAGATTATAAAACCTGTGAGATCTGCAGGCTCTCCGCTGCTATTAAAATTCAACATCTTAGCAGTCATACAGAGTTCTAAGTACTGTATTTCACTATATAAACTCACTTTACTGTTAAAAATATGTGTAAAATGCAAAAATCCAGTGGGTATAACAAGATGTCCGCTTCCCCCCTTCTCAGTGTATTCTTACTATGGAGGAGTGTGGCCATAGCTCCCAACTGTCCCTGATATGGAGCAATGTCCCTCTGTCCCTCATTCCACCTCATTTGTCCCTCATTTTGGTCTGATCCAAATATTTGTATATAAAATCCACTTTTTATCTTTCAAAAAGTGTTTCCCAATGCTAAACATTTTATCAAAATTCTAAGGCTCCATGCACACTGAAGCTGATAAACTGCAGTTTATTGGAGTTTGGGCGTTTTTTGTAAAAGCCCATAAACTCCACTCTATGTTAGCCTATGTGTCCATGCACACATGGACGTTTTTCAGCTTTAATGAGCAGTGGAGTTTATGGGCTTTTTTCTGAACGCCAGAAATTTGCGTTCAAAGTGCCGTTTTTCAGCGGCAAAAAACGACAAACGCTCATTAACGCTCATTAACGCTCGTTCATTAGTGTTCGGCATTCTATTTTTCAATGCATTGTGGGATTTTTGGAGTGTCCTCTGTGTATTTTTATAAAAAACGCCCATTAACGCTAACGCTGTAAAACGCTCATTAACGCCCATTAACGCTAGTATAAAACGCTGTTAAAAGCAGGTTTTTCAACCAGCGTTTTCTGCCAGCAATCTGGCGTCCAGAAATAGCTTTTTTGAGCTTCAGTGTGCATGGAGCCTAAATTGCTGCATTTGTAAATTTCAAGAGCCAGTATAAAGGAATAGTAGTGATAAAAAAAGCCCTTGTGGATTTAATTAACTTTTTTTTTCTTCTTTAAGAGGGTGTGGCAGGGGGCGTGTCCTATACTACATACATTTGATAGTAGGTGTCCCTCATTCCCATCTCAAAATGTTGGGAGGTATGGTGTGGGGTGTAGCAAGATGGTGGCAACAGAATGTCCCTTCTGTTACACATTTTTGACGGGTCGCCTAATATGAGGAAATACCAGCACTCCTGATGTCTGATTGGTTGCCTCATGACAGAACACATAATAATCTTTCTTATAGTCAGGGAAGGCTAAACATGGACTTGTCAGAATTGCTGTTTGTAATGTCTCTACGGCTTGTCTGTTCATCTGTGAGCTTAAAATGTGTAACTTTTCTGGATGTCATTACATATAAAGTGATATGTTTGGGATCCGGGTTCTGCAGTAACCTACAAGGCCCAAAAATTCCCCTCAGCTATATAAGAAATGTCAGATGGAGGAGCCTGCAGTAGGCAGATGGCGAGAGTGTCTTTTTTGTTTTGTTCTTTTTCAGGTCGGCGGGCGGCGTGATTGGGGGGACACTGTTTTTTATTTTTTAATAAACACATTTTTGACACATTTGGTGAATGGGTATGGGTACTATGTATCCAATACTCATTCAAATGGGGGGCCCCCTTATTAAAGAGGGCTTTTAGATTCTGATGCGCCCCCCTGGCAGGCCAACACAACCACAGCCCATGGTTGTCAGTAAGAGACCCTTGTCCCCATCAACATGGGGACAAGGCGCTTTGGGGTGAGAGGCAGAGTCCACCTTGCTCTAAAACACCCACCCCCCCATGTTGAGGGCGTGTGACCTGATATGGTTCATGATGGGGTGCACTCACTCGTCCCTCCTTTCCTTACCTGCCAGGCTGTGTGCTCCGATAAGGGTCTGGTATGGATTTTGGAAGGGAACCCCACATTGTTTTTTTAACACTTTTCTATTTCCAGCAATGCCCAGCATTATTTTCTTTACATTCATCTATATGTGGTGAAGCCCGCTGACAGATGATGACTGGTGGTTGTGAAGGACACAGGCCGGCCCACTGCTAGACAACCAGCTATTCTTTATAGAGAATTCAGATTGAGCAATCATTTTTCAACCAATTCAAATTCTAAATGTTCTGAAAAGTTGGAATTCATTGGAAAACAAATAAACAAAACAAATTTTAATGGATTTTATCAAAATGAGTTACTATTTCATTCAGAGATTTGGATACATCCGAATATTAGTTACGATTTCATTCAGAGATTTGGATACATCCGAATATTAGTTACGATTTCATTCAGAGATTTGGGTATATCTGAATCTCTGAATCACCAAAAAATTTGTCAGAATTTGCATTCAGACCTAAAACCAATTGTACATGTATAACCTGTACTCAGACTGGTCTGGAGTGATAAGTGGGGTGCCCCAAGGCTCTGACCGAGGACCAATTCTGTTTTTTTTTATATATTATCTTTTTATTATTATTAGATTCATAGAAAAAGGAAAAGCACACCATTACAATACAGATAACTATATCTGTCCTTTCACCTCCACATTGCATCATTTCACTACAACATATACATTTCCCAAATCCCCAAACCCCCTCCCCTAAAAGGAAAGAAAAAGACAAAACAAAACAAAAACATACTTAACCCCCCTAATTCAGTCTCTTCCTTTCTCTCTCTCTCCTTAGCTCCCACAGGCCCTACTCCCTCCCCCCATCTCCCTGTCCCTCTGAGGCAATACTTCCCTCACTCAGGTCTTGTAATCTCTCTTTTTACACTTTGCCCTCCATTATTTCACTTATCCCCCTTAGGCATCCGCCTTAATCGTATATTCCAAAGATTTTTTGAACTTTAACCATTTGTGCAATAGTATGCCTCTAGGGAGTCGTCTACTATGTGTTTCCTCTATTCATCTCAACCAGTCCACCTTTGCTACCCACTCCTTCATAGTTGACACTTCTGGAGTTCTCCACCATCTTGGGATCAGGCTTTTTACTGCATTTAATAAGTATGGGACTAGGGTATTCCTGTACTGAGCCACCGTTTTTTTCCTTGTCATAGAATAGACATTTCCAGGGATCCATCTGAAAGTGTTCTCCTGTTATTTGGTATTAAGGATGAGCCGAACACCCCCCTGTTTGGTTCTCACCAGAACCTGCAAACAGACCTAAACTTCGTGTGAACTTTAGAACTCTATTAAAGTCTATGGACTGAAAATCACCCGTCGCTGGATAAGATCAGCCATCGCTGGACCCCGGAGAGATGATCATCCGTCGCTGGATAGCAAGAGTGGATTAGCACCGCTGGAATCTTTTTTTTATTTTTTTATTTTTAATAAAGGAATTTTTCAAAAGTGTGTTTGTCTTATTTAACCATTTTTACACTTTCTTTGTGAAATGGTAGGGGTACTTTTGTACCCCCTTATCATTTCAAACAGGGGGGGATCTGGGGGTCCCCTTGTTAAAGGGGGCTTCCAGATTCTGATAAGCCCCCGCCCGCAGACCCCCACAACCACCGGCCAGGGTTGTGGGGATGAGGCCCTTCGAAAACATTAAGATGGGGACATGGTGCTTTGAGGGGTCACAGACCCCCAAAGCATCCTCCTAATGTTGAGGGCATGTGGCCTGGTACGGTTCAGGAGTGGGGGGCGCTCTCTCATCCCCCCCTCTTTTCCTGCGGCCTGCCAGGTTGCGTGCTCAGATAAAGGGTCTGGTATGGATTTTTAGGGGGACCACCACATCAAATAATTTTTTTATTTGATGCGGGGTTCCCCTTAATATCCATACCAGACCTGAAGGGCCTGGTAATTGAATTTAGGGGAACCCCCACGCTTTTTTTTTTATCAATGAATGAATTGTCGGCTAATACAGACAACACTCATTGAGTGTTCTCTGTATTACGGGAGCCGACAATGGAAAGGGATTTTAAAAGCCTTTTTTTCCTTGCGAAATGACACTTTGTGCAGGGACAGTTCTAAGCACGGGAAACATGCGCCCCTTCATAGGCATACTATAGACACCCCCAAGGTACGAAATTTAAAGGAATATTACACTTTTATTGTTTCACTTTAATCATTATTAAAATCACTGCTCCTGAAAAAACTGCAGTTTTTAAAACTTTTTTTGCATTGATCCATGTCCCCTGAGGCAGGACCCAGGTCCCCAAACACTTTTTAGGACAGTAACTTGCATATTAGCCTTTAAAATTAGCACTTTAGATTTCTCCCATAGACTTGTATAGGATGTTCCGGCTTTTCAAATTTGCCGCGAACACCCCAAATTGTTCACTGTTCGCTGAACAGGCAATGTTCGAGTCGAACATGAGTTCGACTCGAACTTGAAGCTCATCCCTATTTCGTATATCACCCTAATAAATCCCTCCCAATAAGGCTGGATTTTTCCGCATTCCCACCACAGGTGTGCACAGGTCCCCTGTGTGTCACATCCCCTCCAGCATACCATCTTCCCAATAATTTAGATCACATCTCCATTGTCTTAGGCTCAATGCACACTAATGCATGTTGCTTTTGAGTGTTTCTGCAGTGCTTTTTGCGGTGCTTGCCGCATTTTTGGACAAGCATTTTACTGCAAATTTACCGTGATCTTGCCACGATTTATTTATTTTTTTACACTGTACATAGCTGGTTGCTAAGGAGGGGGTCAGGAAGCCGGCCGCCGCATCCTTAACAACTGATGAGTCATCAGTTGTCAGCAGGCTTCCCGCTCAATGTAAAAAAGAAGAATTGCCGGCCCCCCAAAGCACCTTGCCCCCATGTTGATGGGGACAAGGGCCTCTTACCGACAACCCTTGCCTGGTTGTGTGGGGTCTGCGGGTGGGGGGCTTATCAGAATTTGGAAGGCCCCTTTAACAAGGGGGCCCCCAGATCCCGCCCCCTGTGTGAATGAGTATGGGGTACATTGTACCTCTACCCATTCACTAAAAAAAAAGTAGTGCAGTATTAAAAATACAGTAGACAGTTTTTGACAAGTCTGTTATTAAAAATCATCTTCTTCTCCGCTTCTTCCTCCGGTCTTTCTCCATCTTCTCCCGCATCTTCATCCTCCAGTCTTCTCCTTCTCCCCTGCTTCTTCTTCCGCTCTTCTTCTGTCTTCATTGTCCGATGTTTTTCTTCCTCTGTCACCGCTCCCACTGACGACCCTCCTCCGATGCTGTGTCCCGCTGATCTGTCGGCGCCGATGTCCTGCATTTCTTAAATAATGTGGGGCGTGGCAATCGGATTACATCATCCAGAGGCCACAGCCCCTTGTGACGTCATGGACCCAGCATGCCCCGGGCGGTGACATGACAAGTGGTCTCTGGATGGCGTAATCCGAATCCGAAAAAAATACAAAACACAAATCACGGCAAAATCATGGTAAAAACACAGTACTTGCGTTTTAGATGCGGGTCCATTGAATTCTATTAGTAGATAAAAAGGTTATGGCGCTAAACCCAATCAGTAGTGTATTGAATTAACCTGTCCCCACAAACTAGTGTGGTTGATAGAGTGCTGAGTGCAATAAAGTGCACAAATATCCTAAATGGTGTATATATCCTAAAAATATATATAATAAAAATATATCATAAAAATATATCCTAATATATATATATAAATATAACGCCCTCGAGGACATTAACAAATGCATTAGCATCGGAGCACTGCAGCCTACCCTTGTACCTTTATAAATCATATCCAATATTAGTAACATCCATTAACAATACCCCATTACTATTATTTATATTTTAAACTGGAACTTTAAATCCACCTCGAATGGAAAAGAATATAAAATCAAAGAATTGATCACTTGCAATAGCTCCCATGTCACTTACGTCATTGAGTGTCCCTGCCAAAAGCAATACGTGGGCAGGACCACTAGGGAGTTAAGAATTAGGATAAGGGAACATATTGCAAATATCAAGAAAGGCTTCCAGAAGCACAGTGTTTCTAAACACTTCAGGGACTTCCAGAATCGGGACCCCGGACAAATGATCTTCTATGGAATAGATAAAGTTAGAGGCCACTGGAGAGGGGAGGATAAAACGATTAAAATATCCAGGAACGAAACGAAATGGATTTTTAATTTAGACACTCTCCAGCCAGGGGGAATGAATATAGACTTAGACCTTAATTGCTTCCTAACTAATTTTTAATAGTTAGTAGCCTGCTAGCCTCAACACCAGACAACTCACGAGCTTCATCTCTTAACTTTCGTTTTGGGTCGAATGTTATTCATACAAATACATTATATATGTCAGAATTACAGCAAGACTTGGCCATATAAGCAAGTCATACACTAAATACACCAGGTATATGAACACCCTAACATATGTATTTATATATCCTTTCCTCTGAGGGTTAAAACATATCTTTTTTAATATAAATTTTAAATATTATAGTACGACCAAACGATCGGACTCATCAAACAAGAAATAGTCTTAATCCCTAATTAGGAGCAATAATAATCGAAAGGTTCCCTATTCGAATTAAATATATAGTCATAAGTATCACAATTACCTAGATGAGGAAATAAAGTTTCAAAGAGACCTTCCCTACTTTTTTACATACACTGAAAAGTCCTCTCTATTTTAAAATAGAAAATAAAAAATAATAAATAAAAACTTCCCAAAAAATCATCTTCTAAAAAGCTTCTCTTTTCTTAACAAACTTTTATAGTTTCTATATCTTCTAGTCCATGTTCTAATTTGCATATTTTTACTTTACTGTATTTTTTATGAAGTAATTTTATACAAGTTTTTTAGAATTTTTATGAATTTATATGAATTTATATGAGTCCCCTTTTTTTAATACTAACTAATCAACAGGGCGCTATTAATATTTATTTTTCATTTTTATTTCTAATTTTTATTTTCTAATTTTCTTCCCTTTTTTTCCTTCTTACCTGGGAGTCACTAATTAGATCTCCCCTAGGCAGGAGCAATTATACACATTCTCTCTCGAATAGAGTTTTAAGTTCCAGTTTAAAATATAAATAATAGTAATGGGGTATTGTTAATGGATGTTACTAATATTGGATATGATTTATAAAGGTACAAGGGTAGGCTGCAGTGCTCCGATGCTAATGCATTTGTTAATGTCCTCGAGGGCGTTATGGACGGAGGGGAAGTAACTGTAATCAGATTCAGTGGTTTAAGGGCATCCCACTCCAGCGCAGGCGTAGTGGAGCACTGCACCCTATTTAGATCGTAAGGTGCACCAATATGGCTGCTCCAGAGGACGTCAGAGTGACGAAACGCATAGGGCTTGGCCACGTTGTGTGCACCCATCTGAACGGACTGAGACGAACGGCTGATTTTATTTACATGCATATGCTTTTAATATTAAATGTGAGTAGTTTTTTATACAAATAAACGAACGATTTGGTTATGAACGTATTACACTATGGATATGTCTTTCCTCATATATAATTAACGTTGGAGACCGCACGGACGGAATAGTGATACTTCACCCAGTGCACCAGCAGCAGCCAGAGAGCGACACAGTGGCTTTACATTGTGAATGTCCATCCAGCCCCATAAGGGGCGTCAATTCTGGTAAGAGCATTTATATACCACAATACTGAGTGGCGCACCGGGGATGAAGTTTTTTCCAATTGAAGACCCATACTGTTTGCACGAGTGAATGAAGCGTTCCCTATCCACTTCCCGTATCAATTACAGCATTAGTCTGAGGAGGCGGCTTTATTAAGCCAAATATTAACGTTGGACACATATTGGACACACATGCGTCTTTATGCGACTATTGGCTGAACATGTTTGTTCCCTAGTTTTTTGCACTTTCTTTGCACTCATTTGCACAGTTTTTTTCTGAAAAAAACACTGAAGGACACCAACAAGCATTTTCTTAGGCTGTTTGAAAGGATCTTTATTATTTTGTATACCCGCAATGACCTAAGTGAATGTTTATTATAATTTTAGTTGCACTTATAGTATGTTGACACGTATATGATGACTTAATATTGATTTTGGATTTAATCATGATGGGATATATAATGTTGATTTATTATTGATTATATTTATATTTATTAGGATATATTTTTATGATATATTTTTATTATATATATTTTTAGGATATATACACCATTTAGGATATTTGTGCACTTTATTGCACTCAGCACTCTATCAACCACACTAGTTTGTGGGGACAGGTTAATTCAATACACTACTGATTGGGTTTAGCGCCATAACCTTTTTATCTACTAATCTTAATTTCCCTCCCATCCCTATTAGGGAAGCGAGGGCTCCAGGTATAGGCAGCTCTAACCCCGCAAACTTTCCTCTCTTTCTCCCCTTTTTCCTCACATTTTTTTACCCTTCCTATTTTTTACACCTCCCATCACATTGGATTTTTTCACAATTCCTATCACATTGGAGTTCTTGTTTTAATTTTATTTTTATATAATTAGGGTGTTTCTTCCATAGCGCAACTTTACTTATTTATTTATCCATTGAATTCTATTACATGCAAAATGCTGCATTTTGCGGAAAAAAAGTCCCCGGCCCTTTCTAAAAATGCACAAAAATGCGTTGATGTGAACATGTTCCATAGGGGACCCATGTTAAAAAAATTTCCCTGCATTTCTTCAAGATGCAAAATGCATAAAAAAAATGCATTAATGTGAATTGAGCCTGAGTGTCGCTTGTAGCAAAATAGGCTGATCTTAAAATATTCCTCTTATGTTCCTCATCTCGGAGAGCTCCTATTTCCTGCTCCCATTTTCCCAAATAAGGTGGATATTTAGGTTCTGTTTCCTTTACCAGTATTTTATATATTTTGGATATATTTTGCTTCTTTTGCTTTAAGCACAAGGAGGAACTAAACAGTTTCTCTATTAGCCTTGTGTTCCCTTTTCCCCGCAGTGGTTGTGGTAGTGATTGTGTAAAGTGTTGTTATTGTGTGCAACTCCATCTATCTAATGGCATCACATCCTGCAGTAATGTTTCCTCTTTTTTTGCCCATCTGGTGAAATATATATAATCCTCTTTCCCTGGCTTAAAATAATTAGTGTCTAATAAAGAAATTAAAGGTGCGTTATATTTCCAGTTGTATAGTCCACTCAGTCCATCCCATATCCTAAACGTATTCCTAGTCAATGGATTTGTGCTGTGGGCTAATTCTCGATATTGCCGTGCTAACCACACCTTCCCTAAATCTACTTTAACCACCTTCAGACCGGACCATTTTGCTGGTAAATGACCAGAGGTCTTTTTACACTTTGGCACTGCGCTGCTTTAACTGGTAATTGCGCGGTCATGCAATGTTGTACCCAAACAAAATTTGCGTCCTTTTCTTCCCACAAATAGAGCTTTCTTTTGATGGTATTTGATTGCCTCTGCGATTTTTATTTTTTGCGATATAAACGTAAAAAGACCGCAAATTTTGAAAAAAAATGATATTTTCTACTTTTTGTTATTAGAAAAATCCAATAAACTCAATTTTAGTCATACATTTAGGCCAAAATGTATTCAGCCACATGTCTTTGGTAAAAAAAAAGTCAATAATTGTATATTTATTGGTTTGCGCAAAAGTTGTCACATCTACAAACTAAGGTACGTTTTCTGGAATTTACGCAGCTTTTAGTTTACGACTGCCTATCTCATTTCTTGAGGTGCTAAATTGGCAGGGCAGTACAAAACCCCCCCAAATGACCCCATTTTGGAAAGTAGACCCCCTAAGGAAATTGATAAGAGGCATGTTTTGTTTTTTTTTTTATACACAAAGTTGTCACTAAATGATATATTGCTCACACATGCTATGGGCATATGTGAAATGACACCCCAAAATAAATTCTGCTGCTTCTCCTGAGTACGGGGATACCACATATGTGGGACTTTTTGGGAGCCTAGCCGCGTACGGGGCCCCGAAAACCAAGCACCGCCTTCAGGCTTTCTAAGGGCGTAAATTTTTGAGTTCACTTCTCACTACCTATTACAGTTTTGAAGGCCATAAAATGCCAAGATGGCACAAAACCCCCACAAATGACCCCATTTTAGAAAGTAGACACCACAAGCTATTTGCTGAGAGGCATGTTGAGTTCATGGAATATTTTATATTTTGCCACAAGTTGCGGGAAAATTACTAACTTTTTTTTTTTTTTTTTTTTTTTCACAAAGTTGTCACTAAATGATATATTGCTCATGCATGCCATGGGCATATGTGAAATGACACCCCAAAATAAATTCTGCTGCTTCTCCTGAGTACGGGGATACCACATATGTGGGACTTTTTGGGAGCCTAGCCGCGTACGGGGCCCCGAAAACCAAGCACCGCCTTCAGGCTTTCTAAGGGCGTTACAGTTTTGAAGGCCATAAAATGCCAAGATGGCACAAACCCCCCCCCCCAAATGACCCCATTTTGGAAAGTAGACACCCCTAAATTTAGGGGTACACTAGTGAGACTAGGTAATAAATGGCGGGTGCCCTGAAACTATAAAAAAATAACTAACCAACCAGCGTCACCTGTAACAGTTATATGGTGATCACTGGTGAAAGGGTTAACTAGGGGGCAATCAGGGGGCTTTATGCGGTAGTATATGGGGGTCCCTGGCGCTATAAAAAGCTGCGGCAAACCTAAATACCTACCTGCCTAACTAGCGTCACCTGTGACACTAATACAGCGATCAGAAAAACGATCGCTTATTAGGCTGGGTTCACACTGGAGCGATGCGGGAACGCCACGAATGCGCGGCGGGTTCCCGCATCGCATGCCTCCCGGCGGCAGTTCACACTGCCCTATGCGAACTGCTGGGAGTGTCAGTGAAATGTTAATGACACCCCCAGATCAGTTCGCATATCGCAGTGCGATCTGCAAACTTGGATCGCATGGTGTGAACACCCATGCGATCCAATTCTGCTGCGGACCAAAAAAAGGGTCCCGTGCGAGTTTGCGGCGGGTGCGGCGGGTGCGACACAAATTCAGCCATACTATCTGTATAGCTGAACTCGAATCGCACAGAGATCGGATGTGATTTGCACTGCAGTGCGGTGCGAATCACATCCGTTCTCATAAACCGCTGCAATGTGAAACCAGCCTTAGTGACACTGGCGACGGGGGGTGATCACGGGGTTAAACCTTTATTGGGGGGGTTAGGGGGTACCTTAGAACTAAAGGGGGCTAACCCTAACTGCCCTAACAGTTATTAGTCACAAATGACACCCGCCGGGTGATCAGGGGGTTAAACCTTTATTAGGTAATAAATGGCGGGTGCCCTGAAACTATAAAAAAATAACTAACCAACCAGCGTCACCTGTAACAGTTATATGGTGATCACTGGTGAAAGGGTTAACTAGGGGGCAATCAGGGGGCTTTATGCGGTAGTATATGGGGGTCCCTGGCGCTATAAAAAGCTGCGGCGAACCTAAATACCTACCTGCCTAACTAGCGTCACCTGTGACACTAATACGGCGATCAGAAAAATGATCGCTTATTAGGCTGGGTTCACACTGGAGCGATGCGGAAACGCCACGAATCCGCGGCGGGTTCCCGCATCGCATGCCTCCTGGCGGCAGTTCACACTGCCCTATGCGAACTGCTGGGAGTGTCAGTGAAATGTTACTGACACCCCCAGATCAGTTCGCATATCGCAGTGCGATCTGCAAACTCGGATCGCATGGTGTGAACACCCATGCGATCCGATTCTGCTGCGGGCCAAAAAAAGGGTCCCGTGCGAATTTTCGGCGGGTGCGGCGGGTGTGGCGGGTGCGGCGAATGGCTGAACTCGAATCGCACAGAGATCGGATGTGATTTGCACTGCAGTGCGGTGCGAATCACATTCGTTCTCATAAACCGCTGCAATGTGAACCCAGCCTTAGTGACACTGGCGACGGGGGTGATCACGGGGTTAAACCTTTATTGGGGGGGTTAGGGGGGTACATTAGAACTAAAGGGGGCTAACCCTAACTGCCCTAACAGTTATTACAGTCACAAATGACACCAATGCAAAAAAAAAAAAAAAAAAATGACATTGGTGTCACTGTGACTGGGGGGCAGGGGTAATTGGAGGGGTGATCGGGGGGGTGTGAGTGTGCCTGGCATGTTCTACTGTGTGTGTAGAGTGTTGGTGCAACTCACCGATCCGCTCTCCTCCGTGTCGGAACGAAAAATACCGACACGGAGGAGAGAATACATCACTTCCTCTCCTGTGTTTACATTACAGGAGAGGAAGTGATGTCACGGGGGATTTCTATTCGTCGGGAGCGATCGCGAGGGGGTGGCCATGAATGAATGGCCGCCCCCTCGTCCCGGATCGCTCCCGGACGAAAACCGACCGCCGCAGGCACCGGGCGGGGGCCCGATCGGGCCCCCGACCCGCGGGAAGGCAGGGACGTACAGGTACGCCCATATGCCTGCCCGTGCCATGCTGTCGACGTACATCGTCGTGCGGCGGTCGGCAACTGGTTAATTTGTGACATTTCAGTATCTACCCAACTCTTCCCTTCCTTATTGTGCATTCAATCTGTTATCAGTGAAATAGTGATTTTTTGATAATATTTCTTAACCACTTGCTTACCGGGCCCTTGCTGCTCAAACCAATTTTCAGCTTTCAGCGCTGTCACTCATTGAATGACAATTGTGCGATCATGTTACACTAACTGAATTACATTTTTATCATTTTTTTTAACACAAATAGAGCTTTCTTTTGGTGGTATTTAATTGCTGCTGGGTTTTTAATTTTTGGCTAAATAAAACAAAAAAGGATTGAAAAAAAACAAAAAAAAAAAGTACCAGTTACTTACCGGTAACTGTCTTTCTGGGAAATCTTCCAGGACGGCACACCTGAGATGAGAGGCTCCTCCCTACAGGAAACACAATCAATCGACAGCTGTTTTAAGTCCCCACCCTTCCCCTTGATCCTCAGTTTGTAGAGAAGTAACTCCTGAACCAGGTTCACAAGGGAAATCATTCCTCATAGGTACTCACCTTCTAGTGTTCTAGAATTTTCCCTCCTCCAACGGGCGGGAAGTAGGCCTGCCGTCCTGGAAGATTTCCCAGAAAGACAGTTACCGGTAAGTAACTGGTACTTTTCTCAAGTCATCTTCCAGGACGGCACACCTGAGAGGATAAACAAGTACCTCAGGCCTACCTTAGGGTGGGGCCACTGCAAAACCCTCTTGGCGAACCTTGGCTCTGCAGTGAGCTTTACCTCCACTCCATACGCTCATATGCTTGATGAAGGCATGTTAGCTGGATCATGCGGCTGATCTGCAGGTCTGCTCCACAGATGTTCCTGCCTTTTCCGCTTCAGATGCAGTATCTAGGTGAAATGGGCTCTTAAAAATGGAATCAGAAAACATGTAAAACTTGTAGGTTAGCAATGTTGCCTATCTCACACATCTAACAACCATGGCCTATTATGCCTGTAGGTGCTACTTAGAACCACTAAAAAGATAAATAAGAGACCTGTGTAAGACAAGGACACTACATTAATCAATAAGAGGGCCTGTCTTAACACTATCCTGTTGAGGGAAATAAAACTGCTTCCTTTTTATCTTTATGTCAGCAAAAGACTAAAGGGAAGCCTACTTAAGGGAAATAGATTAACAGAAGCTTGAACCCTGGGTTTAAGGCATGCCCAATCTATGTCCTTACTTACGCCTGAGAGCCTTCTTCAGGAGATTAAAGTCCCTAGCAGGAGTAGACTACCCATATTGCTATGTCTAGTTTTGCTAAAAGGGCAAAATGAAGGCCATGCACCAAGCCGAAACCTATTCGATCGGGTATACATCTTTATACTTCATCCTCAGGCCCTAATACTCCTCTGAACAGAACTCTCCAAGTTCTTACTAAACAGGGCGATTCATTATCCCCTTCCTCCAGTGTCCCATAACCCTACAGGGCTTCAACCCTAGGAAATGGTTCTGGCATCCCTGAATGCAAGTGGTCAAGGTTTTCTGACATGTGGCATCTGCAGCCCGAACTCCTGGCCCCTCCATGGAAAAGAAGGCTGAAATACAAAAGGTGATACATGCATTATTAATATCACAAATAAAATGATCATAGATTGTGGGCACGGCACAATAGATTTAGACAGAAAGGACACAAGCATAGACAACAATGTTGTGTGCCTGAGTGTGACTATCTAAACCAATATATCAAATATGGGAAGAGACCCAAATCTGAACCTCAGTGTTGACAAACAGTCCTCATAGTCTGGTTTTCTGATGTGCTGCCAAGACGTAAAAACATTAAGACTCAAGCAAACCCTAAATGCTGCGTATTTCTTTAGTGCAGCTAGCTAGGTCATAACTGATATATAAATACGGAAAGGACAGGAACCCCCTTTACTGTTGTGCTTTACCTATGTACAGCAAAACAAGGCTATAAAGACAGAAAGACCCAAACTTCTATGTTGTGTATTTCTGACAAACCACCACAGTTATAAGATTAATATGAACACCAACTCCCGTGTTGTGCATTTCTGCTATGCCACAGGGAAAAATATGGAACACAAGACAATCCTTTCTGTCATGCACTTCTGTAGTGTAGTTCAGATAGAACCAACACTGAGAAAGGACACGAGCAACCTGCAGCATTGTGTTTTTCTGAAACAGAAAGCACCAGCAAGCTTCAATCTTGAGTATTTCTGCTGTGCAACAACATAAAAGCAGACACTGAGGAAAAAGACAGACAGCCTTTACAGCTGCAATCTTTCTGGTCTGCTGCAAAATAAAACAATAACGCCATGATGAGTATTCCTGCTGTGTAGCAAAACCTCAATCAGAAGGGACAGATAAGTTTAGGGTTCCCACACCCGTGCGACCCAACCTGCGACTTGGGACTGCAAGACGCATGAGAAGTCATATACTATGGCTTCCAATGGGTACCATTTGTGTCTGTGCGACACCAGCAGTCCCTGATTCCTGGATCCACAGACCTCAAGATTACACAGGTCGCAGGGAAAAAAAAAAAAAAACAAATAGCAATTTTCAGGTCGAACCAGTAAGGGGTCCCCAATGCTGTGACTCCCTGGAGGATTGCAGCCAACAAACCCCTGCTGTGTATCCCTAAGATGCAGAAAGGTAGATCCATGAGAAACACTGCTTAGCCTGATATACAAACGATAAGGCAGTAAATATAGGACATACAGGACACAAACATTCAATCTTTGTGTATGTCTGATGTGTAGTAATATACCAATACTGAGCAGAGAGGCCACCATCCTCAATGTGTCTCTCAGCTGAGCAGCAAAAACAAAATCAGAAAAAGACAAGCAACCTTCACTGCTGTGTCCTTTCTGATATGCAGCCAATAAGGCAGAATATGCAAGACATAAAAGGACAGACAACCTTCAATCTTGTATATGTCTGATGTGCAACAATATAACAATTCTGAATAGAGATAGCACATGCATATTGAAGCGATTTGGCCTTGCGACTCAACATGTCAAATCGCATGGCTAAAATCAGCACAACACCACTTTGTGGTGCTACATGGATTACCAAAGGCAGTATATGTACTACACCTGGCAGGGGTTCAATTTGTATTTCTACTATGTAGCCCAACAAATTCGAACCATCAATTTTCACTGCTGCCTTTCTGATAAGGCAGTAATACAGGACACAAAACCTCACAGACCTTAATGCTGTACAAATCTGATGTGCAACAATAAAACACTATGAATAGAGATAGCACATCCATATTGAAATGATTTGTCATGCGACTCAACATGTCAAATCGCATGTTTAAACTCGGCAGCCATTGCTGTTAATAGCACTGTCTGAATCAGCACAGCGCCCTGCAAATCAGGACCATCAGACTTCACTGCTGCCTTTCTGATAAGTAACCAACAAGGCAGTAAAACAGGACACAAAGCCCCACAGACAGACCTCAATCTTGTGTATGTCTGATGTGCAGCAATATAACCATTATGAGCAGAGATGTCACCAGACACAATGATGTGCATTTCTGCTGTGCAACACAAAACCAGAAAGTACAGACCACCTTCACTGTTGTATTTTTCTGATCTGTAGCCAAACAAAGCAGTACCTTTAGTATATAAAGGACAGCAAACAAGCTTCAGTGCAGTGCATTTCTGATGTACAGCAATATAGCCCTTATAAGCAGAGATGTCACAAATCTCAATGTGTATTTCTGCTGTGCCACAAAAACATCCCAGCAAGCACAAACCTTCACTACTGAGGTCTACTGGTGTGCAGCCAATGAGGAGTCATGGTCTATCCCTTTATGAAATAACCAACAGGCAATTTATTTCATAGGCATAGCCTGGGCTGTAGATACTAAACCTTCACCACCAGAGAAGGAACAGATCCTAAAATGGTTGGACACCCTACTATTAGTAGTAGTTGTTGTCCTACCTTACCTCCATAGACTGAGCAAACGCTAGCCAGCACATATCCAGGTGGTGCTGATTAGCAACTAAAGTCTCAATGAGCCCAGCCCTAGAGACCAATTTAAAGACCTCTCTAGAAGAGGTGGTTACCAGTTTAGCCTGGGAGGTAAATAGCTATTTGCAGGCTTCAAACAATCAATTATGTAGCTCTTGCATAGGTTTGCACAGAAAATCCTCAATTAAAAGGATGTAGGGAGCGATCTATGGTGAATCGCCTTTAGATCTGCCACTGCGTGGATTGTAGCCCAAACCAATAAAAAAAAAGTTTCTTCTTACCTCCTACACTATAATATAAACACAGTGTAAAGGTGGAGTGGGAGGTTGGAGCTTATGAAAGTTAACTATAGCAGGCAACCCCCAAAAGGAGGATCTGTGACAAGGGAACCCCTACTGTGCCACACAGTAGCTTGGTCTCTGCCCATCCTTGAATGTTAGGTCAGCTTTTAAACATTGTGAAGCAACTTCAGATTCCTAGCAGCTGGGCTAATAGGGCCGGTAACCTAGTGCACCTGCTGACCAGGGGAGCTTCTGAATCCACCAACCACTGCCCAATTAATAACCTGTTCAGTGGTATACCTGGCCTGTAAGTAACTTTGTATCTACCAGGTCCCCTCTGTACGCTATATTCATCCCTACTAAATGTACCACAGCTGGGCATGTAGGGAGAGGCTGGCAACCTACTGCTGCGATAACCACAGTGTCTCTGCTGTAAGAGGGAGCTGTGGCTGGTGGTTTTAGCAGTGGCGTCTGCGCTATTTGTATCCCGACCCCAGGTTCTGCACTGCACCAGTCAGTATATACACGGGGAAGGGGGAGCAATGGCCTACCTACCTCTTTCTCATCTGAAGTGGTTTAGGCACACTCGTTCCTCTGCACCACCTGTCCACCATACAGCTTCTCTGATGTAAGAGGGAGCTGCGGCTGGTGTTTTTAGCAGAAGCTTAAGGGCTATTTGAATCCAGACCCCAGGTGAGATCTCAAATGCCCAGGAACCCTCTGGCTGGAATTGGGGATTTTGCAGCTAAATTCCCACGGCAAAAGGAAAGTAAAGTACTCACCGTTGTCGTCTTCCTCTTTTTGCCACAGCCAGCGGGCTTGCTTTTCCATCCTTATGGTCCACACGCAAGGAGGATAGCCGCCAAAGTGCTCCCCCCCCAACTGCTGTCCCCATAGGGAAGTCAGTCTATATACATGGGGGGGGGGGCAATGCCTTCCATTCCTCATTCCCATCTTCATATCTGAGGTGGTTAAGGCAGACATCCACCGTAGTAAACTGGTGCCTCCTCGCTCTAGAGAAAGGAGGATGTGGGCGCCTGCTCCTACTGACTCTCAGCCTTCCCTCCTGGGTAAGAACGCCGCTGCCATTTTCCCGAAGTTTGAAAATGACGCGGGTGCTTGTTGCCACGCCCTCTCCGGCAGCCCACGCGAGCTACCGGGGACCCAGGAGTCGGGGACAAGCCCCCTGGAAAGAACCGATGGCCAGCACCCCCGTCTGAACAGCCACCTGTACAGGTAAGGAGGGGGGAGACAGGATAATGGCCCCTGAAGTTCTGGGTACACCACTGTACCCAGGGTCCTTCAGCTCTCAGGGGGGCTCTTCCAATTTCTGCTGCCCGCCCTGAGGAAAAGATAGGGGAACCCCCCAGGAAGGACAAGAATATCCTACCAGACCCAGAGGCTTCCCAGGCTTGTGGTCCGGCTCCCAGGGGGAGACCACCAGCCCCAGGCTTCGGGTCATTTGGAAAAAAACAAACAGTTTCGCTGTGTAGGGAGAAACACAATCAAAAACTGAGGATCAAGGGGAAGGGTGGGGACTTAAAACAGCTGTCGATT
Source organism: Lithobates pipiens (assembly GCF_037356315.1). Classification (NCBI taxonomy): domain Eukaryota; kingdom Metazoa; phylum Chordata; class Amphibia; order Anura; family Ranidae; genus Lithobates; species Lithobates pipiens. Next base: position 158,643 of record NW_027507718.1, on the reverse strand, counting down.
GATTGTGTTTCCTGTAGGGAGGAGCCTCTCATCTCAGGTGTGCCGTCCTGGAAGATGACTTGAGAAAAAACGGTTTCATAGTTTGTTAAACAAAAGAGAGGGTATGACAGGGTCACGTAAATTTGTTGTGCCACATCCTAAAACATCACAACAAAAAAGAGGGGGTCCCCTGGGGGTGGACTTTTAAGGCACGTACAAGTTATAATAGTATACAAATTATTTTATTACATAAAACCAACAAAAGGTAATTGAATATCCAGTATACATTAGAAAGTACACCAACAGGTATATATACAACCATTATTGATGCTATATCGTATCATTCATTTGAACAGAAACACCCTACGCGTTTCGGAGCTTAGAAAAGCATGTCCTTCTTCAGGGGTGTGTGGATACAATGTTTCTGTAGAATCTAATAAATGGCAAGAAACAGGGTAGCACAGTTATATAGTATCTAAACGGGTGGTAGCACACGGGTACAACAACAACAACAAGAATATACTTGGACACAATTTCAAAATACTTACAAAACTGTTAACATATGACAATAGCCGCTGGGCACCATTTTATAAAAGAACAAACAATTGTACAGGACCATATGGATATATTTGACTCCGCCAATGCTCGAGGTGTATGCCCCAGTCTATCTCTATTCAATAAAGTGTTGTAGAGATCTTGAAGGAGTGGTGTGAAAACAGGTCTGCAGTCCCCTGTTGGGGGAAGAAGATTTTTTTTCCTATGAACTGGGACATTTATAGTTTTACCCAGAACACCTGGATAGGAAAAAATGAGAAGGAGTAGTGATAGTAATTTAAATGGGGTAAGAAAAAATATATATACACATATATAACACACACACACACACACACACACACACACACACACACACACAGAGACTGAAAATTAAACATTAAACAATGCAAAAAAAAAAAAAAAAAAGTAATAAATAAATAGAAAATAAATAAAATAAAAATAAAAAGTAAAAGGTTTGACCCCACCGGGTGAGCGGCGCAAGTGGGGAAACACTGGGGCTGACAATTACAGTGCAGGGCAGAAACTAAAGTACAAGTAACTAAAGTATAGGTTGCATCTGAGTAACTTAAAAGATGACAGCCAGCATATAGTAACAAAAAGGTACTGACAGTGCTGCAAAAGGGGGCCTCCCTATATATTATGTGTATCAGATAAATCTGCTAATTATTTAATGGAGTAAAGAGTATTGAGATATCAGATATCATCTGTATAAATAAACAAATATACACTGAATAGCACAAGCAGAATTCACCTTCGAAGTATAGAACCACAGGAAAAACAAAAAAAAAACACTATACCTGCTGTGATCAGTATTGCATAGGAGTAAAAAAACGCAGGGTGAACCGCACTTTGATAACTTACTTCACCATATGGAGTTATGGGAGAGGATGAGAGGTCCGTCCAGCCGGCGCCCTGCAAATAAGGTCTGCAGACACCGGTCAGGGCGGCTCTGATAATAAAGGCCCCTTTAAACTATCAACAGCTGATGATTGCAGTGCATCAGCTGTTGGTGAGCACGTATCTCCCTGCTACAGGTCACTACGAGTCCAGATCTTCCCCACCCTGGAAGGTCTGGACCCGCAGTTTAAGGAAAAATGGGAACAAGCTCTGCGAACTTGTTCACGTACTCTAATGGAAATCCTCACAGAGGAATATACTAAACATTCTAAGGTTTTAGATTTAAATATTGTGGCGGTTTGTAGTCAACTACAACAACTTAAATCGCATAGATCATTTTCACAACAAGAAAATAAACTTAAATCGCATCTAGAAGCATTCAATAGAGATATTCTCAAAAAGAAAAGCCAAAAATTTTCTCGTGACCAAAACGCCTTTCGTGACGGCAGAGCCTATAAGTGGACATCTGTCTCTAACAAACCTAATTTAAATAAGGGTCAATTTAATTCACAACAATCTTCAACTAACCCTACTCAATTAAATAGGAATAATGTTTCTATGTCACGTTCTACTTCTACCTTTACACAGCCCCCACAATCAGCATCTTCTCACTCTAATAAGACATCTAAACCCACAGTTAGCACCAAGCGCCTACATTTAGGTGACCTCACTGAAATGCAACAGGCCAAGAAACTCACTTTTGATATGACCACTTTTTCCCAATCTACACCTTCTCTTGTAGCACTTTCTGAGCAGTTGATACCCCCAGCAGTTGCACGGGATCCTTCCCATACCCACACTAACACCACATCTCACAATCCTATTATTAAAACCTCCACGGACACTATCTCTAACGACCCGTCTTTTTTAGAATGCATTCTAGCAGGCACTCCCTCAGTACTGGACAGTCTCAACACATATACCCAATTAGACCCTTCCTGGAGGGCTTTGTATCAGGGGGGAGGGAACAACAATATATAGGCCATTAAATAAATCTTTTTTGTAATACCTCTTTATTTAGAGGGTACTTTCGTGTTTCTACAAAACTTTGTATTCTCCTATTCTGGTCCACTAAATTTGAAGTAGTGGATTCTGTATATTTAATGTTTATTGTTTTCAAAAAATGTTCATCTCTTTTCTGATTGTACTTGACCCTGCCTATGCTCATGGTTACTACCCTTTGTCTTAAGCATTATTAAGGAGTGGTGTGAAAACAGGTCTGCAGTCCCCTGTTGGGGGAAGAAGATTTTTTTTCCTATGAACTGGGACATTTATAGTTTTACCCAGAACACCTGGATAGGAAAAAATGAGAAGGAGTAGTGATAGTAATTTAAATGGGGTAAGAAAAAATATATATACACATATATAACACACACACACACACACACACACACACACAGAGACTGAAAATTAAACATTAAACAATGCAAAAAAATAAAAAAAATAAATAAATAGAAAATAAATAAAATAAAAATAAAAAGTAAAAGGTTTGACCCCACCGGGTGAGCGGCGCAAGTGGGGAAACACTGGGGCTGACAATTACAGTGCAGGGCAGAAACTAAAGTACAAGTAACTAAAGTATAGGTTGCGTCTGAGTAACTTAAAAGATGACAGCCAGCATATAGTAACAAAAAGGTACTGACAGTGCTGCAAAAGGGGGGCCTCCCTATATATTATGTGTATCAGATAAATCTGCTAATTATTTAATGGAGTAAAGAGTATTGAGATATCAGATATCATCTGTATAAATAAACAAATATACACTGAATAGCACAAGCAGAATTCACCTTCGAAGTATAGAACCACAGGAAAAACAAAAAACAAAAAAACAACAAAAAAAAAAAACATTATACCTGCTGTGATCAGTATTGCATAGGAGTAAACAAACGCAGGGTGAACCGCACTTTGATAACTTACTTCACCATATGGAGTTATGGGAGAGGATGAGAGGTCCGTCCAGCCGCAAATAAGGTCTGCAGACACCGGTCAGGGCGGCTCTGATAATAAAGGCCCCTTTAAACTATCAACAGCTGATGATTGCAGTGCATCAGCTGTTGGTGAGCACGTATCTCCCTGCTACAGGTCAGCCCCCTGGGCGGTGTGCGCGGGGCCACTCCCCCCACGCCACCCAGACCAGTCCACAAGCGGCGCCGGGCCGGGGGGCCCGCCCCCTGCGCCACTGAAACGCCCATCCTGGGGACGAGACAAGTGCCCCGGGAGTGGCAAAACGGCACCGAGCTGAGGACAAGCCCACCACACCCAGCGCCATCAGAGCATCCATCCCGGGGACAGCACATGTGCCCCGGGAGTAGCAAGATGGCGCCAGGCCGGGGACATGCCCACCACACCCGGCGCCATCAGAACGCCACCCCCGGGGGACAGCCCATGCCCCCAGGGACTAGCAAGATGGCGCCGGCATACAGGACGCGAGACCACGCCCACGACGCCAGCAGAGAGGCCCGAAAGCGTCGGAGCGAGGCCACGCCCACTCCCCCCACTGGCACAGAAACTCCAGCGGGCAGGAGTGTCCGCAGGAGAGACAAGATAGGCAACCCCATGGCCATCTTTTCGGCCGCCTGTAGGAAAAAATTCCCGGGCAGCCAAATGTGCCGGGCGAACCCCACCTGCACACGCACAACCACTATGGGGGAAAAAAAACTAAAAAATAATAATATATATAATAATAATTAATTCATTCATTCATTAATTAATGTATAGGTTGAATCTGAGTAGATTAAAGGTGACAGTCAGCAATGTAGTAACAAAAGATTCGGCACTGACAGTGCTGAAAAGGGGGGCCTCCCTATATATTATGTGTATCAGACAAAACTGCTTATTATGTAATGGAGTAAAGAGTATTGGGATATCAGATATCATCTGTATAAATAAACAGATATACACTGAATAGCACAAGCAGTATTCACTTTAGAGGTATAAAAACAACAGGGAAAAACTATACCTGCTTTGATCAAGATTGCATAGGAGTAAAAAATGCAGGGTGAACCGCACTTTGATAACTTACTTCACCATATGGAGTTGTGGGAGAGGACGAGAGGGCGAGAGGGCGAGAGGGCGAGAGGGCGAGAGGGCGAGAGGGCGAGAGGGCGAGAGGACGAGAGGGCGAGAGGGCGAGAGGACGAGAGGGCGAGAGGGCGAGAGGGCGAGAGGGCGAGAGGACGAGAGGGCGAGAGGACGAGAGGACGAGAGGACGAGAGGACGAGAGGACGAGAGGACGAGAGGACGAGAGGACGAGAGGACGAGAGGACCGTCCAGCCGGCATCCTGCCAATAAGGTCTGCAGACACCGGTCAGGGCGGCTCTGATAATAAAGGCCCCTTTAACTATCAACAGCTGATGCTGATTGCACAACCACCATGGACAAAGAAAAAAAAAAAAAGGGGTAGACTTTGCTGATGGTAATGGTATTATTTATAAAAACTAGTATAATGCTTAAGACAAAGGGTAGTAACCATGAGCATAGGCAGGGTCAAGTACAATCAGAAAAGAGATGAACATTTTTTGAAAACAATAAACATTAAATATACAGAATCCACTACTTCAAATTTAGTGGACCAGAATAGGAGAATACAAAGTTTTGTAGAAACACGAAAGTACCCTCTAAATAAAGAGGTATTACAAAAAAGATTTATTTAATGGCCTATATATTGTTGTTCCCTCCCCCCTGATACAAAGCCCTCCAGGAAGGGTCTAATTGGGTATATGTGTTGAGACTGTCCAGTACTGAGGGAGTGCCTGCTAGAATGCATTCTAAAAAAGACGGGTCGTTAGAGATAGTGTCCGTGGAGGTTTTAATAATAGGATTGTGAGATGTGGTGTTAGTGTGGGTATGGGAAGGATCCCGTGCAACTGCTGGGGGTATCAACTGCTCAGAAAGTGCTACAAGAGAAGGTGTAGATTGGGAAAAAGTGGTCATATCAAAAGTGAGTTTCTTGGCCTGTTGCATTTCAGTGAGGTCCCCTAAATGTAGGCGCTTGGTGCTAACTGTGGGTTTAGATGTCTTATTAGAGTGAGAAGATGCTGATTGTGGGGGCTGTGTAAAGGTAGAAGTAGAACGTGACATAGAAACATTATTCCTATTTAATTGAGTAGGGTTAGTTGAAGATTGTTGTGAATTAAATTGACCCTTATTTAAATTAGGTTTGTTAGAGACAGATGTCCACTTATAGGCTCTGCCGTCACGAAAGGCGTTTTGGTCACGAGAAAATTTTTGGCTTTTCTTTTTGAGAATATCTCTATTGAATGCTTCTAGATGCGATTTAAGTTTATTTTCTTGTTGTGAAAATGATCTATGCGATTTAAGTTGTTGTAGTTGACTACAAACCGCCACAATATTTAAATCTAAAACCTTAGAACGTTTAGTATATTCCTCTGTGAGGATTTCCATTAGAGTACGTGAACAAGTTCGCAGAGCTTGTTCCCATTTTTCCTTAAACTGCGGGTCCAGACCTTCCAGGGTGGGGAAGATCTGGACTCGTAGTGACCTGTAGCAGGGAGATACGTGCTCACCAACAGCTGATGCACTGCAATCATCAGCTGTTGATAGTTTAAAGGGGCCTTTATTATCAGAGCCGCCCTGACCGGTGTCTGCAGACCTTATTTGCAGGGCGCCGGCTGGACGGACCTCTCATCCTCTCCCATAACTCCATATGGTGAAGTAAGTTATCAAAGTGCGGTTCACCCTGCGTTTTTTTACTCCTATGCAATACTGATCACAGCAGGTATAGTGTTTTTTTTTTGTTTTTCCTGTGGTTCTATACTTCGAAGGTGAATTCTGCTTGTGCTATTCAGTGTATATTTGTTTATTTATACAGATGATATCTGATATCTCAATACTCTTTACTCCATTACATAATTAGCAGATTTATCTGATACACATAATATATAGGGAGGCCCCCTTTTGCAGCACTGTCAGTACCTTTTTGTTACTATATGCTGGCTGTCATCTTTTAAGTTACTCAGATGCAACCTATACTTTAATTACTTGTACTTTTTAAACAACGCGCTAGTTTCTGCCCTGCACTGTAATTGTCAGCCCCAGTGTTTCCCCACTTGCGCCGCTCACCCGGTGGGGTCAAACCTTTTACTTTTTATTTTTATTTTATTTATTTTCTATTTATTTATTACTTTTTTTTTTTTGCATTGTTTAATGTTTAATTTTCAGTCTCTATTTATATGTGTGTATATGTGTATATGTGTGTGTATGTATATATATGTATATGTATGTATATGTATGTATATATATATATATATATATATATATATATGTGTGTGTGTGTATATATATATATATATATATATATATATATATATATATATATATATATATTATATGTATGTGTGTATATATATTTATTCTTACCCCATTTAAATTACTATCACTACTCTTTCTCATTTTTTCCTATCCAGGTGTTCTGGGTAATCGATAAAATTCCCAGTTCATAGGGAAAAAAAATCTTCTTCCCCCAACAGGGGACTGCAGACCTGTTTTCACACCACTCCTTCAGGATCTCTACAACACTTTATTGAATAGAGATAGACTGGGGCATACACCTCGAGCATTGGCGGAGTCAAATATATCCATATGGTCCTGTACAATTGTTTGTTCTTTTATCAAATGGTGCCCAGCGGCTATTGTCATATGTTAACAGTTTTGTAAGTATTTTGAAATTGTGTCCAAGGACATGCTTTTCTAAGCTCCCAAACGCGTAGGGTGTTTCTGTTCAAATGAATGATACGATATAGCATCAATATTGGTTGTATATATACCTGTTGGTGTACTTTCTAATATATACTGGATATTCAATTCCCTTTTGGTTTTATGTAATAAAATAATTTGTATACTATTATAACTTGTACGTGCCTTAAAAGTCCACCCCCAGGGGACCCCCTCTTTTTTGTTGTCATAGTTTGTTAAAACATTTTGAAAACAGGTCATTTTGCTCCTTCACTGATGTGCGCAGATGAGGCTGCACTGATGGGCTCTGATAGGCACTGATAAGGTGGCCCTAATGGGCACTGATGGCACTGAGAAGCACTAGGGATGAGCCAAACACCCCCTGGTTCGGTTCAGAGCAGAACATGTGAACAGGCGCAAAATTTGTGCAAACAAAATAAAGTCTATGGGACATGAATGTGAAAAATCAAAAGTGCTAATTTTAAAGGCTTATATGCAAGATATTGTCACAAAAAGTGTTTGTGGACCCGCGTCCTGCCCCAGAGGACATGTATCAATGCAAAAATATTTTTTTTTTTTTAAAATTGCATTTTTTTGGGAGCAGTGATTTTAATAATGCTTAAAGTGAAACAATAAAAATGAAATATTCCTTTAAATATTGTGCCTGGGGGTGTCTATAGTATGCCTGTAATGTGGTACAGTTTAATCGTGTCTAGAACAATACCACAGCAAAATGACATTTCTAAAGGTAAAAAGGTAATTTAAAACTGCTTGCGGCTGTAATGTACTGTTGGGTCCCGGCAATATAGATGAAAATCATTGATAAAAACTGCATTGGTCCCCCCAGTCCATTACCAGGACCTTAGGGTCTGGTATGGATATTAAGGGGAACCCCGCACCCACATTTTTTTTTTAAATGGTGTGGGGGCCCCCAGGTACTATATAACTATATAATCTGAGCAGCAGTATATATAATATATGGCCTGCCCTATATACTCTGCAGAAATTTGGGCCTTAGGTGTTGATGGTTGTGTCACAACACTGTAAGCTCTCACAGTTACTCTTGGTGGGTGCAGGAACGGGCGCTGCTGTGAAATATTAGATCAAGAATTGTAATTACATGCACCTGTTAAATAGGGGCAGAAAAATTGGTCCTTTGGTGGTGGTGGCACAACACTGAAAGCCCTCACAGTTACTCTAGGTGGGCACAGAAATGAGCGCTGCTGTGAAATATTAGATCAAGAATTGTAATTACATGCCGCTGTTAAACAGAGGCAAAAAATTGGGCCTTTGGTAGCGGTGGTGCCACAACACTGTAAGCCATCACAGTTACTCTTGGTGGGCACAAGAACGGGCCCTGCTGTGAAATATTAGATCAAAAATTGTAACTACATGCCCCTTTTAAAAAGAGGCAGAAAAATTGGGCCTTAGGCAGTGGTGGTGGTGCCCTGAACCAAAAATATTGTTGGAAGCTAGCATCATCAAGATTAAGAAGAATAGGATAGTCAGTATAGGCAGTCTTCAAGGGATCCCACATCTATAGAAAATGTAATCAGTTACTTCAGTATCAGGTGCTTGATAGCTGCTGATCCAGGACTGATTCATTTGTATGAATGTGAGCCTATCAACGGAGTCAGTGGACAGGCGCACTCTATGATCTAGTAAAACTCTCCAGCATCACTGAATATGCATTCAGAAAGAACGCTGACTGCAGGACATGCCAGTTGCTCAATTGCATATTGAGCAAGTTCTGGCCAGTGGTCTATCCTCAAGACCCAGTAACCCAGTGGATGCTCTGTTGGAAAGGTCTCCAAGTCTGCTCTTGCCCCTAGATATTCCTGCACCATGTAATGCAGACGCTGGCAATGGTTGCTTGAACCAATTAGACCTTGGTGTTGAGGACTGAAATAGGGCCTGGAAATACATTGCACAAACCTTTCTTCAAGGCCTCCTGAAGATGTTTCATCTTCTGCTGCCTCTGCAAATGCAGGATGTGTTCTGCAACCTTACCCTTGTAACGTGGCTGAAGAAGGGTTGCCAGCCAGTAATGATCCCTCTCCTTGATACCACAAATCCTAGGGTCCTTTTGCAGGCTTTGCAGAATCAGGGAGGCTATGCACTGTAAGTTTGCAGAGGCATTCAATTCTGAGTCCTCTAGGTCACAAAGGATCACATGATCCGTAACAACCTCCTTCCAGCCACGTACAACTCCTTGGGTTTCTGAGGACTGAAAACCATCCCTTGAAGGCTGGTGCTGAGTGTTATTCTCCATGTCCATGCTAACACAAACCTCCTCCTCCTCCTCCACTTCTTTCTATGTGTGGGCCCGCAGGAATACTATCTGGATAAAGGGGGCCTTGAGAGATAAGGAAGTCCTCCTCTTCCTCCCGCTGTTCTGCCTAAAGTGCCCTGTCCATTATTCCACGAAGCATGTGCTCCAACAGGAAGATAAGATGGACAGTATCACTAATGCATGCATTGTCACTGCTCTCATCATCATAGCCTCCTCAAATGGTGACAGGACAGTGCATGCATCCTTGATCAGTAGCAACTGGTATTGCAAAAAGAAGCCAAGCTCCCCTGTACTGGAGCCATACTCACACAGGTACTCATTGATGGCCCTCTGCTGCATGTGCAGCTGCTGTAGCATTGCCAATGTTGAGATCCACCTGGTGGGCATGTCCCAAATGAGGTGGTTGATGGGCAGGTTGCATTCCCTTTTAATGTCAGCCAGCCAAGCACTGCCATTGTATGACTGGCAGAAATGAGCACATACTTTTCTGGCCTGGCTCAGAAGATCCTGTAAGCCTGGGTACCTGCTGAAGAACCACTACACCACCAAATGCAGGATGTGTGCCAAACATGGAACATGGGTCAAGTGTCCCTGTCGGAGGGCGGAGAGGAGGTTGGTGCCATTGTCGCATACAACCATTCCTGGCTGAAGCTGGTGTGGCATCAACCACTTCTGAGACTGTCTCTGCAGAGCTGACAGAATCTCTGCCCCAGTGTGACTCCTGTCCCCTACGCAGAACAACTCAAGCACCACATGGCATCTTTTTGCCTGAGTGCTTGCGTAGCCCCTTGAACACTTACGGAGCACCACTGGATCAAAGGACAAATCTGCAGAAGAGGCCATAGAGGAAGAAGAAGAGGAGGGGATGGTGGAGAGAGCTGTGGCAGAATCACCACTAGAATTTTGGAGACATGGTGGTGGAGCTGCCAGCAGAGTTTCCCAGTGTGGCGTGAAGGAAAGGTAACATCCCTGCCCATGCCTGCTGGACCATGAGTGAGTGGTAATATGCACATTACTGCTGACCGCCCTGTCCAACGAGGCCAAAACATTGCCTTCCATGTGCCGGTAGAAAGCCGGAATGGCCTTCCATGAAAATAAATGGCGTTTTGGAATGTGCCACTGAGGTACAGCACATTCCACAAATTCACTAAAGGGCAGAATCTACCAGCTGAAAAGGCAGCAGTTGCAGTGTAAGCAATTTAGCCAATCTAGCATTCAGATGCTGAGCATGTGGATGGCTGGGACCAAATTTATTTTTACGGTTTAGAAACTGGGGTAGGGAAATTTGCCTTCTGAAATGAACTATGGTGTACTGCTAGAAGATTGGCTGCAAGTACTTGTGACACCTATTGCTATACCTTCATTACTCTCAGTGCAGGTTTATTAAAGGACTGGAGGTATAGTAGGGTTGGAGATCCCAGATGAGGAGCAAGGAGAAGTCCACCTTTTTCTTTGATGCGGGTCTTTCAAGTGGTGCTGCCAACGGACTGCATGGCAGGTCGTCATATGTCTGGCCATGCATGTGGTGCCCAAGCGGCTGTTGTTCTGGCCATGCTTGATCTGCTTCAGACATAGGTTGCAAACAGCAACAGTGCGATCTGCTGCAGATGTGTTGAAAAAGGCCCACACCAAGGAACTTTTCAAAATCAGTAGCTACCCAGCCATACTCTAACATTGGCCGAGTATGGCTGGGTACGGCTGAGCATGGCTGGGTACGGCTGGGTATCGCCGAGTATGGCTGGGTATTACCGAGTATTGCAGAGTATGGCTGGCTGGGTATTACCGAGGTAGACAGAGTATGGTCAGGGTATTGGCAGGGTATTGCAGAGTATTGCAGAGTATTGGCAGGGTATGGCAGAGTATTGGCTGGGTATGCCAGAGTATTGTCAGGGTATGGTAGAATATTGGCAGGGAATTGCAGAGTAGGTATTGGCCGAGTATTGGCAGGGTATTGGCCGAGTATTGGCCGAGTATTGGCCGAGTATTGGCCGGGTATTGGCAGGGTATTGGCAGGGTATTGGCAGGGTATTGGCAGGGTATTGGCAGGGTATTTCAGAGTATTGGCAGGGTATTGGCAGGGTATTGGCAGGGTATTGGCCGAGTATTGGCAGGGTATTGCAGAGTATTGGCAGGGTATGGAGGGATGTCTGTGACTGCACTTGTCACATAGCAGTGCTGTGGGCACTACAGATGCAGCCCACAGCTCTGTTGCCATCCAATCTCTCCCCTCCACTGTACAGATCTGTACACAGAGGGGAGAGAGGAACGGCATCATCATGACGCTGGTTTACTTACAAGTGATCGCTCCATCATTTGACGGAACAATCACATTGTAAACGGCCGGAATGTGCACCAAGATGGCCACCGCTCCGGACCTAGCCCGAAGCCGCAGCCTTTCCTAAGGCCGAGGCCGCAGAGCTCGGCGGGTGCGCCCTTAGTGGTGGTAGATGTAATTGCGGTAATGCCGACCAAGTAATGGGAACAGCGTTACCATGAGGGGAAGAGTAATCAGTTTGATTACTCGTTACCCTCTAAAGTAACTGCGTTAAGTAACGCCGTTTACTTTAACTCGGTTAGGTACATCACTGCTGGTAGGTGGCACTGGTGGGCACAGAAAATGCAGCCGTGGCTTTCTGTGTGAGAGACCGATGTCCCTCTGACAGAAGCAGGTGATTGAAAAAATTATACAGATTATGAGCTTCTGTTTACATGACGTGATCAGCCGTCATTGGCTGACAGCTGATCATATGGTAAGAGGCCGAGATCAACCCCTTACTCAGATCTGTGATCAGCCAAGTCTCAGACTCGGTGATCACAGAGCATGCCACACACCCACAGGGACACACAGACAGCGCTTGCTCAGGAGGACGTCCATGGACGCCATCCCGACAATTAAGGCCCACACTGTAGCCATCTTTCTGCTATAGCGTGGGCGGCAAGTAGTAAAAATGCGGTGATTCTGGTCCCCGTGTCTTTTTTATCTTTTACCAGCTTTGCATATGAAATTCTAGGACATTTATGTGCCCATATATATTTTACCACTATAGATCTTCATTTCCTAAAGTATTCCTGAGGTAATGTTATTGGAATCATTTGAAATATATATATTCATTTTGGCAGAAAAATCATTTTAATGTGTTTATTCTCCCTAGAGAGGGCTTTATGGCTCAGATAGTTTAGTTCTTTAACCTTATTGAGCATTGGGATATAATTAGCCTTATAAAAAAAGTCTCTAAAGATGCTGTCTTGGTAGGCAGATTGTAGGTTCATGTATATCCTTCTGTGGAATAAATGTATACATAATATATATATATGGAAAGTATATACCCAGATGTATACGGTTTTATTTCCATAGTTGTGGATAGAGAGGAGAGGATTAGAACCCCTGTCAGTTTGTACTACTATCCGGGGTCCCATTAAAGCGATATAATAGGATTTTTATATACAGCTTACCTGTAAAATCCTTTTCTTGAGAGTACATCACGGGACACAGGAGCTTCATTACATAGTGGGTTATATAGGCACCTCTGGTGATTGGACACTGGTTGACCCAATTAAAGAGAATTCCTCCCCTATATAACCCCTCCCATTAGGGAGGCACCTCAGTTTTGTAGCAAAGCAATAAGCAACCACGTAAAACCCAAGAGGGGCGGGAGCCCTGTGTCCCGTGATGTACTCTCAAGAAAAGGATTTTACAGGTAAGCTGTATATAAAAATCCTATTTTCTTGATCATACATCACGGGACACAGGAGCTTCATTACATAGTGGGATGTCCCATAGCAATGCTCAGGTTGAGGGGAGGGAGACACAGATCATAATTATAGACCGCCAGGGACCTGAGGACCTAAACTGCAGCCTGCAGTACACTGCGCCCGAAGGCGATATCCTCTTGCCCTCTGACATCCACCTGATGGAATCTGGTGAATGTGTGGACTGATGACCAAGTCGCAGCCTTACAGATCTGAGCCAGGGAGGCCTGGTGATGCACTGCCCAAGAAGCACTTACAGCCCTAGTAGAGTGCGCTTTCACCTGAAAGGAGGAATCTTCCCCTTTAAGTCATAGGCCTGAGAAATAACCTGTCTGATCCACCTTGAGAGAGTGGACCTTGACGCTGCCTGACCCCTTCTAGGGCCTTCTGGCAGAAATAAATAAACAATCAGTTTTCCTTATCTGAGCAGTTGCTTGAAGATAAAGACTGATTGCACTAACCACATCTAAAGTGTGTAAGGATTCTTCCTCTGTGGACTGAGGATTCGGAAAAAAGGATGGTAGGATTACATCCTGATTCAGGTGGAAACCTGAAACTACCTTAGGTAGAAAGGACCTGTTGGGACGCATAACCACTCGGTCCTTATGGATAATTAAATAGGGCTCTTTACAGGAAAGAGCTGCCAATTCCGATACCCTTCTAGCCGTGGATATGGCTACTAGGAAAATCAGCTTCTTTGTCAAGAGAGCTAAAGAAGCCAGATGCAGAGGTTCAAATGGATGGGCTTCTAAGGCAGAGAGAACCAAATTCAGATCCCAAGGGCATACCGGAGGTTTGACTGGCGGTTTTAGCCGCATAGCCCCCTGGATAAAAGCCCGTACTAGGGAATGTGATGCAAGCGGTCTTTGAAAAAAGACCGATAGGGCCGAAATCTGCACCTTGATGGTGCTTATGGCCAAATTCATTTCAAGGCCTGATTGGAGAAAGGCCAAGATTCTGCTAATGACATACCTTCTAGGATGCCATCTCCTGGGTTCACACCAGGAAACATATGTCCTCCAGATCTTGTAATAGATACGCCTGGAGGCCGGCTTTCTGGCATTGACCAGAGTGGAAAGGACTGGCCCCGAAAGACCACGGCCTCTCAAAATGTGGGTCTCAGCAGCCAGACCGTCAAATTCAGACTGCGTAAAGCAGGATGGTAAATTGGATCCTGTGAGAGCAGATCTGGCCGGAGAGGGAGGGTCCATGGCCTGCCCACTACCAACTTCATGATTTCTATGAACCATGGTCGCCTGGGCCAAGCCGAGGCCACTAGAAGGACCGACTTCGTCTCCCTCTTGACCCTTCCCAGGAACCACGATAGCAGCGGGTTCGGGGGGAAGGCATAGATCAGATTGTACTGATCCCAGGGAACCGTCAGAGCATCTGACCCCTGAGCAAGCGCATCTCTTGTCCTTGACACAAAGTTGTCCAGTTTCCTGTTGAATCTGGACGCAAACAGATCCACGTCTGGAGTGCCCCACCTGTAACATATGTCTCGAAACACATCGGGGTGCAGAGCCCATTCTCCTGGGCACAACTGCTGGCGGCTGAGATAATCCGCCTGCCAATTCTCCACTCCTGGGATGAAGACTGCAGAGAGGCACGGAACATGCTCTTCTGCCCGGACAAGTATGCGATTCACCTCCTTTTGGGCCACCAGACTTCTGGTACCGCCCTGGTGATTGATGTAAGCCACCGCTGTGGCATTGTCGGACTGAATCCGAACTGGGAAACCTCGCAGTCTGTGAGACCACTCTCTGAGTGCCATGCAAACTGCCCGAATCTCCAAGATATTTATGGGCAGCAGACTTTCGGTCGCAGACCATTTTCCCTGCGAACATGTTCCCTGCAACACGGCTCCCCAGCCTGTCAGGCTGGCATCCGTAGTGACAATCTTCCATGAGAGGGGAAGAAAAGTTTTGCCTTTCAGCAAATTTTTGGTCTGTAACCACCAGACAAGACTTTTGCGCCCGAGGGGATAAACGCATAGGAAGATCCAGGGATTGGGGCTTCCTGTTCCAAATCGCAAGGATGCATCTTTGCAGGGGCCTTGAGTGGAACTGGGCGAATGGGACGGCCTCGAATGAGGCGACCATCTTTCCCAACAGTCTCATGCACAACCGAATGGAGGAAGATCTTCTGCCCAGAACAAGGCGCACCAGATCTCCAATGGTCAAGGCCTTTGGCCTTGGAAGGAACACCCTGCCTTGAGCGGTGTCGATAATCAGACCCAGGTAATCCAACCTGGTGGTCGGTTGTAAAGACGACTTTTCTAGGTTTATAATCCAACCTAGGTGGCCCAGATGTTCTAGCGTTTTGGTGACGCTGCGACTTAGGCACGTTGCAGTTCTCTCTACGAGAAGCAAGTCGTCTAGGTAAGCCATGACGGCTATGCCCTGAACCCTTAAGATTGCTAAGAGAGGGTCTAGAATCTTCGTGATGACTCGGGGGGCCGTGGCTAGGCCGAACGGCAGGGCCACAAATTGAAAATGGCGCTGCTCTACCGCGAACCTCAGAAACCTCTGGTGTGCGGGAAATATTGGCACATGGAGATATGCATCTTTGATATCTATTGATGCCATGAATTCTCCTCCTTGCAGGGAGGAGACCACAGTGCGTATTGACTGCATCCGGAAGGTCTGGATGTGTAGAAACCGGTTTAAGTCTCTCAGATCCAAGATAGGTCTGACACTTCCGGTTTTGGAACGGTGAAGAGATTCGAATAAAAACCTGAACCCTGATCTTTCGGGCTCACTTCTACTATCACACCCTGGGATAGTAATTGATCTAAGGCCAGAAATAGCGATTTCTGCTTTATCGGATCCCTGGGGATCCTAGACCTTAGAAAACGAGAAGGTGGAATCTCCCGAAACTCTAGCCTGTAGCCCAGAGACACTGAAGAGATCACCCATTTGTCCTGAATCTCCTCCCGCCAGGCGCCTGCAAACTGCAGGAGCCTTCCCCCCACTCGGCCGAGCGGGGGCGCCCCTTCACAAGGAGGTCTTGGAGGTCTGCTTGGCAGGCTTCCGCCCCCAAGTCTTTCTCTGTCCCTGGGCTCGGCCCTGAGGCTTTCTAGCCGAGGAGGGCTGGGAAGGCCGTCGCCACTGTTTAGAGCTTGATGCTTCGGGAGAAAGAGTACGCCTGAATGAAGGACGTTTACTCTTCTTGCATGACATTTCAGCAGCCCAATTTTTTAGCCATAGAGCCCTACGCATGTGTACCAACATGAGGGATAAACGTGATGCTTGTTGGACAGAATCCAAAATCGCATCAATTATGAAACATAAGATGTGAGGCATCTCTGCATATTTCTCTACTTCCTCACTGGGAAGGAGTTCAAACATCTGTTTAACCTGTCCCTTAAGGAACTGACACAACCCCACGGCTGCGACTGTAGGTTGCACCACAGCGCCGGCCATGGAAAAGGAGGCTTTTAACAAGGTTTCCAGCCCTTTGTCAGCTGGATCCTTAAATACCTGCGCATTGTCCAAGGACAAGTTAGGTTTTTATTCACACAAGAGATAGCCGCATCGACAGATGGGGCCCCCCATTTCTTGGTGAAACTTTCCTCCACGGGATAATACATGGAAAACCTCTTGGGAGGAGTAAACAGTTTATCGGGATGTCCCCAGTCCTCATACATCAAGTCACCCATTAAAGGATGAATTGGGAAGGAACAAGCAGTCTGTGGGGCTTTCCTGACTCCCAGGGAAGAGACAGAGGATGTAGCGACTTCAGCAGCCGGCATTCTGAATGTGGTACGCACCAACTCAGTATAATACTGCACCTGCTTTCTGAGTGCCTGGGAGGAGGGGACTGACTCCTCTTCCTCTGACTCATCCGACTGCTCATGATCCCTATCTAAAGATAGGGATCTCTCCTCATTTTCAGAACAACTGTCCGAGAGAGGGATTTCAGCAGAGGGAGGGGCTCTACCCCTTTTCTTGCTATCTTTTAGGGAGGCAGAAAT
Organism: Lithobates pipiens; assembly: GCF_037356315.1. Classification (NCBI taxonomy): domain Eukaryota; kingdom Metazoa; phylum Chordata; class Amphibia; order Anura; family Ranidae; genus Lithobates; species Lithobates pipiens. The sequence continues at coordinate 141,499 of NW_027507718.1, read as the reverse complement.
AAAATTCATTATCCTCCCTTCAAAACTCTCCAATGTAGCCCTAAGGGAGTCCTCAGTGACATATACCGGGGCTGCGACATTAGGAGAGGCTGCAAAGCCTGAAAGGGGCACTGACTCGTCTTGAGATGCAGGCTCCACTTTTGCAGAGGGGGATGGTAATTGCTTTAATTACCTGCCCCTGAAACCCTCTTACGAGGAGACATAGTCCTAAGCTACAAAGCAGAGGTACTAGTACAAATGCAATCAGTTTGTTTGTGCTTAAAGTCTCACAATAAATCAATATATGCTTAACTGCACAACCTGATGCCGAGTAGGTGTCTTAAGGTTTTGCCTGGATCCAATTCCCACGGAAGCTTACAGCCCACAGCTCCTGTGTTTCACGTTACAGTCCCCTGACGCTCTGGGCTTTTTAAAACGGCCGTTTGGTGCCTGCACCATAGCATTGAGCACACTAAACGTGCACAGCTGGCAACCACACCCCCCCCTCCTCCATTAAGCCGGGAGCGCGCACGAGGACCGCGGGATCCGGGGGGGGGAAGGAGAACCCAAAGGGAGCAACGTGGAACCCCTGGACCTGCATGGGACCCCTTTTTTACCTTAACTTGTGGCAGGAACTGTAAGGGAGACGTGAGTAGCTGGAGAACCAGGCATTCACTGAGCGTGTTTGTTTGAAAGGCATGTAAGTGTGCATCAGGCTGCTCTTACTCCATCTAGTGGTGGAAACCAGGTAAGACATACAACTACTCACAATGAAGAAATCCATTCATATATTAAAATATATAGGATGACTTCCCTTACCTGTCCCCGCCGCAGGAATTGCTGATCTCAGACCAATTCCAGCCTTCACCCATCACGGCGGGTATTGTTAGCCAACCTTCAGGCGTATCTGGGGTTCTTACGAAAAGATCCTCCTACCTGGGCCATGTAAAAAGCTCTGCCAGAAACTTTCGGGCGCCCTGAGTCAACAGTACCCCAAGTCTGGTTGTCCCAGAGCCCAGTCTTCCAATGGAGAGGACTTACAGGCAGAACCTCATTTCTTCGGCAGACGAGGCCCGGGTACCATACCATCTTGGGAGTCAAATATCGGCCCGAGGTATGGATCCGGTTTGATGTAGCCCTTCGGCCCTCGCTGGGACCCACATAGAGCTAAGTTTTACGTGACCGTCCACCAGACACTGGCGAAAAAACTGAGGTGCCTCCCTAATGGGAGGGGTTATATAGGGGAGGAATTCTCTTTAATTGGGTCAACCAGTGTCCAATCACCAGAGGTGCCTATATAACCCACTATGTAATGAAGCTCCTGTGTCCCGTGATGTATGATCAAGAAATTTGATTTTAATAGATAGGAAGTGACATCATCTCTAAGACAGGAAATCATACAGAGAATAAAAGTGATTTCCTGAATAGAGTAAGAGAAGGGAGGAACCCCATTGATGATTTTGGTTCTGTGTGCGTCCCGGTAGCAGACGTTCTCTCACGATGTAACTTCAATGCTCCTCCATCTCCAAATCCATTGCCTTGCATGACAGGACAGGTTGGACGCTCGCTGACCCTAACGCCAGAAAGATCACCATCCAACTCTGTAGGACATTCAATTACGTCCATCGTTGATAGTCCGCACATCACGAGAGTCGGTCTATCATCGAGAGTCCGTCCATCATGTAGAGTCGGTCCAGTGGAGACGAGGGGGCCCCCAGAACTGTTTCATGTTTAATGTGCTCAGAAATAACCACATTGGGTGTCTCTGTGTGTTTTGTACAATAACTCACAAGAAGAGGAAGTTTCTATCTTGTGGTTTGGTGCCTCATTTGAAAATATCACCCAGATGGTAATTTCTAGGAACCTCCTCATTACTGAAATCCTTCATTCCTCAGACTCATCAGAATTGTTTCTCCAATATGACAGAGGAAACGAGAACTGATTACAGGTTTGATACCGAAACCAATCTTTCCCAAAACAGCCGTCTTCTCTACCAACTCAGGAGATTGTACAATCAGATTGTATGGTGTGTGTGGTCGGCTTCATGGAGATTGTACAATCATAGTGTGTGGTCGGCTTTATGCAGATTGTATGGAAAATGCTGGAGACATCATGCACACTGCACCATGTCATGAACATGCAGCATCTCTCATATTACAGAACACGGAATCCCTGTGCCATGCATTGTTTGCGGCATCGTTGGATGTGAATGTCTACCCAAATGTGTGGAGGAGGGGAATATTTCCCATATGAAGGATCTCGGGGGAGGGGAAGCTCTGGATGTGTATGAGCTCCTCTGCGGCACATAAGGCGACACTATATAGAACCCCACCCCTTATGTCGCCCATCATAGTGTGACTTCTATAATATTAGCTCACCCCACACACACCTCATTGGGTCTTTACACTGTGGGGGGTGTGGGATGAACTTCCCCATCATGAATAGAGGGCGGGAGGTGTCTGCGGGATGAATTAGTGATGCATATGTATGGCATATTGGTAAGCCCCGCCCCCTTGCTGCATTTTGTGGTGGGTGAGGTGACTGTTGTCACATTTCAGGTAGGTGGGGGATGGGCATCACATGTCAGATAGGTGGGGATGGGCCTCAAATTTCAGGTAAGTGGGGGACAGGCCTTACATTTCAGGTAGGTGGTGGATGGGAATCACATGTCAGATAGGTGGGGATGGGCCTCACATTTCAGGTAGGTGGGGGACAGGCCTCACATTTCAGGTAGATGGAAGATGGGCCTCACATTTCAGGTAGGTGGGGGATGGGCATCACATGTCAGATAGATGGAGGATGGGCCTCACATTTCAAGTAGGTGGAGAAGGGGCCTCACATTTGGGGTAGGTTGAGAAGGGGCCTCACATTTCAGATAGGTGGAGGATGGGCCTCACATTTCAGGTGGGTGGAAGATGGGCCTCACATTTCAGGTAGGTGGAGAAGGGGCCTCACATTTCAGGTAGGTGGAGAAGGGGCCTCACATTTCAGGTAGGTGGTGGATGGGCCTCACATTTCAGGTAGGTGGCAGATAGGCCTCACACTTGTGTGGAGAATCATTGGTCACCATATTTGTGTATTTTGCACATTGTTGCTCTTAAAAATGTAGATCATCCAACTCATTACCATGTGGTGACCGATGTGTGACAAACACAGCAAAGACACACGTGTTCCTTTCTGATCTTCCCTCATTCTGCTCTGTTAGAATTGCGCGCTCCGCCATATTTCTGTAAAACACCAGAACATGCTTCTTAATTGGTGCATTGGGGCACCATTGTCAATACATTGCTTTATTATCAATACATGACATCGCAGGTATAGGAAGAGGTTGTGCGTCTTTCATGTCCATGTGAAACATTCAGCAACATTCAACTTCACTCCCATTGATTGCAGTCAAATGTCAGTGGTCTGGGAGGATGAAATTGCTGTCGTCACTGGTCGGGGAGGTTGAAATTGTGGATGTCGCTAGTCAAGGAAGGTAATATTCTGCTCATTGCCAGTTGGGGAAAGAGATATTGCGGTCATCACTGGTCGGGGTCCGGTGATATCACAATCATCACTGGTCGGGGGAAGGTGATATTGCAGTTGTCGCTGGTTAGGGAGGGTGATATCGCAGACGTCACTAGACGGGGAGGGTGTTATCGCTGTAATCGCTGGTTGGGGAGGGTTATATTGTGGTTAACGCTGGACATGGGGGTGATATCACAGTCATCCCTGGTTAGGGAATGGAACCTTCCCCACACTAACTTTCCTCCACCCACAGACCTCGTCCAACATGTATCTGATGATATCAAGGAGAAACCAGACTCAAGTCAAGGTGAACCTGTAATAGATCATATTATGGAGGGTCCTCTCTTCTCTGAGGAGGGAAGTCTTCCAAACACTGAGGTCTTGATGGCTGAAGATCTTCTACACCTCCATGGGTTTACACACCAGACACCTAATCTCAGTTAGGGAGGAACTCTTAGGTTCTGATGAAGGACCTCTGGAAGAACCTGATGTTATCCCACAATGTCCATTGACTCTTATTCCTCAGTAGGCCTCCTTGGAAGGAGAATTTATGAAAAGAGAGGCAATTTCGGATTTTGTCCGAAACTGTTGCATACACACGGTCAGACAAAGTTGTCGGAATGTCCGATCGTTCAGAACATGATGACATTATTTCATTATGACGGGACTACGTTCAGACTAGTAGCCAATAGCTTTGGTGTAGGAATTTGATCTGAGCATGCATGGCACTTTGTCCGATCGTAATTCTCTACACATGATCGGACAAGGTCTGACCGGATCATGTTGTCGGAAAGTTTTATAGCCAAGCTGGAAAACTTGGTCCATCGGATATTCCGACGGAAACAGTCCGATGGAGCCCACACACGGTTGGATTATCCGACAACACGGTCCGATCGGACATTTTCTGTCGGAATGTCCGACCGTGTGTACAAGGGCTAAGGAGAGATTGAGCAGTCTGATTTCCATGTGTTGGCCAGGGATCTTCTGGTGGCAGTTAGGACATGGGAAATTAAGACTATGGCCTTGTGTGGCCATTTGTCCAGACCAATGTCGAAAAGAGCTGTTTCTAGTGATGGAGGTTGAGTTGCCCAAGTGGTAGATGAGATGAGGGTGAATACCTCTTTCCAGATGATCTTTGGGCAGTACCACCACAATGGATCCCATGTACCCACATTTCCTCACGCATAATGGGGATCGGATGTCAGGGTGCCAATGGGGTAATACTTACGGTGTAAGGTACCACCTATGTATTACCTTTTTCTACTGTTTCTCAGTGGGAGATACAGTGGGACTTTTTTTAGGTCAGTAAAAAAAAAAACTTTTTGCCATTGCTGAGTTGTATACAGGACTCCTAATGCCAAATACACACAATCAGACTTTCCGGTAGACTTGGTCTGATAGTCTTTCCGGTGGACTTTGCAACAGAGGTCCGCCGGACTTTCAAACTAACGGAATTGCCCACACGATCACTCCAAAAGTCAGCCGGTTTCAAACGTGGTGACATACAGCACCTACGATGGGACAAGAAAAAGGAAGTTCAAGACCCACTATGCCACCCTTTGGCCTCCTTCTGTTAGTCTTGTGTCTATCTCATGTTAGTAGAAGTTTGGTTAGAAGCCATTTGTGTTTTTCAGACTTAAGCTTATTTTGATTGTTTTCTGTGGTTCAGTTTGTGCTTGTGAGGTTTGTATCTGGTTTTCAGTGTGTGTTGACCAGTTCGTACCTGTATATCGGGCCGTTCTGGCCCACTCATTCCTGTTCTTCAGGTCGCTCTTCACAGGCCTTGCTGTTCTTCAGTGCATTTGGTTAAGCTTGTTTGTTTGACCAGCCGACCGCTTTGAAGCCATGGTGTGTGGACGTACTTGTTCTTGAGTTCATGCTGTGTGAGGGCTTGGTGTTGGGGTTAATACTTTGACCCGAGTCCAGTCCATGAACAGGGCCACGAGGAGTTCATGAACAAAGAATTGACTGCGCCAGCATGACCAATTCTTGCATATGCCTTTGCTTCGTGAGATTCATGAGAACAATCCTGAGGATTTCAGCAATTATCTCAGGATGACCATCTGCTGGCTTTGCTGACCCCTTATATCAGCAGGCAGGATACCTGTATGCGCCATCACTCTGGAGCAGAGGCTAGTTGCCACATTGTGGTACTTGGCGACAGGGAGAAGCCTTCAGGACCTCAAGTTCACGACAGGCATCTCCCCCAGGCTCTGAGGATCATTATTCCAGAGACCTGTTCTGCCATCATTCAGGTCCTGCAGAAGGACTATATTAAGGTAAGTTTTATCCTTTAAAATTACATTATATGTATTTAATGTTTGCTAATGTCTTTATTGTCTTGTATTAATTTTATCATTACCTAATTACCATGATTGGAATATGCGGTGAATGTCCCCTTTATCTTCATGCATGCATGTTTGTTTTTTTTATACTCCTTTATGGCTTACATGCATATTTCCCTTCACTAACCTCCCCAGCATGCAATCCTGGGCCCATATACACCCTGTGACGGATCCTATCCCCCACATTCTGCTTGAGTGTTTCCGTCAGTATACCGCTTCCTAAGTCCTGGAACATGAGTCCAATGGATCTGGCTATAGGAACCCCCAAGAACTAGGGTACACCAGGAATAGTCTTTTTTATTTGAGATCTCACACAAATATATACAGGAGGATGACTAAAACCTAACCTAATTAGCATGGTCTATTTATCTAATCAACACTGGACTCCTTCATTCAATTGCAGGGTTAATTAGCACAAACAACAAAACAACAATAGGTAAAATGCTCTTTAGAATCTGTGTCAAGCCAGACTAGACCATTTACATTATACAGGACAACAGACAGGTGGCTGGAGTTGATATTAGCATCTAAGAGTTTGTGTCCCAACAGTGTGATTCAGTCTATTGCTAACATGGCATATACATATCCAGAGTCTGTGTATCTTGGGGGGTCATGGACCTTAATCCAAGTAAAACCACCTCAGGGGTCCCCATGCATACAGCTCACAAAGAGCACCGTTTCCCCAAATGCCAGGGCCCATAATCGGTCATCAAGAGGCTCGCATTCTGTCCCCTCCAAGAGCCTCTGTCCCAGCTAGGTCTGTCACACACCCATAGCCTAGTCCCTTTAACAATGTATATTGTCAGCTCCCTTCTACTGATTTCCCGGAAACCACCCCCTCAAACGTCTCCAAGTGTAATGTGTGGTCTTCAAATCATTTAGAACTCTCCCCCACCCCCTCAAATGTCTTCAAGTGTAATGTGTGGTCTTCAAATCATTTAAATACTACTTTTAAAAAATGTTATACTGCTGTTGTGCAAAAATGTTTTTGTGTAATCTGTTTGCAAAGTTAGGTTTAAAAGTACTTATCATTTTTTTTTCTTGTTTGACTCCACAGTTTCCTTCCACGCCACAGGAATGGAAGACTGTGGCTTCCCAGTTCCCTGACCGTTGGGACTTTCCCAACTGTGAAGGGGCGATCGATGGGAAACATGTTCGAATTGTGCCACCACCCCATTCAGGGTCTTACTACTTTAACTACAAAGGGTTCCATAGTGTAGTGTTGATGGTAGTGGTGTCGGCACAATTTGATTTTCTCTACGTGGATGTGGGGAAAAACAGCTGGATGTGGGATGGAGGAGACTTCCCTTTTTTTTTCATCGGAGATGAAGCGTTCGGTCTGGGTGACCACCTGATGAGGCCATTCCCCCAAAGGACCCTCATCCGGAGAGGAGGGTTTATAACTACCGGCTGGCCAGAGCAAGAAGAGTTGTGGAGAATTCCTTCAGCATTATGGTCAGCCGGTTCCGTCTGGTTTTGGACCTCAATCAACATGGCGGGCTACAAATTAAACCATATAATCCTGTGCTGCTGTGTACTGCATCATTTTTTAAGGAAGCATTCCATCACTTACTTACATTCTGTTGGGCCTGAGGCCGGACTTCCAGAATCAGAACTCACAGACCTGGATCATGGTCATCCTGGTTTGGCCCCCCAAACCGCAAGTCAAGTGCGTGACAGATATGTGGATTATTTTAATGGTAGGGGGCTATTGCAATGCCAGATCATCTTTAATCCTTTCCATTTAATAAAATTAAAAAAATGATAAAAGTGTGAGTTTTTCTTCTTGTATGCTTTTGTTTTTGGCTGTCTCCTAGGTTCTTCTAGTGCACTTGTAGTGCCAAGTGTATTTGCCTTTATTAAATAAGCCCCTTTTGTCACTGAAAACACAAAATGAATAACAAAACTGGTCTTGAGTATTGAAATAAGAAGCCACATTGTTGTAGTTTTACATTTTTATTACTGCACATTCAAACATGTGCGATATATATATATATATATACATACATACACACACACACACACACACACACACACACACACACACACACACACACACACACACACATACATTTTTTTTGTTAAACAATATTTTTTTTGTTTTAGTATTTTCCTTTTATTTTTATTTTATATTTTGTAAAAAAGTTTGTATTTTCAAACGGGGTTTTGTTTAAAAAAATAACATACTCAACTCTGGAACTTACAAAGTTATCCATGTCTAAAATTATCAGGTGATGTCACCCATGTAAAAGCAAAATTTTGAAGATGCACACAAATTGGAAGTCCAAATGGGTAATGTCAACATGTGCTATCTCCCATCATGGGGTATCAATGGACATGTTTTGTGGGTGTGATCCCTTCCTCTCACCTCACATGGCACATAGCACATGTTGACACACCGTGTGCATCTTCAAAATTTGGTGGATAAAATATTTAAAAAGTTAACAAAAAAGAACAATGTTCTCATTTACAAAGGAAACAAAAAAACACCATTGATTGTGTTTTAGGGAAAAAGGGATTTGATTCTCCCCAAAACATTGATCATGTTCTTCATTTCCAGCTGCATGGTGTCCAGCCAAGTTTGCATCCTCTCTATCTGGTTGCGCATCTCATCAACGTGGCCATTCCAGGCCATGACCTGCCCAATTAACCTTTGGGCCCTGTCGCTTGAAAATGTCTCCGCCGCTTGCCCTTCCACAACCAGATCATCACCTAAAATTTTTACAAAACTAACGTATGTCCAAACGGAAGTAGCGAGCATCCTTAATGAAGGTAAAATTCAAACTTGGCCCATCACAGTGGTCTGTACCGCTTCAAAATTTAGGCCTATATTAACCACTTGAGACCCGCGTTATAGGCGAATGACGGCTACAGCGCGGACCTCCTTTGCCGGGACTACGTCTATTGACGTCGTCCCGTGCACGAGTGGCCTGCACGCCCCCTGAGGGGCGCGCGCGCCGCGCTCTGTGATCGGCGAGTCTTTGAGACTCGCCTGATCACCGATCCGAGCAAGGGGTCAATCCCGACCCCTTATCACGTGATCAGCTGTCAGCCAATGACAGCTGATCATGTGATACAACGGAGCCGGTAATCGGCTATTATTCCTCCTCGCGATCACCGGCGGCCGTGATCGGGACATCAGTCCCGATCACGGCCAGCCCTGCCAGTGCCCACCTGCCCCCTGCCAGTGCCACCTCAATAAAAAATAAGTGCCCCCCGTCAGTGCCACCCAGCAGTGCCCATAGTGCCACCCAGCAGTGCCCACAGTGCCACCCAGCAGTGCCCACAATCTGCCTCAACAAAGGTGCTGCACCCCAGTGCCACATATCCGTGCCCATCAGTGTCATCTACCTGTGCCCATCAGTGCCGCCCATCAGTGCCCAGCAGTGCCACCTATCAGAGCCACCTATCAGTAAGCAAGTGGTTAAGATAAGATACTGAGACTTTGAACTCACATAGGTGTTTTTGTTTATTTTATCTGTGTATGTGTGTGTGTGTGTGTGGGTGTGTGTGTATGTGGTGTGTATGTGTGTGTGTGGTGTATGTGTGTGCGTGCCCTATATTGTGATAAAGATAATACTGTGTGAGTTTGGACTGACATTATTGTTTTTGTCTTGTGTATTGTCTTTCAGAAAAAAATTCTCCCTTTAAGGATGAGTCCTTTATGACATATTTTATTGAGCTCTATCAAAAGAACAGAAACCTGTGGGAGGTAAAGCACCCCTTGTATTTTAATAAAGCAGCACGGAAGGCAACACTGGGGACACTTCTGGAGTTTGTGAGGACTCGACTCCCCCAGGCAGACATTAGGTTTGTGGAGAATAAAATTGGAATCTTGCGTAATATGTATAAGCGGGAGCTCAACAAGATCCAGAAGTCCCTGAAATCAGGAGCAGCAGCAGATAATGTTTATGTACCCAAGCTATGGTACCAGTGGCGTAACTAGAACCTTCAGGGCCCCGATGCAAGAAACCATGAAGGGCCCCTCTGAACCCCAGCCAGGGCCCTTCCCTCCGAGTCCGACGGTGGAACTCCAGGGGGTGGTCACAGGTATGACCTTTGTGAGCCCTGTAGTTCCACCACTGGTATCAGCAGTTTTTTATTTATTAATTTTTTTACATTTTTAGGTGCCCCATTGGGGGACTGTCCCTAGGCAGGATGGCGCCCCCGTCCCCAGAAGAGATGAGGTCCTTTTCTCCAGGGCAGATGAAGTTACTGCCCCCAGGTGAGAAGGGGTCCCTGTTCCCATGTGAGAAGGGGTCCCTGTCCCCAGGGGGATATGGAGGGGGTATGTAATAGTGTGTGCTAGTTGCCTATGCTGCCGCCGACCATATGTAGAGGGGGCTGCATGGGCCCCCTGCATCACAGGGCCCGGTTGCGGTCGCAACTGCTGCACCCCCTATAGTTACGCCCCTGTATGGTACTACAACAAACTCAGTTTTCTTGATTACCAGGCGGAAGTCAGGCAATCACTTTCGACCCTTCCCTCCACACTTCCCTCCACCTCATCTGAGGCATCCCAGGAAGAACCAGGCCCTTCCATCCTGGAAGAAGTGGATGTACCCAGCTGGAGCCAGGTATATTTTTTGGGGAAATATCGATTGTCATAATATAAATGATGTAAAGTAAAATCTTCGAATTGCTTACAAATCTATGATTTAATCCCAAAATATATTATGTATACATATCACTATACACTAGTAGCCAAAAATGTAGATAAAATCTTGGTGAACAGCTTGAAAAATGCTGGGGTCAAAATGGTAGCCTTTTATATTTGTTTAAAATTCAATTTGCAAGTGAGAAACAGAAAATTGTCTGTGATTGATGAAGCAAAAAATACAACTATGTCCCTTTTTTTTACACAGGAGGAGGCCGGGACCAGTGGTATAGAGGAGGAGGCCGGGCCCAGTGGTATAGAGGAGGAGGCCATGCCCAGTGGTATAGAGGAGGAGGCCGGGACCAGTGGTATAGAGGAGGAGGCCATGCCCAGTGGTATAGAGGAGGAGGCCGGGACCAGTGGTATAGAGGAGGAGGCCGGGACCAGTGGTATAGAGGAGGAGGCCGGGACCAGTGGCAGGCAGGAGGTGGCTGGCCCCAGGAGGAGCCTGACAGAATTCCAGGGGCCTCCCCTCCGCATTCCCACAAAGGCCCAGGAGGATGAAAAGAACTGAGGAGGAATCCCTTGCTCTCATTCGAGAAGCAAGTCAATTTCTGAGTAACCCCCCAATGTCGAAGAGGCATATGAGACATATTTAGCCACCAGGTTGTTGGAACTTGAAAAGGGCCAATGCCAACTATGTGAGGCTCTTTTTTTTGAGGCCCTTCAGAAGGGTTTGAAGGGCGAGCTTACACCAACCACACATCATTATGATGAAGCCCCTACTCCTACTCCTCCTCCTCATCCTCCTCCTGCCACAAGTACACCACCAGAGGCACAGCCTCCAAGGAAGGCTGCAGAGAAGTGTGGAGGGAAGACTGCAGGGCAGCGTGGAGGGAAGGCTGCATGGAAGAGTTGGACATGACTGCCTGGCTTCAGTCTGGTCTGACAGAAGATGCAGGCTGTTGTAGTACCACAGTCTGGGGACATAGATGTCATCTGCTGCTGTTCCTGGTCTGTGGGATTCCTGGACCAGGTTGTGCTCCCTATTTTTTTGACTACACACGATCCCAATTTTGTTGGCCACTGACTTTGTTTGTTCCCCGGGGGGACAAACTCCAAAAATGTCTCCAGTGTTGCCTTCCTCTTTATTTTGTTTTAACCATAATAAATGGACATTTAATTTTCCCAAAAAAATGTAATATGTGTTTTTATTCCAAAACAACAGTTTGTTTGTGAGTAGGCAGGTACATGTCAAAAAGACTATGGGGGTTATTTACAAAAGGCACATTCATCTTGCAATACAAGTGCAAAGTGCACTGGAAATTGCACTGCAAGTGCACTTGGAAGTGCAGTCACTGTAAATCACTGTAAATTTCCCTGTTCTGCCTGGTGACATGACAGAGATCAGTGCTCCCTGTCATGGGGAGCAGTGATCGCTGTCATGTCCTATTTAGCCCATCCCCCATAGTTAGAATCACTCCCTAGGACACACTTAACCTCTTGATCGCCCCCTAGAGTTTAACCCCCTTCCCTGCCAGGGAAATCTATACAGTAATCAGTGTATTTTTATAGCACTGATCGCTGTATAAATGACAATGGTCCCAAAATAGTGTCAAAAATGTCCGATGTGTGCACCATAATGTCGCAGTCACGATAAAAATCGCTGATCGCCGCCATTAATAATAAAAACAAATAATAATACAAATGCCATAAATGTATCCCCTATTTTGTAGACGCTATAACTTTTGCGCAAACCAATTAATATACGCTTATTGCAAGAATACGTATCGACCTAAACTGAGGAAAAAAATGTTTTTTTATATATTTTTGGGCGATATTTATTATAGCAAAAAGTAAAAAAATATTGTTTTTTTTTTCAAAATTGTCGCTCTTTTTTTGTTTATAGTGCAAAAAATAAAAACTGCAGAGGTGATCAAATACCACCAAAAGAAATCTCTATTTGTAGAGAAAAAAGGACTTAAATTTTGTTTGGGTGCCATGTCACACAACCGCGCAATTGTCAGTAATGCCATGTACACACGATCAAACAAGCGGGTGGAAAAGTCCGGCAAACTCAAGTCCGCCGGACAATCCCCCCGTGTGTAGCCTCCGGCATACTTTTTTGACCCGAAAGTACGGCGGACTTAGAATGCAGTTTTACACTCCAATCTTCCCGCCGGACTCGCATTTCGGCGGACAATCCGGTCGTGTGTGCGCCAGTCCGCCGTACTTTTTTTTTTTTTTAACATTCTACTTTGTATCTTTAATAAAATGCTTGATTTGTAAACGTGTATATTCCACGGTCTGTGCAGGGACTGCTCCTTTTCCCTTATTATTGACGGAACAGAACCTGCTAACACCACATTGAAAATATTCAGTACACATTGGCATATTAGTTTGTGGATCAATACAGAAGTGATAGGCCAGGAAAAGTACTTTAGAGAAGGAAATCCATTGCATATTTCTAAAAATATTTATGTATAAAAAGTAAACCCTGGACGTTCTGAAAAGGAATAGCCAATATTCAGAGGGAAGGAACTGTAATGGTCCCTGGGTGTTGAAAAGGGGGGGGGAAATGGGTGTTAACAAAATCCAATAAGAAATTGCTCATAACCTTTGGTCCAATTAACAGTTTACTGGTCATCCAGCCACTACATAGAATGGTTTAGCAGACAGTCAGAGCCCCGCCCTTTGTATTGGCATGGGAGGGGTGGGACAGCAGATTAGCATAAGCAGCTCTCGGTGTACTTCTGGCACTAATTAGATGTGTTACAGTAGGACATTAATCAGCGTACGGCTGCAAGGATCAGGTCCCTACCCTACAGCTAGAGTAATCCTTAAGAGAAGAAGCAGAGAGAACACAGAGGGCTGAGGAGGACATGGTGTCCAGCCCATGTCACAGAAAGCAAATAACAGACTATCCTGCAATTTCAGTGACTGTGGTAACCAACTTCTCTCCATTCCAAACAGTCTTAAATTGTTCTGGCACTGGAAATTCACTATATTCTCCTCCGCTCCCTGGGACCAAAATATTCATCTCTGAAGATTTGGCGCTGATGATCTCACAATGAAGGCTAGCCTGGCTTAGGTACACATGGCAACCATCTGTCTTGTTGATAGAGATTGTTGGCACTTTACCTAGAACTTGCACTTTAACATCACGCGAGTTGATTACATCGACAATACCCACAGCATCTTCAAACACTAAGCCAAGCTTCTTGCAGTTATCTACAGTGATGGAATTGATCTTGCCCTTTATTTGCAGGGTGCTGTTTACACACTTGTAGATGTAAATGAATTGTTTCAGTTCAGTGTCACTGATTACCAGGTTAGAAGCATTCTCCTGATTTTCCACTCTCCATTTCTTGCCCTCTAACTCCAACAAGGCAGGCTCCTTCTTAGGAGCCGGTTTAGCTGCAGAGGATGCAACATGTGATGGTTTCGGGTTTGTGAATGGTTTAGGTCCACTTCTGACAGGACCAGACGGAGCTTTCAGTGAAGGATTTTTATGAGTTTTCAAATCATCTGGTACATGCTTCAGGCCTTTAGTGATATCCGCTCCCTGATTGAGCTGTGCAAACAGTTGGGATCGACTGATGGAGTCATCACTTGGAGCAGATGAAGGGGCTGGAGGTGGTGGGGGAGGAGGTCCCCCAGGGGGAGGGGGTGGCCCAGCTCTAGGTGGGGCTGGAACACTTGGTGCAAGTGAAGCACCACCAGCCTTTGGTCCCGTTTTTCTCCAACTTAGGCCTGTTGTATGATGCTCCTTAATATAAGCCTGTAACTGAGTCCAAATGTTTAAGTATGCACGAACCCAGTCCACATGTTTCTTATCTACATCCGTGTATTCCTTCAACACTCTGTTGGTGTAAAACACAGCTGCATCTGTCATTTCCTTCACAAAGGGTCCAGGTTTGGGAGCCACGGCTACCCATCCAAGGGCAGACACACTTTCACTGATAGCAGAGAGATGATTAAATTGTTTGCTGCCTCGATTCTTCTCTTTAAAGTCCTGAACAGTCTGAATCTGACTGGAGAGTGGAGCGAGTAGAGTAGCAAGCTCCTTCTCATCTGGCTGCTGAAATTGTGATGCCTTTACCAAAACTTCACGCTGCAAATTAATGGCAGCACTTACAAGCTCTGCTTGCTTCTGAACATCGCCGCCAATTTCCTTGCTGAGTTTCAAAAAGTCTTCAACGGATGCATTGAGGATCGAGTCATAGGCCTGAACAAATTGTGCCACTTCTGCAGGGCTTAAACCACCACCTGCACCTCCTGCGAGAAGCTCCAGCTTCACCACTGCCTTTTCAAGGCAAGCAACTAAATTCTGCATGTCCGCCATGTTTTTACTCCTCCATTGCTGCTCACTCTCTGCCCCACTTCCGGCAGACTCCTAGTCCGCCGTACTTTTGAAATGAACGGACTTTTCCCGCCCGGAGAAAAGTCTGCTCATTTCGAGCGGGTCTCCAGGTAGGCGAGGCCCGTGAAGGAGACGTATTTATTCCGATAAGCCCCCCTTTATTCCGATAAGCCCCCCACCTGCAGACCCCGACAACCAACGGCCAGGGTTGTCGGGAAGAGTCATCAACATGGGGACAAGGTGCTTTGGGGTGGGGGGGCCGCGCGGCCCCCCTTCCCCAAGGCACCCCCCATGTTGAGGGCACGCGGCCTGGTACGGCTCAGGGGGGGGGTGCTCGCTCTCCCCTCCTTTCCTGGCCGGCCGGGTAGCGTGCTCGGACAAGGGTCTGTTGTGGACTTTGGGGGGACCCCCACGCAGTTTTTTTCGGCATTGGGGTTCCCCTTTAAGTCCATACCAGGCGGCGGGGCCAGCGACGTATCCTTCGCGGGCCCCACCTACCTGGAGACGCGCTCGAAATGAGCGGACTTTCCTCCGCGTGTGTGGGCGAGTCCGTTCATTTCAAAAGTAGGGCGGATAGTACGGCGGACTTAGTGCGCCGTATTAGTCAGCTGAAAAAGTGCCGTGTGTGGGCAAGTAGCCCGTTTGGAAAGTCCGACGGACAGTCTGGCGGGAAGTCCGCCAGACTAAGTCCGTCGGACAGTCGGCTACGTGTGTACGCGGCTTTAAAGTAACATAGTGCTGAATCGCAAAAAGTGCTCTGGTCACAAAGGGGGTAAATCCTTCTGGGGCTGAAGTGGTTAAGAAATGCCAAGAAATCACAGATCATTCCATCTTCTTACAGTAAGAGGAAGTTCCCAGTGCCATATTGTGTAAGAAGTGATGGAAGGCAGACCTGGCTCTTATAGAGGAAGAGAAACCCCCCTCTCCCATACCACTGTCCCCCTACTTCCTCCTCTTTCTGCATTAGGACATCGAGGTGCAGATCAGATCTTTCTTCACACCAACATCTTCCTACTGTGAAAAGACGTCGGACGCTGCCAGTGCCGTGTTTCCAGGTTTTTCTCTTTTAATTGTTTTTTATTTTTATTTTAGCTTAGACCATATCATTAACATACATTCTGTGGTTAATTAATAAGTAGAAGACATGGAAGCATTAGAAATAATACCATATCTAGGTATATATTGCTGGAAACAAGACTCTTGATAGATTCCACTAGGCAAGCACCTCATTGCCCATTAGATATTATCTAAACTGTATAACGGACTATAC
This sequence comes from Lithobates pipiens, assembly GCF_037356315.1. NCBI lineage: Eukaryota > Metazoa > Chordata > Amphibia > Anura > Ranidae > Lithobates > Lithobates pipiens. The sequence continues at coordinate 125,435 of NW_027507718.1, read as the reverse complement.
ATATAGTATATAGTGAACAATAAAAATATAGAAAATACAGCAATGGTAGCAGAGTACCATATTACAGAGAGATACCATTGGGAACCACTGAGAAGGAAGGCTATGGTCTGGTTCTATCTAATCATCTACTGGGTAGAGTAGAACCCAAGGAATCCTTGGGCCATTTTATGTGACGTAAAAGTACTAAGAGTGTTGGAATTGTGAAATGTCTTGTGTCTTGGCTATAAATGACCTCGGAAATATTATGAGCATTATGTGACTTCCATGTCCATGTAATAGACGTGCTGCAATTAGTATGTGAGTGACGAGGCATCTACAATTATTGATATTAAGGCTAAGTGATGGTAGATAAGGAGTAGGATGACGAATAAGCCCAGTTACTGACGTTATGAGGGTAAATACAGAGTTCCTAAAGCTACGCAGACTTTTACACTCCCACATAACATGGAACATACCTTCTCCTGCTCCACACTTTCTCCAACAAGAAGCTGATTCTGTAGGGAATATGTGAAAACGAGAAAAGGGTTTTTCTCCTACTCCTGGGCACCGCTAAGAGAAGGGATGTCCAGGGAAGGATAAAGATCGCTACTAATGGCACTAGAGGACAAATACCAGATTTACAACAAATATCTATATTCAAAAAGTTTATTTCTATTGTAGAGAAACATGGATTACGACTCATAAGGAACTAATTTATCTTTTTCAGGTTTAACTTATTTACTAGGAACTGCTGCAAATCCGTGCAGGACTTAATTGCTACTGATCCATTCAGGCAGCTTACTTGAGCGTTATAATTTGTAGACCATCTACTCATTAACTGCAAATTTTAAGTAATTGATTAGTGCTACCATAGGGACCACATACATGTTCATCGCCCGTTTTGAACAAATACATAAAATATATATATTTATATGGAAGGTGGCATATCGGCATGTATGTGGTCACAGAGGCGCCTCATCCGTTTAGTGTTGTATGTATGTCACATGTGTGTCTTTTGTGTTTGGTGGTGTCTGTGAATATTGATAATGTTTTTTGGGATGATTTAGATACACAACGGGTCACATTTTGGGGCACCTAGGATCGACTTTTAGTGAAGCTATTTTGCTGCGTCAAATTTTTATCTGTATATAACTTACTTATAATAGAAATAAACTTTTTGAATATAGATATTTGTTCTAAATCTCTTATTTGTCCTCTAGTGCCATTAGTAGCGATCTTTATCCTTCCCTGGACATCCCTTCTCTTAGCGGTGCCCAGGAGTAGGAGAAAAACCCTTTTCTTATGCTCTGTATCGGCTACGGCATTACCCTCATATGATTTGAGGCAGGGGTCAAGTCCTAGGGAAAAAAGTGTGGGAACTCCCACCCAAGATCCACTCCCCCACCAAAAAATAAATTAAAAAAATAGGACATCGGGGCACATCAAGGCACGGGGCCCATCAGGGCACGGGGCACATCAGGACACATGGCACATCAGGGCACGGGGCACATTATGGCACATCAGGGCACATTATGGGGCACATCAGGGCACATTATGGGGCACATCAGGGCACATTATGGGACACATCAGGACACATGGCACATCAGGGTATGGGGCACATTATGGCACATCAGGGCACATTATGGGGCACATAGCACATCAGGGCACGGGGCACATTATGGCACATCAGGGCACATTATGGGGCACATCAGGGCACATTATGGGGCACATCAGTGCATGGGACACATCAGGACACATGGCACATCAGGGCACGGGGCACATTATGGCACATCAGGGCACATTATGGGGCACATCAGGGCACATTATGGGGCACATAGCACATCAGGGCATGGGGCACATAGCACATCAGGGCACGGGGGACATTATGGCATGTTATGGGGGACATTATGGCATGTTATGGGGCACATTGGGGCACATAGCACATCAGGGCACATAGCACATCAGGGCATGGGGCACATCAGGGCATGGGACACATCAGGGCATGGGACACATCAGGCCACACGGCACATCAGGGTATGGGGGAAACATTGGCACATTATGGCACATCAGGGCACATTATGGCTCATCATGACACATTATGGGGCACATAGCACATCAGGGCACATAGCACATAAGGGTGCAGGGCACATCAGGGAACATTATGGCACATTATTGGGCACATAGCACATCAGGGCATATTATGGTGCACATATTATGGTGCACATAGCACATCAGGACACATAGCACATAAGGGCACGGGGCACATCAGGGCATGGGGCACATCAGGCCACATGGCACATCAGGGCATGGGAAATGTTCGCACATGGGGGCACATCAGGGCACATTATGGCACATCAGGGCACATTATGGGGCACATAGCACATCAGGGCATTTTATTGGGCACATAGCACATTAGGGCACATAGCACATAAGGGCACAGGGCAGATTGGGGCATGGGGCACATCGGGCCACATGGCACATTAGGGCATGGTGAAACGTTGGCACATGAGGGCACATTATGGCACATCAGGGCACATTATGGGGCACATAGCACATCAGGGCACATTATGGCACATCAGGGCACATTATGGGGCACATAGCACATCAGGGCACATTATGTCACATCAGGGCACGGGGCACATCAGGCCACATGGCACATCAGGGCACATGGCACATCAGGGCACATTATGGAGCACAGTGGGGCACATAGGACATCAGGGCAGGGGGCACATTACGGCATGGGGCACATAATGGGGCACATAGGACATCAGGGCAGGGGGCACATTACGGCATGGGGCACAGTGGGGCACATAGGACATCAGGACAGGGGGCACATTACGGCATGGGGCACATAATGGGGCACAGTGGGGCACATAGGACAACAGGGCAGGGGGCACATTACGGCATAGGGGAATAATGGGGCACAGTGGGGCACATAGGACATCAGGGCACATAGCACATAAGGGTGCGGGGCACATCAGGCCACATGGCACATCAGGGCATGGGGAAACGTTGGCACATGAGGGCACATTATGGCACATCAGGGCACATTATGGGGCGCATAGCACATCAGGGCACATAGGACATAAGGGCACGGGGCACATCAGGCCACATGGCACATCAGGCCAAATGGCACATCAGGGCACATTATGGTGCACAGTGGGACACATAGGACATCAGGGCAGGGGGCAAATTACAGCATGGGGCACATAATGGGGCACAGTGGGGCACATAGGACATTAGGGCAGGGGGCACATTATGGCATGGGACACATAATGGGGCACAGTGGGGCACATAGGACATCAGGGCAGGGGGCACATTACGGCATGGGTCACATAATGGGGCACATAGGACATCAGGGCAGGGGGCACATTACGGCATGGGGCACATAATGGGGCACAGTGGGGCACATAGGACATCAGGACAGGGGGCACATTACGGCATGGGGCACATAATGGGGCACAGTGGGGCACATAGGACAACAGGGCAGGGGGCACATTATTGCATGGGGCACATAATGGGGCACAGTGGGGCACATAGGACATCAGGGCAGGGGGCACATTACGGCATGGGGCACATAGGAAATCAGGGCAGGGGGGCACATCAGGGCATGGGGCACATAGCCAACCAGGGGGCACATTATAGGGCACATCATCATCTATCTTACTAGGCAGTATGCAGGGTAGCGCAGGAAGCATTTGGCTGTAGTAAGTTCTCCCTCACTTCACACAGTGCTGTTCGCTCCCCGGCGGCCCCTCCTCTCTTCTCGTCTATCCACATTGGCTAGTGACATCATCTGGGATAGACCATAGACGAGAAGAGAGGGGGGCCGCCAGGGAGCGAACAGTGCTGTGTGAAGGGAGGTCGAGCTTACTACAGCCAAACGCTTCTTGCGCTACTCTGCATACATCTCATTCAGACGGCTCGAGTCCTGCAAAGGGAACAGCATTCCCGCTGTGAAAATAGTGCAGGGACGCCGTTCCCACGCGTTCCCGCAGGACTTGAGCCCTGATTTGAGGAGTGACATAAAGAGGTTTATTTCTTCTTGTGGCTTTTTATCATTGCTAAATTCTTAAGCAATGATAAAAGATATGGTCAGTTTTTTTTTTTTTTATAGTTGAATGTTTATTGAAAAGTTTTCATGGTACACAGATGTATACAAGCTTTACAGAAGCGAAAATGCAAATACAGTCTGTTACAGTAAAAGAACATAAGAGCTTTGTTACATAGGTATGAGTGTCAACAACGATTTAAAGTATGAGTGTTAACAACATCACTGTCAGAAAGATCGAACATGGAACATCAACAAATGCAATAACTCAATGAAGAGGATAGGCAGCTATATTAGCAGAACGCAATATGGGTTACTTACGCTATTTGCACAATATTGAGTAATGATTGTGCCTATCATTAATCTATAGGGTAAAACAACAAGAGTATGGTACAGAACAGAACTTTTCACTGTGTGGATCTGGTGCCAGATATTATGTGAGTTGCACACTTCGTGGATCCTTGATCCACGGGTCCCAGTCCCTGAGGAATTTTTTTGTGGTAAGATGAGCCTTGGAGAAATTGTGTTCCATTGTAAAGTTGGAATTTAAGATGGTTAATACTTCTCGGATATCAGGAGGTTGTGAATTTTTACATTTGCGAGCAATTGCCAGTCTTGCAGCGATTAAGACATGGGTGGACACTGTGTGGGAATTTTTGGGCCAGGATGGGATTGATAAGCCAAGAAGAAGGTCCAAGGGTGAGAAGGTCAGAGTAGTATGGGTGATTGAATGAAGAACAGCCCGGATTTGGGACCAGAAATCTTTGAGAGATGGGCACTCCCACCAAATGTGAAAAAGAGAGCCTAGGGACCTGCATCCCCTCCAACATAGAGATGATGTATCTGGGAATATCTTAGCAAGTCTGTTGGGTGTATAGTACCAGTGTTGAAAGAGCTTTTGCAATGCTTCCCAGTGTGCTGTACAGTGTGAGAGCTTGGCAGGTAGAGAGAGAGCATGGTACCACACATCTTTAGGTGGACTAGACGGGATATGTGCAGACCATTTTAGAATTTGTGATTGAAGTGGGTCTACTGTAGGCCGAGACAGTTCTTTATATAAGTACGAGATGCCCTTGCGGGTGGGGTTCTTCGTGGTGAAGTATGTAATCGTACTGTGCAGGAACCCATGGTGGTTTTTCCATTCGAGTTTGTTGATTAAGGATCTGATCCTTAAGTAGATATAGAAGGATTTGGGGGAGATGTTATAGGAGGTTTGGAGCTCCACGAAAGATCTCAATTGTGAGCCAGAGAACAACTTTCCGAGATCAAAGATGCCTGCGTCAATCCACGGCTGTATTGGGAGGTCAGGGAGAACAAACGTGAGTGAAGAATATTAATATTGTCTAATATTCTGTATCTCAGAGGCGTTTCCGGATCAATAGCATTGATAGTCAAACTGACTTAAAGAAAGTGTGTGTTTATTTGTCACACAGTTGGCATCATAAATACAATGTAAAAAGTATAATAGTTCAGTTCAGTGTAGGTAAAAATATATGAAAATAGAATAATTAAAACGCTGTAATGATCTTATGAAAGCATGTGTGTTTCAATGGCTGCTGTCTTGCTGTCTTGTGTGTCCTTCAAGAAGAAGCAGGAAATGACGTTCTTAGACTTCTGGCAGAATTCAGCTGTCCCAAGTCATCAGTCTCTGTGTGAATATGTCAGTATCATGTGTGGGTGTCTGAGTGTGAGTGCCCGTGTCAGTGTCTACTAGAGCTCTGAAAACATAGGCTTAAATATTACATGCGAACGTCATAACCTCACAAACTTAGTACCTTGTATGGCACACATTCATGTCTGCTAACTTACGCAATGTGCGGTCCAAAAGTAGATACTCAGAGTCATATGGAGCTTGATTGACAAGCTCACATGTAACACTCCATACGTGACATAATGTGCTGTTCATATAATGTCATAACCATACATTTTACATAATATGAACACATATTAGCAACTTTACATTAAGTAACTATATACTAATATGTATTAACATAACTGAGACTACTCTAAACTTATTTTAACAATATATAATCCACAATGTATCATTGCTTTAGCTACGTAGACACATGTCTATTTTTGTCTTCTCATGACATTCTGTACCAAGATACCATATATGTCATGCTCAAACTGATTACATTCAGAAACGTATTACTAACTCAGCTTTCGATGAGGGTATGTTTCACTGAACACTTGATCAAGGTCATTCACACATACTATTTACTATGATTAATCATAAAACCAAATATGTTTTGCAAGCTTGCCATAAATATATTATAACACCTATAAGTACCGAATTATGAATTTGGAATAATATTTTAACAATCCCCCCTGAATTATGATTAATCATATCAAATTGATTAAATACATTCATAACATCATTTATATCACATTAACTCATCCTTGTATCAAATGATCGGACACAATATTCCTCAGAACTGAAGCAGCTAGAAATAACTCTCATTCTAAATGCTATTCTCTTTGCTTTTAACTCCTCTAAGATGTATCTATTCAAAATCTTAAAATAATTGTATAGTTTTTTTTTTAAAGTATAACATAATCATGACTCATATCAATAATTATTAATAATAATAATAATAATAATAATTATTATTATTATTAAAATAAATAAATGATGCAATAATATATTTCCATATTTGTGCTCAAATAATATTTTAGCTCTTTTGGAAATATACTTTACACTCTAAAACTTGTGATAACTTTCCATAGTTCGATTAATAGTGATATGCTTCCTAAATTATGAACAAAAGATGTTCTACTAACTAGAATGATTGTGCAGTTGTAACCTAAAAATATTCAATATATGAAAAAAGAAAAATAATTAAAAATAATAATGATAATCCTAACTTAATATGAACATTACTATCAGAATAATTGGATTATCAAAAAATATATATATGTGGATAAAGGTTTCAGTCCTAAATTGTTTATCTATAGTAGATAAATAAAGTTTCTTCTGATTAATTTTTTCTTCATGAAATGTCTTTAAAATTTCTTCTTCAAGTTCTGTTAGGTTAGAAAAACCTTGTTGAATAAGATAAATCAGTCATAAATATGAAATATAAATCTTTTATCCAATATTCGTTCCGAGAGGATCTCTTCTTTAACTTTGAATATTCCTGATATTCTCTTTGCTCTTCATAGGAGCTTGCTATCCTCCATATTTATTTGATTTTAGATGCCATATCTGTAAAAGAGATGCAGTTTCATTAATTAGGCATAAAATATTTACATTCAATTCTTGTAACTTTTTCTTTTATTTTTTTTTCAACAAATGTTAAAACATTGTAGGAAATAAGTTTGTGAATTCGTTAAACTATATGTAAAATAATACTATCTTGTATTTCCTTCAAAGAGAACTTCTGTATGACAATGTACTGTCCTTATCCTGTCTAAAATGACATCAACTATAAAACATGTCTGTGAAGTTTAGGTATGACAGAATGCAACATTTCTCTTTAGTCATGATACAAATCCATATTTTCACAAACAAAGGTTTTATATCACCCAAAGACAACAATGGACTATGCCTTTGTTCTCATTTCTAAAAGATTAAAAATATGCGTAATTGTATTCTGTGTTGAAGCTTTTATTCTAGTGTTAGAATGTTCTTCAGTAACAAGTACTGATTCTATGTCCTTCTCTGTTATTATGCTGGAAACCTGAGATGAAGACTTCTCAGATACAGCTGTATAAACATGTGCTGGTGTACATTTCTGAAGCTGTCTTCCTTTTACATCTATTTGAATGCGTTTGCATGATAAAGCTCTGAACCATAGAGGATATCTTTTACGACATTCTTTAACCACTTTCAGACCGGACCATTTTGCTGGTAAATGACCAGAGGTCTTTTTACACTTTGGCACTGCGCTGCTTTAACTGGTAATTGCGCGGTCATGTAATGTTGTACCCAAACAAAATTTGCGTCCTTTTCTTCCCACAAATAGAGCTTTCTTTTGATGGTATTTGATTGCCTCTGCGATTTTTATTTTTTGCGATATAAACGTAAAAAGACCGCAAATTTTGAAAAAAAATGATATTTTCTACTTTTTGTTATTAGAAAAATCCAATAAACTCAATTTTAGTCATACATTTAGGCCAAAATGTATTCAGCCACATGTCTTTGGTAAAAAAAAAGTCAATAATTGTATATTTATTGGTTTGCGCAAAAGTTGTCACATCTACAAACTAAGGTACGTTTTCTGGAATTTACGCAGCTTTTAGTTTACGACTGCCTATCTCATTTCTTGAGGTGCTAAAATGGCAGGGCAGTACAAACCCCCCCCAAATGACCCCATTTTGGAAAGTAGACACCCCAAGGAAACTGATAAGAGGCATGTTGAGCCCATTGAATATTTTATTTTTTTGCCTCAAGCGATTGAATAATGACAAAAAAAAAATATTTTTTTTTTTTACACAAAGTTGTCACTAAATGATATATTGCTCACACATGCTATGGGCGTATGTGAAATGACACCCCAAAATAAATTCTGCTGCTTCTCCTGAGTACGGGGATACCACATATGTGGGACTTTTTGGGAGCCTAGCCGCGTACGGGGCCCCGAAAACCAAGCACCGCCTTCAGGCTTTCTAAGGGCGTAAATTTTTGAGTTCACTTCTCACTACCTATTACAGTTTTGAAGGCCATAAAATGCCAAGATGGCACAAAACCCCCACAAATGACCCCATTTTAGAAAGTAGACACCCCAAGCTATTTGCTGAGAGGCATGTTGAGTTCATGGAATATTTTATATTTTGCCACAAGTTGCGGGAAAATTACAAACTTTTTTTTTTTTTTTTAACAAAGTTGTCACTAAATGATATATTGCTCATGCATGCCATGGGCATATGTGAAATGACACCCCAAAATAAATTCTGCTGCTTCTCCTGAGTACGGGGATACCACATATGTGGGACTTTTTGGGAGCCTAGCCGCGTACGGGGCCCCGAAAACCAAGCACCGCCTTCAGGCTTTCTAAGGGCGTAAATTTTTGAGTTCACTTCTCACTACCTATTACAGTTTTGAAGGCCATAAAATGCCAAGATGGCACAAAACCCCCACAGATGACCCCATTTTAGAAAGTAGACACCCCAAGCTATTTGCTGAGAGGCATGTTGAGTCCATGGAATATTTTATATTTTGCCACAAGTTGCGGGAAAATGACAAACTTTTTTTTTTTTTTTTTTTTTTTTCACAAAGTTGTCACTAAATGATATATTGCTCACGCATGCCATGGGCATATGTGAAATGACACCCCAAAATAAATTCTGCTGCTTCTCCTGAGTACGGGGATACCACATATGTGGGACTTTTTGGGAGCCTAGCCGCGTACGGGGCCCCGAAAACCAAGCACCGCCTTCAGGCTTTCTAAGGGCGTTACAGTTTTGAAGGCCATAAAATGCCAAGATGGCACAAACCCCCCCCAAATGACCCCATTTTGGAAAGTAGACACCCCTAAATTTAGGGGTACACTAGTGAGACTAGGTAATAAATGGCGGGTGCCCTGAAACTATAAAAAAATAACTAACCAACCAGCGTCACCTGTAACAGTTATATGGTGATCACTGGTGAAAGGGTTAACTAGGGGGCAATTAGGGGGCTTTATGCGGTAGTATATGGGGGTCCCTGGCGCTATAAAAAGCTGCAGCGAACCTAAATACCTACCTGCCTAACTAGCGTCACCTGTGACACTAATACAGCGATCAGAAAAACGATCGCTTATTAGGCTGGGTTCACACTGGAGCGATGCGGGAACGCCACGAATGCGCGGCGGGTTCCCGCATCGCATGCCTCCCGGCGGCAGTTCACACTGCCCTATGCGAACTGCTGGGAGTGTCAGTGAAATGTTACTGACACCCCCAGATCAGTTCGCATATCGCAGTGCGATCTGCAAACTCGGATCGCATGGTGTGAACACCCATGCGATCCGATTCTGCTGCGGGCCAAAAAAAGGGTCCCGTGCGAATTTGCGGCGGGTGTGGCGGGTGCGGCGGGTGCGGCGAATGGCTGAACTCGAATCGCACAGAGATCGGATGTGATTTGCACTGCAGTGCGGTGCGAATCACATTCGTTCTCATAAACCGCTGCAATGTGAACCCAGCCTTAGTGACACTGGCGACGGGGGGTGATCACGGGGTTAAACCTTTATTGGGGGGGTTAGGGGGGTACATTAGAACTAAAGGGGGCTAACTCTAACTGCCCTAACAGTTATTACAGTCACAAATGACACCAATGCAAAAAAAAAAAAAAAAAAATGACATTGGTGTCACTGTGACTGGGGGGCAGGGGTAATTGGGGGGGTGATCGGGGGGTAAAGGGGGGGTGTGAGTGTGCCTGGCATGTTCTACTGTGTGTGTAGAGTGTTGGTGCAACTCACTGATCCGCTCTCCTCCGTGTCGGAACGAAAAATACCGACACGGAGGAGAGAATACATCACTTCCTCTCCTGTGTTTACATTACAGGAGAGGAAGTGATGTCACCGGGGATTTCTATTCGTCGGGAGCGATCGCGAGGGGGTGGCCATGAATGAATGGCCGCCCCCTCGTCCCGGATCGCTCCCGGACGAAAACCGACCGCCGCAGGCACCGGGCGGGGGCCCGATCGGGCCCCCGACCCGCGGGAGGCAAGGGACGTACATGTATGTCCTTATGCCTGCCCGTGCCATTCTACCGACGTACATCGGCGTGCGGCGGTCGGCAACTGGTTAAAACTATCTTCCTCAAAAATATCTTTTAGTGAGCAGTCAGGTGTCTGTACAATGATTTTGTTTGATTTTACTATGCTCTCTGTAGCTTTAATTGCATAGTAAACACTTAGCAGTTGCTTTACACCTGGCTCAAAAGTCTTTTCCAAAACTGATAAAACTCTGGAGAAATAGGCAATTATTTTCTCCTTACCTTTTAGCAATCGAGACAATGTTACTGAGATGGCATTCTCAGATACATGAGTTTTCAAAACAAAAGATACTTCAGAACAAACCTCTACTGTATTTAATGCAGGAGCATTCTGCAAATCTTTTTTCAACATTTCAAAGGCATTTTTCTCTTTTGGACCCCATTGGTCAACTATATTACCTTTTTTTCTCAAAAGATTATATAGTGGATTAACTTTTTCTGCAAAACAGTGTACAAACTCTTTGCAAAGATTCATTTTATGCAAAAATTGATGCAATGCCTTATGAGTTGTTGGAGTTGGAATTGCAGTGATATCTCTAACTGTTTCTTGCAACAGTTGTCTCTTTCCTTGCCTAATTTGCATGTGAAGGAATTTCACTTGACTTTTCATCAGCTGAACTTTCGTTGTGTTTAATTTTAAACCTTCAGCTTGTAACATCATAAACAACTCAGACAAAAGAGCAATATGTTCATCGATATTCTGAGTACTCAGCAAAATCGTATCCACATGCTGACAAATGCAGTCTGGCCTAGAAAATGTTGAAAGTATTTTTGCTATAGTTTCATGAACTATACCATCACCAATACCTAGACCAGGTATTAATCGAGTGAACGTATAAGTCTCTTTTCTGAATGTGAATGCTAGCTTGTACTGACAACTATTTGTTAAAGGAATGGAAAAATGGCTATTAGCGATTTCTAGTACAGAGAACACATTGTCCTCAGCATTCAAATTTAACTTTATATTAGATTTATCAGGAAGATCTGGGTTATTTGTGATGTGCTTATTCAATGCCCGCATGTCAACTGATAAAGAATATGAATTATCAGTATTTTTGATAGGCCAAATACAGTTATTTACCACTGATTTAGCTTTCTTTACAATTCCAAGTTGTACAAACTCTTGAATAATGGCAGAAAGTGAACCAATTGATTCTAGTGGTAACTCATACTGACTAAGAGGTTCTGGATCTTTTCCCTCAATATTCCATGCTGTATTTTTCAAAGTTCCAATATCATTTTTAAACTTTGACCACAAACTTGGAAAACTTTGTACCACTTCCTTTAAAGCACAATTACCATCAACATCAGGCCACTTTTGTTCTGTAGACATATTGGTAATGGAACCAACATTACTGTATACAGAGGGATCAATAAGCACTGATTTTGGCCTATGTGGATCTTTCCAAATACTTTTATTTGTCAAATCAATCACCCACTTTTGTTCATTGATTACATCAATGCCAAGTATATTCTCTGCTTTGTGACAAACCCAAATGTTAATTTTAGTTTTCACTAATCCAGGTACCTCAAATGTTACATTAATTACCTGTCTAGCAGTGGAATTACCTGTATTATTAAAACCCACTATATTACACATAGGAGAATTAGGTTTCACAGGTATGTTTTCTCTGGTAAGGCTAATCTCAGATCCACTGTCAATGAGACAATTAATATTTTTACCATTCAGCAAACATTGTATATATGGTCTACCATTCTTGTCCAATATAATTGGTGCTACATATTGTAATGGCAGAGAAATTGAATGGCGATGTGATTCTATTTTTGGCAATGGCAATAAACCTTCTCTTTCAGTGACAGTGTTGTCTGAACTGCTGTTAACAGACAAATTACTGATCTGTTTGACTTCTGTGGCATAAGGCAATTCAGTCAAAATTTCATCTTGACATGAAAAAACAGGTTGTACAAAAGCTGATTTTTCATTCTCCATATCTTTAGTTTTTATTTGTGAATCTCTCTTAAATTTACAGGAATGTTTTCTCATATGGTCAGATCTATGACAGTAAAGACACATGATATGCTCCCCTTGCCTCATTTGTCTGCACCTGTCCTTGTCATTCCTGCTATGACCTGTCTTTTCTGACATGTCTGCAGCCTGACTATTTTTGTCACATTGAATTATAGCTACCTCGTGTGTGAGATTGCTTTGATTCAATTGTCTCCTAATTTTATCAATGAAACTTACTACATCATTAAAATTTTGACGTTCCTGTGCTATGGCTACTGAAGTTGGGTCAAGGTATAATTTTTTTATGAAAGCTATTTTTAAACCTGGGTCATTGTCATTATCTACTCCAAAAATCATTTCATAAACCTTGCAAAATTTTATTTTAAACCCAAATGGACGTTCTTCTACAGTAGTCTGTAATAGATCTAACATTTCTATGGTCGGTATTTGCTCACCAGTTGCACATAGCAATAATTGTCGTAGTCTATCTGTCGCGTCATTTTGTTTTTCCTGACCTTCGTCATCAATAACAGTTGAATTAATTTGTTTAGCAAAATTAACAGGAACCCACAACTGAAATATGTAATTGCGTTGATCATTTGACAGATTAAAACGATCCGCAAACATCTCACATAAATCCCAATTGGAAAATACATTTGCCTCAATGTCATACATTGGAAAATCTTTTAAAACTTTCATAAGTTGGTCATGTATTTGCAACTTTAGTTTTGCAGTTTTACATAATAAGTTTTTATGTTTCATTTCTACTTCATTAGTAGCATCAAAATTCTCCATATCCAAATTTTCCGGAATATAAGAAGGTAGCTTAGACTTGGATACAGTCTTTTTGTCATCTATAGTTATTACAGCAACCTGTCTACTGTCATTTTGTAACTCTAGCAAATTCATTTTTTTAGATTCTAATTGTTCTTCAAGATTCTCTATGTAATTACAAAAAATCTCACAGTTTGGACAACTAAAAGAATCTTGGGACACATTTTCATGTATTCCTGTGTTCTGTACATTGTTAGTTTCTGTCTGCTTTAGTGTACACACATTTTTAGCAGGTAAAATATTAATAATCATCTTATTAAATATTCTCACTAGGTTCAAAATGTTCGATATCTTTTTACGCTCTTTCATAACAGTAAATTTATTTTTCTCTATCTGCAAATTGGCTTGTAAACATTCATTGTACATATATGCCCATAAGTCACTGTCATTTGGGTAAAAAGACACATCTTTAAACTCTCTAGTTTGCTTTCTCTTGCTATATCATCAATAAATTCCATAACTTTTACTCACCGTATTTAGAAGAATTTCTCGTCTTCAACCGTCTGATACTGGACTGTTGACCACATCTGATGCAACACAAACGCCTCTTGGTTGATAGGTTCTGAACCATCTTTTATCTCGAGACTTCAATCTCCGCAAGACTGTGCTCCCCCCTCAGCAAGGATTGAGATTTCCGTAAAAAATGGAGAAATGACGGCACTGTCTGGCTCGCAAAATTGAAGAATATTAATATTGTCTAATATTCTGTATCTCAGAGGCGTTTCCGAATCAATAGCATTGATAGTCAAACTGACTTAAAGAAAGTGTGTGTTTATTTGTCACACAGTTGGCATCATAAATACAATGTAAAAAGTATAATAGTTCAGTTCAGTGTAGGTAAAAATATATGAAAATAGAATAATTAAAACACTGTAATGATCTTATGAAAGCATGTGTGTTTCAATGGCTGCTGTCTTGCTGTCTTGTGTGTCCTTCAAGAAGAAGCAGGAAATGACGTTCTTAGACTTCTGACAGAATTCAGCTGTCCCAAGTCATCAGTCTCTGTGTGAATATGTCAGTATCATGTGTGGGTGTCTGAGTGTGAGTGCCCGTGTGAGTGTCTACTAGAGCTCTGAAAACATAGGCTTAAATATTACATGCGAACGTCATAACCTCACAAACTTAGTACCTTGTATGGCACCAGTGGCGGAACTACCGCCATAGCGACCCACGCGGGCGCTATGGGACCCGCAGCCGAGTTGGGGCCTGGGGAGTGGTGTTAGCGGGCGGGTGCTGGCCGCTCCGGGTGACACCCGCCAGAGGGGTGACACACTGGGGTAGCGGCAGCCGCCTGCATCACTAACACTGCTCTCCGCTGTACCTCGTGCCGGGACAGGGACACAGCAGCACGGACCTCAGCCGCCTCCTCCTCCTCTCTGTTTACATCCACAGAGGAGGAGGAGCCTACGCTCGAGGGACACACACTGCACTGTGTATCAGCGCTGTTCTGAGGTATGTAGGGGGGGTCTGCACTACTGAGGGGGTCTGCATTGAGTGGGGGTCTGCTGCACTGAGGGGGGTCTACACTACTGGGGGGGGTCTGCACTATTGAGGGGGGGTCTGCTGCACTGAGGGGGGTCTGCACTACTGGGGGGGGTCTGCTGCACTGAGGGGGGTCTGCACTACTGAGGGGGGTCCTGCACTGGGGGGATCTGCAGCACTGAGGGGGGGTCCTGCACTGAGGGGGGTCTGCACTACTAGGGGTTCTGCACTACTGAGGGGGGTCTGCTGCACTGAGGGGGGACCTGCATTGAGAGGGGTCTGCACTACTGAGGGGGGTCTGCTGCACTGAGGGGGGTCTGCACTATTGAGGGGGGGTCTGCTGCACTGAGGGGGTCTACACTACTGAGGGGGGTCTGCACTACTGAGGGGGGGTCTGCTGCACTGAGGGGGGTCTGCACTACTGAGGGGGGGTCCTTCACTGAGGGGGGTCTGCACTACTAGGGGGGTCTACACTACATAGGGGGGTCTGCACTGAGGGGGAGTCTACATTTCTGTGGAGGGGGGTCTGCACTACTGAGGGTGAGGGTCTGCACTACTGAGGGGGAGGGTCTGCACTACTGAGGGGGAGGGTCTGCACTACTGTGGGGGGAGCTTGCACTACTGAGGGGGAAGTCTGCACTACTGAGGGGGGGTCCTGCACTACTAGGGGGGTCTGCACTACTGAGGGGGATCTGCACTGAGGGGGAGTCTACATTACTGCCGGGGGGGTCTGCACTACTGAGGGGGAGGGTCTGTGCTGAGGGGGGGTCTGCACTACTGTGGGGGGAGCCTGCACTACTGAGGGGGGTCCTGCACTACTAGGGGGGTCTGCACTACTGAGGGCGGTCCTGCACTGAGGGGGTCTGCACTACTAGGGTGGTCTACACTACTGAGGGGGGTCTGCACTGAGGGGGAGTCTACATTACTGTGGGGGGGTCTGCACTACTGAGGGGGAGGGTCTGCGCTGAGGGGGGGTCTGCACTACTGTGGGGGGTGCCTGCACTACTGAGGGGTAAGTCTGCACTACTGAGGGGGTGTCCTGCACTACTTTGGGGGTCTGCACTACTGAGGGGGGTCTGCACTACTGAGGGGGGTCTGCACTACTAGGGGGGTCTGCACTACTGAAGGGGGTCTGCACTACTGAAGGGGTCTGCACTGAGGTGGGGAGTCTGCACTACTGAGGGGGGAGCCTGCACTGCTGGGGGGGTGTCTGCACTGAGGGGAGTGTCTGCACAGCTGGGGGGTCCTGCACAGAGGGGGGTCTGTAATGGGGGGGTTGTCTGCACTACTGAGGGGTGTCTGCACTGAGGGGGGTCTGCACTACTCAGGGGGGGTGTCTGCAATGCTGGGGGGTGTCTCCAATGCTGGGGGTGTCTGTAATAAGGGGGTGTCTGCACTGGGGGGTGTCTGTACTGCTGGGGGGTCCTGCACTGAGTGGGGGTCTGTAATGGAGGGGTGTCTGCACTACTGAGGGGGGTCTTCACTGAGGGGGAGTCTGCACTACTGAGGGGGGGGTCTGCACTGAGGGTGGGTGTCTGCACTGAGGGGGGTCCTGCACTGAGCGGGGTGTCTGCACTGGGGTCGGTCTGTACTGAGGGGGTGGTCTGGCCTGGGGGGTGTCTGCACTGGGAGGTATTTGTACTGCTGGGGTGGTCCTGCTCTGAGGGGGGGGTCTGTAATGGGGGGTGTCTGTACTAAGTGGGGTGTCTGCACTAGGGGGGTGTCTGCACTGCTGGGGGGTCTGTACTACTGAGGGGGGTCTATACTGCTGGGGGGTCCTGCACTGAGGGGGGTGTCTGCACTGGGAGGGTCTGCACTGGGGGGGTGTCTGTACTGCTGGGGTTCTGCACTGAGGTAGGGGGTGTCTGTACTGCTGGGGTTCTGCACTGAGGTAGGGGGTGTCTGTACTGCTGGGGGGTCTGCACTGTACTGATGGAGGTCAGCAATCTGTGTCCTTCAGGGGCTGCATACAGTATACTGCATACTTTGTTGTTCGAAATGAATATAAGCTGTTGCCTGGGTACTGTGCCACATGGGTGTGGTAATCTGTTGTTCAATGGCATTAGTTATTTTTTTTTGGGGGGGGGGCCCATACAACATTTTGCTATGGGGCCCTGTGATTTCTAGTTACGCCCCTGTATGGCACACATTCATGTCTGCTAACTTCTGCAATGTGCGGTCCAAAAGTAGATACTAAGAGTCATATGGAGCTTGATTGACAAGCTCACATGTAACACTCCATACGTGACATAATGTGCTGTTCATATAATGCCATAACCATACATTTACATAATATAAACACATATTAGCAACTTTACATTAAGTAACTATATACTAATATGTATTAACATAACTGAGACTACTCTAAACTTATTTTAACAAGATATAATCCACAATGTATCATTGCTTTAGCTACGTAGACACATGTCTATTTTTGTCTTCTCATGACATTCTGTACCAAGATACCATATATGTCATGCTCAAACTGATTACATTCAGAAACGTATTACTAACTCCGCTTTCGATGAGGGTATGTTTCACTGAACACTTGATCAAGGTCATTCACACATACTATTTACTATGATTAATCATAAAACCAAATATGTTTTGCAAGCTTGCCATAAATATATTATAACACCTATAAGTACCGAATTATGAATTTGGAATATTTTAACAGTGAGCGACTGAGTTGGGATAAAAGGCGGCATGGAATGTGGTAGACCCTTTGACATTTGAGGAAGAGAGGTCCAAACTCTAAGGGAGGCAGAAATAGTGTCTAGAGGGTAATGTTGTATTCCAGGTGCGAGAAGTGAGGCAGCGAGAAGTAGTTTAGGTTCGGTATGCAGCGTTGCTGCCTCTATCTGTGCCCAATTGGATGGGGTAGACGTATTCCACCAAAGTTTAAGCTGGTCCAGAAGGACTGCCTTGTAGTAAAGGGTAACGTTTGGGGCACCCAGACCTCCCATGCAGGTTGGAGCCATCAGATTCTGTTTTTTGATCCTAGGTTTTTTGTGATGCCAAATGAATGCGTGGAGGAGGGATTGAAGAGATCTCAGATGGACCGGAAGGAATGGTAGCGGTAAAGTGCGGAAGACATATAAAATATGTGGTAGCAGAAACATTTTAACCAGAGCAATCCTGCCAGCCCATGATACAAATGGGTGGTTCATCTCAAGGGATAGCTTTTGAAGCTTCTCTACGAGGGCTGAAAAATTAGTGCGCAAAAGGTGTTTACTGGGAGAGGTCAGATGGATTCCTAAATAAGTCAGAGATGTGTTTTTAGACCAGGAAAAGGGGGAAGATGTAGATATTTGTTGGATAGTTAATTTATCTAGACCTAAAGCTAACATCAAGGATTTGCTGTGATTCACTTTATATAAAGAAATCGCGCTAAATTGATCTAGGGTTTGTTGCACTGCAGTCAGTGATTGTTGCGGATCAGAGAGCGAAATTATCACATCATCCGCATATAAGCCTATTTTATGTTCTGACGGGCCTATTGTGATGCCTTTAATTTTGGGATCAGAACGGATACGTTGGGCTAAGGGTTCCATGATCATGGCAAAAATTAGGGGTGAAAGAGGACATCCTTGGCGTGTGCCGTTAGTGATGTAAAAAGGATCTGATATGACTCCAGAGGTCCATACTCGTGCACTGGGGTTTGTGTAAAGACATAGGATGGTGTGTAGGAGCGTGCCAGATATGCCAAACTTCTGTAGGACAGCTTCTAGATATTTCCAGTGAACCCTGTCAAACGCCTTCTCTGCATCCAGAGAGAGGAGCAGAGAAGGCGTTTTGGTGTGTTCTGCCCATTGGATAATATCAATGAATTGTCGGGTACCATCTGAAGTTTGTCTGCCAGGGATGAAGCCCACCTGATCTATATGGATCAATTGGGTCATCACCGTGGAGAGTCGGAGAGCCAATAGCTTAGCATAAGGCTTGGTGTCAGTGTTCAAGAGCGAAATGGGTCTAAAATTCCCTGGGGTGTCCGAAGGTTTACCTGGCTTGGGGAGGGTTACTATGAGGGCTTCCAGACACTCCTTTGGCATTGTACCAGAGGAAGCGTACTGATTGAATGCATTGCACAGATGAGGGGAGAGAATGTCAGTAAAGTGCTTATAGTATTCATTGTCAAATCTATCGGGACCCGGTGCTTTGTGTAGAGGGAGGGATTTGATAGCGGACTGAATTTCGGCTACTGACAATGGGGCGGACAAGTCTTGCAGTTGCGTCGGTGTCAACGTAGGTAGTTGAACCGAGGACAGGAAGGAATCTATAGCGTCAGTATTTATCGGAGGATCTGACATTGTCTTTTGGAGGTTATAGAGGTCCGAATAAAAAGATGCAAACGTATTGGCTATGTCCAGGGGACTAGTCATGCGTGCTCCTTTGGAATTTAGAAGATATGGGATTTTCGACTTGCGTTGCTGTTGTTTAATTTGTTTGGCCAGGAAGGCTCCATATTTATTACTGAAGGCATATGATTTTAATTTTAGCCTTTTGATGTAGTAGTCAAATTTGTGGTTCAGTAGTTCAGTAAGGTCTCGTCTGCGGTCACGAAGGGAGTCTAACACTAGCTTAGTGGGATTGGTTTTGTGGACTATTTCCAAGGATTTGATTTGTTGTAAAATTGTATCTATTTCTGCAGTACGTCTTCTGCGTTCTTGGGCTCCCAATTTCATAAAAAGCCCTCGCAGAGAAGCTTTGTGGGCCAACCAAACTGTAGCTTGATTAGCTACCGATGCACAGTTGTGCTCAAAGAAACTCTCGATCTCGGATTTTATTACATGTTCATATTTCTGATTGGTGAGCAGGGATGAATTCATGCGCCAAACAGAATGGTTAATGGGGCAATATTGGGGGAACAGGACCAGGGAAATTGGTGCATGGTCTGACCATGTGATTGCGCCAATGTGGGATTCTGAGGTGGGTAGGAGAGCTTTTTTGTTCGTGAGAAAAAGGTCAATCCGAGAGTAAGAGTTACCAGGGTAGGAATAAAAAGTGTAGTCGTGCTCAACATCATGTGCACATCTCCATGGATCATATAGATTTTCAGTGTCCATAAACGTGGAGAGGGCGGAAGTTTCCTTCATGCCAGGATTGGTAGAGTCTAGCAAGGGATCTGGAATGGCATTAAAGTCCCCACAGATAATTAGGGATTCATGATTGACCAGTTGTAATTTGGCCTTAAGTTGTTTATAACATTTTCTCTGAGATGTATTGGGTGCGTAGATATTCACCAACGTTATGTGGTGGTTGTCAATCGTGGCTGTCATTATTATAAATCTACCTTCTTCATCCGTGTCAATTTGGTGTGGGATAAAAGTCAGATTGGAGTTGATGGCTACCATCACTCCACACCTTTTTTTTACCGTGATTGGAGAAGAAATAGTGGGAGTAGTTTTTACGTGTACATTTGGGTGGATTAGATTTTGCAAAATGTGTTTCTTGTACACATAGTATATCAGCTTGTTGCCTGCAAGCTTCTTTCCAAAGGAGGTTTCTTTTGAAAGGGGAATTAAGCCCCTTGGCATTGAGGGATACTATCTTGATTGGCATAATGTTAAGATAGTAAAGACTATGCACAGGTGTCGAGCGCGACCACAAGCTGTAAAGAACAAGGTATCACAATTCTTAGATATGGCAACTGCATACGTTAACCCACACAAGTTACAAGTTGTGATTCTCGGCTTGCAAGAGCAAGGCGAAGACCACGATATCCTCTAGTATGTAAGTGTATTAAGAATGAAGCAGACCTCAGGGACTGGCAGTTCAGTCACAGAGTGCTGGGCACCAGTGGGTCAGCGATATGATAGAGCGAGAATAAGAAAAAAAAAAAAGAAACAGAAAAAAACACACAAAAAGGAGCAATCAAAATAAACTAAACTCGTAGAGTGTCAGAGGTAAAGAAAGGAGCTTACGGCACTGTGCTTGGCACACGTTAACTCAGTGGGGGTGTGAGACTGAAAAGGTTGCCCTGGCAGGCTTGCGCATGCAGGGGACAAAGTGCTTTGTAGAAGACATCAGGCCTTGTCAATTCTGTTTGAAGGTCGTCGAGGAGGAGGTGGTGATGCTGCAGGGTGCTTCTCCTGTTTGTGCGACTTCGTGTGGATAGGGAGTAGGCCCCAGTTAGACTGCTTTTTGTATCCCTCTTTGGGGGATAAAATCGGGACTATTTTTTGCTGGTAGGTGACTAGTAGTTTGGTGGGGTAACCCCAGCGGTACGCGATATTGTGCTCCTGGAGTAGGGATGTGACGGGTGAGAATGCTCTACGGAGCTCCATGGTGGCAGGAGACAAATCCGCAAAAAGAGAAATTTTTCTGTATGGAGCTGGCAGGGGCCTCAGATTTCTGGCTGCACAAAGGAGCTGTTCCTTGATCTAATAAAAATGGATCCTGGCTAGGACATCTCGGGGAGTGTCAGCTGGGAGGTGGTCTGGCTTCGCAATTCTGTGCGCCCGATCAATGACCATATCTTGGGGTGTGAGATTAGGAAGCAGGGTAAGGAAAAGTTGCTGAAGGTATTTTAGTAGATCAGTAGGTTGCACGGTTTCAGGGGCCCCTCTAAATTTTATGTTGTTACGCCTGGACCTGTCCTCGAGGTCTGCGAGCTTCAATTTTATTTTCTGAATTTCATCTGTGTGGTGATCGTGGGCATCAAGGAGTTCATTGTGAGCTTTACTCATATCAGAAAGATGTTCATCTGTCATGTCTGCTCTATCCTCCAGGCAATCCAGCCTGTCATGTGCCTGGGATAGGGAAAGCTGTAGCTCCCTGTGGAGGTCTTTCTGCAGGGTGATCAGCATGGATTTTAGCATGCTTTCGGATACAGGATTATCAGTCACCGGTATGGCAGCCAGGGTGGACAAAGGGGCTGGAGAAGCAGGAGCAGGACTAGGGTCAGTGCCATGATGCTTTTTAGCCATATGAGCCTTGTGAGGAGAATTGCAGGGGGAGGAGGCCAGTCTCTTACCTCTCTCCTGTGGCATGTCTCCTGTGTTAAGCGGTGGAGGGGGAAGACTGTCCATCTCATCAGCCTCCTCTCTGACAGTCCGGTCTGTTGAAGATTGTGCGAGAGGCACATTATGTTGTGCTGGCCTGTGCGGTGCGGAGCCTGTGTTCTGGCCGTCCCGTTCGGCGCCATCTTGGTTGCCTGTGTGATCCATGCGGCCGAAGTATTTGGTCACACGGCGCGGCTGTGGCAGCGGATGGCGGCGTCCGGGCATGCTGCTGTGTGTCCCACAACCTCCCCCTCTCTAATGAGCGAGAGAGGGTAGGTCCGTCGGTCCGAGGTTGTTGTGTAAACCTGCCGTGGAGCGGAGCTCAGTTCTCAGGTGGCCATCTCGCTCCGCGGCTAGCCACGCCCCCCATGGTTAGTTTTTTTAGTTGAAAATATTTGAAAACATCTTATGCCGCGTACACACGATCGGAAATTCTGGTCGGAAAAAGCTCTGATGGTTTTCCTGATGGAATTCCCCTCAAATTGTCTTGCCTACACATGGTCACATCAAATTCCGACCATCAAGAACGCGGTGATGTACAACAATAGAACGAGCCGAGAAAAAAATTAAGTTTAATGCTTCCGAGCGTGCGTTGAATTGTTTCCGAACATGCATAGGAATTTTGCGCATCGGAATTGCATACAGACGATCGGAATTTCCGATAGAAACCATTTCCATCGAAAAATTGAGAACACGCTCTCAAATTTTGGCTGGCAGGAATTCGGCCAGCAAAATTCCGATGAAGCCTACATGCGATCACATATTCCAATGAATAGATCTCATCTGTCTTTTGCTGGCCGAAATTCCGATCACATGTACGCGGAATTAGAGGTGTTAAATGACTTCTATGTAGCGGTTTTAGCATAAGTTCTCAGTGCTTAACCTAATGAGAGTGTTGATAATGTGATTGGATGGCATGTTTCCACTCGGAGAGGGTAAAACTAGAACCACATTCTTTATCCCAAATGAGCATATTAGAGGTCTAATGCCGCGTACACACGTTCAGACCATCCGGCGGACTTAGTCTAGTGGACTTTCTGAACGAGCGGACCTGCCCACTCACAACCGGACTTTTCTGGCGGACTATGGCGGGATTCCGCCGGACTTTTGAAATGAACGGACTTCCCCACACACGGAGGAAAGTCCTTTCATTTTGAACGTGGCTCCAGGTAGACTTGGACTAGCGCAGGAGGTCAATGTCGCCGCCTCCATGGGCGAGATTGACACGTCTCTGTCCCCATCACCTGGTATGGACTTAAAGGAGAAGCCCTACGCCGAAAAAACGGTGTGGGGGTCCCCCCAAAGTCCATATCAGACCTTTATCCAAGCACACAGCCCGGCTGGTCAGGAAAGGGGGTGGGGACGAGCGAGTGCACCCCCTCCTAAACCATACCAGGCCGCGTACCCTCAACATGAGGGGTGCTTTGGGTAAGGGGGGGCCATGCGGCCCCCCACCCCAAAGAACCTTGTCCTCATGTTGATGAGGACAAGGGCCTTGTCCCAACAACCCTGGCCATTGGTTGTCGGGGTCTGCGGGCGGGGGGCTTATCAGAATCTGGAAGCCACCTTTAATAAGGGGGCCCCCAGATACTGGCCCCCCACCCTATGTGTATGAGTATTGGGGTACAATGTATCCCTACCCATTCACCTGGTGAAAAAAATGTAAATAAAACACAACACAAGGTTTCAAAATAATTTATTGCACAGCTCCGGGGGTCTTCTTCCGTCTTGGGGGGTCTTCCTGACGGACTCCTCCGCTATCTTCTGCTAGCTCTTTTACTAGCGGAGGAGCCCGGCTTTCTTCTTCGTCACCTCCCGGGGGTCTTCTTCCGACTTCGGGAGTCTTGTCCCCCTCTTCGGGGGTCTTGTCCCCCTCTTTGGTTCTTCTTGCCGGGCCTCCACTTTCTTCCTTTAGCTCTTTTACTAGCGGTGGCCTGGTCTTCTGTCGCCGCCACCTCTTCTGACTTAGGCTCGTCATACGTGTTGTACATCAGCATGTTCTTGGCGATCGGAATTTCTGACAACATTTGTGCGATTGTGTGTATGCAAGACAAATTTGAGCCAAGTTTGAGCCAGGATTTCGTCGGAATGTCTGATAATGTATACGCGGCAAAACAGTGGGCTGGGAAGTCATCAGCTGTCAATGGGCTTCCCCGGTGACAGCTGAATAAAAAAAACATTTCTGGCAATGAAAAAGTGAAAAAAAAAAACAGCGTGGGGTCCCCCAATCCATACCAGGCCCTTTGGGTTTGGTAAGGATTTTAAGGGAAACCCCATTCCAAAATGAAAAAGAAAAAAAGGGCATGGGGTCCCCCTCAAAACCAATACCGGACCCCTATCTGAATATGCAACCCAGGAAAGGGGGAGGGATGAGCGAGTGCCCCCCTTCTGAACCATACCAGGCCATATGCCCTCAACATAGGGGGTGGGTGCTTTGGGGCAAGGGGGATCTGCCCCTCTCATCCTGAAGCACCTTGTCACATGTTGATGGGGACAAAGGTCTCATCCCCACAACCCTGGGCTGTGGTTGTGGGGGTCTGCAGGTGGGCTTATCAGAATCTGGAAGCCCCCTTGAACAAGGAAGCCCCAAATCCCACCGCCCATGTGTACGCAGTACCCCTACCCATTCACCAAAAAGTAATAAAAAGTAATAAAACATGAGACAATTTTTACAACTCCTTTATTACAAAATGAAAAATTGATGTCCCCCGATGTAAATCCACCTTCAATCATGAGGCCGCCGCCACCACCGGACCCAAAAAAGAAAAAAATACAATCCACTGTCAGCTAAGTCAAACCGCCGAATGCCTGGCTTGCACCGCCCTCTTGTGAGGTCACAAACCGGTACCTGCTGTGTCAATGATGTCACAGGGGGGCAGTGCCACCAGGTGACATTGCCAGGTGGCCCTGTCCCGCCCTTACCGAAATTACAATTGTCAAATGACAAGCCAGGCATTCGGCGGTTTGCCTTATTTGACGGAGCAGAGCATTTTTTTTCTTTTTCAGGTCCGGCGGTTGTGTCATGACTGATGAAGGATTTACAGTTTTTTTCTGTTTTTGTTTTTTTTATAAAGGATTTGTCAAAAACTGTTTCTGTGTTTTTATTACTTTTTTTACACCTTTTGGGTGAATGTGTAGGGGTACAATGTACCCCATTCACAGCACATCCCTCCCCATCCTCCCTCACCCCAGACTCACAGCACATCCCTCCCCATCCTCCCTCACCCCAGACTCACAGCACATCCCTCCCCATCCTCCCTCACCCCAAACTTCCACCACATCCCTCCCCATCCTAACTCACCCCAGACTCACACCACATCCCTCCTCATCCTCCCTCACCCCAGACTCACAGCACATCCCTCCCCATCCTAACTCACCCCAGACTTCCACCACATCCCTCCCCATCCTAACTCACCCCAGACTCACACCACATCCCTCCTCATCCTCCCTCACCCCAGACTCACACCACATCCCTCTCCATCCTCCCTCACCCCAGACTTCCTCCACATCCCTCCCCATCCTCCCTCACCCCAGACTCACACCACATCCCTCCCCATCCTAACTCACCCCAGACTCACAGCACATCCCTCCCCATCCTCACTCACCCCAGACTCACACCACATCCCTCCCCATCCTCCCTCACCCCAGACTTCCACCACATTCCTCCCCATCCTCCTTCACCCCAGACTCACAGCACATCCCTCCTCATCCTAACTCACCCCAGACTCACAGCACATCCCTCTCCATCCTCCCTCACCCCAGACTCACAGCACATCCCTCCTCATCCTAACTCACCCCAGACTCACACCACATCCCTCCCCATCCTAAATCACCCCAGACACACAGCACATCCCTCCCTATCCTCCCTCACCCCAGACTCACACCACATCCCTCCCTATCCTCCCTCACCCCGGACTCACATCACATCCCTCCCCATCCTCCCTCACCCCAGACTTCCACCACATCCCTCCCCACCCTCCCTCACCCCAGACTCACACCACATCCCTCCCCATCCTAACTCACCCCAGACTCACAGCACATCCCTCCCCATCCTCAATCACCCCAGACACACAGCACATCCCTCCCTATCCTCCCTCACCCCAGACTCACACCACATCCCTCCCCATCCTAACTCACCCCAGACTCACACCACATCCCTCCCCATCCTCACTCACCCCAGACTCACACCACATCCCTCCCCATCCTAACTCAACCCAGACTCACAGCACATCCCTCCCCATCTTCCCTCACCCCAGACTCACAGCACATCCCTCCCCATACTCCCTCACCCCAGACTCACACCACATCCCTCCCCATCCTCACTCACCCCAGACTCACACCACATCCCTCCCCATCCTCACTCACCCCAGACTCACACCACATATCTCCCCATCCTCCCTCACCCTAGACTCACACCCCATCCCTCCCCATCATCCCTCACCCCAGACTCACACCACATATCTCCCCATCCTAACTCACCCCAGACTCACACCACATCCCTCCCCATCCTAACTCAACCCAGACTCACAGCACATCCCTCCCCATCCTCCCTCACCCCAGACTCACAGCACATCCCTCCCCATCCTCCCTCAGCCCAGACTCACACCACATCCCTCCCCATCCTAACTCACCCCAGACTCACACCACATCCCTCCCCATCCTAACTCAACCCAGACTCACAACACATCCCTCCTCATCCTCACTCACCCCAGACTCACACCACATCCCTCCCCATTCTAACTCAAACCAGACTCACACCACATCCCTCCCCATTATAACTCACCCCAGACTCACACCACATCCCTCCCCATCCTAACTCACCCCAGACTCACAGCACATCCATCCCCATCCTAACTCACCCCAGACTCACACCACATCCCTCCCCATTCTAACTCACCCCAGACTCACACCACATTCCTCCCCATCCTAACTCACCCCAGACTCACAGCACATCCCTCCCCATCCTCACTCACTCCAGATTCACAGCACATCCCTCCCCATCCTAACTCACCCCAGACTCACAGCACATCCCTCTCCATCCTCCCTCACCCCAGACTCACAACACATCCCTCCTCATCCTAACTCACCCCAGACTCACAGCATATCCCTCCCCATCCTAACTCACCCAGACTCACAACACATCCCTCCTCATCCTAACTCACCCCAGACTCACAGCACATCCCTCCCCATCCTAACTCACCCAGACTCACAGCACATCCTAACTCACCCCAGACTCACGGCACATCCCTCCTCATCCTAACCCACTCCAGACTCACAACACATCCCTGCCCATCCTTGCTCACCCCAAACTCACACCACTTCCCTCCTCATCCCCACACCCCAGACTCACACCAAATCCCTCCCCATCCTAACTCACCCCAGACTCACAGCACATCCCTCCTCATCCTAACTCAACCCAGACTCACACTACATCCCTCCCCATCCTAATTCACCCCAGACTCACACCACATCCCTCCTCATCCTAACTCAATCCAGATTAACACCACATCCCTCCTCATCCTAACTCACCCCAGACTCACACCACATCCCTCCCCATCCTAACTCATCCCTACTCACACCACATCCCTCCTCATCCTAACTCACCCCGACTTACAGCACATCCCTCCTCATCCTAACTCACCCCAGACTCACACCACATCCCTCCTCATCTTAACTCACCCCAGACTCACACCACATTCCCTCCTCATCCTAACTCACCCCAGACTCACACCACATCCCTCTTCATCCTAACTCACCCCAGACTCATACAACATCCCTCCTCATCCTAACTCACCCCAGACTCACAGCACATCCCTCCTCATCCTAAATCACCCCAGACTCACACCACATCCCTCCTCATCCTAACTCAAACCAGACTCAGAGCATATCCCTCCTCATCCTGATTCATCCCAAACTGACACCACATCCTTTCTCATCCTAACTCACCCCAGACTCACAGCACATCCCTCCTCCTCCTAACTCACCCCAGACTCACAGCACACCCATCCTCATCAAAACTCACCCCAGACTCACAGCACATCCCTCCCCATCCTAACTCACCCCAGACACACAGAAAATCCCTCCCCATCCTAACTCACCCTACATCTCTACTCATCCTAACTCACCCCAGACTCACACCACATCCCTCCTCATCCTAACTCATCCCAGACACACAGCACATCCCTCCCCATTCTAACTCACCCCAGACTCATAGCACATCCCTCCTCATCCTCCCTCACCCCAGACTCATATCACATCCCTCCCCATCCAAAATCACCACACATTTAAAGCAAATCCCTCAAAAGTCCACCTAACCCCCAGTCACAGCACATCCCTCCCCCAACCACCTCACCCCCACTCACGGCACATCCCTCTCCTTACCACCTCACCCCCACTCACAGCACATCCCTCCCACAACCACCTTGTCCCCACTCACAGCACATCCCTCTCCTTTACACCTCACCCCGCTCACACCAAATCCCTCCCACAACCACCTCACCCCCACTCACAGCACATCCCTCCCACAACCACCTCACCCCCACTCACATCACATCTCTCTCCCAACCACCTCACCCCCACTCACAACACAACCCTCCCCCCAACCACCTCACCCCCTCACAGCACATCCCTCCCCCAACCACCTTACCCCCTCACAGCACATCCCTCCCCCAACCATCTCACCCCCACTCACAACACAACCCTCCCCCCAACCACCTCACCCCCTCACAACACGTACCTCCCCCAACCACCTCACCCCCACTCACAACACATACCTCCCCCAACCACCTCACCCCCACTCACATCCATCTCACCCCACTCACAGCACATCCCTCTGCCAACTACCTCATCCACACTCACATCACATTCCTCCCCCAGCCATCTCACCCCCACTCACAGCACATCCCTCCCCCAACCATTTGTGGTTGAACTGGATGGACTTGTGTCTTTTTTCAACCTGACTAACTATGTAACCACCTCACCCCACTCACACCACATCCCTCCCCCACCACCTCACCCCCCTCACACCACATCCTTCCCCCAACCACCTCACCCCACTCACAGCACATCCCTCCTCCAACCACCTCACACCCACTCACACCACATCCCTCCCCCAACCACCTCACCACCACTCACAGCACATCCCTCCCCCAACCACCTCACCCCCACTCACAGCACATCCCTCCCCCAACCACCTCACCCCCACTCACAGCACATCCCTCCCCCAACCACCTCACCCCCATTCACACCACATCCCTCCCCCAACCATCTCACCCCCACTCACACCACATCCCTCCCCCAACCACCTCACCCCCACTCACACCACATCCCTCCCCCAACCACCTCACCCCCACTCACACCACATCCCTCCCCCAACCACCTCACCCCCACTCACACCACATCCCTCCCCCAACCACCTCACCCCCACTCACAGCACATCCCTCCCCCAACCACCTCACCCCCATTCACACCACATCCCTCCTCCAACCACCTCACCCCCACTCACACCACATCCCTCCCCCAACCACCTCACCCCCACTCACACCATATCCCTCCCCCAACCACCTCACCCCCAGTCACACCACATCCCTCCCCCAACCACCTCACCCCACTCACACCAAATCCCTCCCCATCCTAACTCATCCCAGACACACAGCACATCCCTCCCCATCCTAACTCACCCCAGACTCATAGCACATTCCTCCTTATCCTAACTCACCCCAGACTCATACCACATCCCTCCCCATCCAAAATCACAACACATTTAAAGCAAATCCCTCAAAAGTCCACCTCACCCCCACTCACAGCACATCCCTCCCCCAACCACCTCACCCCCACTCACAGCACATCCCTCTCCTTACCACCTCACCCCCACTCACAGCACATCCCTCTCTTTTACACCTCACCCCACTCACACCAAATCCCTTCCACAACCACCTCCCCCCACTCACAGCACATCCCTCCCCCAACCACCTCACCCCCACTCACATCACATCTCTCTCCCAACCACCTCACCCCCTCACAGCACATCCCTCCCCCAACCACCTCACCCCACTCACACCACACACCCCCCGTACCACCCCACCCCACTCACAACACATAACTCCCCCAACCACCTCACCCCCACTCACAACACATACCTCCCCGAACCACCTCACCCCCACTCACACCACATCCCTCCCCCAACCATCTCACCCCCACTCACACCACATCCCTCCCCCAACCACCTCACCCCCACTCACACCACATCCCTCCCCCAACCACCTCA
Source organism: Lithobates pipiens (assembly GCF_037356315.1). Classification (NCBI taxonomy): domain Eukaryota; kingdom Metazoa; phylum Chordata; class Amphibia; order Anura; family Ranidae; genus Lithobates; species Lithobates pipiens. Next base: position 95,157 of record NW_027507718.1, on the reverse strand, counting down.
CCCCCACTCACACCACATCCCTCCGCCAACTACCTCATCCACACTCACATCAAATCCCTCCCCCAGCCATCTCACCCCCACTCACACCACATCCCTCCGCCAACTACCTCATCCACACTCACATCACATCCATCCCCCAGCCATCTCACCCCCACTCACAGCACATCCCTCCCCCAACCATTTGTGGTTGAACTGGATGGACATGTGTCTTTTTTCAACCTGACTAACTATGTAACAATGTAACCACCTCACCCCCCTCACACCACATCCTTCCCCCAACCACTTCACCCCACTCACAGCACATCCCTCCTCCAACCACCTCACCCCCACTCACAGCACATCCCTCCCCCAACCACCTCACCCCCACTCACACCATATCTCTCCCCCAACCACCTCACCCCACTCACACCAAATCCCTCCCCATCCTAACTCACCCCAGACTCATACCACATCCCTCCCCATCCAAAATCACAACACATTTAAAGCAAATCCCTCAAAAGTCCACCTCACCCCCACTCACAGCACATCCCTCCCCCAACCACCTCACCCCCACTCACAGCACATCCCTCTCCTTACCACCTCACCCCCACTCACAGCACATCCCTCTCCTTTACACCTCACCCCACTCACACCAAATCCCTTCCACAACCACCTTCCCCCCACTCACAGCACATCCCTCCCCCAACCACCTCACCCCCACTCACATCACATCTCTCTCCCAACCACCTCACCCCCTCACAGCACATCCCTCCCCCAACCACCTCACCCCACTCACACCACACACCCCCCGTACCACCTCATCCCACTCACATCACATCCCTCCCCCAACCACATCACCCCACTCACATCACATCCCTCCCCCAACCACCTCACCCCACTCACAGCACATCCCTCTCCTTACCACCTCAACCCACTCACATCACATCCCCCCCAACCACCTCACCCCACCCCACTCACAACACGTACCTCCCCCAACCACCTCACCCCCACTCACAACACATACCTCCCCGAACCACCTCACCCCCACTCACACCACATCCCTCCCCCAACCACCTCACCCCCACTCACAGCACATCCCTCCCCTAACCACCTCACCCCCACTCACAGCACATCCCTCCCCCAACCACCTCACCCCCACTCACAGCACACCCCTCCCCCAACCACCTCACCCCCATTCACACCACATCCCTCCCCAAACCATCTCACCCCCACTCACACCACATCCCTCCCCCAACCACCTCATCCCCACTCACACCACATCCCTCCCCCAACCACCTCACCCCCACTCACACCACATCCCTCCCCCAACCACCTCACCCCCACTCACACCACATCCCTCCCCCAACCACCTCACCCCCACTCACACCACATCCCTCCCCCAACCACCTCACCCCCACTCACACCACATCCCTCCGCCAACTACCTCATCCACACTCACATCAAATCCCTCCCCTAGCCATCTCACCCCCACTCACAGCACATCCCTCCCCCAACCATTTGTGGCTGAACAGGATGGACATGTGTCTTTTTTCAACCTGACTAACTATGTAACAATGTAACCACCTCACCCCACTCACACCACATCCCTCCCCCAACCACCTCACCCCCCTCACACCACATCCTTCCCCCAACCACTTAACCCCACTCACAGCACATCCCTCCTCCAACCACCTCACCCCCACTCACAGCACATCCCTCCCCCAACCACCTCACCCCCACTCACACCATATCCCTCCCCCAACCACCTCACCCCCACTCACACCCCCACTCACACCCCATCCCTCCCCCAACCACCTCACCCCACTCACACCACATCCCTCCCCATCCTAACTCATCCCAGACACACAGCACATCCCTCCCCATCCTAACTCACCCCAGACTCATAGCACATTCCTCCTCATCCTAACTCACCCCAGACTCATAGCACATCCCTCCTCATTCTAACTCAACCCAGACTCATAGCACATCCCTCCTCATCCTCTCTTACCCCAGACTCATACCACATCCCTCCCCATCCAAAATCACAACACATTTAAAGCAAATCCCTCAAAAGTCCACCTCACCCCCACTCATAGCACATCCCTCCCCCAACCACCTCACCCCCACTCACAGCACATCCCTCTCCTTACCACCTCACCCCCACTCACAGCACATCCCTCACCTTTACACCTCACCCCACTCACACCAAATCCCTTCCACAACCACCTCACCCCCACTCACAGCACATCCCTCCCCCAACCACCTCACCCCCACTCACATCACATCTCTCTCCCAACCACCTCACAGCACATCCCTCCCCCAACCACCTCACCCCACTCACACCACACACCCCCCGTACCACCTCACCCCACTCACATCACATCCCTCCCCCAACCACATCACCCCACTCACATCACATCCCTCCCCCAACCACCTCACCCCACTCACATCACATCCCTCTCCTTACCACCTCAACCCACTCACATCACATCCCCCCAACCACCTCACCCCACCCCACTCACAACACGTACCTCCCCCAACCACCTCACCCCCACTCACAACACACACCTCCCCGAACCACCGAACCCCCACTCACATCACATCCCTCCCCCAGCCATCTCACCCCCACTCACACCTCATCCCTCCCCCAACCACCTCACCCCCACTCACACCACATCCCTCCCCCAACCACCTCCCCCCCACTCACAACACATACCTCCCCCAACCACCTCACACTCACTCACATCACATCCCTCCCCCAGCCATCTCACCCCCACTCACACCACATCCCTTCCCCAATCATCTCACCCCCACTCACACCACATCCTTCCCCCAACCACCTCACCCCCACTCACATCACATCCCTCCCCCAATCACCTCACCCCCACTCACACCACCTCCCTCCCCCAACCACCTCACCCCCCTCACACCACATCCTTCCCCCAACCACCTCACCCCACTCACAGCACATCACTCCTCCAACCATCTCACCCCCACTCACACCACATCCCTCCCCCAACCATCTCACCCCCACTCACACCACATCCCTCCCCCAACCACCTCACCCCCACTCACACCACATCCCTCCCCCAACCACCTCACCCCCACTCACACCACATCCCTCCCCCAACCACCTCACCCCCACTCACACCACATCCCTCCCCATCCTAACTCACCCCAGACTCACAGCACATCCCTCCCCATCCCAACTCACCCAAGACACACAACATATCCCTGCCCATTCTAACTCAACCCAGACTCACACAACATCCCTCCTCATCCTAACTCAGCCCAGACTCATAGCACATCCCTCCCCATCCTAACTCACCCCAGACTCACAACACATCCCTGCCCATTCTAACTCACCCCAGACTCACAGCACATCCCTCCCCATCCTAACTCACCCCAGACTCACAGCACATCACTCCTCATAAAAACTTACCCCATACTCATAACACATCCCTGCCCATCCTTACTCACCCCAAGCTCACAGAACACCCCCCCCCCCATCCTAACTCACCCCAGACTCACACCACATCCCTCCTCATCCTAACTCACCCCAGACACACAGCACATCCCTCCCTATCCTAACTCACCCAGACTCACACAACATCCCTCCTCATCCTAACTCATCCCAGACTCACACCACATCCCTCCTCATCCTAACCCACCCCAGACTCACACAACATCCCTCCCCATCCTAACTCACTCCATACTCACACCACATCCCTCCTCATCCTAACCCACCCCAGACTCACACCACATCCCTCCTCATCCTAACCCACCCCAGACTCACACCACATCCCTCCTCATCCTAACTCAACCCAGATTCACAGCACATTCCTCCTCATCCTAACTAACCCCAGACTCAAACCACATTCCTCCCTATCCTAACTCACCCCAGACTCACAGAACATCCCTCCCATCCTTACTCACCCTACATCTCTACTCATCCTAACTCACCCCAGACTCACAGCACATCCCTCCTCATCCTAACTCACCCCAGACTCATAGCACATCCCTCATCCTAACTCACCCCAGACTCATAGCACATCCCTCCTCATCCTCCCTCACCCCAGACTCACATCACATCCCTCCCCATCCAAACTCACCACACATTTAAAGCAAATCCCTCAACAGTCCACCTAACCCCCAATCACACTACATCCCTCTCCCAACCACCTCACCCCCACTCACAGCACATCCCTCCCCCAACCACCTCACCCCACTCACATCACATCCCTCCCCATCCTAACTCATCCCAGACACACAGCACATCCCTCCCCATCCTAACTCACCCCAGACTCATAGCACATTCCTCCTCATCCTAACTCACCCCAGACTCATAGCACATCCCTCCTCATTCTAACTCAACCCAGACTCATAGCACATCCCTCCTCATCCTCTCTTACCCCAGACTCATACCACATCCCTCCCCATCCAAAATCACAACACATTTAAAGCAAATCCCTCAAAAGTCCACCTCACCCCCACTCATAGCACATCCCTCCCCCAACCACCTCACCCCCACTCACAGCACATCCCTCTCCTTACCACCTCACCCCCACTCACAGCACATCCCTCACCTTTACACCTCACCCCACTCACACCAAATCCCTTCCACAACCACCTTCCCCCCACTCACAGCACATCCCTCCCCCAACCACCTCACCCCCACTCACATCACATCTCTCTCCCAACCACCTCACAGCACATCCCTCCCCCAACCACCTCACCCCACTCACACCACACACCCCCCGTACCACCTCACCCCACTCACATCACATCCCTCCCCCAACCACATCACCCCACTCACATCACATCCCTCCCCCAACCACCTCACCCCACTAACATCACATCCCTCTCCTTACCACCTCAACCCACTCACATCACATCCCCCCAACCACCTCACCCCACCCCACTCACAACACGTACCTCCCCCAACCACCTCACCCCCACTCACAACACACACCTCCCCGAACCACCGAACCCCCACTCACATCACATCCCTCCCCCAGCCATCTCACCCCCACTCACACCTCATCCCTCCCCCAACCACCTCACCCCCACTCACACCACATCCCTCCCCCAACCACCTCCCCCCCACTCACAACACATACCTCCCCCAACCACCTCACACTCACTCACATCACATCCCTCCCCCAGCCATCTCACCCCCACTCACACCACATCCCTTCCCCAATCATCTCACCCCCACTCACACCACATCCTTCCCCCAACCACCTCACCCCCACTCACATCACATCCCTCCCCCAATCACCTCACCCCCACTCACACCACCTCCCTCCCCCAACCACCTCACCCCCCTCACACCACATCCTTCCCCCAACCACCTCACCCCACTCACAGCACATCACTCCTCCAACCATCTCACCCCCACTCACACCACATCCCTCCCCCAACCATCTCACCCCCACTCACACCACATCCCTCCCCCAACCACCTCACCCCCACTCACACCACATCCCTCCCCCAACCACCTCACCCCCACTCACACCACATCCCTCCCCCAACCACCTCACCCCCACTCACACCACATCCCTCCCCATCCTAACTCACCCCAGACTCACAGCACATCCCTCCCCATCCCAACTCACCCAAGACACACAACATATCCCTGCCCATTCTAACTCAACCCAGACTCACACAACATCCCTCCTCATCCTAACTCAGCCCAGACTCATAGCACATCCCTCCCCATCCTAACTCACCCCAGACTCACAACACATCCCTGCCCATTCTAACTCACCCCAGATTTACAGCACATCCCTCCCCATCCTAACTCACCCCAGACTCACAGCACATCACTCCTCATAAAAACTTACCCCATACTCATAACACATCCCTGCCCATCCTTACTCACCCCAAGCTCACAGAACACCCCCCCCCCCCATCCTAACTCACCCCAGACTCACACCACATCCCTCCTCATCCTAACTCACCCCAGACACACAGCACATCCCTCCCTATCCTAACTCACCCAGACTCACACAACATCCCTCCTCATCCTAACTCATCCCAGACTCACACCACATCCCTCCTCATCCTAACCCACCCCAGACTCACACAACATCCCTCCCCATCCTAACTCACTCCATACTCACACCACATCCCTCCTCATCCTAACCCACCCCAGACTCACACCACATCCCTCCTCATCCTAACTCAACCCAGATTCACAGCACATTCCTCCTCATCTTAACTAACCCCAGACTCAAACCACATTCCTCCCTATCCTAACTCACCCCAGACTCACAGAACATCCCTCCCATCCTTACTCACCCTACATCTCTACTCATCCTAACTCACCCCAGACTCACAGCACATCCCTCCTCATCCTAACTCACCCCAGACTCATAGCACATCCCTCATCCTAACTCACCCCAGACTCATAGCATATCCCTCCTCATCCTCCCTCACCCCAGACTCACATCACATCCCTCCCCATCCAAACTCACCACACATTTAAAGCAAATCCCTCAACAGTCCACCTAACCCCCAATCACACTGCATCCCTCTCCCAACCACCTCACCCCCACTCACAGCACATCCCTCCCCCAACCACCTCACCCCACTCACATCACATCCCTCCCCCAACCACCTCACCCCCACTCACATCATATCGCTCCCCCAACCACCTCACCCCCACTCACACCACATCCCTCCCCCAACCACCTTACCCCCTCTCACAGCACATCCCTCCCCTAACCACCTCACCCCACTCACACCACATCTCTCCCCTTACCACCTCACCCCCACTCACACCCCATCCCTCCCCCAAACACCTCACCCCCTCACACCACATCCCTCCCCTTACCACCTCACCCCACTCACATCATATAGCTCCCCCAAAGACCTCACCCCCACTCACACCACATCCCTCCCCCAACCACCTCACCCCACTCACAGCACATCCCTCCCCATCCTAACTCACCCCAGACTCACAACACATCCCTCCTCATCCTAACTCACCCCAGACACACAGCACATCCCTCCCTATCCTAACTCACCCAGACTCACACAACATCCCTCCTCATCCTAACCCACCCCAGACTCACACAACATCCCTCCCCATCCTAACTCACCCCAGACTCACAGCACATCACTCCTCATAAAAACTTACCCCATACTCATAACACATCCCTGCCCATCCTTACTCACCCCAAGCTCACAGAACACCCCCCCCCCATCCTAACTCACCCCAGACTCACACCACATCCCTCCTCATCCTAACTCACCCCAGACACACAGCACATCCCTCCCTATCCTAACTCACCCAGACTCACACAACATCCCTCCTCATCCTAACTCATCCCAGACTCACACCACATCCCTCCTCATCCTAACCCACCCCAGACTCACACAACATCCCTCCCCATCCTAACTCACTCCATACTCACACCACATCCCTCCTCATCCTAACCCACCCCAGACTCACACCACATCCCTCCTCATCCTAACTCAACCCAGATTCACAGCACATTCCTCCTCATCCTAACTAACCCCAGACTCAAACCACATTCCTCCCTATCCTAACTCACCCCAGACTCACAGAACATCCCTCCCATCCTTACTCACCCTACATCTCTACTCATCCTAACTCACCCCAGACTCACAGCACATCCCTCCTCATCCTAACTCACCCCAGACTCATAGCACATCCCTCATCCTAACTCACCCCAGACTCATAGCACATCCCTCCTCATCCTCCCTCACCCCAGACTCACATCACATCCCTCCCCATCCAAACTCACCACACATTTAAAGCAAATCCCTCAACAGTCCACCTAACCCCCAATCACACTGCATCCCTCTCCCAACCACCTCACCCCCACTCACAGCACATCCCTCCCCCAACCACCTCACCCCACTCACATCACATCCCTCCCCCAACCACCTCACCCCCACTCACATCATATCGCTCCCCCAACCACCTCACCCCCACTCACACCACATCCCTCCCCCAACCACCTTACCCCCTCTCACAGCACATCCCTCCCCTAACCACCTCACCCCACTCACACCACATCTCTCCCCTTACCACCTCACCCCCACTCACACCCCATCCCTCCCCCAAACACCTCACCCCCTCACACCACATCCCTCCCCTTACCACCTCACCCCACTCACATCATATAGCTCCCCCAAAGACCTCACCCCCACTCACACCACATCCCTCCCCCAACCACCTCACCCCACTCACAGCACATCCCTCCCCATCCTAACTCACCCCAGACTCACAACACATCCCTCCTCATCCTAACTCACCCCAGACACACAGCACATCCCTCCCTATCCTAACTCACCCAGACTCACACAACATCCCTCCTCATCCTAACCCACCCCAGACTCACACAACATCCCTCCCCATCCTAACTCACCCCAGACTCACAGCACATCACTCCTCATAAAAACTTACCCCATACTCATAACACATCCCTGCCCATCCTTACTCACCCCAAGCTCACAGAACACCCCCCCCCATCCTAACTCACCCCAGACTCACACCACATCCCTCCTCATCCTAACTCACCCCAGACACACAGCACATCCCTCCCTATCCTAACTCACCCAGACTCACACAACATCCCTCCTCATCCTAACTCATCCCAGACTCACACCACATCCCTCCTCATCCTAACCCACCCCAGACTCACACAACATCCCTCCCCATCCTAACTCACTCCATACTCACACCACATCCCTCCTCATCCTAACCCACCCCAGACTCACACCACATCCCTCCTCATCCTAACTCAACCCAGATTCACAGCACATTCCTCCTCATCCTAACTAACCCCAGACTCAAACCACATTCCTCCCTATCCTAACTCACCCCAGACTCACAGAACATCCCTCCCATCCTTACTCACCCTACATCTCTACTCATCCTAACTCACCCCAGACTCACAGCACATCCCTCCTCATCCTAACTCACCCCAGACTCATAGCACATCCCTCATCCTAACTCACCCCAGACTCATAGCACATCCCTCCTCATCCTCCCTCACCCCAGACTCACATCACATCCCTCCCCATCCAAACTCACCACACATTTAAAGCAAATCCCTCAACAGTCCACCTAACCCCCAATCACACTGCATCCCTCTCCCAACCACCTCACCCCCACTCACAGCACATCCCTCCCCCAACCACCTCACCCCACTCACATCACATCCCTCCCCCAACCACCTCACCCCCACTCACATCATATCGCTCCCCCAACCACCTCACCCCCACTCACACCACATCCCTCCCCCAACCACCTTACCCCCTCTCACAGCACATCCCTCCCCTAACCACCTCACCCCACTCACACCACATCTCTCCCCTTACCACCTCACCCCCACTCACACCCCATCCCTCCCCCAAACACCTCACCCCCTCACACCACATCCCTCCCCTTACCACCTCACCCCACTCACATCATATAGCTCCCCCAAAGACCTCACCCCCACTCACACCACATCCCTCCCCCAACCACCTCACCCCACTCACAGCACATCCCTCCCCATCCTAACTCACCCCAGACTCACAACACATCCCTCCTCATCCTAACTCACCCCAGACACACAGCACATCCCTCCCTATCCTAACTCACCCAGGCTCACACAACATCCCTCCTCATCCTAACCCACCCCAGACTCACACAACATCCCTCCCCATCCTAACTCACCCCATACTCACACCACATCCCTCCTCATCCTAACCCACCCCAGACTCACACAACTTCCTCCCCCAGCCACCTCACCCTCTCTCACAGCACATCCCTCCCCCAGCCACCTCACACCCTCTCACAGCACATCCCTTCCCCAGCCACCTCACCCCCTCTCACAGCACATCCCTCCCCCAACCACCTCACCCCCACTCACATCACATCCCTCCCCCTTACCACTTCACCCCCACTCACACCACATCCCTCCCCCAACCACCTCACCCCTCTCACAGCACATCCCTCCCCAACCACCTCACCCCCCTCACACCACATCCCTCCCCCAACCACCTCACCCCATTTACATCACATCCCTACCCACCCCATCCCCACTCACACCACATCCCTCCCCCAACCACCTCAGTCCATTTACAGCACATCCCTACCCTACCTACCCCATCCCCACCAGAGCACATCCCTCCTAAGGCTACATCACTCCCAACTTACAGCATACCCCTCTTTAGCTTACTCACCCGCACTCACAGCACATTCCCACCCAGCCTAACTCACTCTCCAATCCCAGCACATCACTCCCTTGCTTATCTCACCCCACTCACAGCACATCGCTCCAAACTCTGCCTCACCCCCCAATCACAGCACACCCCATTGTACCTCACCCCCACTTACAGCACAGCCTTCCAAGCCTACTTCACCTCATTAAAAGCACATTCCTCCATACCTCCAAACTTTTTGAGATGGGAATGAGGGATACTTATTAGCAAAAGTATATAGGCATAGGACACACACCATGCCACACCCCCTTAACCACTTAAGGACCGAGCCTATTTCTGAGATTTGGTGTTTACAAGTTAAAAACATTTTTTTTTGCTAGAAAATTACTTAGAATCCCAAACATTATATATTTTTCCAACACCCTAGAGAATAAAATGGTGGTTGTTGCAAAACTTTCTGTCACACCGTATTTGCGCGGCGATCTTATAAGCACACTTTTTTGGGAAAAAATACACATTTTTTAAATAAAAAAATAAGACAACTGTAAAGTTAGCCTGATTTTTGTTTAAATATTGTGAAAGATAATCTTACGCCGAGTAAATTGATATACAACATGTCACGCTTCAAAATTGCGCCCGCTCGTAGAATGACGATAAACTTTTACCCTTATAAATCTCCATAAGCCATGTTTAAAAATGTCTACAGGTTACATATTTTGAGTTACAGAGGAGGTCTAGGGCTAGAATTATTGATTTTGTTCTACCAATCGCGCTGATACCTCACATGTGTGGTTTGAACACCGTTTTCATATGCGGGCGCTGCTCATATGTGCGTTCGCTTCTGCACGCAAGCTCGGCGGAACGGGGCACATTTACCTTTTTTTTCTTATTTTACCTTTTACTTTTTATTTTTATGCTGTTCTTTAAAATAATGGTGTCACTTTTATTCCTATTACAAGGAATATAAACATCCCTTGTAATAGAAAAAAAAAGCATGACAGGGCCTCTTAAATATGAGATCTGGGGTCAAAAAGACCTCACATCTCATATTTATACTAAAATGCAATAAAAAATAAATAATTAAATTTTAAAAAAGTCCCTTTAAGAGCTCTGGATGGAAGTGCGTTTTGACGTTGCTTCCACCCTGCAGTGGTATGGAGACGGGTGGGGGCCTTCACACGTCTCCATACCAAGCCAGGGAGCAGACCCGATTGCCTCCACTGCTACAGACGGCTCGTTAAGTGGCAGGAGGCCCTCTCCTGCTGCAATAAAATGATCTTGCAGCAAATCCGCCACTTTTATATATGGTTATGGTAGCTAGCTGCTGCCATAACAATGATATCCCTCTTAAAATTGCCAACATATATCGGCATGAGCTGGTCCGGAAGTAATATTATACAAAAAAAACGCAATTTGGCATTCCACCCCCCCCCCCCCACTGCTATTTCTTTATTTTGGCTTTTGAAATTTACAAATGTAGCAAAGTCCCAGGTCACTTTAGGCCTAACAGTGACCTCCATAATTGGAGACAGCTGGCATCCTTCTGTGTAGAATGGGTTACAAGACATGGTGGGTGTAATGCAAGGTGGATTGATGGGCGCCAGACACTTCTTGCACATCACTCCACAGGACACCTCACCTCCACTCACAGCACATCCCTCCCCCACCTAGCTCATCTCTATTTAAAGGTTAATTTGAATAAACTAGCTGTAATAATCATAAATACTGCTTCAGGTTTGCAGAATGCCCCTTTAGATTTGCTTACAAGTTGTTTTAGCATATTGCAGTAAGCTTGTATGAGTAATACTGAAACTGGTAGAATGAGGATCTTGCAACCAGGACATGTATCTGGCAATAGGTCCAAAATTGCCTGTGAGAGAGAGTAACGGCTAAGAGTAACTAACTGTGTCTTCACAATGTTTCTCTTTATTAAACATGCCCACAATATAGTCTAGGCCTAGGATTGCTAATAAGCTAATGTTATAGATATGGGTAAACAAGTTTTGGGGGCATGGCGACCAAGCTTCAAGATGGCAGCTTAACCTAGGAGCTCCGCTCAGCCACCTGGGGGAATCTACTGACATTGGCCCATCCATCGCTGCCACCACTCTGTTTCCACCATCTACGGTCCCACAGAACCTTGCTCCATGCCACAGCATAGAAAATAACCTCTGCAGCCTCACAAACTGTCTGGCTTCTTCCCAGCAGTGTCCCGCGGTCCACGCCAAAATGGTGGTGGTACCCGCTCTACATGGCCAGATGGCAAGGCTGGCTTCCTGTGCCTCACAGGAAGCCAGCTCTCCCAAATACCAGCAGCGGGACCTCTTTTGGTGCATCAAGTCCCTCCAACAGGAGCCCAATGAAATCAGCCACAAACAGACCCTACCATGGAGATGAGTGGGCCATAATCCACTAAAGCAGTAAACCCACCTGTTGCTACTGACCCCATTGCTGCTTTCCCTACATCAGGACAACCCTTCTCTGAAACCATGTTAAAGAACAGGACTGTCCCTGGGTGTCAGGAATCACCCAGTGACAGGCAGAGGTGCAGGCCTTGGGGAGAGGATAGACCACATTGAGAACAGTATATGTGACTATTCATCCTCCTTCAATACACAATGAAGAAAAGAAGACATCACATGGTTGAAAGATAAAATAGCTGACCTTGATGATAGGTCCAGAAGAAATAATATAAAAATCAGGGACATTCCTGAGTCTGTATCGGGCCCACAATTGGTGCAGTATGTCCATACCATATTCTCATCCTTGCTACCAGCTCTGTCAGCCCATGATCTTATTGTGAACAGGGTCCATAGGGTCCCAAAACCCTCCTTCCTCCCAGTCGAGGTACCTAGAGACGTTCTGTTCAGGGTCCATTTTTATAACATCAAAGATCAACTGTTGGTTGCATTCCGCAAGGCAGATAATGTCCCTGAGGCCGCTTACACACGCGGGGACTGTTCGCTCAACTTTGTCCGTCAAACAGTTTCAGCGGACAGTCCGCTCAAAATTAGCATGGACGGACTTGCCCACACACGACGAACGAACAGTCCGCTGAAACCGTGCGCGATGACGTGAACGGCACGTACGACGGGACGAAAAATACGACGTCCTATACACTGCAATACAAGTTTCGGCGTGTAAATCCTTTCTGAGCATGCGCGGAACTTAGTTTGACGAACAAGCCTACACACGAGGGGACTGTTCGCTGAAACAAAGTTTCAGCGGACAGTTTTTCGGAAATTCCGAAAAACTTTGTTCAGCAGACTGTTCGCTGAAACTGTCCGCTGAAAGCCCACACACGAGCGGACTGTCCGCCGAAACACTGTTCAGCGGACAAAGTTGAGCGAACAGTCCCCGCGTGTGTACGCGGTCTTACAAATATAAATCACTCCAATTGCTGCCCAACCTGTTTAAGCATATGCTGCAATGTCAGCGAAATCTACTGACCATAACAAAGGCACTGAAAAACCATCAAATTCCACACAAATGGAAATACCCTGCTACACTATCCATTACTCATAATGGCAACACTATCGCTATAGCTACGTTGGATGAACGCTTGACCACTCTCTGCCTCTGGGGTATCCTATGTAATTTGGCCAATACCACTTCATCAGTCCCTCAGCTGTCAGCAATGGAAGCTGAGTGGTAAGTAGTGTCACATAAATGATCTAAGAAACACACTAATGGAGGCTCCCATCTTCACAAATTACTTAACACATTCTTGTTCCCCCCAGCTAAGGGAATATGATGTTCACCTCCCTCTTTCCCCTCAGCTTCCCTTGACAGTCAAATATGCTCATGGATCTTTCATCTGATCCTCTTCTTACAGTTTCCTTTATGTTATATTTCTTAAGTGTATTTATTTTATTCCCCTACATGTCCGGTACATGCAGCATTGTTTACACCCAGGGCCGGTGCACCCACTAGGCGGATTAGGCAGCCGCCTAGGGCGCACTGCCACCTAGGGGCGCAGCCGACCCTTGCCTCCCCCGTTCTTCCTCTTTTCTCACCCCCAAGCTCCCAGCAGAGCCACTGACAGGGGACCCGGAGAGCAAGGAGTTCAGTGCGGCGGGCGGGCGGTAGCCTTGCGCTGTGGTGTGCAGCTTCTCCCCTCTCCCCTCTCCCTCCCAGGATTTCACAATGCTGGAGGGAGAGGGACGTCTGTGTAACAAGGCAGGCAGCCAATAGCGCTCCTCTTCTGAGTGGGAGGGTGTGACTTCTAAGTTGCTCCGCCTCCCACTAACTCCTTAGCCAATCATATTGTCCAGCCCGCCACATTTGACCAGAAGATGTTGGCCAGAGCAGGGCGGGATGGAGAGGACCTCACCCGACATACCTGAGCATGGGGAAGGTATGAGATTAAACCTGTCACAATGCTGGCTGCAGACAGGTATCAGTGTTCTCCTTCTCTGGTGCTGTGTGTAGGATATGCAGAGATCACACTGATCGGGAGGACTTCCCCTCCTCTTCTCAGCTGCTTCTTATCTGTGGTTTTATTTACACAGGACAGGAGAATGCTGATTAGACTTCTGCAAGACCTGCAATGACTGCTGTTTCTATAGCTATATGTGTCCATCCATGATTTGTTTGACCTTTAATTTATCTTTGAAGGAATTATCTTTGAAGGAATTAGGTTGGTCAGGCTGGGAGCGTCTCAGACCTGTTAACCATTTACTGTCCTCCTGTGCTTGAGAAATTACTGTTAGTTTTTTTGTTTTTTTTGGCACATTGTTATATCTTGTAAACTCCTGTTTACACATATTGCTGTGATCAATGTTTTTCCACACTGGTCACTGCTAGCCTAGGAAACACTTGTACTATGTCCCCAGTCTCTGACCCTCTTCTGTACCCTGTCGGCAGTCTCTGACCCTCTCCTGTACCCTGTCGGCAGTCTCTGACCCTCTCCTGTACCCTGTCGGCAGTCTCTGACCCTCTCCTGTACCCTGTCGGCAGTCTCTGACCCTCTTCTGTACCCTGTCGTCAGTCTCTGACCCTCTCCTGTACCCTGTCGGCAGTCTCTGACCCTCTCCTGTACCCTGTCGGCAGTCTCTGACCCTCTCCTGTAGTACGTTTTGCAGTCTGTGACCCTCTCCTGTACCCTGTCGGCAGTCTCTGACCCTCTCCTGTACCCTGTTGGCAGTCTCTGACCCTCTCCTGTACCCTGTCGGCAGTCTCTGACCCTCTCCTGTAGTACGTTTTGCAGTCTGTGACCCTCTCCTGTAGTATTTCTGCAATAAAGGGGGGCTACAGGTATGTTGGGTGGTGAGGGAAGAGGGCTGTGGGTACAGTGGGTGGTAAAGCAAGGGAGGCTGCAGGCACAGTAGATGATGAGGAAAGGGGTCCCAGATGCAGTGGGTGGTGATGAAAGACATGCCTAGGCAAAAGTGATGGTTAAGGCGGGCCTGTAAAGAAAAATTTAATGTATAATTCAGGGCAAGGGGCTTCATAATCCAGAGCCCACCAAAATCTTCAGCACCAGGCCCATGATGCTCGTAATCCAGGCTGAACGGTCGCACTTGCAATTGGCCCTGGTGTTCACAGTGAAATAATTAAAACTGACAGATTGTCACACAATACACACTGGGATCTGTGATCAAAGAGTGTGTTGTGCTATTATTTAATGACACTTCACAAAGCCATGCAGGGTATGTTTTTGTTTTATTTTTGTTTGTTTTTTTTGGGGGGGGGGGGCGCAAGTAGCTGGTCTTGCCTAGGGTGCAAAATAGTCTAGCACCGGCCCTGGTCCCATGGGTCCCAGCTCCCACTTCCTCCGGCGCACTGCTGCACCAGAAGGGACATCACCTCTCCCCCCTCCCTCTCGGAAATCATCTGGGATGTGTCACAGGTCCCAGATGATTGCCCGGCCAGTCATGGCACGCAGCGAGGCTCGCACATGCGCATTGGGTCCCCGGCTCCCACAGTTACAATGCCAGCATCGCAGAGAGGAGGGGGAGACAAGTCGGGCTTTTTGTTCCCCCCACCCCCCCCCCCAATCGCTGGACCCTGGGACAGGTAAGTGTCCAATTATTAAAAGTAAGCAGCTGCAGTATTTGTAGCTGCTTTTATTTATTTTTTTAAAAGCAGAACTCTGCAAATGTTGTGATCTAAAATCAATGATTAATAAACAGCTGCACATGTATTGCACATCCCAATACTAAAACATGACAAACAGAAAAATGTGTTGCACTCTGAATATACTCACACAAACATGCATTCAAATAATTAAAATCATGTAGTGCTCATATACTGATGAGAATTAAAGAAGATGTAAACCTCTCTGTGGAGGTTGTACCTAATAGGTAACCCTAGAATAAGGCTTACCTATAAGTACTGTAAATATCTCCTAAATTTGCGCTGTTTAGGAGATATTTAGTGTGTTTTGTGCTGATGATGTCATCGGCGCATGCGCTGTGAAGAATCGGTTCCTGTGCCATTTCTTCACGAGCGAATGCTGTGACTGGTGGCTCCCACGTGCATGCACGGGAGTGACGTCACTGAGCTCTGGCCAGTCACAGAGCTGGTGTTCGTAGGCCCAGAAGGAAGAGGGGCGAACATAAATGTGGTCTGCAGGAGGAATGGTGTGGGCTTTGTTTGCAGGTAAGTGTCACATAATGTGCTAGTATGTGATGTATACTAGCACATTATGCTTTTACTTTGCAGGGGCAAAGGAAGGAAGTAAAACCCATCAGGGATTTCTTCCTCTTTAAGTGCTATAAGAAAATTCATCCATATTAGGGTGGCACAGTGGTGTAGTGGGTAGCACTTACCAGATGAGGAGAACCCAAAAGAGTTCTAGGTACGACTTCATGGACAAAACCCCCCACTGTAGGTATGTAGGTAACACTGTCTATCACAGGACCCATATGTTAGATATATTTGCTTCTAAATATGCTTCTATTGATGTTGTATGGAACTCTGCGCTTGTGTGAATGAGCCCTAAACATTTTTCTATTTAGAAATCTTCATACAACCTTGTGCCTGCATTACCAGAAAACCAGAAGCATTTATTGCATATTTGAAGCACACCCAAACACTTCATTAGTGTCATAAAAATCAATTTTTGTTAGCATTTTTTTTTTTACTTACAAGACAAAGCGTATTTTTATATAAAAATAAATTTAATGTGCAAGGCATTTTAGTCTATTTTCCTCTATTGAATCCTGTTACACTTTATTCCTATTTTTTGCTGAAGCATTGTGCAATTCCTATTCTCTTTTGTAAGCATAAAATGTTTGAATTTAAATCCTGTGTTGAGCATCTTTTTATCTAAAGCAAGGACATACACTAACCAGTCTGTAACAAAATGTACAAATCATGTTTCACACTAGTCATTTCAACTTCCCATTATCATAAAAGGTTTTCATGGCAACCGAGCTGTCAGGGGTATTACAAAATTCTGCAAGAACAAACTGAAGTGATGACTGAATTCTCTGTATTTTTATAAAAAAAAAAGAAAAAAAACCTTGCAATTATAGTGCAAATCATTAGGCAGGAAGCCTATGGTTTAGTGGCCGCCTACAATGGTGCCATCTGATACTACTGTAACTAGGAACTATATTGTTTGCACACAGATTTTGTGTTTGCAACTCTACTGTTCAATAAACATATACATTAGATTTTAGGGGAATTTTTGGTGGCAGTCTTGAGGTTATGTAATGAATGGTACAGAATAGAGGTCGACCGATATGGGTTTTTCTCTGGCCGATGCCGATGCCGATATTTAGAAATCATGGCGGCCGATAGCCGATATATGATGCCGATTTTTTTTGGGCCGATATGTTAGGCCGATTTTATTTTATTTATTTATTTTTTTCCTTTTTTATTTATTATTATTATTTTTTTAATCCCCCTTGATCTAACACACCTTTCCCATTGGGGCGTTTTTCAGGCGCTTTTGGGCTAAAAATAGCGCCTGTAAAGTGCCTGTAAAATGGCTCCCCTGCAGTCTGTGTGAAAGACAGAGTGCTTTCACACTGAGGCGATGCGCTGGCAGGATCTTAAAAAAAGAGTCCTGCAAGCAGCACGTTTGGAGTGGTGTATACCGCTCCTCCACCACTCCTGCCCATTGATATGAATGGGCACCACTGCCGAAGCGCATGCAATGCGATTTGGCAGCAGTGCTTCATGGGCGCATTTAACCTCTTCCTTGGCCGCTAGCTGGGTTATATGTGCCCCACTAGCCAAATAGCACCGCTAAAATGATGGTAAAGAGCCGCTAAAACTTGCGTTTTACCATCAACGCTCCAGTGTGAAAGCCGCCTTCATAAGTGATACAGAAAATTTCTTACACTTAAACATTTATTAAACAAAACAAACCTCCAATCAGTTTACTTGTATGTATGATTTAGATTTAAAAAAAAAAAAAAACAACCTATGTATTAAATAAAAACAGGTAGTCAAAACTTTTGGACGAAAAAAAAAAAAATGGGCTAACTTTACTGTTTTTATTTTATTTTTAAATAGTGTATTTTTTCCCCAAAAAAATGCATTTGAAAGACCTCTGTGCAAATGCCGTGTGACATAAAATATTGCAACAACCGCTATTTTATTCCCTAGGATCTCTGCTAAAAAAATATATATAATTTTTGGGGGTTCTAAGTGATTTTCTGGCAGAAAATACAGGATTTTTACTTGTAAGCAACAAGTGTCAGAAAAGATTTAGTCTTTAAATGGTTAAACTGGGAATTTCCAAACACAGAGATGATTTCATTCATTCAGAAGTGTAAACATTGTATCATTCTGTTCTTTTCTTGGCAGCCCAGAGAGGAGGAAAGACGTTTCTATCACGACTCAGGCAACTCACACTGACTTCTTACAGAAGTCATTTCAAAGTCCCGCTGTAGTTCTAAATCGGCTTTTTATCAGCACAATCGGCCGATGCCGATTATTTAAAAAACTGCAAATATCGGCCGATATATCGGTCGACCTCTAGTACAGAACACACAACAGATGTTTATTTACTCATAGCACCCCCTTGACTTTACTGGGAGCAGAGGGGTACCTCCAGAGGCCAGGAGCAAGCTTACATTCACCACAGGGCTGAGTCCATGGCTATCATGGGAAGTTAGAACAGAATTTAGGCACCAGTCACTTTAAGTATTTTTCAATGCTTTAACCACTTCAATACAGGGCACTTAAACACCTTCCTGCCCAGACCAATTTTGAGCTTTCAGCGCTGTCGCACTTTGAATGACAATTGCGCGGTCATGCTACACTGTACCCAAATGAAATTTTTATCATTTTTTTTCCCACAAATAGAGCTTTCTTTTGGTGGTATTTGATCACCTCTACGGTTTTTATTTTTTGCGCTACAAATAAAAAAGTACCGAAAATTTTGAAAAAAAAAAAATGTTTTTTTTTGTTTCAGTTTCAAAACTTTGTAAATAAGTATGTTTTCTCCTTCACTGATGGGCACTGATGGGGCTACACTGATGGGCACTGATAAGGTGGCACTGATGGGCACCAATGTGGCACCAATGAAGTGGCACTGATAGGCGGCACTAATGAGCGACACGGATGGGCGACACGGATGGGCGACACGGACGGACACTGATAGGTGGCACAAATTGGCACTGATAGCTGGCACGGATGGGCGGCACGGATGGGCATGGATAGGCGGCACAGGTGGGCATGGATAGGCGGCACAGGTGGGCATAGATAGGCGGCACAGGTGGGCATAGATAGGCGGCACAGGTGGGCACTCATAGGCGGCACAGGTGGGCACTCATAGGCGGCACAGGTGGGCACTCATAGGCGGCATCGGTGTTATAGTAATGGATGCCAATCAGTGCCAAACAATAATGCATGCCAATCAGTGATGCCCATTGTGGCCACTGATTGGCATCCATTATGGGCACTGATTGGCACCCATTGTGCTGACTGGCACCCTGGTGGTCTAGGGAGGATTATGGATTGTTATTACCTTTTCCCTGGTGGTCTAGTGGTGTCCCTGGTGGTCCAGTGTGGGCATCCTCGGGGGGGCTGTGCTGATAATCGATCAGCACAGACCCCCCCTGTCAGAGGAGCAGCCGATCGGCTCTCCTCTACTCGCGTCTGACAGACGCGAGTGAGGGAAAGCCGATCACCGGCTCTTCCCATTTACACTGTGATCAGCCGTGATTGGACACGGCTGATCACATGGTAAAGAGTCTCCGTCGGAGACTCTTTACCGAGATCGTAGTTGCCGGGTGTCAGACTGACACCCCGCAACAACGATTGCCGCGATGCGCGCCCCCGGGGGCGCGCAGCGGCTTATTATCCTAATCACGTCATATGACGTCTGGTTAGGATAATGAAACCACTTTGCCGCCGTCAATTTGTAATAGGGCGGGCGGCAAGTGGTTAATGAGAACTTGAGAGAAGTAGTAGGAGAGAGGTTTAGGGGAGGTTTCAGATACTCTTTTTGCAAATCACTTGTAGACTTCTTGAATCCTAAAGGCAAAACCGCTTTCTTTTGTAAGATCTTAGATACCTGGATAGGTCTCTCACACAGACCTAGTAACCAGCAGAATGTCTGGACAAGCCTCTCTGACAGACTTAGCAGCCAGTAGAACTCTTGGATAAGTCTCTCTCACAGACTTAACAGCCAGGAGCTAGTTACCTTGTTTAGATTGCAGAACAGCTTGACAGTACCCGAACCTTTAAGCCGACCCAGCAATACTGCAAACAGGATTAGATATAGGTGCGTTCTTCAAATGTGTCACCAGGCCTTCCTGAGAGACCAGCCTTCATCCAGGCTCTCTCAACGAGCAAGGGTCCTCCCCTGGATCTCCTCAGCTTGGCTTCTTCCACACAGGCAAGACAGCCTAAGGACCACCTCAGGATAAGTAGGCACCGACAGGCTTCTGGGTCTACTAGCAGAACTTGTAGCAACACACCCTCGGGCCAGGAGGGCCCCGAGGTAACAAACTTACCAAGCGCACATGGCATCTGTTCCATAAATACCCCCTCCGAGAGTGCACAGTGGCCAGGAACCTCCTACTGGGCTGTTTCTGGAATATTTATTACAGCTCAACCTAGTTGTAATTCTCACACTGTCCTGTGGTACCAATGACACCTACTGGCAACAGTGGGAAATGCATAACTCAGTCAAATTTAGAACAGAACCAAATATACAATAAATTCTGAGCTGTTTACAGCTCAGCCAAAAACGAAATTTACACTATAGCCCCATTTTTTAGGAACAGGGGGGCTACATACTAAAGACAAATAGACTGTGCAGTTGCACTATTGTTTTTTTTTGTTTGTTTTTTTTTAGTAAATGTAATGTAGTAAAGTGTCACTACTCGAATACCCAGTCAGGTGCAAGGAAAAAAAAAGCATTTTTGCTTGCACATGATTGGATGGTGGAAATCAGCAGTGCTTCACCGCATTTACTAATCTCTGCGGAAAATAAGTGCAACTGCACTTGC
Source organism: Lithobates pipiens (assembly GCF_037356315.1). Classification (NCBI taxonomy): domain Eukaryota; kingdom Metazoa; phylum Chordata; class Amphibia; order Anura; family Ranidae; genus Lithobates; species Lithobates pipiens. The sequence goes on along the minus strand of NW_027507718.1, from coordinate 73,576 downwards.
AAAGTGCACAGTCTAATTGCCTCTATTAAATCCACCCCAACATCTCATTAAAGCATTCTGTATGAAGGAAACTGCCCCTAGATGAAGCCAGACAAAGACTGAATTTCAGGTCTCAGACTAGGATCAAAGAAAAGCTGGTAGCCCCTTTCCAAACAGATTCAATTGGTCCTTGGTTACATGCTCAGTTCATTTCTACATGCATGTTTAGAATTAGCAAAAAAAGATCAAATATATCTGATACAAACATGCAACTATGTGGCACTCATTCACCTACAATATAAGACCAATTATTACATTATTATTCTCTTACAATATAAATACCCCAGTGGAACTATTTTTTGTATCAATTATAACAACTGTTTCATTTTTTTTGGAACCCAGAATCTTGGGATTGTGATAAAGACACACATATCATTTGACTGGATCAGAGATCTTCCAGGTAAAGGCAGGAAGATTTTTTATCTTGATGCATTCTATGCATTAAGATAGTAACCCTTTTGTGTGCATCAGCCTCCCCAGCAACCCCCTAATTACTTACCTGAGCCCCATCTCTCCCCAGGGATGTCCACGAATGTCTAAGCCGCCTGGGACACTCTTCCTGACTGGCTGAGATGCAGCAGCTGCGCCATTGGCTCCTGCAGCTGTCAATCAAAGTCAGTCAGCCAATCAGAGGAGAGAGGGGGCAGGGCTGGGTCGGGGCGCTGTGTCTGAATGAGCACACGGAGCGGTGGCTCTGGCTCCAATGCCCCCATAGGATGCTGCTGACACTGGGGGCACTCGATAGGAGGGAGGGGCCAGGAGCACAGCAAAGAGGGACCCCAGAAGAGGAGGATCTGGCCTGCTCTGTGCATAACAAACTGCACAAAGGAGGTAAGTATACAAGTCTTTACAATCACTTAAGTGTCATATAGAGAAAATAGGGTTAATGTACTAAAACAGGTGTCTCCAAACTTTCTAAACAAAGGCAGGTTTAGACATTTGGAGGGACATACTGTGGCTTTGGGGGGGGGGGGGGGTTAAAATATGTCTTGGCTTCAGTAGAAGTAAACAATGCTTGAGGCTTGGTGGTCAATAGGAGTAAGAAATATTACATAGCAACTGTGGTTAGTGGGAGAAATAGTGCCCCATCGCTGATTTCAGTGGGAGGAATAATTCTCCATTATTGGTGCCAGTGGAAGAAGAAATAGTGCCTCATCATTTTTGTAAGTGGTAAAAATAGTGCCCCATTGTTGGTGTCATATGGAGGAATTATGCCCCATCATTGGTATCAATGGGAGGAATAGTGTGCCATTGTTGTTGTAAGTGAGAGAAATAGTCCCCTATTGTTAATGTCAGTGGGAGGAATAAAGTGCTCCAGCATTTGTCAGTGGAAGAACTAGTGTCCCGTCATTGTGGTATTAGTGGGGGAATAGTTCCCTATAGTTGGTGTCTGTCAGATGGGAGAATAGTGCTCCATTGTTGTCAGTGGGAATGATAGTGTGCTACTGTTGTTATTAGTGGGAGGAATAGTGTCCCATCGTTGCTGTCAGTGGGAAGAATTGTGCCCCATCATTTGTTGTCAGTGGAAGAATAGTGCCCCATTATTGGTATCAACGGGAGGAATAATGTGTAATTATTGTTTTCAGTGGGAGGAAAAGGGCCCTTTTGATGTCAGTGTGAGAAATCGTGCCCCGTCGTTGTTGTCAGTGGAAGGCATGGTACATCAGTGTTGGTATCAGCAGGAGGAATATTGCCCCAGGGCCAGATAAAAGCAAGGACCAGAGTATGGACACCATTGTACTAAAGGAATAGGGACTGTTCACTTTAAAAAAGTGAAAAAAGTTTACTTTACAAAGTGTTCACTAAGCTTAAGTGCCAGTTCACACTACAGCGACTTGGGATCCGAATTGTCAGACCTCAAGTCGCCCCAAGTTGCTGGACATAAGACATCTCTCATTCACTTTATAGAATTTCTTAATGTACACTACTAAGTTGCTCCGACTTCAGAAAAGGTTCCTGTACTACTTCAAGGTGCCTTCTAGCTGACTAATACCCATAGATTTCAATGGAAGTCCCCTCCAAGTCGGATCCCCATCTATATTGAGGCGACTTTACAGAAAAAATAAAGGTTTTTTCCCAGGCAGCCCCTCCCACAGAGTGCCATTATCTCTGCATATTCTGGCCGACCTGCATGCTAGATTTTTCTTTTCTAACATGTCTACCAGAGCCCACAGAGAGGTTGTGCAGCGAGAGCCAATTGACAATGAGGTTCTCATTAGGCTCGTGAGGCAGCGTTCAACACTGTACTGCAAAACTGATCCCAATTATAAGGACCAAGTGAAGAGGGATGCATGGCTGGAGATCTGCCGAATCAGCGTGGATAACTGGAATATTTTGTCAGCCAATGAACGCACTGACAAATATAAGTTTAACCTTTATTTTAATTAGGTCAGTTTGTTCTTAATATGCACTATGTATCCCCAACAGTGCAGGACCCCAGTGCATGTCATCGGTGCATTTCATCAGTGCAGACCAGGGATCTCCAAACTATGGCCCTCCAGCTGTAGTGGAAATAAATATCCCATGAGGCATTGTAAAACTCTGACATTGACAGACATGACTCGGCATGATGGGAATTGTATTTCCTGATCTACTGGAGGGCCATAGTTTGTAGACCTCTGCTTTAGATAGTCGAGCTTTATGTTGTTCAATAACATACCTTTGTTAAAATATGTTGACAATGAATGATCAATATCACAAAAGCAAAAAAAAAAAAAGATTCTTTTAGTATCATATTTTTTATTATTAAGCCAAAAATATATCAAGTAATATGGAGCTGCAGGTTTTTTTTTTTTAAGGAACAGATGACTAAGATTGCTCTTGAACCCCTACATGTATGCCAAAGGTGTAATATATTATACTGTTGCTGTGCATAAAAAAATAATAATATAGTTTACCTTAGTGTGATAATCAGTCTTTCTTTCATTAGGTGAGATACTCCTCCTAGAGTCCTATGTGATGTGTTCTGTTGCTCCAAATGGATGGAAAACAGACCTAGCAATTTGTCAAAACTGTTAGTAAGAAATTAATAAATAAGGTAATTTAATATATTCAAAATATGAAATATCAGCCAATGGTAGCTACACACACACATTAACCCCTTGGAGCCAATCGTATGCAACTATGTGGCCTCGACCTGAAGGGGTTGTACCGAGGTGATACATGCAGCATATATAAAACTGTTGTTTATATATATATATATATATATATATATATATATATATATATATATATATATATATATATATAATTTTTATTATAATGTTTGGGGGTTCTAAGTAATTATCTAGCAAAATATGTGAATATGAACTTGTAAGTAAGAAATATCTTCTCAGCCATTCACCGAAAGCCTTGTATTTTCATCAGTGAATACAAGGCTTCTTCTGACTAGCTGAGGTGGAGATCGTGACCCAGATAGCAAGCAATTGTGCTGCAATTTTGAAAATGGCTTCCAAAGCTATTGCTAGACTTGCCAGGCTTCACAAGTTTGTTGCACAATTACAGCAAGTCCGCATTGCATGACTCCAGATCAACTTTCTTTTGCAAACATTCTACAAGTTTGCTGCAAGTTCTGGTTCAGTTATATTGTGCAATAGTCATCCCACCACAGGGGTCACTTTGACTTGCAGAGCTCTTGCTGTAGACTCACCACTGAAACTTTGCTCTTGCTGAAGACTTGCCATGCACATTTGCTACAAATTGGAAAAGTGGCTCGTAGAACTTGTGCTTCAATTGCTCTGCAAGTGTACAACTTGCCGGTGAAAATGTGCAGCAAGTTAACAAGACTTACAATTTAACACTGCCACTAATTTGTGGCAAGTTATCCCAGCTATCTGGGGAGAATCTTCCCACAAACAATTATTCAAAAACCTACTAGTGTATGGACAGCTTTACTTCCTAGAGTTCTAGAAGGGTAAAAAAAATAAAGTTGATGGCCTCTGAAACACAATCTCCACCTGAATTGTACAGTCAGCTCCATTATTCCTTAATATAAAGTCCTATATCAACATAGGAAATGTGTGAAAATGGTCTGGGGTGCCTGGTAGCCTGTCTGGGAGATAACTCTGAGATGTTGGGTGCCCTGGTCTTCAGTGTACAACAAGCAACAGCTGTTTGGATGAATGCAGAAAATACAAAATATCACAAGGTATATTATTATATTTCCGACTTGCAGTCTCACTATAAAATACATATATGTAGTTGTGTAGTAGCTACAGCTATGCAATGATTTTGAAGTGTAAATCATTCCAAATTAATTTTGGGTGATTTAGACATTGTCCTTTGAGCCTATGGCAGCCAGAACTCTGAATGTGATTCCAGATAGCACTTGATTTTCCATTTATGGTATGTTGCATAAAAAATAGTTGCAACTGGAAGATTACAAACTTCATCACCTGAAATGAAAATGTCTGCTTTGGGCAAGCAGTACCAGAATGATTTGTTAGAAGGTCTTACCACTGGGCCCCCAAATACTCAGGAACTGAGCTGGTGATTCAGTGACGCTATATTAATATTATTATATTATACAGGTTTTATATAGTGCCAACAGTTTGCGCAGCACTTTACAACATGAGGGCAGACATTACAGTTACATTACAATTTGGTACAAGAGGAATCAAAGGGCCCCACTTGTTAGAGCTTACAATCTAAAAAGAAAGAGTCAATTGATACAAAAGGTAATAGCTGTGGGGGGATGAGCTGATGGAGGACGTAAAAAAACAGTGTTAGTTAGAAGCAGGATAGGCTTCTTTGAAGAAAAGGGTTTTCAGGGATTGCCTAAAGATGGATAGATTAGGGGACAGTTGGACAGATTGGGGTAGGGCACACCAAAGGATGGGAGAAGCTCTGGAGAAATCCAGGAGGCAAGCTATAAACATTCCATTTTATTATTAAGGAGTAAGAAATTGACAAGCGCTATGTGAAATGTAATATTCACTCCAGTTTTTCTTTATTATTTATTCCTATACCAAGAATCTTTTTGTGATTAAATCCGACAATTTTCTAGTCCTATGAGTAATGAGTTCCATTATTTTCAATGTCTTATAGCAGCAGTTCCCAACTAGTAGTTCCAGAAGCACATATGGCTCTCAGCAAGCTATTTTGCTGTTGCTAGCATAATCTTTTTAATAGCTTCTTAGCGTCTGTCTGTCTGTCTTAACATCAATTGTATAATGAGCTTTACTAAAAGAGACCCTGCCATCAACCTTTACTTTTTAATTAAAACTCTTGCACCAGTAAGACATAAAATAATCAAACTCCTTTCAGTTTTTTTTTTTTTTTTTTCTGGCCATGTTCTGAGCAAAGTCATTTTAGAATGAATTCACCACTGAACCTGAACACACTAGTGGCACACAGATTTTTTTTTTTTTTTTTTTTAAGAGGGACATCTGTGGACAATGGTGTAAAGGGGAACCCCGATGTAAGGAGGTTTCTGCTGCTTACCAGACTCCACTTACATCAGAGTCTGCAGAGTACCCCTTACATCTGAGTCCCCTTTTCCTTAGTGTACTCACTCGCTTGGAGGAAGGAGAGAGAAGGATGGGAGAGAGTTCAGTCACAGACAGTGGATGGTGAACTTGCTCATCTGAGGATGAAGGCTCTGGCACTGGCACTTTTCACCCACGATGTATCTGCATGCTGCTGGATTTAAAATTTCCCACCCACACATCCCTTTTCTGAGGCTCATCATGATGGGGATTGGAGTTTGAGTGGGCAGACACAGAGGGGTAGGGAAGGGAGGAGGAGAAGCAGATCATTCCCTCTCCCCTCTCCCGTCTGTGCAGGGGTGGGGAACTGTTCTGGTTCTGGACAGTGGGAGAGAGTGCCAAAGTCACTAGACTTAGACAACTTCAGCCAGCCCTAAAGATGGCTGGCAACCATAGTGATTAGGAGCACACCCGGCCCATGCACGCCTATGCACTTGGTGGCTGTGTGGTACAGTACTTGGTTGCTTGGGGAGCCACAGTCCAGCCTGAAAAATTTGACTGCATAGGTGTGTGCAGCCTTTTGCATTAGTATGTGCACACCAAAGCTCAAACACGTGTGTGTGTGTGTGTGTGTGTGTGTGTGTGTATATATATATATATATATATATATATTATGCAGTATACACACTCTTATAAATAAGTCAGGAGTGCACCGCAAGGTAGTGGACCCTACAGCTGAGTGCTGTGGATGGAGCTCTAGGTGATTCAGGAGAGCAAGTATTCTGGAGCACGATGAATCTTAGAGCCAGCGGGTGTTTACCAGAGGCCCCTAGTGAGGGGGATGGATTTAGCTGCAGTCTGGCTCCAGGTCGCGATCCCTAGGGCCTCCCAGCTCACACTCACGGTAGAGTACAGGAAGGTAGAGCAGAAGCAGCAGACTGTGACAACAAAGGATAGTCAGGAGCCAAAGGTCGAGGCAACAAGCAGGTAAGGATAGTCAAAGAACACGCCAAGTTCGGGATATGAAGCAGACAAGGACAGTCAAGAACAAGCCAAGATCGGTAACTAGAATCAGATGTAGAACACACAGCAAAGAGCACACGGAAGCCAAACATACAATAATGATCAGCAGGACTGGCATGTAGTGCGCAGGTTAATATAGTGTTTGCTGATAGGGCCTGGGATGGAGCCATGCTTTGAGGAGAGCTTACTTGAGCAACCAGGTGAAGGGCGGCTGGTCTCAAGCTGAACACATGGAGAGGTAAGCTGACAGACAAACATTACTGCAGACCCATGACAACCAGAGGAAGAAGTGGGGGAAGAAGAATACATTTTTAATAAAGAACTTGTCAAAAACTGGCTATTGTCTTTTGTCACACTACACTACTTTTTTTGGTTAATGGGTAGAGGTACGATGTACCCCATACTCATTCACATGGGGGGCATCAAGATTTACAGATTTCAATAAACCCCCGCCCGCAGACCCCAACAACCACCAGCCAAGGTTGTCGGGAAGAGGCCATTGTCCTCATCAACATGGGGACAAGGGGGTTTGGGGAGGACCCCAAAGCACCCTCCCCATGTTGAGGGCATGTAGCCTGATATGGTTCAGGAGGGGGGTGCTTGCTCATCCCCCCTCCCATCCTAACCTCAAAGCTGCATGCAGGGTCTGGTATGAACCGAGGGGGGGGGGCACACACTGGCTTTATTTTTTTCGTTTTTTTACATCTATATTCCAGGAGGCGGCAATAGATTACAGCCACAGGCAAGTTTGAATGAAATTTTTTTTCCATTAGAAATGTCATTATTGCTACGTCATGTTCTATATATCGCGCATATGTGCCGCTTTACAGGCAGACTAAGGGGACCCCCAGGCACGATATCTAAAGGAATATTTCATTTTTATTGTTTCACTTTAAGCACCATTAAAATCACTGCTCTTTTAAAACCAATTGTTTTAAAAAAAACATTTTTTGCATTGATAGATATCCCTTAGGGCAGTACCCAGCCCCCCATACATTTTTTATGGGCAATAATTTGCATCTAAGCCTTTAATGAGGACTTTGGATTTTGCAGGTTCGAGCCCCATTGACTTAAACAATTCCCACATATGCCGATGTGACAGGCATGTTCGCCAGCAATAGCGTGCTTTCCATTTGCATGTCCACCCAGTTGGAGTCTTAATTTACTTTAATTGTGCTCTATTAAATGTAGAGTGCCCATATTTGCCAGGAATCTTAGTAAATGATCCCCAGTGTGTTTATTCAGAAATGGAAGGGGCTGGTAAATTACATATTTACTGACTGCTTCCCTCACTGAAACATCCCTGCAGCAGACAGCAGGAGAGGGGGAGAGGGAAGCCGGCAGTGATATCTTTATTTTGAATAGAGTGGTGATTTGTGCTGATGACCACTGTCACTGGAACTGTCGTGGAAATTTGACTGCTATGCTATGCACACAGTCCATTACCTACTTTGTGCTTTGCTTCCAATAAGCACCCATTTCCATCTTAATGATATAATGCTTTCATGTTACCTTCCAATACATTCATCCCAATGAACAGACTCAACCATCCTTCTACGTTCTCAGTTCCATGCTTCTGCCCCCCCCCCCCCTGGGGGCTCAACATAACCTTTTATTATCTCCCAAAGAATGACAAACAGGAAGTCCTGCCCCCAACAGGCTGGACTTCCTTACTACAGAAAATGACATCACAGGAAATGACATACATTAAAGGGGAGGGCATTCACAAGAGGAAATGCACACGCCCCCTTTTAGTCAGAATGGAGCCCAGACCATAGTGCCTTTAAAGTAAACAGTATGGGGTGAGCTCCTTATGATTCTTAAAAGCTTGAGACAATCTGCGGGGACTTTGCTACTGGTGTTGCTAACATACGGTACAAGTATTTTAACAAGGCAGATACCAATGTCCTCTCATTAAAGCAGATATGTATCCAAAAAGGATAACGTAGCCAAACAGAGATAAAATAATATGTCTATCTCGTTATGTAGACTTCGCTTCTCTAATGCCCATATTCATTTGAAGGCAAAAAGCCCAGCGCATTGCGCTTGATGCCTACAAACATCCACAGACACAGAGAACACGTCTCAAATCCGATGAGAAGGTTTTCATACTGACTTTTTACCACTGGTCTCGATTTGACCCAAGTGCGCTCTGATAGGGCGCTCCTCTCAAACCAGACACAGGGAGACAGATGACAAACTATAAAACACACATCCTAGAATAAAATGTTATACAATCAAATTTTCCACAACAGTCCTTCCTTTTTTGTCATATGCTCCCATGTGTCCCTCGATGAATCTTGATCTTCTTCTTACACCTGGCCTTACAGTCCATATATTAGTCCATAAAAAGGAAAACACGGCTTGACATGTAGACTTTTCCTCGGGAGGGATGACATGGTGAGCTGTAGTAGTCGCTGGTCGGTCTGGGATCCTCTCTGTCTTTTTCTTGGGTCAGGCATCTTGGGCTCATCTGCTCGGGCTCTGGTCACGCGTCCAATCAGGCAACAGGAACACCTCATTGCGGAATATAGAAGAATAGAAACAAAAACAACATGAGTAAATATACCCCTAATTCCTTCAAATATGATCCGCTGCAAAAATGAAAATGAAATGCCCCCAGATTCCCAGACCCTTAAGAAGATTCCAACCTTCACTAGCTATAGCTCTGGCTTTGCCTTTTAGGTTTCTTAGCCTTATCCATATGGGTCTGAACTTTGTCACCAGTATCCCCGATCCAGGTATAGCAATCTTTACTTATAAAATCCCAGGAACCACCCTTGGGCTGTGGGAACTTCCTTGTAGCTTCAACAGTTACATGAAAACATCCCATCCTCAATGGATGAGAAATTGTTCAATTGTTTCATAAGCTCAAGCCCCCACTGTGTACAAGCAATTCCCTTCCAGCTGTCCCTGACATTCTTACCGTCTCTCGCGCCATCAGAATCGGCCGTGACATAAGATGCTGGGACGAGATTCACCAGCACACATGAACCTCTTGCCTTAGGGGAATTAACTTATAAGCTGTAGATCCACATTAATACCAAACTAGAGCTGAAACACGCTTGTGGGCTACCTAGTTATCCCGTTACCAAAACTGGCAAGAACCAGAGCTATTTTTATAATAAATTTTACCCTCTAGAAAGGTCTCATTAAATCCTATTGTCATGTGTCTGTTTGGATTGTACTAGTTTGTCAAAAACTCCTCACACCAATATGCCTATATATCTCATACACCGCTGTCATTGCTGGGGCACTTAGAGCTCAGTGGAGACTCAGAATAGACCCCACCATGTGTCCTGTTCACTTCCTTAGCTAGTTGGAAAATACACTTTAAAAAAAATATAAATAAAAAGATACTTCTCGTCCTTTTCTCCTTCTTCAATCTTCTTTACGACGACCCAGTCACCTGTCACAAACTTGGCTAGAATTAGTAGTTAGTATTATTGGTTTGAAAAATTTGTCATTCTCAGCACTCTCATCCCCCCTTTTTCCTCATTACAAACTGGAGGAAAACACACAGGGTAAACTGTGAAATAGCCTATGATACTTTTACCTTCATATACACTTTCAGAAACTCCTTGGACCTGAAAAGATACTTATAAACAAAAGTTATTACTCTGTCCTTCATAGACAATACAACATTCGTGTACATTGGTAAATTGCCATTGACATTCCTCAAAACCGATAATAACTAAACCCTCTGTAACCCTTACTTTCACGTTCTTACTAAAAATACAACACCGGCGACGCGTAAGAGAGCTGCCGCGGTGGGTTCAGACATCTTCTTGTTACCACATACAAACAATGAGAATACTAAAATCTGAGACAAACACTTAGATACAAATGTGGGGGGGATATTTCATAGTTCCAAATCAAAAATTACAAATTTAAAAACAACCAAATGGAATTCTGCCTTCACTCTTAGCGATAGAAAAAAATGAAATACACACAATGGGAAAGACACAAGGACATCTCAGAATATTGTATGGACCAGCCACACAAAGTTCTAAAACGGGCATGAGAATTTGAACCAATAACCACAGTTCCTCCCTTTGAAAATCACAAAAGCAAGTACTACAAATCCATCAACTCACTCAGCCTTACAGATTTCTGAAGCCTCAGTTGCGATACATTAACTTCCAGAGGGATACACAAAATAGTATCCTTGGACCACCTATGTCAATCTTTGAAGGGCTAATGGCCTTTAGCCCCAAAACTAGGCTCTTTATGAACTGTGCAGCAGTCTGACTGTGGGAAGCCTCCAATCCTTCCCTTGCATGAACCTCCTAGTGCCCATGGCGATTCGAATCTGCTTATCGTCTTACCCCTGCGTCCAGGGAAACCGTTGCACCTATTTTGGGGACCACCACCAGGTGCCATCTTGTGCGGTGGATTAATGGACTACAGCTAGTCCCTCAACTAGAAACTCCACCTGAGGTGTTATCACCCCCCGAATTAAGTCTCTATCCCTCACCGTGTATGTATACACAAGCGTTTCCTTTGTACCCCCATACACTGCGTCGCCAGATTTAGCCACACAGAACACACAATTACTCCCGCTTACTCTACAGAACAATGCTGCTTCTCTCTCTGTATCTAGATATTACAACAACCAACATGGATGCCTCCTGTTTGCTCTCTACCCAAAACTGTATTACAGTACAAACCTTAGAAAAAACTGAAATTAAAATTTAAAACACTCTTTCAAACGCCATTATTTTCCATTGTCCTAACAAACGTGAGTCAGAAGACCCCCGACTCCTCCCACCAACTTCCTGTGTCTCTAAAAGGTTGTAGCATGAACCCAGCAAACAAGTTCATTTACATATCAATGTTACAGGAAAAGGGAGGGGGAGGGGAGCCTCGCTCCATATGCAGGCTATACAATACAAACTTAACAAAAAAGAAAACAAACGAATTGCCCTCTGTGAAACTTCCATACATTTGTAATAAAAATAACACACTGCTGTGTACAAAACCTCAGTTCAAGCTAGTTTCACCATCCACTGAAATTCAACGCAAAATAGAGATTTACACTGAAAACCAAAAATTCACTACAGAAAATGCAATAGCTTAACTGAAAAATCACATAAAAGGTACAAAAGTAGAATTCACTTAAAGGATATGGCGCCTAGAGAGAGGTGCCCAGACCACATGGTCTAAGAACAAGATGGTGGTTCATATCACATGGTTTCACACACAAAGGAATGGTGTCTGCACCTTCCCCTATAGAGATGCTCAGATTTTCAAAAAAAATGGCCACCAAGCCTGGTCACATGGCAGACAACAAAAGCTAGGCCCCAACAAAATGGCGGTTTTTCCCGCCAAAACCATAACTTCTCCCCACAAACTTACACATTTGAAAATGCACACTTAGACACACAGTTTAGGAACAGTTTCACTGAAAAGTATGTAATCTTACTACACAATTGAGAATGCACTCTTAGTAACACATGTTAGCCAATGAAACAAAAACACCACATAAAACCACAATATAACACAATATATCCCAGGCCAGCTCAAACATCGCCTCTTTTCTCAAACAAAGCTAGCATAACAAGCCATTGTTTCCCTTCCCACAGGGCGTATCCCATTCAACACAAGGCCGCATGGCACCTACAAAACTCATGCAGTCTACTTGTTCCATTCATAGGTAAAAATCAAAATTCATCCATTTCTCACATGCATTACAAACTTGTTATCCAAATCACACACACCTCACACACACACACACACACACACACACACACACACACACACACACACACACACACTCTCACACACACACACACCCAATCAAACTTCCAGCATTATCTCAAAAAGATGGAAAATTGTTCTTTTCACAAAGCAGAACCTCCCCAATGCATCAGGCAGAGAAGACGTACCCCTTTTCTCCCCCTCTCTGCCTGTGCAGAGGGAGGCTCTGTTTGGTCCCTTCAGAGTCGCCATAAATGTCGTGGAAATTTGACTGCTATGCTATGCACACAGTCCATTACCTACTTTGTGCTTTGCTTCCAATAAGCACCCATTTCCATCTTAATGATATAATGCTTTCATGTTACCTTCCAATACATTCATCCCAATGAACAGACTCAACCATCCTTCTACGTTCTCAGTTCCATGCTTCTGCCCCCCCCCCCCCCCGGGGGCTCAACATCACCTTTTATTATCTCCCAAAGAATGACAAACAGGAAGTCCTGCCCCCAACAGGCTGGACTTCCTTACTACAGAAAATGACATCACAGTAAATGACATACATTAAAGGGGAGGGCATTCACAAGAGGAAATGCACACGCCCCTTTTAGTCAGAATGGAGCCCAGACCATAGTGCCTTTAACGTAAACAGTATGGGGTGAGCTCATTATGATTCTTAAAAGCTTGAGACAATCTGCGGGGACTTTGCTACTGGTGTTGCTAACATACGGTACAAGTATTTTAACAAGGCAGATACCAATGTCCTCTCATTAAAGCAGATATGTATCCAAAAAGGATAACGTAGCCACACAGAGATAAAATAATATGTCTATCTCGCTATGTAGACTTCGCTTCTCTAATGCCCATATTCATTTGAAGGCAAAAAGCCCAGCGCATTGCGCTTGAGGCCTACAAACATCCACAGACACAGAGAACACGTCTCAAATCCGATGAGAAGGTTTTCATACTGACTTTTTACCACTGGTCTCGATTTGACCCAAGTGCGCTCTGATAGGGCGCTCCTCTCTCAAACCAGACACAGGGAGACAGATGACAAACTATAAAACACACATCCTAGAATAAAATGTTATACAATCAAATTTTCCACAACAGAACTCAATAGTAAAACCCAAATTTCTGAATTGTTAACAAAATTGCAATAAAAGTAAAATCTTCCAATGGAGAGACTTGTTTTTGTAACAATCGTCTAACACTATGTTCACACTATGAGACTGCGTGTAATCACACACTTTCATGCGCTCACATTAAAAATGCGCTGCTGTTTGCAGACGTGCAGGTTAAATACAATTGTTATGACACTCCAATGCACTGAAAATGTAGCCTGTTTACCATGCTGGGAACTACATAGCACTGTGCGGTTGTCCTGTGGCTGTGATTTTGGAAAAGGTGCGGTAACCTTTTCCTGTACTGTATTTTCCATAGGTACAGCAGTCCATTCAACTGAATTGGCTGCTGTGCCCACGCAAACATGGCCACAGGGAAACTGCAATAGTGTGAACCTAGCCTAAGAGGGAATTTCCATCACTTCCATCACAAGATTTTCTTGTTGTGAATCCAGGACAGAAAGTCAATAGGAAATCCAAACAGGTCACAAACAGCAAAAATAAAGGAATGTTTAACCATTCCCTACTTTATCCAAATTAAAAAAAGTTTTAGCTATACACATAATGAGCACTTCCAGGTTCAGAGCTGTCAATGCATGGCAGCTCTGGCTGGGGAAGAAGGGGTGGCATTAGGGGTCTAATAGATCCCTGATGTCTCCTTAAATCGGACATATGAGCCCTTGGTAACAGCATTAAAGTTAAGTTAAAACAGAATAAAATGCAAATAAATCAAAGCTAAACTATAAGCTTTCATTCCATTTAAATGGTTTGTTTGGTTAAGGTGGGCCCAAACTATTTCATTTACCAGTTGCAGTCAGTGCTGTATCATATTGTAGTAGCATCATCTGCATACAGTAATTATACAGTGCTGTGTTCTGACAACAGTACAGGGGCTTCCCACCTGCCACTGGAACAAAATTGATTTATTCACAGGAAGCCTTGTATATTCATCAATAAATACAAGGCTTCTTTGTATTAGCTGAGGTGGAGATCATGACGTCATCTGCCCACCTCTCCGCTGTTAGGTGTAAAATGTGTTACTAAACTCATAACAGTAAAATCAGTTTGTATATGTGGTAAAGCATGCTTGCTATACTCACTGTGGAACCTAAAGGGTTAATCCTCTGCACAGTGTAAAATGGCTTTTCCCACAGTCCCCAATCTATCTCCTGATAGAACATAGCCTTGGGGGCAAGCCACACATGCTCAGTTCGGTGTGTATTGCTAGAGAGTTTTTTTTTCCTTGGGAGAGTGCATGTGATCAGCACAGGGCCAATCAGCACTGTCCAGACAGTGCGTCAGGGGTCCTGCAACCTCAGAGGACAATCAGGGGAGAATGAAAACCCTCCTACAAGCTTTAACCAGTGCTCAGCTGGACACTGATAGAAGTCACAAGACTGCTGTAGCTGCTAATAAGAAATGGTATTTAGCAGTTTATATTTACTAAAAGAAATGCATTTAAATGTTTTGTGTACTGGGGGCAGGGCCGCCATCAGGGGGTACAGCCATTACAACTGTAAGGCAGGATGGGTGAAGGGGAGCCATGCTGTGTTTTACAGAAATGATCTCACAGAGTGTTCTCTCTGTGGCATTGAGCTCAGACATGGAGCTCCTTACTGCCACCTTTTGCTACTATGTACATGTGCACCCCTCGTGTACTGGGCTTTTCTGTGTCGGCAACATGTCAACATGTCAACTTCGTGAAAACGAGCTGGGGCCAGGTAGGAAGAAATTCTTTACAAATAGGGACTGTGAGGGAAAGGGAGAAGGGCTTTTTTTGAACAGGGAGGGGCCAGAGCCTTGTGTGTTTACATATTTGTATATGTGTGGGGCTGCCATATATACAGCAGTGGCGCACAAGCGCCCGGCCCCTCTCTCCAGCCACCCACCTCTATGTATCATGGTTAGATTCATGCATTGCATGCTGTAGACACCCCCTATTGTTGTTCTAACACTGAACCGCCTCTCCGCCAGTCAGGATGTGCGGGTGTGTTGCCTGTCACCTGATTGGCTAAAACGACAGGCACTGTGATTGGACGCCTATCAGAAGGAGGGGAGGAGACACATGGAGGACACAGCTCGCTGCCGTCACCAGCTGGCCAACTGAGATAGGGTAAGTGGCAGGCAGACAGCGAGTGGGCGGGGGTCACAGTTTTAACTTTTAAATGGGCACAGTGGCTGCATTTTTAATGGGCACAGCTGCATTTGATGGGCACAGTGCCAGAATTTGATGGCACAGTGGCAGTGTTTGATGGGCACAGTGGCATCGTTTAATGGGCACAGTCGCAGCATTTGATGGTACAGTGGTCGCATTTGATGGGCACAGTGGCTGCATTTGATGAGCACAATGGCTGCATTTGAAGAGAAGAGTGGCTGCAATTGATGGGCACAGTGGCTACATTTGATGGGCACAGTGGCTACGTTTGATGGGCACAATGGCTGCGTTTGATGGGCACAGTGGCTGTGTTTGGTGGGGCACAGTAGCTGTGTTTGATGGCACAGTGGCTGCAATTGATGGGCACAGTGAGGCTGCAATATTTGCGCAGCAGTTTTTCAAATGCAATTTTTGGGGAAAAAAATACACTTTTTAGAAATACAAAAAAATGCAATACATAACCCAATTTTTTGTAAAATATGAAATATGACATTATGCCAAATAAATAGATATGAAACTTGTCACGCTTTAAAATTGCGCACGCCCATGCAGCGGCAACAAACGACGTACATTTTACTATCCAAGCCTTTACAGGTTACCACTATAGATTTACAGAGGAGGTCTGGTGCTCGAATTACTGCCCATGATCTGACATTTGCAGTGATATCTCAAGTATGTGGGACGTTCGCTGTTTGCGAGCATATGTTTTTTATACTGTTGCCTTATTTTTTTTTATCTCTTTTATTGCTGTCAAAAAGAATGCAAACATCCTTGTGACAGCGATAGGCATGTGACAGGTACTCTTTCATAACTCCCAACTTTTGAACTTCAGAATGAAGGACACTGGAAGAAGGAAAAGACCTGCATTGCGCTAAGCGCTGCATGGCAAAAGTGAGAGGGAGATTAAGGGATGTGGTTAAAAAAAAAACGGCATCCTTGTACCTATAGAATTTGCTTTGCCCGGCCTACCTTAAATAAGAACCTCAATAAAAGTCAGAGACTGCATAGCAACCAGCAACTGTTGAGACAATGGATACTTTGGTGAGAAGTATATAATGTACAGTATTGTTTATATAGTATAAGAGTGTGTAAAGCAGAGCACAGGAGTTGGAGATGTCCAATGCACTGAGTGCTGCAGTCAGTGTTGGATTTAGGATACATAGAGTAGGCTGCAGGGGTCCAGGGTGTGTAATGCAATGTGTTCAAGGATAAGGAGTATGTAACGCACTTAGGGCTGTAGTCAGTGCTGAGTTTAGTAGTACATGACACACACAGAGCGGGGTCCAGGGGTACATAATGCACAGAATGCAAAAATGTAAATGGACCCTAAGGCATTTTCTAGGGCCAGCTCAATGCACCAAAATATCCAGAAAATCAGTCGTACTGAGAGCTGCTAAACCATTCACTGGAAGCTTTGTATTTTATGACTGACGTCCCGATCTCCACCTCAGCCAATCAGAGAAAGCCCTGTATTCATTTATAAAATACACAGCTTCCCATGAATGATTGAACAGCTCTCACTCTGACTCAATCTTGTTCTGAGATGGAAAAACCCCATCCCACTATCGGAACACAGTGCTGTATACTGTATGTAAATGATATTGTTTATACAGCGTTGACAGCAGGCGCATCTGTTATTAAAGGGCAAAGCTCATTTGGACTAGCTTGGTCCAAATAAAACTAATTTAAACTAAAAGTAAGCTGAAGTTAGGTATAAGTATTTGCACATCATTCTCATAAGGCTTAGGGCTCATTTACACTTGCTTCAGCTTCAACACACATTAACGGCTAGTTTACACTTGTTTCAAAACAAGGCTTCGGACAGGCTTTGTTAAAGCTCTCTGAATGCTAGTCAAAGCTCCTGTCACTAAATAAAATGGTTAGCTTACAGTCCTGTTTACACCTTGCTTTTGCTTTGCTTTGCTTCGGCTTTGCTTCAAAAATTATACCCTATGACGCTTTAGCGGTGCTTCAAAGCATCTTCAAAGCCTCCGTAGATGTCTATGGCAAAGCTCACTTGAAGCCCCACGAAGCCTCACCGAAGCCCCACCAGAGCTTCATCAAAGCACCAAGCAAAAGCAAGGTGTAAACAGGACTGTAAGCTAACTATTTTATTTAGTGACAGGGGCTTTGACCGGCGTTCAGAGAGCTTTAACAAAGCATGTCCAAAGCCATGTTTTCAAGCAAATGTAAACTAGCCTATACAGTATCTGCCAAAAGTAAGTACACCTTTTTGTAACTACACATTTTTGTAAATATTTTATTATATCTTTACATGTGTGGCTGTGTGTTGAGTTATTTTGAGGGGGGCAGCAAATTTATACTGTTATACAAGCTGTACACTCACTACTTTACATTGTAGCAGTGTAATTTCCTTAGTGTTGTCACCTTAAAAGACATAATAAGATATTTACAGAAATGTAAGGGGTGTACTCACTTTTGTGAGATACTGTATATGAGAAAATGAATGTGCAAATGCTTTACTTTCAGTGTTCACACTCTTTAAAAGTATGTTTGTTTGTTTTTCAACCATACTTACCTAGGCGGATGCAGCATTGGTCCCACGCAGGCTCTAACACTGAGATCTGAGTGATCAAAGACTGTTGATCGCTCAGTTCTCAGAGCTGTGTAAGCAGAAAGCTGGTGACTATCAGTCACCAGCTCTCGGCTTCCTCTGCCCCCCACCATGCTCACTGGAGAGCTTGGCTGTGGAGGAGCCAGATCAGGCTCCCAGCGACTTGCTGAGAGGCTGGACCAACTAATAAACCAGGCTCCTTTGTAGATCATCTCTGTGATGTCAGCCAACAGCGGAGAACTGTATGCTGAAAACGGATCACAGGAGTGCATTAAAAAAATTGCACTCCTGTGATCCACAGAAGTACAGCCAACAAGCTTTGGCTGTACTTCTCCTTTAATGCGCAAGTCCCCATCCAACAAAAACAGTATCTGGCTAAAAAAATAGTATGTACCTGTGCAGCTCAGTCTCCCCTGCATGTCTCCCAGTCCCAGAAGATGCATTGAGCAGCAGCTTCTCCATGATGACAGTTTACATATAAGCAGCAGTGTTATGGCTGGCAAAAGGAGGCTGAATAATCCACCCGCGCTGTGCAAACTCCATGCCGGCTCTGACATCGCAGGTGTCTGCGAAATCGGCTGGCTTGGAGGCTGCACGTGCGTAGTGTGAAGGAGCCAGGAGGCAGGATGACAATGGTCGGAGTGTAAGCGGGACATCCACGCTCTGTGGTGCGCTCACCCTCCCCCTTACCCTCTGAGGCAGCGCTGTGGCTCGGGTGGGCCCAAAAAGACCGTCGCCGGGGGACCACAGGAGCCCTAATAGTTTCAGCAGGTGGCGCTGGAGGGCAAACTCTTAACCAGTCAATCCGTCCTTGATTACATGCTGTTTATAATCACTCAAAATCTGGTTGATCCTGCTGTTCTCTATCTCCCCCCTCTGTCCAAGTCCCCAATTTAGCTAAGGATTTTGCAGAGCAGTGTTGGCAGCTCTGCACCATGCTTAGGTTTCAGTGAGTTTTTATGAACATGTGGGTGTATACACTGTGGTAAATGACAGCCCACTCCCTTCCTTCTCATCCTGCTCCATGCCCACTAACCAGTGTTAATTTTGTCATCAAAAATATTTTCGTCATACAGTAGTTATCATCTACTAAATGAAAAATTTAATTTAGTTTCAATTCAGATCACTAAAATATGACTAAAATGCCATTTTATTCAAAAGACTTTGACTAAAACGAAATCAAAATTTGACGTCAAAATATCAAAATTGGTCAAAAAACAATATTGTTTGTTTATGAAACTTGGTTTTATTTATAAAGATGTCACTTGATACATGTTTTGATCAATAACAGAGAACTGGAGAACTGTTAAAGTTTTTATTTTATATTCAGGTAATATGTGCAATGACATTAAATAGAGTTTACAGGTTTTCATATATATATATATATATATATATATATATATATATATATATATATATATATATATATATATATATATATATATATATATATATATATATATGTATATATATATATATTATGGTTGCACTTCTGTATTTCAAAAAGCAATATTTTTGTTTTTATGATACTGAAGATTTTAGTCCCCTAAAATGTGCTGGAGATTTTAGTCTACTTCAGATGACTAAAATATGACTAAAACTAAAATAGCATTTTTATCAAAAGACTATAACTAAAACAAAATCAAAATTTGTCATCAAAATTAAAAGAGAAGTACAGCCAAAGCTTGTTTGGCTGTACTTCTCCTGTGGATCACAGGAGTGCAGCTAGTTTTGCACTCCTGTGACCCGTTTTCAGCAGACAGCAGGCTGAAGCCTGCTGTTGGCTGGCATCACAGAGGTGGTCCAGGCTGCAAAGATTGCAACCATAAGATCGACATCCTCCTACATGCATGCACCGGCACCTCGCTAAGACACTCAGCAAGCCACTAAGAGCCTGAGGCAGCAGCTACCACCTCCTCCACAGCCCAGCGCTCCAGTGACCATGGGTGGGGGGGGGGGGGGTTCTGTGCTCAGGGAGCTGTGAGAACCGAGGTATCAGCAGTGTTTGATCTCTTGGTTCTCAGCCTTAAAGCTGGCGAGGAGCAGATGCAGCATCAGACTGCTGCTGCATCCACCTAGGTTTAATTCTTAAAAAAAAAAAAATCTTCTCTTTTAACACTGCCAATAATCAGCTAAACACAATATTACACGTAGATTTATGAAGGCTTCACCTACCTCTTATTCTAAGACACAGGGTGGAGGGGCATGACACAGCCTGTGACTAGCAGAAAACCACCCACACCATGTTATTGCCAAAAAACAATAAAGATTTTATTTCAAATATAGATTTATAACAGTTTATTGATATTAATGATTTTTACTCTGTATCCCAAAAGCTGTTGTTTTTTTTTCTATTTTGAACATGTGACTAGTAAAAGAGGACTAGAAGCTCATCCTGCTTATGTTTCTCTGCAGACAGGCTGGGAAACAGCGGGGTTATGCGGTAGCCGTATATCAATTAGGAAAATGGTATCTGGATTTTTTTTTTTATTAAAATAATTACAGTATCATTATCCACAAACAGAAATAGAGGGGACTATGTCAAACAGTGTGTGCCATGACAATGCCTTTTACTCCAGGTTAATCTGGGCAGCGTGAACGAAACATGAAAAGGGGCCCAGGTCTTGAATGTATCTATACATCTCTATACTTCAATACTTACTGAAGCATATTAATTGATTGACATTTGTTTCATGCATTTATTGCTATTATTTATATCCAGCATTGATATCGCGCAGACAAGTTACTACTTTAAAGAATTCATAGATAGATTCACGTCTCTCCATGCCTTTTGAAGAAGCTATTAATCGAATGCCTTGTACCACGTGCACTTCGGCCAAACACATACGAGTATGTGTTTGAATTGTGGCAAGATCCACAGAAATATAGGAAGAACTTAAAAACACTATGCAGACTCAGTAGAGTTCTAGCCCAGGACCCAACTCTAGAAGCAATAATGCTAATCATTCATTCACTGTGCTACTAAACCTATAAAACCATTTATTATTATCAAAGGCTTTAAGAAGTATTTTTCCATCCCGGATATAATGTACTGACATTTCTCCCATTTGTATGTAAATTGACAACAAATTAACGTGGCCATACACGTCCAGCTTTCCGCTCCAAGAACAATTATTGGTGAGATACATGCCAGTTTATAAACAAAACACACTCCACCACGACCCAATGTGAACTTCTTGAAATTTCATCTGAAGGGAATTAACTGGGAAATAGTGATTGCCTTCAATGGTTGGATGCATTCCTAACCACATCTCTGTACAATCCAACTGCAGAAAGAGACACTCAAAAACTTATAATTGCTTGCTTAATTCAAATCATGTATGGGGAGCCTTAGAGTATTATCAATAGTTAGCCACTGTCATTTATAATATGCATTAAACTTCTGTATTATTCACAATTATTTGAGATTTCATAGAAAAAGTTCCTCATAAGTATGTTTGGATTCTTGGTTTGGAAGAATGAACATATCATATTAAAATTAAAAAAATACCAATAACTGGTTATAGAAGAAACAATCTCCGTAATCAATGTATATAACCTCTGAACGCATTCATCTTAGGGGATAGAATTTGGTGATGTTGGTAGCAAAATGTACAACTTTATGCATGCTAAACAAATATTGATCTGACTCTTTCTTCACTCAAGAATGAACTTTAAAATCAACAAATACATCTCATTTTAAAACACTTCACATATCTAACTTTAATTAATATTGCCAAGATGTACCTGGTCTTTCTGATATGAATTATTTTACTATAGAGAACACATTTAATGCTAATGGCATAGTCCTGCAATAAAGTGAATTAAATAAACAAGTACAAGTGACTACCGCACCAGAAAACTGTCTCTGTTCTCTGATGCACCATTAAAAGAAAAATCCTTTTAAGCAACAAGGCATTTTACAAATGCTTGTCAGAAAAGCAATTTCCATTGCCTTTTCCATAATGCTGTCCTAAAATGCTTCTTTTCATTACTGCATACTTATTGCATTTGATTTTCTACATACACAACACAATTGGAATTAAAATGCCGCAAGCTCGCCCATTTTATATTCAATGGATACCAAATAAGAATCAGTCATCTTATTTCATTGTAAAGCAGGATATCAAATATAAAACCTACTAATTCAAAGCTTATATAGATCTTTTACTTAACAAAACCAAATATGTTATACAGTATATAAATGCAAATGAGGAAGAAAGTATTCCCTAATACAGAAGTGGAAGAAGTTCGACAATTTGCACAAGAAAAGATTACCAAGTTAGAAACAGCAGACATAAAACACTGAAGAATGTTCTATAGTTATGCAAATGTTTATCTATACCAATTATTTAAAGTTAATCCATGGCCAGAATGTGGGCATATTCTTAACAAACAGTAAATTAACTTTCTATCAAGCCCTCATTGAGCTCTGTAGCTGCAACCACCGTAGAGCCCTCAAAATTCACTGCAGGAGTACTGAAGTTGTCCAATTCATTTTCTCTTAGTAGATCAGTCTACCTTATTCTTCTCTGCCTGAGTGTCTGCCCTTAGCCCTGTTATTACATTAGAGATTGGAAGGCTGTCATGTCACTGCTTGGAGGGGATGCTACCTCAAAGAATGACATCAGTGATTCTGCAATTAACTTTGAGGAAGCATAGCTCCACAGCTACTTACATCTAAACAGGGATGGTGCTACCACTAGGCAAACTAGGCAACCGCCTAGGGCGCAATGCTGCCTAGGGATGCCCGGCCACTTGCTTCCCTCTGCATCTGCATGTTCTGCAGGCTGCAGCATGTAACTATCTCAGTCTCAGGCAGCTGCTCTGTCTGACCGGCAGTGTAGTTACAGGTGCAGTGCAGCACTGGAGCCAGCGCAAAAGGAAGCAGAGCCCATGCTTCCTGAAAAGCCCCACCTCCTGTCACAGGGCAGGGCAAAGGGGGTGGAGGGCAGGGGTGGAGCCAACGGGGGCGACAAAATTAGGTTTCGCCTAGGGTGTCAAAAATCCTTGCACCAGTCCTGTTTACACCCTTATGAAGAACTCCTGATAACACATCGAAAGCTACATCATCGCTCTTGACCGACAATCCAAGACTACAACTCACCAAGACCGACCACCCAGGAACACCAACACCTTTATCAGACTGCGATGGTTCATCCTCTGCAAGGCAGAACCCTACTGCAACAGTGAGTAAGTTTACCCACCCATCACTCAGATTCACCTCTACTGTACACAATGTCGTTCATTGAATGCTAGAGGTTTGAACCACCCTGCCAAGCATTTCTCGCTTTGGGAGGAGGTTGGAAAACATAATGCAGACATTCTTAGTGTCCAAGAAACCTATTTAAAAGCCTCAGATACTCCTAGATGTTCTCACAAAGACTACCCTAATATCTTCCTATCTTGTGCTCCAAAGAAAAAGAGGGTGTTCTCCTAGCCTTCAAGAACACCCTTGCTTTCCATCTCAAAACCTTAATTCTGGACACAGAGGGTAGATTAGTTATTGTAACCTACAAAATGAATTCCCAAACATAGACCATAGTATGGTGTATTCCCCTACCTCTGCCCCTAACTCTCATCAACTACATTTTCTGCGTAAACTCTTCAAATGCATAATAGGCAATATATTTATGGCATTTTTATTAGTATTATTTTTTACTAGTAATGGCGGGGATCAGGGGTTTTTAGTGGGACTGCGACATTGCGGTGGGCCGATCAGACACCTTTGACACTTTTTTGGGACCAGTGACATTTATACAGCGATCAAAGCTAAAAAATAAAATGTACCAGATAAGACCAGAACTGTGTGGACTGCAACAGAGGAAACCCAAAAGTGTATAAGTGAAATATGAAGATTTATTAAGGGAAGTGAATAATATACTGTAAATACAACCACACAGTGCAATAAACCAACCAGAGACTGCCAAATAACAACAGACAGATATGTACAATAAATGGGAAATACCAGGATCATAAACGATAGCCAGGCCAGAGTCATGCACAGAGGATCAGTAGATAAATAAAGGGCAGTCCAGAATCAGGGACACAAGCCAGGCCAAGGTCATACATGGGGAGATCAGCAGATGGGGTATGGAACATAGGACAGGGAGAGGATGGACGGATCAGACTGCATGGTAGGGATGATGGTAACAGGTGGGACAGGGTAGGGACCAGGATAGGGAAACAGGATCAGAAACACGGGTCAGAGGTTCAGGGCACAGGAACAGGTTCAGAATCAGGATCCGGATCACAAGCAGCAGGTCAGGCGCAATACCAAGGCAAACATGTGAGTGTTTGCCGGGTATTTATATGCCTGTAATTGGTCAAGTAAACCAAACAAAAGCACCTAGGGAATCCTGCCTCCAATCCATACAGTAGTACTCACCGACTAAATAGCGGGGGTGTTATATATGAAATAATATGAAATTTTACGATATTTCAAAGTCTTACGTATATGTTGAAATCAATCAATTCTTGTGAGACGAATTTCCTTAATTAGATCTGAGTCAGCGTAATTCAAAAATGTGTATTTATTTGTACACATTTAAATACAAAAAGTATACTTACAAAAATAGTACAATAATAATAATTAGTATCTTTCTTTCTTATTCAATATATCATTTGTATCTTTAAAATTGTCTTATGATACAATTCAGTTTATGCCATGTAGCATTTAAAATGGCCGAATAACCCTTTGTATGCTGGAAGGCTGTGTGCAAGACATGTGTCTTTCTTCTAGCTTGCTTGATCTTAAAAAGCACATCTGCCTCGTTGTGTGAGCAGAATCTAACAGGAAGTCTCCCTGCCAGTATTACCATTATATATTAACCTACATTCCTGAGTTCCGGCCGAAAGATAACTCCTCCTCCACAGAGGTGGGGGCTAAGGGTGGTTGTTATAACAGAGCTGACATGTGTTAACACTTAAATCACAACTCCACAGTCTAATGACAGGATGTGAGGGAGAAGGAATATTTTAGACTTAGAGTCTAGAAAAACATTGTCTCAACTTACATAAGCCTTCTCACTTACACATAAAATGACTTTCTAAAAACATATATATAATGAACTAGATAAGTTTACATAAACAATATCACTTTACATAGCCCTTGAAAGTATATATAAAATATACAATATTCATCAAAATCCTGACAGGTTTTAAATACTTACTTTTCCAGCTATGCAAGCCATAACACAGAATTAATTGATTCAAGGTTTTGCATTCACACAGTATGATGGGAATATTATTATCCTGAATAAAGTATAATAAAGCCAATTAAAATTTAGATATTAAGAATATAACATTCCCCTCTGAAATATGAATACTAATCATATTTTTCAGATTAAAAATTCATCCATCATCATTCATGTCACATTCAAACAAACTTTGATTCAATAATTCCAAATGTTTTGTCATGCAAAACTGAATTCATACCTTCAAAATGCATTTTCCTCTTTAATTTACTTTGTAACAAATCATCTCCTTTCTTAATATCACTTCTAATTCGATAATATAATTTTTTCATTCTAAACATTAAACATAACTGGAATATAAGGAATAACATGATAATAATAAAAATAATTACAATAGGATGTGCTAAAATATTTCCTGCTGCTGAAGTTATCGAAGTTTTTCCCCACATGGATACACTATTACTAAATCTTTTCCACCAATTACTTCCTGAAAATTCTGACCATTGATGTGATATTTCTTGCAAATTACCTTGTTCATGTTTAAACAATACTTCTGCATTCTGCAATTCCTTAGCCAAAGCTATTAATAAACCTTGATCCTTCTGAATTATATTTGCCCATTTTTCCCATGGAAATTCATCTATTTGGGAAATATTATACTGTGTAGGTAGAGCGCTAATATTTTTCATAAACATATTTGTTAAATTTGTTCTCAACCCATTAATACTTATTGCAACAATATCTCCTTCTATACAATACAACCCTTGATTTAGGTTTTCTGTATTTGTACAAGAAGAGAAAAAAGTTTTAACCCTTTCTGTATCTGATATAATTTGAAAACAGACCTTCTTTTTATCTACACGAGTAACTAATTCAGAATTAATTTTATTTTCAATTCTTGCTGAACATAATGTGTGATTATGATAACAAGAATGAAATATACTTTTATCTTGATTAGGTAAACATATAATTTTAGACTGGAATTGTAAACATGATGACAAATCTAATTGTTCTAATTCAGAATTTTCATTGTTAAATACAAAATCTGTATACTGTAATTTATAGTATAATAATTGTGTATTACTGACAGGTAATCCCAAAACAGTGATAGGAACCAAAATTTGTTCTTTTCCGGCTATTGGAATCATAGAAGAACTATAACATATGTCCTGCTTGCATCCTATCCATTTATTTACCCATAAATCTGTATGATTTATCGCATATAAATATTCTTTGGGCAAATACTGTAAAATGCCAAGAGGAGTTATTCCACTCTGAAATGCTTGCGCAATTATTTTAAAATTAGTGGAATATTCCGTTTGAATCTCTAAACATGCTCTGGCTATATGAGAATGTTGTTCACTTCTCATCAAATCAAGAGTAATATTTTGAAGATGTAAAATAGATGGACCCATTATATTAGCAGTTTTAATTACCATATTTTCTAAAATCTGATTTAAATGTCTTTGTATTTTAATACCATTACTTCCCACTAAACCAGCGGTTTCTAGATCAGACTTTAAAGTATTAATATCCATACTATTTGTTATACTCCCGATTGTGCCAATCCCTCCTAAAATACCTTCAACAATACCACGCTTATTTCTGTTATAATTTCTATTATTAATTCCAAACCATCTCTCAATACCCAATTCCATATTAACCAGATGTCCTTGACATTGTGGAAACCTTGTAGAAATTTTCCATTCTGAAACATTAAAGTTCCACAAAACAATGACAAACTTTCCCTCTCTCAAAAGAGTTCTGGATTGGAAATGGTTAATCTGAAAAGGACTTGCAGAGAAACTTTTCTTATTGACACATGGAGTTTTCCTTGGAGACATAACAATAACACTTGCCTTTGCACATTTCACCGGATAATTTTCTATTGATATGCAACATTCATATATACCAGTATCATTCAAAGATACTCTCATTTGTTGATAAACAAATGTATCATTGATCCAATTCACACTACCAAAAATTCCTTTATGAATTATGATAGTTGAACTATAAAGAAAACTACCCAAAAACTCAACATTCCTTTTCCAAGTCAACAATGAATTTTGAGGTAAAGATATTTTTGTATCACATATCAAATGCAAATTATCTTTATCTTCCATAATTTTCAAAGATTGTGGGAAAATATTAATTTCTGGAACAATCTTATCAACTATAAAGATATCGATTTTGACCCTTATTTCAGTAAATTTTCTTATAACTTTAAAATCCCATGTTCTTACAACGTCTCCTTTTTCATCTCCAATGATGTTTAAATATTTTGGATTTAATATCTTTACAAAACTTTGAAAAAGATAATAAAATTGATCAAAGGAATAAAGTATTTTCCCAGATCTTGTCATAATATTAGTAACATCTCCAGACCAAATTGTTGACTCATTACCCTTTAAAAATATAGACCAGAAACTCCTCAACAATATGTTACACTCAAAAGTTCCGGTTTTGTTATTTAGTCTATAAGATCCCTGCATTTTAACAAACTTTGTTTTGAATTCTATTTTAACTTTGATGTCAATATCATTGCTGTGAATGAAATACAATTGTAAACAACAACGATATCCATCACCAATACATAAAAATCCATACAAATCTTCTGCTGTATTAATATCAACATCTCTAAAATTATGATTTTTATCATATGCACTAATATCAATAACTCTATCATTTTTGTCCTTTGTAATGATATCAATGTTCTTATTTTTTAGTTCATCTGCATTGATATCAATGTCTACATCTCTCTTATTTCTGAATAACATATGATCTTTGTTGTGTACTTCTTCATTCCTGTTAGTCTTTATATAACTTGAGCAGTTCTTGATATATCTTATCACAAATAAAATTGTCACTAGGGAAAAGATGCATCCTGTAGTGATGATACACTTTCTCTCTTTAAAACTTTTCATTTGTTGTGCTGACATCTTTTTCTTTTGGAATACGCACTTTCTTCAGGTTCGATTTTTATTTTTAATTCCTGAAAAAATAAAGGCAGCATCATTATCTTGGAATATAAAATGTGTTATACCCACATTTTTCTTTCTGCATACTTGTTTCACTGAACTAAGAAAGTATTTGTACCCCTTGAACATCCCAAAATGTCCATGGACTTTCCCAATTACTTTTCCATGTTTCAACTCCTGAAAACTCACTGAAACGTGTCACCATCTCTGGGTGTGGCCTCACATGTAACAAGAAAGTATTTGTACCCCTTGAACATCCCAAAATGTCCATGGACTTTCCCAATTACTTTTCCATGTTTCAACTCCTGAAAACTCACTGAAACGTGTCACCATCTCTGGGTGTGGCCTCACATGTAACAATTCTTTAATCATCTTTTATCTTTTCTTGTCTTAGACTTGTGTCAACAATATCTAATTTTATCTTAAATAAACCTTTCTGTTCCTGGTCTACTTAATAGACCGCTTATCTTATATAAAAGATAATTTTGGTTTAACAACAAAATAACAAAATGTTACAAAAAACAATATCAGTTGTAAAATATCAAAAAATAGATTATTCTTACAATGAAGATTAAATCCGATATGTGCATGGATTTAATAACAATCCTTCATGATATATATAAATATATGTCTTATGTGTACTGGAATGAAACTTCCACTGGAATGTGTGTACTCCATTATTGTCTGTGTCCACCACTCCTAAAACAAAAAAAACCAGAGCCCCCACCTTTTTTCTTTCAAAGGTTCCTCTGAGCAAGTTAGTGCTACAGAATGAGTATTTTCCCTCCCACCTTTCTAAAACAATGGGTGTCTCATTCTAAATTCCTAAGGGTTGCTATGAATAACCCTTTGTAAAAAATCATTTTAAACATACACAAACCTTTTTACCTTATCAATATATATACAAATTATTTCTTAATCTCTTAATCAAGAAACATTGTAATATAAAAACTTATATTTTTAACTAA
This sequence comes from Lithobates pipiens, assembly GCF_037356315.1. NCBI lineage: Eukaryota > Metazoa > Chordata > Amphibia > Anura > Ranidae > Lithobates > Lithobates pipiens. The sequence goes on along the minus strand of NW_027507718.1, from coordinate 44,395 downwards.
CAAAGACACTTTTTATCATGAATTAACTTTCTTTTTCAAACTTAGAAATATGAGGAGGAACCATTTTGTATACATTTTCTTCAACCAATTATGACACGAGGCAATACAAACGCCATTTTACTTTTTCTTTTAAACTCAAAAGGAGAATACTTTGTAGCATCAGAAATTGTGCTTCTTACATCCATTAAAAATAACTGGAACAACATCAACCCAAATATTTCCTTTGTCCAACAACCTTTATCAATCCTAGATTTAATTATCCGATACATCCTCACAATAATACCTACAAACTGTGAATGTTACCACACATGAAATCTCTATTCTATTCCCTGATATTACACATTCTCTGTCACTACTGAGGTTTGCTGATATATCCCAAACTAGAAAAACATGATTATTCAACCTCTAAACAATAGTTAAAGCATCATCATTAGTGAATCCCACCTGTAGGTGCTGTGAACTATAAATACACAATAATCCTTTTCCGTCATGACACAAACTTATGGTCTAATGACCCAAATAATAACTTCGTGGCAACCTATGAGAATAAAAAAGATTGTTATAACCTTTTTTTCCTCTGAAATTAAAGGAATATGTGTGTCCACTTTCTTCACGGCATTAATTTATACCATATCAGGTTGGACTACTAACTCTCCATGCAAAAGCTGCTTCCTTTGCCAATAAATCTGCTGTTCTATTACCTACAGATAACTCACTATCATCTTTTTATGTGCTGGAATTTTTACAATAGCATATGCAAGAGGATTACTCTCTGCAAGGTCAAAAACTACTTCTAATGTCTCTTTCTGCACAAGAGTCTTATTGGATGAATCCACAAAACCTCTACATAGATAACGTACAACATATGAACTATCACTATAAATCACTAATGAACCTTTCTTCTCTTCCTTGTCAATACTATCTCAATATCTTTAAACAAACCTGTATCTATTTTGGTCTGACTCCAAAGACTTTTATGTGCTCTAACTGATTGTTCCAATTCGAGATTGGTTCCTGTGTGTGGCCAATTAAAATCTGAAGACATGTCAGCGACTGCTGTACAAATACTTCCAACGTTACTGTACTTTGAGGAATCTATTAACATAGATTTGGGCCTAGATGAATCTTTCCATATAGTAGAATTACTTAAATCAATAATCCAATCTAATTTACTAATCACATCCATGCCTAAAATATTCTCTGTATTTTGGCAACACCATATGTCTATTTTTGTTGTCTATTCATTCAATTGCTAATTGAGTACCATGCTGACTGAATACAAAACTTTTCAATGTTCAGCTTGAACAAAACAAAAATAAAAACTTAATACTCATGACAATGAAACATTGATAAAAAATAATAATCCACTAGATTATCCTTGAAAATATTAAAATTATATCAAAGTCCTCAATAATATTCCAAACGTCAAAACCAAATCTTTTTAAACTCCTATCAATCCTTATTCATAGCCATTAAACGTCAACCAGAAAATTCTTACCATATCTGCAGTTAATTTAAGGACTGCTGACTGTTTTCAGAGTATTATATGCTACATAATTAAACCTTTCCTGTCTTAATGGACTATTTTCAGTTTGCAATCTTTGTCTTTGGTTCTTAGAAGAAAAATGAATTTGCTTATTATGACCTCTATACCTCAGATTACTGTGCCAACGTACAGAATAAACTTCTTGACGCCTGGGCAAAATTTTCGGATAATACAACCTCTTTTGTGTATTATTATTATTCAACTTTTTATAGACTTTCCTCTGAGCATATGGCGATGAAAATCTACATTTCTGCTTACTATCAATATTATTTAAGTCAACTGACTTCCCACTCTCATTGTCTGAGGAAATATTAACATTTGACTCATTACAGGATATGACGTTGACGGCTGCCTTCGTCATATGTTCATCATCCTCCATCCTTGAGCACTGAACATGTGCAGGAATCTCAGCTTGTAATAACTGGGTCTTAAACAAATTTAAAACATTTCCATGCACCCAGCTTTCCAAAAAACCTATTTGATTTTCATTTTCTTTCAGAGATTGCAATAATGCATCAATTCTATGTTCCAATTCAATTTTTTTAGTCAACAATTGTTCAGTATATTTCTTCTCCTGCTTTGCTGCAATTTCTATTGCATTCTCTAAATTTTCAATATATGTACAAAAAGTCTCACAACTTGAACAACTAGATTCAAAAAGTACATTTTCAGTTACACTTTGACTTTGTTTTCCTGGCATATCAAACACCATATCATTATAACTTTTAACAAGTTTCATTATATTACGTACTTTTTTCTTTGTTTTAACTAATGAGAATCTATCCTTCTCAATGTCAGCATTTGCCTGAAAGCATTGATCATACATTAATTTCCATAAAACAGCATCAGAGACCTGTTTCAATAAACCTTTAAATTCTAATGTACTTTCATCAGCTAAAACAGCTACAAATTCCATAATTACGTTTCTACTCACCAAATAAAAAACCCGTCAGTTTTTTCCTGGAAATTCTCCGGTCTTTCACAATCAATCGATCGATTTTTCTTCTAGGTTCTTTTTCAATCTTTGCGAAGTTTAATCTCTGTTCATCAATTCTTTCCCCTCTGATCACAAGGAGTGAAGTTGAAAAAAAAACTTCCGACTTAAGATTGACTGGCTGCAGATCGCCAATTGTTATATATGAAATAATATGAAATTTTACGATATTTCAAAGTCTTACGTATATGTTGAAATCAATCAATTCTTGTGAGACGAATTTCCTTAATTAGATCTGAGTCAGCGTAATTCAAAAATGTGTATTTATTTGTACACATTTAAATACAAAAAGTATACTTACAAAAATAGTACAATAATAATAATTAGTATCTTTCTTTCTTATTCAATATATCATTTGTATCTTTAAAATTGTCTTATGATACAATTCAGTTTATGCCATGTAGCATTTAAAATGGCCGAATAACCCTTTGTATGCTGGAAGGCTGTGTGCAAGACATGTGTCTTTCTTCTAGCTTGCTTGATCTTAAAAAGCACATCTGCCTCGTTGTGTGAGCAGAATCTAACAGGAAGTCTCCCTGCCAGTATTACCATTATATATTAACCTACATTCCTGAGTTCCGGCCGAAAGATAACTCCTCCTCCACAGAGGTGGGGGCTAAGGGTGGTTGTTATAACAGAGCTGACATGTGTTAACACTTAAATCACAACTCCACAGTCTAATGACAGGATGTGAGGGAGAAGGAATATTTTAGACTTAGAGTCTAGAAAAACATTGTCTCAACTTACATAAGCCTTCTCACTTACACATAAAATGACTTTCTAAAAACATATATATAATGAACTAGATAAGTTTACATAAACAATATCACTTTACATAGCCCTTGAAAGTATATATAAAATATACAATATTCATCAAAATCCTGACAGGTTTTAAATACTTACTTTTCCAGCTATGCAAGCCATAACACAGAATTAATTGATTCAAGGTTTTGCATTCACACAGTATGATGGGAATATTATTATCCTGAATAAAGTATAATAAAGCCAATTAAAATTTAGATATTAAGAATATAACAGGGGGTATAGTCAAAACCATAAATTATTCAAAAAGAAAAAATAAATATGACACTAATACTCCCTAAAGAGTTAAACTACAGACATTTATTAGCTATAAATAGCAAAAATATTAACAAACATATAAAATCCCTAAATCCCCAAGACTAACCCCATATATGCAATCCCTATACAGCAATCCCTCTACAAAGATTGTAAACTTAACCAATTCCTCAATAAACTATACCTAAAAAAGAGAGAGGGGTATGTTGATGCAGTGGATAATTACCACCCTCCCCTAACACATGACACCCAAGTAACACCTGATTGCAAGATGTGCTGACTGCTCCACGCTGCCAGGATCCATCTGCTGGTGGATGCCAGTACTGTGGCCCAAAGATGACATACTACTATCAACAGGGAAAAGCTCCCCTGGCAGTTTGAGACTGCCAGTAGACACCTGCTGGTGGACCACAGTACTGCACGCCAAATATCAGGCAGTGACACCAGTGAATGGAACTGTCATGGTTATGCAATAGTTTGTCTGCTTACCTGTTCCCATGTGTTCATCTAGAGACCAGCCGCCCCTCACCTGTCTGCTTTTGTAATCCATCCTCTGGCATGGCTCCACCCTAGCTCCTATCAGGGAGCTCTATATTAACCTGTGCACTGCAAGCCAACCCTGCTGATCAACCTTTGTGTGTTAGCTTCCTGTTACCTGCCGTGTGCTCTTCTGTTGTTCCGTTACCGACTTTGGCATGTCCTTGACTATCCCTGTTTGCCTGTGATCCTGACCTTTTGGCGTGTCCCTGACTATTCCTGTCTGCTTGTGGCCCCGACCTTGGCTTTGTCCCTCACTATCCCTATCCTCCTGTTGCCTACTGTGGGTGTGAGCTGGGGGACCCTGGGGGTCGCGACCTGGAGCCAGTTGCAGCCAAGTCCATCCTCACCACTAGAGGCGCTGGTGAACACCTGCTGGCTCTTAGACTCCGCTCCCCAGGGAATCTTACGCTCTAACCCCAGTGGGATCTGTCCCCCGTCTGCAGCAGTCAGCCGTAGGTTCCACAACCTTGCGGTGCACTCCTGATCCCTACGGTGTGCATCTGTCACCTCGCCTCAAGGTGACCTGACAGTTTGATCAGCCATGGACCCGGCTGACGTGCCGCTTCCTACAGTCGATCCGTTACAGGGCTTAGTTCGCAGACTTGAGACCCAAGAATCGCATCAGATCTAAGTGATGCGATTCCTTCGAGATCTGGCTTCCCGCTTCAAGCAGCTACAGGCTTCCTTGGGAACCCCAAACCTGCAGCCTCAAGTACAGTCAGCAGCTGCACCTATCGCACCAGTCGCATCCACGCATGCATTATTACTGCCTGCTCCGTCCCGTTTCTCTGGGGACTCCAAGGCTTGCAGGGGGTTCCTTAGCCAGTGAACAATTCATTTTGAACTTCAGCCCCAAAACTTCCTGTCCGATCGGGCAAAAGTAGCATATATCATATCCCTCCTGTCCGGCGAGGCGCTAGCCTGGGCTGCCCCTCTGTGGGAACTGAATGATCCAGTGGTTTTTAGCCTGTCTGATTTCTTGAAACTTTTTCAGAATATCTTCGAGGAACCGGGTCGTGTCTCCTCAGCGGCTAGCGCTCTTTTACGTCTCTGTCAAGAGTCCGCGTCTGTGGGACAGTATGCTCTTCAGTTCCGTATCCTCACAGCTGAATTTAGCTGGAATAATGAGGCCCTAGTTGCAACCTTTTTACATAGCCTCTCTGAGAGAGTGAAGGATGAATTAGCAGGAAGATCCCTTCCTGCTGATCTGGACAGTGTCATCACCTTGTGTAACCAGATCGATATTCGCTTTCAGGAGCGGGCCCTGGAAAAAAGACGCCAGCACTCCCCGTTCTTTAGGCAGCCTGAGCCCCCAGTCCCTTCTCTTCAATCCGAGGAGTACCCCCTGCCTACCGAGGAACTTATGCAGTTGGGCTGGACTAAGTTATCTCCCGAAGAACGAGCTAGGTGCAGAACTCTGGTCCTATGCCTCTATTGTGGGGCCAAAGGTCATTTCCGTGACACTTGTTCTCTTTGTCCGGAAAAACGCTCAGGGCTAATACATCTGGAAGGTGGAGTATTAGACCCTGAAATATCACCTTCACCTTCTCATCTTCTCCTTCCTGTGTTGCTTCATGTCAGTGCTTCCTCTCGTTCGGTCTCAGCACATCTGGATTCCGGAGCCGCTGCCAATTTCATGGATTGGGAAACTGCATCCTCCATGAGACTTACCCTTTTGCCCCTTACAACGCCATTGGTGGTCTTGGCGATTGATGGCACGGTTCTCCCAGGGGGCCCTATCCGCTTCCAGACTCTTCCTGTTAAGATGTCAGTAGGGACACTCCACCAGGAGTGGATATCCTTCCTTGTCTTACCTAAGGCTTCATCTCCTATCATATTAGGTCTTCCTTGGTTACGGCTCCATTCTCCACACATTGACTGGTCTGCTGGACAGATCCTGGCTTGGGGTTCCTCCTGTTCCTCTTCCTGCCTACTCAAGGGTACCCCAAAGGAGAGACTTCCTGTTACCACCATCCCAGTATCTTCTGCTCTTCCCGCTGTATATAGCGATCTCTGGGATGCGTCCTGCAATAGTCAGACTGATGCACTCTCTAGGTCATGTGGTACTCTGGATGAGGGGCCCACCTATGAACCTGAGTCAATCATTCACTCCAGTTCGCATAACCATTTACCTTTGCCTGTCCCTAATCTTCCTTGGACGCACAGCCAGGCTAACTTGTCTGCAAGTTCCACAGTTGCTATGCCCTGTGATGCGATTGAGATGGTCGCTACACCTGACAATACTATTCAGTCGGCCTCTGCACCAGTTATGCCAGTCCAGCCCATGCCCAATGAGCTTCCTGCTTCTTGTTCAGGACCTTCTGTGACCTGGCCTCACCCTACTGCTACTATGTCCGTTCAAACCCGTTTAAGAGGCTCAATCCATCCTTTGGATAGAATACCTCATTCGGCCAGGAGGGGTTTTCAATCTTTTTCTCAGGGTTCTCTGCATTCTGTTTGTGTTTCAGCTATCCAGCTTGACTCTTGTGACATGTCACCTTCTAACCAACCTGACCTCAGGGATCCACTGATCTCTGCCCAGTCTGGTGGTCCTGTTATGGATGCCCAGCTCATCTTTAAGGGTCTGGGGGACCCTGCTCAGGCTCCTGATCTTCTCATGCCCTTACCTATTCCTAAGAAGACTTTAGTCCTCAAGTTCTCTCGTCCTCTCCCTACCATGGTTCCAGTCTCTGAGGATAATCTAAAATACGAGGTTAGTCAAGTTTTGGATTCCCGGCTCCGTAAAGGCATTCTTCAGTACCTCGTACATTGGAAAGGGTTTGGCCTTGAGGAGAGGTCTTGGATCACTGCATCTGAGGTCTTTGCTCCTAGTCTGTTGAGGAGGTTCCATCTGGAGTTTCCCTTTAAGCCTGAACCCAGGCGGGGGAGGGGGAGGCCTCGTAAGAGGGAGGGTACTGTCATGGTTATGCAATAGTTTGTCTGCTTAACTGTTCCCATGTGTTCATCTAGAGACCAGCCGACCCTCACCTGTCTGCTTTTGTAATCCATCCTCTGGCATGGCTCCACCCTAGCTCCTATCAGGGAGCTCTATATTAACCTGTGCACTGCAAGCCAACCCTGCTGATCAACCTTTGTGTGTTAGCTTCCTGTTACCTGCCATGTGCTCTTCTGTTGTTCCGTTACCGACTTTGGCGTGTCCTTGACTATCCCTGTTTGCCTGTGATCCTGACCTTTTGGCGTGTCCCTGACTATTCCTGTCTGCTTGTGGCCCCCGACCTTTGCTTTGTCCCTCACTATCCCTATCCTCCTGTTGCCTACTGTGGGTGTGAGCTGGGGGACCCTGGGGGTCGCGACCTGGAGCCAGTTGCAGCCAAGTCCATCCTCACCACTAGAGGCGCTGGTGAACACCTGCTGGCTCTTAGACTCCGCGCCCCAGGGAATCTTACGCTCTAACCCCAGTGGGATCTGTCCCCCATCTGCAGCAATCAGCCATAGGGTCCACAACCTTGCGTTGCACTCCTGATCTCTACGGTGTGCATCTGTCACCTTGCCTCAAGGTGACCTGACAGTTTGATCAGCCATGGACCCAGCTGACGTGCCGCTTCCTAATGTCGATCCGTTGCAGGGCTTAGTTTGCAGACTTGAGACCCAAGAATCGCATCAGATCTAGGTGATGCGATTCCTTCAAGATCTGGCTTCCCGCTTCGAGCAGCTACAGGCTTCCTTGGGAACCCCGAACCTGCAGCCTCAAGTACAGTCAGCAGCTGCACCTATCGCACCAGTCGCATCCACGCATGCATTATTACTGCCAGCTCCATCCCGTTTCTCTGGGGACTCCAAGGCTTGCAGGGGGTTCCTTAGCCAATGCACAATTCATTTTGAACTTCAGCCCCAAAAGTTCCTGTCCGATCGGGCAAAAGTAGCATATATCATATCCCTCCTGTCCGGCGAGGCGCTAGCCTGGGCTGCCCCTCTGTGGGAACTGAATGATCCAGTGGTTTTTAGCCTGTCTGATTTCTTGAAACTTTTTCGGAATATCTTCGAGGAACCGGGTCGTGTCTCCTCAGCGGCTAGCGCTCTTTTACGTCTCAAAATGTCTCAATTGGCTGTCCTGTACCCCATGATGGATGTGTCATCATGGGTCAAAGTTCTTTCACACTGTAAACACATATGCCATCAGGCAAATAGCGCCAATAGTCCGCCGATTTGGCGAATCGCGAACACGCAAAATTTGCCGCAAACCGATCGCTGGGCGAACTGCAAGGCCATCTCTAATCAGGAGATCCAGATGACATTTATATCCCCAGGATGTTGTACTACGAGAGGCTGAATTTTCTGGCAGACCAGAGGGAACCCAGGCCAGCACTCTACAGTCTTCCTTCAAGGCTTCCTTCACCCCAGCTGAGGCTTCCAATGTCCAACCTGGGCCTTCCAGGCAGCAACATGGGGATGGGCCCAGCTTGAGACAGGTATAGCATTGTTCAACATATTTCTTGTCATACATTTAATGATGTCGGGAGGGGGCTGTGGAAAGTTGCAGCCGGGAGGGGGCTGTGGCAAGTTGCAGCCGGGAGGGGGCTGTGGCAAGCTGCAGCCGGGAGGGGGCTGTGGCAAGTGGCAGTCGGGAGGTCAACCATCGCCCTCCTCCACCCCCTGCCACAACTACAACAGCAGAGCTACAACTGGAAGGAAGCCTGGAGGGAAGTGCCTAAGGAAGACCAGAGAATGATGGCCCGAGTTCAGTCTGGTCTGACAGAAGATGCAGGCCCTTGTATGACCACAGCCTGTGGACATAGATGTCATCTGCTCTTCCTGATCTCTTGGACTTCTGGACCAGACATTTCTCCCTTTAGATATGGACTCCTCAGCCCACCAATTTTGCATTTAAATAATTGATGTCTGCCCTGGGGGCCAAAGGCTTGTTTAACACCTAATAAAGGTTTTTTTTTGGTTCAAGAAATACTTGCCTATGTGTTTTACTTCAAAAAGGACAGTTTATTTGTGAGTAGGCAGGTACATTTCAAAAATACCAAGTCAAATTAAAACAAGGGGCACCAACACCAACCAACCTCCTCAAGATTAAAAAATAAAACAATAAAATAAAAAGATAATAATGGTGTTGTGGTAAGTTGACACACAAAACACACCAAAAACATTACAAAAATGTCAAAAAAGGAGATCTTGACTAAAAAAACAACCACAAAATGTAAACAAAAAAAAAATGATTTGGGAGATCTGACAAATAAAAATATTGTATTTATGAAATCAGGAAAAAGAATAAATAAAAAAGTTTGGGAGAAGTGTGTGTGAATATGAGCAGCAAAACAACTTAATTCTTGTAGCATTATAAAGAAAAAGAGAATGCGCTGCATTAAACATTTTTTAACATTGCAGTGTGACGAATTGATGCACATCGGATCATGTTGTCAGATAATTTTAAATCCAGCTCTTAAACTTCGTTGGTCAGATTATCCGACATCATGGTCCGATCAGACATTTTCCGTCGGAATGTCCGACCGTGTGTACGGGGGCTTAGAACTGCAAAAGATAGAAATTCTCTCACTATAGAAATCCAGGGACTTGCCACTCACAACTGGGTTCTCACATCTACCGCATAGACTTCCTCTCACTAGGCCTAGCAGCCGATAGGGTTTTTGAATAAAGCAAAGCCTCTGCCACAGACTTGTGTATAGAGCACTTGAACAAAGTCTCTGCAACAGACTTGATTGTAACTGAAGTATGTAGATAAATTTAGAGAGCGATTATACGGTACCAGTATCTCGCAGCCGGTCCGGCGATACCGTATGAGTGTAAATTCACTTGGTATCTTTCAACTGAGCCTCCAGGCTCTTTTTGAGAAGCCAGCCTTCATAGTGGCCTTCTCCTGAAGAGTCCTCCCCTGGTTGCTTCTTCAGTTGCTGGGCCTCTCCACAGATGAGTTGTCACTGGACCACCTTCAAATCCTCCTTCCAGTTACTTTGCCTCGGGCTAGCCAGCCCTGAGATTTGGAATTGGATGGATCCACACCCCAGGCCATGAGAGCCATGAGGGCTGGTCAGGAGGACTAGGATCAAACAGACAGATCTTCTGGGCCGGAACCCAGAAGCACGTGATGTCTGTACCTTAAGTACCCTCTCCCAGAATGCACAGCAAGATGACACTCCCATTGGGCTGGTTCAGAGAAAGAATGGCACTCAATGCGAAGAGCCAAACTGCGTTCTCATACTTTCTAGTGGTGACAGCGCCACCTGTGGCCAAGCAGAACATTGTGCAATCCAGCTAGACTGGTATTGAAACCATAATTTGATATAATTGACCCTAAAACCCAACTGTGGTTTTAGGAACTTTAAATAGAAAAATACACACAGCGCGTGTTGTTCAGGAGCCGGAGATACACAAAGTTATCTTAAGGACAGCGAGAACAAAACCTCCCAAAAATCTCTTCTTGCATTTCTGAAAATCCCAACAGAATGGATCAGTATGTGCTGCAGACTGCAGTCACTGGAGCTCCACTTTACACACAAATCATTTGACCTCCACTTCCTGTACTATTGTATATTTCTTGTTTGTTATGCCGCGTACACACGAGCGGACTTTTCAACATCCAAAGTCCGATGGAATGATTCCGTCAGACTATTCGATCGTGTGTGGGCTGCAACAGACTTTTGATTCGCAAAAGTCTGACGGACTTTAGAAAATGGAACATGCTTCAAATTTTTCCGACGGAACTCCGCCGGACCCGGTCCCTTCGAAAAATTTGTTCGTGTGTATGCTATTCCGACGGACTAAAACCAACGCTAGGGCAGCTATTGGCTACTGGCTATGAACTTCCTTATTTGAGTCCAGTCGTATGTCATCACGTTCGAATCCGTCGGAGTTTGGTGTGATTGTGTGTGGCCAAGTCCGCTCAGTCGAAAAGTCCGTCAGAACTCTGTCGGAACTCCGGCAGGACTCCTTCGGAAGTCTGTCGGACATAAGTCCTCTCGTGTGTACGGGGCTTTACATTAACCACTTAACGACCGCCGCATGCCATTGTACGTCATCACAATGGCATGTACAGGCACAAGCATGTACATGTACGTGCTTGCCTTTCAGCGGGTGGGGGGTCCAATCGGACCCCCTCCCGCTGGATGCGGCGGTCCGGTTCGCTTCAGGAGCGATCCGGGGTGAGGGGACGGCCGTTGGTTTCTGGCCATCCCCTCTCGATCACTCCTGGCGAATGAGAAGCTTCCTCCCACTGTGTATTGTATACACAGGCAGGGAGGAAGTGATGTCATTCTCCTCGGGGCGGTCTTATTGACCGGACTACGAAGAGAGGACACAGTAAGTCTGCACCAAACACTACACTGACACTAACTAACACACAGGCACACAAACCCCCCACCCCCGATCGCCCCCGATCCCCCCCCCGTCACAGTGTCACTGATTGCAGTGATCATTTATTTACTGATCACTGCATTCAATGTCAGTTGTAACAGTAAAAAGTGTCAGGGCAGTTAGTGTTAGGTCCAGGGTAGCCCCCTACCACCCCTCAATAAAGATTTAACCCCCGATTGCCCTTAGAGATAACCCTTTCACCCCCTTTTGCCAGTGTCACTAAGCGATCATTTTTCTGATCGCTGCATTAGTGTTGCTAGTGTCGCTAGGTAGCTAGTTATTTTTTTAGGTTCACCGCCAGGTTTTTATAGTGCTAGGTACCCCGATATACTACCCAATAATGGTTTTAACCCCCTGCTTGCCCCTAATTAACCCTTTCACCCCCTTTTGCCAGTGTCACTAAGCGATCATTTTTCTGATCGCTGCATTAGTGTCGCTAGGTAGCTAGTTATTTTTTTAGGTTCACCGCCAGGTTTTTATAGCGCTAGGTACCCACATATACTACCCAATAATGGTTTTAACCCCCTGATTGCCCCTAGTTAACCCTTTCACCAGCGATCACCGTATAAGTGTCACTGGTGACGCTGGTTAGCCAGTTAGTTATTTAGGTTCCCCGTCAGGTTTTTATATAGCGCCAGGGACCCCCATATACTATCTAATAAAAATTTGAACCCCCTGATTGCCCCTAGTTAACCCTTTCACCAGTGATCACTGTATAAGTGTTATGGGTGACTCTGGTTAGTTAGTTTGCTTTTTATAGCATCAGGGCACCCACCATTTATTACCCAATAAAGGCTTAACCCCCTGATCACCCGGCGGGTGATATCAATTAGGTTTTAGGGTCAGTGTCTCAGTCGCCCCAGGCAGCGCTAGGCTAGTGCCAGTACCGCTAACAACCACGCGCAAAGCATAAACCTCCCGTAGTGGTATAGAATCTGAACAGATCAATATCTGATCTGATCAGATCTATACTAGCGTCCCCAGCAGTTTAGGGTTCCAAAAAAACGCATTGTTAGCGGGATCAGCCCAGATACCTGCTAGCACCTGTGTTTTGCCCCTCTGCCCAGCCCACCCAAGTGCAGTATCGATCGATCGCTGTTACTTACAAAACACTAAACACATAACTGCAGCGTTCACAGAGTCAGGCCTGATCCCTGCGATCGCTAACAGCTTTTTTTGGTAGCATTTTATATTTAAATCCGGAAGGCAGTGCTTGGTTTTTGGGGTCCCGTACGCGGCTAGGCTCCCAAAAAGCCCCCCACATGTGGTATCCCCGTACTCGGGAGAAGCAGCAGAATTTATTTTGGGGTGTAATTTGACTTATGCCCATAGCATGTGTGAGCAATATATCATTTAGTGACAACTTTGTGCAAAAAAAAAAAAAAAAAAAAAATTGTAATATTCCTGCAACTTGTGGCAAAATATAAAATATTTCATGGACTCAACATGCCTCTCAGTAAATAGCTTGGGGTGTCTACTTTCCAAAATGGGGTCATTTTTTTTTCTTTTTTTTGTGTCATTATTCAATCACTTGGGACAAAAAAAAATATTCAATGGGCTCAACATGCCCTTCAGCAATTTCCTTGGGGTGTCTACTTTCCAAAATGGGGTCATTTGGGGGGGGTTTGTGCTATTTTGGCATTTTATGGCCTTCGAAACTGTGATAGGTAGTGAGGAGTGAAATCAAAAATTTGCACCCTTAGAAATCCTGAAGGCAGTGATTGGATTTCGGGGTGCCGTACGTGGCTAGACTCCCAAAAAGTCCAACATATGTGGTATCCCCATACTCAGGAGGAGCAGCAGAATATATTTTGGGGTGCAATTCCACATATAACTATGGCATGTGTGAGCAATATATCATTTAGTGACAACTTTTTGTAAACTTTTTTTTTTCTTTTTTTTGTGTCATTATTCAATCACTTGGGACAAAAAAAAAAATATTCAATGGGCTCAACATGCCCCTCAGCAATTTCCTTGGGGTGTCTACTTTCCAAAATGGGGTCATTTGGGGGGGGTTTGTACTGCCCTGCCATTTTAGCACCTCAAGAAGTGAGATAGGCCGTCATAAATTAAAAGCTGTGTAAATTCCAGAAAATGTACTCTAGTTTGTAGACGCTATAACTTTTGTGCAAACCAATAAATATACGCTTATTGACATTTTTTTTTACTAAAGATATGTGGCTGAATAAATTTTTCCCTAAATGTATGACTAAAATTGAGTTTATTAGATTTTTCTTATAACAAAAAGTAGAAAATATCTTTTTTTTCTCAAAATTTTCGGTCTTTTTCCATTTATATCACAAAAAATAAAAATCGCAGAGGCAATCAAATACCATCAAAAGAAAGCTCTATTTGTGGGAAGAAAAGGACACAAATTTAGTTTGGGTACAACATTGCATGACCGCGCAATTACCAGTTAAAGCAGTGCAGTGCGAAATTGTAAAAATACCTCTGGTCCTTAGGCTGAAAATTGGTCCGGGGCTAAAGTGGTTAAAGTTAAAGTGGAGCTCCAGCTGCAAAGATTCCCAATAAAGATCTGTGAAAGAGAGAAAAAAAAGGTGGAGTGGAGGTCACATGCTTCCCGTCATCGGTGGAGTTTCATTCTGCAGCCATGCCCCTCTCATAAATAAGGACATAGGAAAGTGGGTGGAAATAAAGAGAAGTGATATACAAATGATAAGTTCTGTAATGGTGGAAGATAAAATACAATGTTCCAGGAAGTCGGGTCTTAGAGACATTTCCTGAGGTGTGAAGAAGAGATCTACAGACTCCAACATTTCCATAGAGAAGGTAAGTGAGAGACAGGAATATTTCCATAGAGAAGGTAAGCGAGAGACGGGAACATTTCCATAGAGAAGGTAAGTGAGAGACTGGAACATTTCCATAGACAAGGTAAGAGAGAGATGGGAAAATTGGGATGAGCGGGGCATAAAATACATCAAAAGAGACTTCTATTTATTATGCAAAGGAGAACTCTGACTTTAACTTGCTGAGAAAGTGTAGTAGCTGAGCTTCACTGCCCTTACCCTACTTCCCTAGATACCCCACAACCCACATGGCTTCCCTAGTCACCAAACAACCCACATGGCTTCCCTAGACACCCCACAACCCACATGGCTTCCCTAGACACCAAACAACCTACATGGCTTCCCGAGACACCCCACAACCCACATGGCTTCCCGAGACACCCCACAACCCACATGGCTTCCCTAGACACCACACAAACCACTTGGCTTCCCTAGACACCCCACAACCCACATGGGTTCCCTAGATACCCCACAACCCACATGGTTTCCTTAGTTACCCCACCACCCATATGGGTTCCCTAGATACCCCCACAACCCACATGGGTTACCTAGATACCCCCACATGGGTTCCCTAAATACCCCACAACCCAGATGGGTTCCCTAGATACCCCCACAACCCAGGCGGGTTACCTAGATACCCCCACAACCCACATGGGTTCCCCAGATACCCCCAAAACCCACATGGCTTCCTTAGACACCCCAAACCCAGCATCCCTGATGGGGACAAGGGTCTCTTCCCAACAACGGTGGGAGTCTGTGGATGAGGGCTTAATGGAATCTGGAAGCCCCCTTCAGCAAGGACCCCCATATCGTACCCCTACCCATTCAATAAAAAAGGGTCAAAAACTAATAAACACAAGAGACAAGTGTTTGACAATTCTTTTATTAAAAAATAAAAGGTAAAAAAGTATCCCTCAATGTAAATCCATTGTCAATCACGCTGCCTGTCGACCCAAAAATGTAAAATGCTCCACCTTCTAGGATGGCCTCCTGCCACATGCCTGCTCTGCACTTTGACATTTCTTATATAGGAAGGGGTGGGGTCACCTGGCTACATCACCCAGTGGCATCACCCCTTCTGACATCATGGACTGGTACATGCTGGGCCAGTGATGTCACAAGGGGGTGGGGCCACCAGGTAATGTTTCCAGGTGGCCCCTGCCCTTACCTATATATGAACTGTCAAAGTGCAAAGGAGGCATTCAGCGGGCGACCATCCCAAAAGGTGGAGCTTTTTAAAAAAAAAATCTTTCAGGTCCAGCGGATGGCATGATGGACGATGGATTTACATAGAGGGACTGCCACAACCTGCAGACCCCCACAACCACAGCCCATGGTTGTGGGAAAGAGACCATGCCCCCATCAACATGGGGAAAAGGAGCTATGGGGTGGGGGGAAGAGGTCCCTCTGCCCAAAATCACCCACCCCCCATGTTGAGGCCTGGTATGGTTCAGGGGGGGCTGCTTGCTCATCACCCTTTCCTGACCTGCCAGGCTGCATACCTGGATAAGGGCCTGGTATGGATTGGGAGACTCCCACGCAATTTTTTTCACTTTTTTCTATTGATGGGCTTTTTTTTTCAGCTGTCAGTGGGGAAACCCATAGAGAGCTGACTCATTGGTTGTTAAGGACAACGCGGCCGGCTTCCCGACCCCTCTCCTTAAGAACCAGCTTACATTGCGCCCTGATTGAGCAAAAGTTTGCCCACAGAATGCATTGTGCAGCGCTCAGTGCATTGAAGGGTGTTTGGCAGGGATAACACC
Organism: Lithobates pipiens; assembly: GCF_037356315.1. Taxonomy (NCBI): domain Eukaryota; kingdom Metazoa; phylum Chordata; class Amphibia; order Anura; family Ranidae; genus Lithobates; species Lithobates pipiens. The sequence continues at coordinate 28,330 of NW_027507718.1, read as the reverse complement.
CAGTAAAAACCCTGCAAATTTGGGTGTTCAGCAAACCATTCACCCCAACACTTGCGAGATGCTTGCGATAACTTACCACACAATGTCATGCATTATTTTCGAATATATAATGCATGCAAGTTTATAACGAGAGTTTCTTTGTGAATTTCACCTATTTTTTTTTAACATTGTGAGATATATTGCAGCATACTCGTGTAGCACTAACTCCTGAAGGAGCTGCTGGTTAGATTTGCGCTTACTGTTACCTTTGTTTCTCCTTGTTGCACGTCTAGGGCAGTGTTTCTCAACTCCAGTCCTCAAGGCGCCCCAACAGGTCATGTTTTCAGGATTTCCCTCAGATGGAACGGCTGTGGTAAATACTAAGGCAGTGAAACTGATCAAATCACCTGTGCAAAATAATGGAAAGTCTAAAAACATGACCTGTTGGGGTGCCTTGAGGACTGGAGTTGAGAAACACTGGTCTAGGGGATGTCCCGTGGTAGATGGCCCAGTAACTTAAGACTGACAACAGATCCACTTGAATGGATTTTATTTGTAAAACTCAGTCAATTGAATAGTCTTTCAACTTGGGATCAGAGGGTTGGAAAAGGACGTTCAGGTACTCTTATGCCGTGTACACATGATCGAAATGCCAGTACCCAGACCCAGTACGGCACCCTTTGGGCTCCTTCTGCTAATCTCGTGTGTATCTCGTGTTAGTAGAAGTTTGGTTAGAGACGATTCGTGCTTTTCAGACTTCAGCCTAATTTGTTTGTTTTCTGCGGTTCAGTCTGTGCCTGTGAGGTTTGTATCTGCTTTTTAGTGCGTGTGGATCAGTTCGTACCTGTTCTCAGGCACTTCTGGTCCGCTCGTTCCTGTTTTTCAGGTCATTCTTCATAGGTCTTTCTGTTCTTCAGTGTGTTTGGTTAAGTTTGTTTCACCAGCCGACCGTTTTGAAGCCATGGTGCATGGACGTACTCATTCTCGAGTTCGTGCTGTATGGGGGCTTGGTGTTGGGGTTAATACTTTGACCCGAGCCCAGTCCATGAACAGGGCAAGGAGGAGTTCATGGACGAAGAATTGGCTGCGCCAGTGTGACCGATTCTCACATATGCCTTTGTTTCGTGAGATCCGTGAGAATAATCCTGAGGATTTCAGGAATTATCTCAGGATGACGGACCCAGTTTTTCACTGTCTGCTGGCTTTGCTGACCCCTTATATCAGCAGGCAGGATACCTGCATGCGGCAAGCCATCACGCCGGAGCAGAGGCTCATCGCCACTTTGCGGTACTTGGCGACAGGGAGAAGCTTGCAGGACCTCAATTTCATGACAGGCATCTCCCCCCAGGCTCTGGGGATCATTATTCCAGAGACCTGTTCTGCCATTATTCAGGTCCTGCAGAAGGAATATATGAGGGTAAGTTTTATCCTTTAACATTGCATTATATGTATTGTATGTTTGTATTAATTTCATCATTACTTAATATCCATGACAGGAATATGCTGTGAATGTCCCCTTTATATCCATACATGCATTTTTAAAATTTGTTTATTTTTAATTTCTCCTTTTGTGTCCTACATGCATATTTGCCTTCACTAACGTCCCCAGCATGCAATCCTGGGCCCATATACACCCATAGTCTAGCCCCTTTTTAACAATTCATATTGCCAGCTCCATTGTACTGTTTTACCACCTCCACTCTTTTTTAAATGTCTTCAGGTGTAATGTGTGATCGTCTAATTAATTAGAACCCCCCACTCTCTTTTAAATGTCTTTAGGTGTAATGTGTGATCTTCTAATTAATTAGAACACCCCCCCACTCACCCGCATAAATTATGTTCCATGGGCCATCAGAGGGATGAGGAATCTGAGAATTGGGCCTTATCTTAGATTTTTTGAAAGACAACTTATAAAAAATGTTTTACTGCTGTTCCAAAATGTTATGGTTTAATTTGTTATCAATTTTTTTTATTTAAGTAATAATTATCTTTTTTCTCTGTGTTTGACTCCACAGCTTACTTCCACACCACAGGAATGTCAGACTGTGGCTTCGCAATTCGCTGCACGTTGGGACTTTCCCAACTGTGGAGGGTCAATTGATGGGGAAACATGTGTGGATTGTGCCACCACCCCATTCGGGGTCTTACTACTGGAATTACAAGGGGTTCCATAGTGTGGTGTTAATGGCGGTGGTGTCGGCACAATACGACTCTATACACGTGGATGTGAGGAAGAATGGCCGGATGTCAGACGGAGGAGTGTTTAACCAGACAGAGTTCTGCCACCGTCTCCTGACCGGTGGCCTGGGATTGCCACCAGATGCTGATAATGTGGAGGGACTCCCTTTTGTTTTCATCGCCGATGAAGTGTTCAGTGTGATTGACCATCTGATGAGGCCATTCTCACAAAGGACCCTCACCTCGCAGAGGAGGGTTTTTAATTACTGTCTGGCCAGAGCAAGAAGGGTTGTGAAGAATGCCTTCGGGATTATGGCCAGCCGGTTCCATCTCTTTTTGACCTGGCAGAGTGCAAACTGAGTAATAAAGTAATAATCCTGGCAGAGTACAAACTGAACCATGTCATTCTCTGCTACTGTATAGTGATGGACGAACTTCCAACGGGACATTTCGCGAATGCGGACCGCAAACGCGGCCGATAGTTCGCGAAACCGAACGTTCGCCGCGGGCCCCATTGACTTCAATGGGAGGCAAACTTCGCCAACCTTTAGGTCAAATTTGCAGCCACAACATAATTATTAGCTGGGCAAACATAGTCCCACCACATGGCCAATGACATAACACATGTATGAGGTGAATTTGGGATCGATAACTACAAGCATTCTTTTTTTATATGGGAAATTGTTCTGACAATTCAGGACTGTGGAGCGCATGAAGGCAATGGAGGAGAGGGAAGGTCAGGGACCAGGGTAGGCAAAGAAGAGGGTGCAGGAGATGATCACCAGCAGCGTGACATACAGCAATGACACATGCACCGTGATAGAGGCATCTGACAACAGCACCGTGATAGAGAGCACTAACACCAGCACTGTGACATAAAGCACTGACATCAGCACCGTGATATACAGCACTGACAGCAGCACCGTGATAGAGAGTATTGACATCAGAAGCGTGACATTAAGCACTGACATCAGCACCGTGATATACAGCACTGACAGCAGCACCGTGACATACAGCACTGACATCAGAAGCGTGACATACAGCACTGACATCAGCACCGTGATATACAGCACTGACAGCAGCACCGTGATAGAGAGCACTGACATCAGCAGCGTGACATACAGCACTGACATCAGCACCATGATATACAGCACTGACAGCAGCACCGTGATAGAGAGCACTGACATCAGCAGCGTGACATACAGCACTGACATCAGCACCGTGATATACAGCACTGACAGCAGCACCATGATCGAGAGCACTGACATCAGAAGCGTGACATACAGCACTGACATCAGCACAGTGATATACAGCACTGACAGCAGCACCGTGATAGAGAGTACTGACATCAGAAGCGTGACATTAAGCACTGACATCAGCACCGTGATATACAGCACTGACAGCAGCACTGTGACATTAAGCACTCACATCAGCACCGTGATATACAGCACTGACAGCAGCACCGTAAGCAGCCCCAGGAGTAAGTCAGCACAGCACAGGGATGGTGTGATCCCCTCATAATAAGAACCCCCAGGAGGAAGCCAGCACAGCACAGGGATGGTGTGATCCCCTCATAATAAGAACCCCCAGGAGGAAGTCAGCACAGCACAGCACAGGGATGGTGTGATCCCCTCCTAATAAGAACCCCCAGGAGGAAGTCAGCACAGCACAGGGATGGTGTGGTCCCCTCATAATAAGCAGGCCCAGGAGAAACTCAGCACAGCACAGGGATGGTGTGATCCCCTCATAATAAGAACCCCCAGGAGGAAGTCAGCACAGCACAGGGATGGTGTGATCCCCTCATAGTAAGCAGGCCCAGGAGAAACTCAGCACAGCACAGGGATGGTGTGATACCCTCATAATAAGAACCCCCAGGAGGAAGTCAGCACAGCACAGGGATGATGTGATCCCCTCATAATAAGAACCCCCAGGAGGAAGTCAGCACAGCACAGGGATATCATAAGCAGCCCCAGTAGAAATATGACACCGCTCAACCTCTTCAAAGAGGAGGGTAGGGGCATATAGTACGGTGTGCTTTTTTGGGACAAGGAAGTGAGCCAAATGAAGAAAGAAGGTCTGTGTGCTTGATTAAAAAAATAGTTTATAGACATATACATGGTCTACTGGTCACATGTGTTGAATTCCTCCGAGATCCATGCCTCATTCATTTTTAGAAATGTGAGGTAGTTAGTTAGAACAGCAGACTGTACCGCACTCAACCCTATGTACTGTAGCACCCTAGACCAAGTTACCAGTCCTTATAAGAACTTTTGTGGACCAAGCAGGTTGTGTGTTAGTGATTAGCAGACTGTACGTCAGTCCCTATACCGATGAAGGACTGCTGCAGTATAGGGCAGCGGTCAGCAGTGGTGCACCTAAACCCTATCTATTGTGGACCGATAGCAGTCCTTACAGAACAGCAGACTGTACCTCATTCAACCCTATGTACTGTAGCACCCTAGACCAAGTTACCAGTCCTTATAAGAACTTTTGTGGACCAAGCAGGTTGTGTGTTAGTGATTAGCAGACTGTACGTCAGTCCCTATACCGATGAAGGACTGCTGCAGTATAGGGCAGCGGTCAGCAGTGGTGCACCTAAACCCTATCTATTGTGGACCGATAGCAGTCCTTACAGAACAGCAGACTGTACCGCACTCAACCCTATGTACTGTAGCACCCTACACAGACCAAGTTACCAGTCCTTATAAGAACTTTTGTGGACCAAGCAGGTTGTGTGTTAGTGATTAGCAGACTGTACGTCAGTCCCTATACCAATGAAGGACTGCTGCAGTATAGGGCAGCGGTCAGCAGTGGTGCACCTCAACCCTATCTATTGTGGACCGATAGCGGTCCTTACAGAACAGCAGACTGTACCGCACTCAACCCTATGTACTGTAGCACCCTAGACCAAGTTACCAGTCCTTATAGGAACTTTTGTGGACCAAGCAGGTTGTGTGTTAGTGATTAGCAGACTGTACTTCAGTCCCTATACCAATGAAGGACTGCTGCAGTATAGGGCAGCGGTCAGCAGTGGTGCACCTCAACCCTATCTATTGTGGACCGATAACGGTCCTTACAGAACAGCAGACTGTACCGCACTCAACCCTATGTACTGTAGCACCCTAGACCAAGTTACCAGTCCTTATAAGAACTTTTGTGGACCAAGCAGGTTGTGTGTTAGTGATTAGCAGACTGTACGTCAGTCCCTATACCAATGAAGGACTGCTGCAGTATAGGGCAGCGGTCAGCAGTGGTGCACCTAAACCCTATCTATTGTGGACCGATACCAGTCCTTACAGAACGGCAGACTGTACCTCACTCAACCCTATGTACTGTAGCACCCTACACAGACCAAGTTACCAGTCCTGATAAAGAGCTTTGTGGAACAAGTGAGTTGTGAATGATTAGCAGACTGCAGCAGAAGGGCAGCAGTCAAGTATAATATTCTTTCTATATTTGGAAGAAAGAATATTATACGTGTACAAGCCTATTACCATACCACTGATACCAGTCCTGAAAAGAACCTTTGTGGAACTAATAGTAACAGCAAGTCTTTAAACTGACCCTCACTGCCTGACACACTGCTTCCTTCCTGTCCCTATACAAAATGGCAAAAAAGAGGAGACTGGAACGATTAGTGGTTACTGGAATAGCTCTTTTGTGGACCTGATAGTAACAGCTAATGATGATGATGATGATGATGATGACTAAACTGACTCTCCCTGTAGCACACAGCGTCCTGTCCCTTTCTCTAAACTGACAAAAGACACTCAGGCTGCTGCAACAATCAGTAGCACAGCAAACCTATATACACCTAACACCTATACCAGTCCTGAAAAGAACTTTTGTGTACCAAATAGCTAGCGATTTATCTCTCCCTACTCCACACAGCAACCTTTCCCTATAGTGACAGAAGAAAGAATGTAAAATGGCCACCGGATCGGGTGTATTTATAGGTTAGGGGGAATGTCCAAGTGTCCATGTGCTGTAATGTCTCAATTGGCTGTCCTGTACCCCATGATGGATGTGTCATCATAGGTCAAAGTTCTTTTACACATTAAACACGTAAGTCCGCCGGGGCGAACGACGGCAATAGGCGAGCGAACGAGCGGACCGCGAACGGCCGAAATTCGCCGCGAAACGACCGCCGGGCGAACCGTTCGGCCATCACTACTGCTGCATTCTCCATAACTTTTTACGAAGACATTCAGGAACATATTACCTGCAAACAATTGGGCCTGAGGCCGGACAATCACCAGAACTCACAGGCCTGGATCCTGGCCGTCCTGGCTTGGCCCTCCAAACAGCCCATGAGGTGCGTGAACAATAGGTCACCTATTTTAATGATAGGGGGGCCTTCCAATGCCAGCTGAACAATACATATTTACTTTTATTCAAAAATAAATTGTCTGATAAAATCTTTAGTTTTTGTTCTTGTTTGCTTTTCTTTGTGGCTGTCTCCTAGGTTCACCTAGTGCAGAGATATGCAATTAGCGGACCTCCAGCTGCAAAACTACAAGTCCCATCATGCCTCTGCCTCTGGGTGTCATGCTTGTGGCTGTGAGAGTCTTGCTATGCTCATGGGAATTGTAGTTCTGCAACAGCTGGAGGTCCACTAATTGCATATCCCTGTCCTAGTGCATTTGTAGTGAAAAGGGGTTTTCCCTTTATTAAATAAGCCCCTTTTGTCACTGAAAACACAAAATTACTTCCCAAACTGGTATTGAAAGAAGATGCCACACACACATATTGTTGTTGTTAAATGTTTTTAATAGTGCATATTCAAACATGTGCCTTTTTTTGGTAAACAATATATATATATATATTTTTTTTTTTCATTAAAACCGGGTTTGTGTTCAAAAAACAATATAAAATACCCAACTCTGGAACTTAAGAAGTTCAACAATTTTAAAAAACAAAGGTTGATGTAAAAGCCAAAATTTGAAGATGCACACAAAAAATTGGTAATGTCAACATGTGCTATCTCCCATCATGTGTGATCAATGGACATGTTTTGTGGGTGCAATCCCTTCCTCTCACCTACTAGAATGAGGAAGGGGTTGCAAACACAAAATGCGTATGTGACGGACTGGGGTTTATATGGTCACAAAACAGACACCCCAAAGCAAAGTACATATTCATTTTTTTTTATATATTTCTAAACATGTCCCTTCTATTCTATTAATAACCAGTAGATGGCAGAGAAGGTACACAAACAGAGTCTATATAAGGCCACACACCATGTGACTGGAAATTAAACTACTTCCAGCCATAAAGTCAGTGGTCATATCTCATGCTGTTTGTGTGATTCTTTGCAGGTATGTACTCTAAATCATTCCTAATCTGTATTAACCTGTGATAGAAAGATTCCTAAACACTTTGAGCAGATGCAGAAAAAGTCTCAGCAGATTTTATGCTATAGTTTTGCTGTAATTAGAAGTTTAGAACAGCAGGTATGAGAAACAAGTGAAAAGTGCATAAGAACATGAAAATACTGCATTAGTCAGAACAAATGTCTATGATAAACACTAAACCTTTCTAAATAGGTATATTTAAACCTGATTTATTGAAAATTGCATAGATTTATAGAAGCACATGTTTTCTGTTATTTAATATAGAAAAAAACCTATTGTATGTAAAGCTTATGTATTGCATCATACAGACATGCAATGTGCACCATCTAGTGGTTAAAAAAGAGTACTACCATGAAAATATTTGTATTAAAGCAATGCATTGCCAGTATGATTATTGCACACTTAAAGTGTACCAGAGAGATAAAAATAATTATCTATAACACTGAATAACAGGGATATATATGTTATTAAAATTTAGTAATGTTCATTGTTATAACTACGTTTTAAAATACTTTAGTTAAAATCGGTATTATATATATTGTTAATGGTTATAAACATGTGACTATAAAAATGTAAAAGATGTATTGTTATGTAAAAATTAAACTACTTCCAGCCATAAAGTCAGTGGTCATATCTCATGCTGTTTGTGTGATTCTTTGCAGTCCACGCCAAGCTGATCACCTTATCTCATCGCGTCTACAATCATCGGCTCTCTTAATTCACATTTTGAGGCCGGTAACACGTACATTGAGATCCCCTGATGGCACATAGCACATGTTGACACACCGTGTGCATCTTCAAAATTTTTCCTCTAAAATCGTACCAAAATTTTTATAATATTGTTCTGATTTTTGCAAGGAAATGAAGAACATGATCAATTTGTATTTTAGGGAAACGGGGCTTAGATTCTCCCCAAAACATTGATCATGTTCTTCATTTCCTGGTGCATGGTGTCCAACTGACTCTGCATGGTTTGGATCTGGTTGCGCATAGTATCGATCTGGCCATTCCAGGCCATGATCTGACCAATAAGTCTCTGGGCACTGTCTGTCGAAAATGGCTCCGTGGCTTGCCCTTCCACAGCCAGATCATCACCTAAAAATTGTGTAGATAAAAAATTGTGTTAAAATATGCAGCCATTAATTGTTCACCTTAAGCTGGGTTGTCAGACACTAAGTTTGTGGGGTGCACAGCTCAGCCACTTCCACCACCTCTTCTTCCTCCACCTCTTCTTCCTCCACCTCTTCGCTTGGGCTAACTGCCCAATCAGGCTGGGGAGGTGTGTCCTGGGATGTTGTGACTCATGTCTGAGTCTTTGTTCCCCTATGAGAATGAAACAAAAGGTATACTTTTAAGCACAGTGATATTTGAGTCCAGAAATAGGAATATGAAACATTGGTTTGAAGTGGTGTACAATTATTAGCTGTTTGTTACAAGATCCTAGTCGAAGACATAATTTAAATTCCCTTTTAACCAAACTGCAATACTTTACATCTTTTGGCCAAGTTTCAGAGACGGAGACACCCAAATCATCCCCTGGAGTCCCTGTGTGTGATTACCCGAAAAAATGTTCTATGATGTCCCACACTACACTAGTGCTTCCCAGTCCAGATGTTGAACCAACTGCTGTGTCCTCTCCTTACATTACACTGAATAAAGTTCTAAAACATTTGTAGCTGTAAAGACATCTACACAACGATATCCTAAACTGAGTGTGACAATACAATTTATCCTGAACAATAATAAAAAGATAATAAATAATAATATAACTAATATAACCTTGTACCAGCTAAATACAGAGAATGTATTCATGACAAACAAACGATTTTATACAACCCGCCATATGCAATATCTGAAAATTCACGCTATTTACTTACGTTTACCTATACGAACGATATGTACGAACGTTAACATATAAGCACACAACAAATACTTACTTTTTTTGAGCGCCTTTTTAATTCTTCTGTACTGATCTGGCTCCCGCAATTTGATATCGGACCATCGCTTCCTCAGTTGATCTTTGGCTCTTCGGACACCAAATTTCTTCTCCAAAGTGCTCACAACTGTAGACATTATTTTATCCTTCCGAATATTGGGTCTGGGATAGGGGCCATTTTTCCCATCATAGTCCTCCTTTCTCAATATATCCACCATCTCCACCATCTCTTCAAAAGCCATGTTTGTGACCTTAAATCTCTTTCTGGATCCAGATGCATGTGGTTCAGGGCTTTCTTCCACACTGCTGCTTGAAAATGCGTCCGCCATCTTTCTCTATTTACTCTCCCACAGCAAAACGAAGGGAAAAGGGGCCGGAAAATTTGGTCACAAGGAACGTCAGGGGCAGGCGACACGGGCGACTCAAGGGGGAGCTTGATGCATGCGCAGTGTATATAACGCTATTACGATACCGTACGTGTGTCCGAACGGAAGTAGCGAGGGGTCTGAACGACGGTAAGATTCTACATCACAATGGTTTTTACTGTTTTGAGTTTTAGGCCTACACTAGGACAAAATGATGAGACTTTGCATTGTCCATAGATGTTTTACATTCTTGTCTGCTGTGTGTGTGTGTGGGTTAAGTTGGTGGGTGAGTGTGGGTGGTGTGTGTGTGTGTGTGTGGGTTGAGTTGGTGGGTGGGGGTGTGTAGTGTGTGTGGGTGGGTGTGTGTGGGTTGGTTGGTGTGTGGGTGTGTGTGGTGTGTGTGGGTTGGGTTGGTGTGTGTAGTGTGTGTGGTGTGTGTGTGTGGGTGTGGTGTGTGTGCGTGTGTGTGTAGTGTGGGTGGTGTGTGTGTGTGTGGGTTGTGTGGGTGTGTGTAGTGTGTGTGGTGTGTGTGTGTGGGTTGGGTTGGTGTGTGGGTGTAGTGTGTGTGTGGGTGTGTGTAGTATGTGTGGTGTGTGTGGGTGGGTAGGTGTAGTGTGGGTTGGGTTGAGTTGGTGTGTTGGGTGTGTGTGTGTAGTATGTGTCTCACCTATATTATGAGAAAAATAATACTGTGTGTTTGGACTGACATTAGTGTTTTTGTTGTGTGTGTTGTCTTTCAGAATAATATGGCAAGATATAATCCTAACCCCTTTAAGGAGGAGGCATTTCTGACAAAGTTAATTGAACTTTATGAGACGCACAGAAACCTGTGGGAGGTAAAGCATCCTTTATATTCGAACCATGCTTCCCGGAAGGCAACACTGGGAACACTTTTGGAGTTTGTAACAACTCGACTCCCCCAGGCAGACATTATGTTTGTGGACTCCAAAATTGGGATCCTGCGTAACATGTATAGGCGGGAACACAACAAGATCGTGATGTCCCACACATCAGGAGCAGCAGATGTGATTTATGTACCTAAGCTGTGGTACTTCAACAAACTCTGTTCTCTGGATGACCAGGCGGAAGCCAGGCAGTCGCTTTCCACCCTTCCCTCCACCCCAGCTCAGGCGTCCCAGGAAGATCCAGGCCCTTCCATCCTGGATAAAGTTGATGCGCCCAGCTGGAGCCTAGTATGTTTTATTTTAGCAAATATTGATTGTCCTAATATTAATGATGTAAAGTTAAATCTTTGAATAGCTTCCAAATCTATGATTTCATCCAAAATTATATTACATATACATATAACTATACAGTAGTGGCCACAAATATGGATAAAATATTGGTGAATAGCTGGAAAAATGCTGGGGTCAAAATGATAGCCTTTTTGATTTCTGGAAAATCTATTTGCAAGTGAGAAAGGGAAAATTGTCTGTGATTGGTGAAGCAAAAATAATAAAATGTTTTTTTTTTGTTTTTTTACACAGGATGAGCTCACCCAGGAGGAGGCCGGGACCAGTGGTATAGAGGAGGAGGCCGGGACCAGTGGTATGGAGAAGGAGGCCGGGACCAGTGGTATGGTGGAGGAGGCCGGGACCAGTGGTATGGAGAAGGAGGCCGGGACCAGTGGTATGGAGGAGGAGGCCGGGACCAGTGGTATGGAGGAGGAGGCCGGGACCATTGGTATGGGGGAGGAGGCCAGGACCAGTGGTATGGAGGAGGAGGCCGGGACCAGTGGTTTGGAGGAGGAGGCCGGGACCAGTGGTGTGGAGGAGGAGGCCGGGACCAGTGGTATGGAGGAGGAGGCCGGGACCAGTGGTATGGAGGAGGAGGGGCGGGACAAGTGGTATGGAGGAGGAGGCCGGGACCAGTGGTATGGAGGAGGAGGCCGGGACCAGTGGTATGGAGGAGGAGGAGGCCGGGACCAGTGGTATGGAGGAGGAGGCCGGGACCAGTGGAATGGAGGAGGAGGCCGGGACCAGCCGCACGCAGGAGATGGCTGGGCCCAGCAGGAGCCTGACTGAAAGTCAAGTCTCTCCCCTCCACATAACCAGCAGAAGGCCCAGGAGGATGACACAAACGGGGGAGGAGTCATTGGCGCTAATCCGTCAGGCTAGCCAATTCCTCACCAAACCCACCAATGCAGAAGAGGCCTACGCAACATATTTAGCCAGCAAGTTGCTGGAGATGGAAAAGGGCCAACGCGACTTATGCAAGGCAATTGTTTTTTACACTATTCAGAGGGGCTTGAAGGGTGAACTGACACCAAACACCCAACTATATAATGCATACCCTACTGCTACTCCTCCTCCTCCCCCTCCTCCTACCACAAGTCCACCACCAGAGGCACAGCCTTTAGCGAAGCGTGGAGGGAAGGCTGCATGGAAGAGTCGGAAGTGACTGCCTGGCTTCAGTCTGGTCTGACAGAAGACACAGGCTGTTGTAGTACCACAGACTGGGGACATAGATGACATCTGCTGCTGTTCCTGGTCTGTGGGATTCCTGGACCAGGTTGTGCTCCCTATTTTATTGACTACGCAAGATCTCAATTTTGTTGGCCACTGACTTGATGTGTGCCCTGGGGGACAAAAGGCTTCACAAACTCCAAAAGTGTCTCCAGTGTTGCCTTCCTCTTTATTTTGTTTTACTCAGAATAAATGAACATTTAATTTTTCCCCAAATAATGTAATATGTGTTTTTATTCCAAAACCATAGTTTGTTTGTGAGTATGTCAAAAAGACTATGGGGGTTATTTACAAAAGGCACATTCATCTTGCAATACAAGTGCTAACTACAAGTGCAATTGAAATTGCCCTGCAAGGGCATTTGGAAGTGCAGTCGCTGTAAATCTGAGGGTAACATTTGAAATGAGGGGAAGCTCTGCTGATTTTACCATCCAATCATGTGTAAGCTAAAATGCTGTTTTGGGAATCTATCTATCTATCTATCTATCTATCTATCTATCTATCTATCTATCTATCTATCTATCGTTACATAGTAAGGTTGAAAAAAAAAGACACAAGTCCATCTAGTTCAACCCCCCCCCCCCAAAAAAAAATATATATAATAATAACAATAATAATATTATTTAAAAAAACAATAATAATAATATAAAAAAATAATAATAATACGAATAATAACAATAATAATATTATCCAAAATATATAATAATAATAATAATAATAATAATATAATTAAAAATAATTCTATCTATCCAATTGTAATATTAATCATAAGATGAGGATAAATAAGGAATAAAGACGTTTGGGATAACGCTTTGTGAATATAAGCAGCAAAGCAACTTCATTCTTCTAGCATTATGAAGAAGAAAAGAATGCGCTGCATTAAAAGATCACAGAGTTAGCAGCGTAAGGAATGTGCTAGCTTCAATATGAACGCCAGTTTTACCAGACCGAGCGCTTCCGTCCTGTACTTGCTTCTGAGCATGCGTCATTCTTAGTCCGCCGGACTAACACACTGATAAACCGATTGTCCGCTAGAAAGCCAAGGCCGGCGGACAAATTTTCTAAGTCCGTTGGACTTTTACGATGAAAAAGTCCGCTGGAGCCCCCACATGATCGAATTGTCCGGCGTACTGTGGTCCGGCGGACTTGGTCTGCTGGACAATTCGATCGTGTGTATGCGGCATTAGTGTCAACAATGGAGGCCTGTCCATAGGGGGCACCCGGGCGCCACCCCCCTCCCATGTAGTAAAAAAAAATACAAAAAAGTAAAAAAATATATATTTTTTTAAACATGTCCCTTTAAGAATTTTTTTTTTTTTTTTTTTAATTTCCGGGCGCAGTGCAATATAAGAAGCACCACATCTATGCAATCACAAGATTGCAGACGAGGAGCTTCATTTGGCTAAAAAAAGAGCGCTCTGGGGCGCAGCCGATCGCGCCACAGCTTCCGGCGTGATTGACTGGCCGAGCAAGTGCATAGACTTGCGCTTGAGTGAGCGGAGGGCGGTGCTTCCGCCGTCACTCAAGGAAGTGATGTTGGCACAGCACTGCTCTGTTCTGTCCAGCCTGAGAGGATCAGGTAAGGGGCTGCCGGATGGCAGCTTAGAAATTCTTAATCATTTATTCAGCCCAGCCGCCGGTACCCCCTCCACATCGACAGGGTTACTATGGTGGTCGCACTTGGCAGCATACCCCACCCCCTGCTAAACAAGATTTAAAGAAAAAGTGTTATTATCGGTGGCCGGCAGCATACACCCCCCCAAGAAGCTTTAAAAAAAAGGGGAGGTGTATGCTCCCGACCACCGATAATAACCCTTATTTTTAAAATCTTGTTTAGCGGGGGTTAATGCTGCTGACCACTGATTTTAACCCTTTTTTTAATCTTGTTTGGGGGGGCAGGTATGGGGGTTAATGCTGCCGACCACCGATAATAACCCTTTTTTTTTATCTTGTTTGGGGGGTATGCTGCCGACCACCGATAATAACTTATTATCGGTGTTTGGCAGCATAACCCCCCAAACAAGATTAAAAAAAAGGATTATTATCGGTGGTCGGCAGCATTAACCCCCATCCCTGCCCCCCCAAACAAGATTTACATATATGTGATTTGCATGTTGTAGATATGTGCGATTTGCATGTTGTAGATATGTGGTATTTACAGGTTGTAGATATGTGCAATTTGCATGTTGTAGATAAGTGCGATTTACAGGTTGTAGATATGTGCTATTTACAGGTTGTAGATATGTGCGATTTGCATGTTGTAGATATGTGTGATTTGCATGTTGTAAATATCTGCAATTTACAGGTTGTATATATGTGTGATTTACAGAATGCGATTTACAGAATGCAGATATGTGCTATTTACAGGTTGTAGATATGTGCGATTTACATGTTGTAGATATGTGCGGTTTACATGCTGTAGATATGTGCTATTTACAGGTTGTAGATATGTGCGATTTACATGTTGTAGATATGTGCAATTTACAGAATGCGATTTACAGAATGCAGATATGTGCTACTCACAGGTTGTAGATATGTGCGATTTGCAGGTTGTAGATATGTGCGATTTATTGGTTGTAGATATGTTCAATTTACAGGTTGTAGATATGTGCGATTTGCATGTTGTAGATATGTGCGATTTACAGGTTGTAGATATGTGCGATTTGCATGTTGTAGATATGTGCAATTTACCGGTTGTAGATATGTACGATTTACAGAATGCAGATGTGTGATTTACAGAATGCAGATATGTGCGATTTACATGTTGCAGAATGCAGATATGTGCAATTTACAGGTTGCAGATATGTGCGATTTACAGAATGCAGTTGTGTGATTTACAGAATGCGATTTACAGAATGCAGATATGTGCGATTTACAGAATGCAGTTGTGTGATTTACAGAATGCGATTTACAGAATGCAGATATGTGCGATTTACAGAATGCGATTTACAGAATGCAGATATGTGTGATTTACAGGTTGCAGAATGCAGTTATGTGTGATTTACATAATGCAGATATGTGTCATTTACATGTTGAAGAATGCAGATATGTGTCATTTACAGGTTACAGAACGCAGACATGTGTCATTTACAGGTTGCAGAATGCAAATATGTGCGATTTACAGGTTGAAGAATGCAGATATGTGCAATTTACAGGTTGCAGAAAAGGTGCCTGATGTGGTTATACACAAGATAGGCATGATTCATCTGCTTTAGTAGAGCCCTGTGTATAATGTGCAGCCTGGTATATGATGTTGATTTGATAAGGGGTGTGGCTTGTGAGAAGTGGGAGGGGCCAAATCTGAAGGGGCGGGGTCTTGTGCCCCCCATCCTAAAACTTCACCAGCCACCACTGAGTGTCAAAGTCATATATTGAAGAACTTGCATACTTTGACTGCATCCAGAGAATAGCCATTTGCAATTGGATGTTCATTCAAGTTAGCCAGTCCCTCTCTCTCAAGGCCTAGCAGCCAACAAGGTGCTTACTCAGGAACAAGTCTCTGCCACAGACGTTGTTGTAGAACGTACAAGATAAAGTCTCTGTCACAGACGTTGTTTTAGAACACGTAGGGAAACTAAACTTGAAGAACACTTGTGGGATATCTGGATCTTTCAGCCAGCTTGGCGATATCCACGAGACCAGATTCTCTTGGGTACTCCAGCTCCTCCAGGCTCTTACTAAGAAACCAATGCATATGTGGCCATCTTCTGAAGAGTCCTCCCCTGGATAGCGTGAAGTCACTGGGTCACTCCCAAACCGGACATGGCACCCAACCACCTCAGAATCCTCCTTTAGTTTCCTAGCCTTGGGCTAGCTAGCCCCGAGACAGCAAGATTGGGTGGATCCGCACCCCAGGCCATAGCCTTCCTGGGGGCTGGTCAGGAGGACCAGGACCATGAAGTCAGTACATCATTCGAACCACGTGATGTCCACATCTTAAATACCCTCTCCCAGAAAGCACAACAAGAGCGCCACTCCCACTGGGCGGGCTCAGAGAGAGAGAGAGAGAGAGAGAGAGAGTAACTTAAGCACCCAACCAGACCATAATTCCATACCTGCCAGAAAAGACAGTGCCCCCTGTGGCCAGGCTGAACATCTCATAGTCCAATCAGACTGATGCTAAAGTCCAAATTTAGACAAATGTACCCAAACCAAACTACAGTTTAGGCATAACTTTAACTTTGAAAAACGCATAGCGGGTGCTCTACAGGAGCCGCCACTACAATATATTTTGCCTTGTACACACAGTTGGACATTCCGACAACAAAATCCATCAAATTTTTTCCGACTGATTTTTTCCGAAACTGGTGTTGCATGCACACGGTCGGACAAACTTGTCAGAAAATCCGATCCTTCAGAACGTGTTGACGTTTGTTGCATATGATGGAACTACGTAGAGGCCAGTAGCCAATAGCTTTAGTCTCATCATTTGATCTGAGCATGTGCGGCACTTTGTCTGTCAAAATTCTCTACAAACGATTGGAAAAAGTCGGATCAGATTTTGTTGTCAGAAAATTTTAGATCATACTCTCAAATTTTTTTCTGTTGGAATTTCCGACAGAAAAAGTTTGATAGAGCCCCCACACAATTGGATTTTCCGACAACATAATCCGATCGGACCTTTTACGTCGGAATTTCCGGCCGTGTGTACAGGTCATTAGAAATGATATAAATGAGATTAGCATCAAAAGGGTTAATTCACTGAGAACACTACTAATTGCCTAACAAGACACACTCAATGAGATGAAATTAACCAATTGGAATGGGGTGTGCACTATTATCAATGAGAAAACCACAGTTACCCCAGAGATAGTTGCAGTTTACATATTTATTATTGTCTGTGCTGGTTCACACGTTCAATCAATGACGTTTCCGGCACACACAATTAAGCTGTGAACTGGTGCAGCGCATTCGTCTTAGAAATCACCTCATTGTCTGCTGGATTAAATGTGTCCTTGTAACAAATTGCTCTGTATGCAAACTTTCCTTTCACAGCCGACTCTCAGGATCTTTTTAGTTTTATAACATTTGTAGCCTGTGATTCATCAGAAGGTTATTCTTCATATCTCCTTCAGAATTCATATCAATATTTATCATTTATTATCAGAGAAACCTGACATATCCGTATACTGTACAGTACAGTCTGGTCTGAAGGACACACACAGATCCCACCCATTAAAGTGTCCTGTACACCTTTCCTGACAAAGTGGCCACTAAAGAGACACAAAATGTATTTTAACCTGTTTTTAAGATGAATAAATTCTGACCTTCCTGAAGAATTCTCTTGGAAGCATCTTATTAGTGAATGGAGGTCTCTGCTGACCACACGGCTTCCATTTTGGGGTCTTCTCCTTTTTATCACCTGACCTCTCTGTAGACATCTTACTGGCTGATACTTTGGTGCTGATTAGTACCAGTCTTGGCTATGAATGGAACAGATTTGTGGAGGTGACACCTAGAAATAAGAGTCTGTATAAATTGTGTCCCTAAACAGGGTAATATTCCTTTGTGACCCCCGAGATACCAATCAGATGAATGCCGGGTAGAAGGTTCTGATTGATCCTCATAGTTATGGGTTGTAAATGACAGAAATCCATCCAATTCTAATGCTTTCTAATTGGACAACCAATCAGCCAATTGTTATCCACAGAAGGGAACAAATCCTTATTGGTTCCATTCATCGCATTACAAATAAGTTTATTATTGTTTGTACTCCTTCCAGGTGATGTCATCTCGGGTCATCTTCTGATGTCATGGGGACCTTATACTCCAAATTCTTCTCCTCACAAGGTATGACTGCTGATCCTGACAATACTTTCCAATGTTTTCCTCCATCTCACATCTCCAGAGATTGGAATTAGATGATAGGACGTCATATGTCTCCATAATCCAGGGCCGGACTGGCCTACCGGAGATTTCCCGGTAGGCCCCCCCCCGCTCCTGCTCTCCTCCCTCACCACACTCTCCAGCCACCCCCCCACAGTGCTGTCCTCCCCCCACAGTGCTCTCTAGCCCCCCCACAGTGCTGTCCACCCCCCCACAGTGCTCTCTAGCCCCCCCACAGTGCTGTCCACCCCCCCACAGTGCTCTCCAGCCCCCCCCCACAGTGCTCCCCAGCCCCCCCACAGTACTCTCCAGCCCCCCAAGGTACTCTCCAGCCCCCCCCACAGTGCTCTTCAGCCCCCCACAGTGCTCTTCAGCCCCCCACAGTGCTCCCAGCCCCCTCACAGTGCTGTCCACCCCCCACAGTACTCTCCAGCCCCCCACAGTGCTCTCCAGCCCCCCCACAGTACTCTGCAGCCCCCCACATTACTCTCCAGCCCCCCACAGTGCTCTCCAGCCCCTCTCACAGTGCTGTCCACCCCCCAGAGTGCTGTCCACCCCCACAGTGCTGTCCACCCCCCCCCCCCACAGTGCTCTCCAGCTCCCACAGTGCTCTCCAGCCCCCCCCACAGTGCTGTCCACCCCCCACAGTACTCTCCAGCCCCCCACAGTGCTCTCCAGCCCCCACAGTGCTGTCCACCCCCACAGTGCTCTCCAGCCCCCACAGTGCTGTCCACCCCCCCCCCCCACAGTGCTCTCCAGCTCCCACAGTGCTCTCCAGCCCCCCCAGTGCTCTCCAACCCCCACAGTGCTCTCCAACCCCCACACTTCTCTCCAGCCTCCCACAGTGCTATCTAGCCCCCACAGTGGTCTCCACCTCCCCCACAGTGGTCTCCAGCCCCCCACAGTGGTCTCCAGCCCCCACAGTGCTCTCCACCCCCCCACAGTGGTCTCCAGCTCCCACAGTGCTCTCCAGCCCCCCATGCTCCCCACCCCTGTTCTTTCTGCACCCAGCACTCTCTGCCCCCGTGCTCTCCAACCCTATTCTTTTTGGCTCCCCCTCCAGTGCTCTCTCAAGCTTCCCCCCAGCACTCTCCGCTCCCCACCCCTGTACTTTCCACTCCCCCCTGCATTTTGACCCCACCCATGTGCTCTCCAACTCTGCCAGTCCTCTCTGCCCCCATAGCGCTCTCCAGTCCCCGTGCTTTCTACCCCGTTCTTTCTGGCCCCCACTAGTGCTCTCAAGCTCCCTCCATTTCTCTCCACTCCTCCCTATACACTGCATTATAGCTTTCGGCGTGAAAATCCTTTCTGAGCATGCGCGCAACTTTGTTTGACGAACAAGCCTACACACGAGCGGGCTGTTCGCTGAAACAAGGTTTCAGCGGACAGTTTTTCGGAAATTCCGAAAAACCTTGTCCGTCCAACTGTTCGCTGAAACTGTCCGCTGAAAGCCCACAAACGAGCGGACTGTCCGCCCAAACACTGTTCAGCGGACAAAGTTGGGCGAACAGTCCGCCCGTGTGTACGCGGCCTTACAAATGTGCTTTAAAATGTGTGGTTTTCCCTTTTATGTACATAAAATAATGACGTTATGCTGTTGCGCTGGTATAATAATGCTGTGGGGCTGGTATGAAATTTTTTTCAGGGCTGGATTTTATTCTCAGTCCGGCCCTGCCATAGTCTGGACATTTCCTGTAGACATCTGGTCAGTCCACCCATTAGAAGAGTTCAGGAGCTTTTCATCAATTCCACCATCACATTCCCATCTCTTCAGATTTTATTTATCATTGATGGAAATGATCTGAGATGGTCCAGTGATCCATAATGACTGGAGGACCCCAAATGTTATGGTGATTTGTGTAGTGGTCGGGGGAATCCTTTTTCTATAATCCTAAGGAGAAAACAGCCCCGTGTCACATGACACATACTGCTGGGAGATTTGGGGGTAATTGGAGTTCTTAATTCACACTGATTAAAGTAAATCTTAAAGGATTTATAGTTTTTTTTTTGTTTTACTATGAAACAATCAATAAACATGATGTTTAAAATGGTCATCCATACATCTACATTAGGAGGTCTGTATGTGAAAATATATGCTATGAGTTTGTATAATTTGCACAGCCGTCACTAATAATCACCATAATGTGTCTAATAGGTTTACTTCCTATGATCATCAGCTTCATCAAGTGGCCATGATACAGTATTTTCTTGAAATACCTCAACAGTAAGATATGACATTATGGCCACTAGATGGAGCTGATGATTATAGAAAATAAACATATTAGACACATTATGGGGATTATTCACTAAGGTGATTTTTTTGTATAAATAGACACCTAGGTGTTTGAACTAGACATATGCGTTTTGTTTCATTTTGAATCCAAATTCGAACAAATCTTTGTTATTCAGTAATCAAATGTATCTGAATTACAAAAATACAGTGGTAACAAATTAAAACAAATCGGAAATAATGAATCAAAATTGGGGCGAAGTTTGATTAGAAAACAAACTCAAATCAAATTTAAAATTCTAATATAATAGATTAGAATAGAATCTAAAACAATGGAATCCAAAATAACAGAATAGAAATGAATAGAATAAAATATAAGGAATATAACCACCTTCAGCAATTCAAATTTTCAAAATTTGTAATAAAAATAGTAAAAAAAAATAAAAAAAAGTGTGGGATCCCCTCAAAATCCATACCAGACCCTTATCCGAGCATGCAGCCTGGCAGATCAGGAAAGGAGGAGGTGACCGAGCGCCCCCCCCCAAATAATACTAGACCAGGTTACATGCCCTCAACATGGGAAGGAGGGTGCTTTGGGTCTCTTCCTGACAAACCCTGGGCTGTGGTTGTTGGGGTCTGTGGGTAAAGGGCTTATTGAATCCTGGCAGCCCCCTTTAACAAGGGGGCCCCTCAGATCCCACCCCCCATGTAAATGAGTATTGGGTACATTGTACCCTTACCCATTCACCAAAAATATGTCAAAAAGTTTTTGATAATTCCTTTATTAAAAAATAATAAATAAAAAAATGTAAATCCATCATCAATCACATCACCCCGACCCGAAAAAAAAAAGAAGCTCCACCCACCGTGAAAGCAAAACACTGAATGGATGGCTTGTTTGATATTTCTTATATAGGTAAGGGCGACATCACCTGGTGGCACCACCCCCTTGTGACATCACCAACTGGTGCATGCTGTGTCAGTGATGTCGCATAGGGACAGTGCCACCTGCCAATATCTATATACAGTACGCCTTCAGGGAGGGCAGAGAGATTTTTTCTTTTTTAGGTCAGCAGTGTGGTGGGCATGATTGACAATGGATTTACATTGGGGGACATTGTTTTTTTTATTTTTTAATAAAGGAATTGTCAAAAACTGTCTCTGTGTTTTTATTACTTTTTGACACTTTTCTGGCGAATGGGTAGGATAGTACCCCATACTCATTCACATGGGGGGTTGGGATCTGGGGGCCCCCTTGTTAAAGGGGGCTTCCATATTCCGACAAGCACCCTGCCTGCAGACCCCCACAACCACAGCACAGGGTTGTGGGGAAGAGACCCTTTCCCCCATCAACAGGCCCCACCGCCCCAAAGCACCCCCCCATATTGAAGGCTCGTGGCATGGTATGGTTTGGGGGGGGCACTTGATCATCTCCTCCCTTTCCTGACCTGCCAGGATGCATGCTCAGATAAGGGTCTGGTATAGATTTTGGTGGAGACCCCACACACAAAAATTTTGGCATGGGGTTCCCCTTAACCACTTCCCGACCGCCGCACGACGATGTACGTCGACAGAATGGCACGGGCAGGCATATGGGCGTACATGTACGTCCCTGCCTTCCCGCGGGTCGGGGGCCCGATCGGGCCCCCGCCCGGTGCCAGCGGCGGTCGGTATCCGTGCAGGAGCGATCGGTGATGAGGGGGCGGCCATTCATTCATGGCCACCCCCTCGCGATCGCTCCTGACGAATGGGAGTGAAGCATTGCATCACTTCCTCTCCTGTAATGTAAACACAGGAGAGGAAGTGATGTAATCTCTCCTCCGTGTCGGTATTTTTCGTTCCGGCACCGAGGAGAGAGCATCGGTGAGTTGCACCAACACTACACTACACAGTAGAACATGCCAGGCACACTCACACCCCCCCTTTACCCCCCGATCACCCCCCCAATTACCCCTGCCCCCCCAGTCACAGTGACACCAATGCATTTTTTTTTTTTTTTTGCATTGGTGTCATTTGTGACTGTAATAACTGTTAGGGCAGTTAGGGTTAGCCCCCTTTAGTTCTAATGTACCCCCTAACCCCCCCAATAAAGGTTTAACCCCGTGATCACCCCCCGTCGCCAGTGTCACTAAGGCTGGGTTCACATTGCAGCGGTTTATGAGAACGGATGTGATTCGCACCGCACTGCAGTGCAAATCACATCCGATCTCTGCGATTCGAGTTCAGCCATTCGCCGCACCCGCCGCACCCGCCGCAAACTTGCACGGGACCCTTTTTTTGGTCCGCAGCAGAATCGGATCACATGGGTGTTCACACCATGCGATCCGAGTTTGCAGATCGCACTGCAATATGCGAACTGATCTGGGGGTGTCATTAACATTTCACTGACACTCCCAGCAGTTCGCATAGGGCAGTGTGAACTGCCGCCGGGAGGCATGAGATGCGGGAACCCGCCGCGGATTCGTGGCGTTCCCGCATCACTCCAGTGTGAACCCAGCCTAATAAGCGATCATTTTTCTGATCGCTGTATTAGTGTCACAGGTGACGCTAGTTAGGCAGGTAGGTATTTAGGTTCGCCGCAGCTTTTTATAGCGCCAGGGACCCCCATATACTACCGCATAAAGCCCCCTGATTGCCCCCTAGTTAACCCTTTCACCAGTGATCACCATATAACTGTTACAGGTGACGCTGGTTGGTTAGTTATTTTTTTATAGTTTCAGGGCACCCGCCATTTATTACCTAGTCTCACTAGTGTACCCGTAAATTTAGGGGTGTCTACTTTCCAAAATGGGGTCATTTGGGGGGGTTTGTGCCATCTTGGCATTTTATGGCCTTCAAAACTGTAACGCCCTTAGAAAGCCTGAAGGCGGTGCTTGGTTCTCGGGGCCCCGTACGCGGCTAGGCTCCCAAAAAGTCCCACATATGTGGTATCCCCATACTCAGGAGAAGCAGCAGAATTTATTTTGGGGTGTCATTTCACATATGCCCATGGCATGCGTGAGCAATATATCATTTAGTGACAACTTTGTGTAAAAAAAAAAAAAAAAAAAAAAAGTTTGTAATTTTCCCGCAACTTGTGGCAAAATATAAAATATTCCATGGACTCAACATGCCTCTCAGCAAAT
The DNA here is from genome assembly GCF_037356315.1 of Lithobates pipiens. Lineage (NCBI taxonomy): Eukaryota > Metazoa > Chordata > Amphibia > Anura > Ranidae > Lithobates > Lithobates pipiens. Next base: position 4,872 of record NW_027507718.1, on the reverse strand, counting down.
AGCTTGGGGTGTCTACTTTCTAAAATGGGGTCATTTGTGGGGGTTTTGTGCCATCTTGGCATTTTATGGCCTTCAAAACTGTAATAGGTAGTGAGAAGTGAAATCAAAAAATTACGCCCTTAGAAAGCCTGATGGCGGTGCTTGGTTTTCGGGGCCCCGTACGCGGCTAGGCTCCCAAAAAGTCCCACATATGTGGTATCCCCGTACTCAGGAGAAGCAGCAGACTTTATTTTGGGGTGTCATTTCACATATGCCCATAGCATGTGTGAGCAATATATCATTTAGTGACAACTTTGTGTAAAAAAACAAAAAACAAAAAAAGTTTGTAATTTTCCCGCAACTTGTGGCAAAATATAAAATATTCCATGGACTCAACATGCCTCTCAGCAAATAGCTTGGGGTGTCTACTTTCTAAAATGGGGTCATTTGTGGGGGTTTTGTGCCATCTTGGCATTTTATGGCCTTCAAAACTGTAATAGGTAGTGAGAAGTGAAATCAAAAAAATTACGCCCTTAGAAAGCCTGATGGCGGTGCTTGGTTTTCGGGGCCCCGTACGCGGCTAGGCTCCCAAAAAGTCCCACATATGTGGTATCCCCGTACTCAGGAGAAGCAGCAGAATTTATTTTGGGGTGTCATTTCACATATGCCCATGGCATGTGTGAGCAATATATCATTTAGTGACAACTTTGTGTAAAAAAAAAATTTTTGTCATTATTCAATCGCTTGAGGCAAAAAAATAAAATATTCAATGGGCTCAACATGCCACTTATCAATTTCCTTAGGGGGTCTACTTTCCAAAATGGGGTCATTTGGGGGGTTTTGTACTGCCCTGCCAGTTTAGCACCTCAAGAAATGAGATAGGCAGTCGTAAACTAAAAGCTGCGTAAATTCCAGAAAACGTACCTTAGTTTGTAGATGTGACAACTTTTGCGCAAACCAATAAATATACAGTTATTGACTTTTTTTTTACCAAAGACATGTGGCTGAATACATTTTGGCCTAAATGTATGACTAAAATTGAGTTTATTGGATTTTTCTAATAACAAAAAGTAGAAAATATCATTTTTTTTCAAAATTTGCAGTCTTTTTACGTTTATATCACAAAAAATAAAAATCGCAGAGTCAGTCAAATACCTTTAAAAGAAAGCTCTATTTGTGGGAAGAAAAGGACGCAAATTTCGTTTGGGTACAACATTGCATGACCGCGCAATTACCAGGTAAAGCAGCGCAGTGCCAAAGTGTAAAAAGACCTCTGGTCATTTACCAGCAAAATGGTCCGGTCTGAAAGTGGTTAAAATCCATACCAGATCCTTTGGTCTGGTATGGCCTAGGGAGGGGGACCCCATGCCATTTTTTTATTATTATTAATTAATTTTTTCAACCACTTGCGCACTGGGCACTTAAACCCCCTTCCTAATCAGACCAATTTTCAGCTTTCAGTGCTCTCACATTTTGAATGACAATTACTCAGTCATGCAACACTGTACCCATATGACATTTTGACCCATTTTTCACACAAATAGAGCTTTCTTTTGGTGGTATTTAATCACTGCTGGGTTTTTATTTTTTGTGCTATAAATAAAAAAAAGACTGAAACTTTTGTAAAATAAATGCATTTTTCTTCGTTTCTGTTATAACATTTTGAAAATTAGTAATTTTTCTTCATACATTTTGGCCAAATTTTATACTGCTACAAATCTTTGGTGAAAATAACCCAAATCGGTGTATATTATTTGGTCTTTGTGAAAGTAAAGGCCCGTACACACAATATGAAAATCGAATGGAAAAATTTGTATGATGAGCTGTCTGACGATTTTCGACAGCCAATTCCGATTTTTCGTCATACAAAAGCTGGATGTACAGACTATAACATTTTTGGCGGATGTGAAAACAACGTCCGATTTTAATTTCATTAGTACGTTTTTTGTACAAAAAAATCGTAAGAACAAGATTACGCATGCTCAAATGAAAGAATACATACAAAACTATTCAACACATTACGTCACTTCTGACTTTGTATTCTGTCATACGAGAATTTGCGTATTGTGTGTAACCTCTTCATTTTCCACATGAGACTCGCATGCCACAGAAAATGAAAGTTCGGTCATTTGAAAATCAAAGAGTGTGTACAAGGCTACAAACTATGGTGCCAATCACTGAAAATTGATCACACCTGATGTACTGACGGCCCAGACGCTACTGCTGGCCAATGCAAGCTGCTCCGGAGTCACCTCCAAGTAGTACAGGAACCTTTTTCTGAGTCGCTCCTAATAGAAGAGTTCCATTGTACTAAATGGAGTGCGACTTGTCTCCGGCACTAAAAAGCCAGGACAGTACAAATACCCCCCACATGACCCCTTTCTAGAAAATAGACATTTCAATGTATTTAGTAGGGATGAGCCGAACACCCCTCGGTTCGGTTCGCACCAGAACTTTCGAACGGACCCCAAATTCGTACGAACGTTAGAACCTCATTGAAGTCTAAGGGACTCGAATGTTCGAAATTAAAAGTGCTAATTTTAATGGCTAATATGCAAGATACTTTCCTAAAAAGGGTTTGGGGACCTGGCTCCTGCCCCAGGGGACGTGGGTCAATGCCTAAAATGTTTTTAAAAATGGCCGTTTTGGCGGGAGCACTGATTTTAATGATGATCAAATTGAAAAAAAAGTGAAATATTCCTTTAAATATCGTGTCTGGGGGGTGTCTATAGTATGCCTGTGAAGTGCCACGTGTTTCCCGTGTTTAGAACAGTCCCTGCACAAAATGACATTTAACGGAAATAACGTCATTTAAAACTGCTTGCGGTTTTAATGTTATATCTGGTTCCTGCAATATGTTTGAAAATCATTGAGAAAAATGGCATGGGTAGCCCTCCCTGCCCATTACCAGCCCCTTTGGGTCTTGTACGGATATTAAGGGGAACCCTGTACCCATATTAAAAAAGGAAATACGTGTGGCCCCCAGGCCCTATATACTCAGAACAGCAGTATACAGGCGGTGCAAACAAGACAGGGACTGTGTAGATTTGTTGTGTTAAGTTGAATCTGTTTGTAATTTTCAACTGGTACATTTTAAAAGTGTAGCTCCAGTCAAAAAATCTATTTTTAAGCTTTATGGAAAACATAGGGAAGGGTTATCACCCCTGTATAATTTGTTTTGCCGTCTGTCTTTTTTCATCTCACTTCCTGTTGTCGCCTTCCGTTTGCAAGTAGGAAACGTTTGTAAGTTGGATGTTTGAAAGTAGGGGTCTGCCCTATATGCTCTGCAGAAATGGCGGAACAAGGTGTTGGTTTTGCCACAACATTGTAAGCCCTCAAAGTGACTCTTGGTAGGCGATGGAGCGCCCTGCTGTGAACGATTATATCAAGAATTGTAATTACATGCCATTGTTGAACAGTGGTAGAAAAATTGACCTTTGGTGGTTGTGGTGCTGGTGCCACAACACTATAAGTCCTCACAGTTACTCTGGGTGGGCAGAGGAACGGGCCCTCCTGTGAAATATTATATCAAGAATTGTAATTACATGCCCCTGTTAAACAGGGGCTGAAAAATTGGGCTGCTGGCACTGGTGCTGGTGCCACGACACTGCAACCTCTCCCATATACTCTAGTTGTAGTGCAGGAATGAGCCCTGCTGCAAAGCATTGCATCAAAAATTGTAATTAAACGCCCCTGTTAAACAGGGGCAGAAAAATTGGGCCTTAGGCACTAGTGCTGGTGCCACGACACTGCAACCTCTCCCATATACTCTAGTTGTAGTGCAGGAATGAGCCCTGCTGCAAAGCATTGCATCAAAAATTGTAATTAAACGCCCCTGTTAAACAGGGGCAGAAAAATTGGGCCGTAGGCACTGGTGCTGGTGCCACGACACTGCAACCTCTCCCATATACTCTAGTTGTAGTGCAGGAATGAGCCCTGCTGCAAAGCATTGCATCAAAAATTGTAATTAAACGCCCCTGTTAAACAGGGGCAGAAAAATTGGGCTGGTGGCATCACCCAGAACCAAAAATGTTCTTCCAACATATCAGTGGAGGAGGAAGAGGATAGACAATCAACATAACAGGACAGTCACTTAGCATCAGCATAGGCAGTCTTGAAGGGATGTGATATTTCTAAAAAAATTATTTGGTTACATCAGCTTCAGGTGCTTGGTAGCTGTGGGTGATCCAAGACTGATTCATCTTGATGAAGGTCAGTCGATTAACTGAGTCGGTGGACAGGCGCACCCTGTGATCGGTAACAAAGCCACCAGCAGCACTGAAGGCGCGTTTCGAAAGAACGCTGGATGCAGGACAGGCCAGTAGCTCAATTGCATACTGGGCAAGCTCTGGCCAGTGATCCATCCTCAAGACCCAGTAAGCCAGAGGATTTTCGGTGGGAAAGGTGTCCAAGTCTGACCTTGCCCCTAGGTATTCCTGCACCATGTAAATCAGACGCTGGCGATGGTTGCTGGAACCGATCATACCTTGGGGCTGCGGACTAAAAAATTGTCTGAAAGCATCGGTCAGACGGCCACCTTCTCCACCGCTCCTTCTCACCGATGCCTCAGCAACACGTTGTCCAGGACCAGGAGTTTGTAACCTCCCAGTCTCTGGGAACGAGTTGCACAGACCTTTCTGCAAGGCCTGCCAGAGATGTCTCATCCTCTGCTCCCTCTGCGACGGCAAGATAAGGTCGGCAACCTTACCCTTTTACCGTGGATCAAGGAGAGTGGCCAGCCAGTAATGGTCCCTCTCCTTGATCTGAAGAATACGAGGATCCTTCCGCAGGCTTTGCAGGATCAGGGAGGCCATGCAGCGTAGGTTAGTGGAGGCATTCGGTCCGGAGTCCTCTGGGTCACTAAGGACAACATGATCCGCAGCTACCTCCTCC